>NC_142044.1:63323151-63923151 GCF_982192425.1 Myodes glareolus
CTCTTGCCAGCACCAGAATAGTCTCAGATGCCCAACTCTTTAGCTTGCTACACTGCTGTTGGGGTCTGGGACAGAGCTTCAGCCATCTCTGAAATAGACAGACTGTAGTCCTGCTCTCTAGGATGGCTTTCTAAATCCTGACCTAGCTGCAAGAAAGACAAAGCCAGAAAGCCTATGCCAGCTGAACAACCTCACTGGAAAAGATTTGGAGAAACAGGCATCTCTATTTTAAGATTGTTTTTATTATTTAATTGTACGTGTGTGTACTTGCATAGAGGAATTGAATGCCGTGGAGTTGGAGTTACAGAACTTGTGAGCTACTTGACATGGATGCTGGAAACCACACTCAGCTCCTTCATAAGGCCAGTGTATTCCTAACCACCAAGCCTAATCTCCACCCCCTCTTCTCTGAGGGACACCAACTCTTAACGCAGTTGGAAGTGGCTGGCTCCCCACTGGCATTGTAGGTGGACCAAAGCTTCATATGCATAGAGCTTCTGCCTTTCTGTTGTAGCCCACTCTAGGCCACTGCACTGTGCTTAGAAAGTTAATGAGTGACATTCGCTTGGAGATAATACTGGCTCATTGAGTACACGTCAATAGGCCAAGCCTTGGGACTATCTTACTAGGAGGGAGGCCATGGAATGTTCCCACAGTAATGCTTTCAGGGCCTTGGTCCCCGCTGCCAGCTGCTCTGTTGTCCTGGGAAGAAGACCTGCAGCAGTCTTGGACCTTTTCTCCATCTACTCCTGCTCTTGCCTGATGGAAACAGTGGTACCCTTCCATGCTTGAAGCACCTTTTTACAAATTAAAATTGCTTGACTTCCCTCTAATTCCAGTAGTCAGCGAACATGAACTAACCCATATACCCGTGGCTGGGAAAGTAAGTGACACGTGGTTATAGTTTCCTCCCTGTGAAATTCCCATCTAAGAATATAAATGAATTCATCACAGACTGTAAGACCTCAGTGTATGCTAACTAGTGGCTCAGCTAAACCTGATGACTTGAGTTCAGTCCCTAGGACATGTTGACAGAAGTTTCTGTCCCACCAGGTCCCACAGCCATTTGGTCCCAAATAAATACACAGAGGTCTACATTAATCATAAACTGGTTGGCCTAGTAGCTGAGGCTTCTTATTAATTAATTCTTACATCTTACATTAACCCAATTCTTGTCTGTGTCAGCCACGTGGCTTGGTACCTTTCATCAGCGAGGCATTCTCATCTTGTTTCCTCTATGTCTGGGTGACAACTGCAGACTGAGCTTTCCTCTTCCCAGAATTCTCTTGTTCTCATTGCCCGGCCTCTACTTTCTGCCTGGTAGCCCCATCTATACTTCCTGTCTGGCTACTGGCCAAACAGCATTTTATTAAACAAATACAAGAAACAAATCTTTACAGGGTAAATCCATTGTCCCGCAGCAAGGACACACATGGTGGAGGAGAGAACTGGCGCCTTTGAGTTGTCCTCTGGCTCCACAAGCATGCGGTGGCATGCCTGTGCCCACCCACACGTGCACACACAAAAGAAGTGGTGTGACTTTTAAACAGACTTCATTGACTCAAAAATGCCACTTTCTCACCGATTCCAGAGGGTTTCTTTTAAAAAAAATCCAATTGAGGTGGATTTAATCCACATTCAATCCCACATGCCTTTAATCCCAGCATTCAGATGGTAGAGGTAGGCAGATCTCAGTGAATTTGAGGCCAGCCAAGTGGTTTCCAGGACAGCCATGACTACACAGTGAAACCCTGTCTTGGGGGAATATAAATAAATAAATAAGGATTTGCTGAAGGAGGCAGAGGCAGAAGGATCACAAGTTCAAGGCCAGTCTGGGCTACACATAAAAGATAATATATAAACTATGATATTTTCTTTGATATAAACACACAGGTTATTTTTTTGTCGTGTTGGGGATTGAACTGTGTACATGCCTTACAGGTATTTTTCTTAGCCTTGTTTTTTTTAATGAGATTTATTTCAAAGCTGGAAATGTGAAGTGTCTTCCCCATTAGCCATGGAAATGAAGGTAAACAAATTATTGTTAATTTTCAGGGCAGCTTGGTGTTTGTGGTTGGAAAGATGGATGGATTGCTCATGGTCAGTGGTCGGAGACACAACGCTGATGACATTGTGGCTACCGGCCTGGCTGTCGAGTCCATCAAGACTGTCTATCGAGGAAGGTGAGTGCTGCACGAGACGACGGCACCACTTTGGGGTCGTCTGCAGTGCTTTCTCAAGATGCCTCTTCCAGTTTCTTAGGTTGGCTTGGGTTCAAATGACAGAAGCCTGACTTTAAATATCTGGCCTACAGTGTTTGGCTTTTGACTGACTGAGAAGAATAAGATGTGTATCAGAGTCTGTTACTCTTTGAGTTCTGAAGATGGAGGAGAATTGAAGACAAAACATTGTACCTCCCATACTCTGTAGAAATGCAGACCTAAGAATTCCTACTCTCATTTCTAACCCAATTGGTCTATTGTCCATGTGGAGATTGACATGTCAGCTTAGTGTTGAGAATTCCAGGTTCTGTGGACAAAGCCAGGCCTTTTCTTTTGCTTACTAATGCAGCTCACAGCCTCCAGCAGGTGTCTGGTAGGGTTGTTTTTGTTTTGTTTTTGCACAAGAACATTTTGATACACATGGATGATGTGCTTGGAGCATGTGTCTACTTATCCCTCCTTTTCTGACCTGAGTTGCATAACAAGTAAGAAAATATGAAGATATCAAAAAGAACCAGTTCCTGAACTATGTGGTTTTCTGTAACTGTGTGGCTCTTAGGAATGGAGGAGCTCCTGGGCCCTAGACCCACTGTCTGTGGTCACAGTTGTGTCCTTGGGCACAACACAGTGGCAGGCAGGTAGTTAATATCCCATAACTGCTGTGGAGGGAGGGCGGGACTCAGGCCGGCAAGCAGCGTCTTTGCTCTCCAGTCCTTTCCCACCCTTCCTGCATTCATTCAGCAAACACTCCCTGGGCGGCAGCTACACGCTGCTTTTCTGGGTGATCTGACAGGGAACGAAACAGGTTATATGTGTACCCTCATGTTCTCATGACAAACACAGGAGCCAGGCAAATGGCAACATAGATGGCACGCGAGAGGGTCATGAGTGCTGTGGAGTGAACACCTGAAGTGGCCTGGGGACGCCTCACTAGTAAGGGGACATTTGAGCGCAGACCTCCCTTAGATCCAACTCCATCCTCCCCCCTCTCTTGGCTTCAGTCTTCCTCAGTCTCCCTTGCCTGTGTCTGACTTCCGCTCCACTCTCTGCTTCACCACTCTGCTCCAGGCACACTGGCCTTCTTGCTGTTCCTCAAACCTGCCAAGCTCGTCCCTACCTCAGAACCTTTCCGCTTTCAGTTCCTTCTGCCCGGAATCCTCTTCCTCCAGATCTCCGCGTGGCTCGCATCCTCACCTCATTCAGGTCTCTGCTCCAGTGTCCCCTTCCCAGGGAGGCGCTCCCCCAAGCATCCATATCCCACTCTGCTGGGCACCCCACTCCACTGGCCCTGCCCCAGGTGCTTCCTGGTGCACATCACAACATGGCTTCATTATCTGTGTGTCAATTGGTTCTGTCTGTGACACGTAAGCATCACAAAGACAGGAACTGTGTCTTATTTACCATTCTGTGGTGCTAAATTCATGTTGTTTTCATTTTTGTTTTAAGTGAACCATTTGATCCTGGTTTGGTGATGATCGCACATTTCTCTCTACTGCTCATGTGTGGGTGGTATGTCGGGATGGCTCCTCTTCACTTCCAACTCAGGAAAGCAAATAGGATGGTTTTGAAGGAGACTGATGTGTTTGATCTGTCTCTCTTAGAATTGCTGTGTTTTCTGTGTCTGTATTTTATGACGAGCGCATTGTGGTGGTGGCAGAGCAAAGGCCCGATGCGTCTGAGGAAGACAGCTTCCAGTGGATGAGCCGTGTGCTGCAGGTGAGCGCCGGGTCTGCACCGGGTCACAGTCGGCTGGGACTGCCAGCTACCAGATATGCTGTCTTTAAAAAATTATGTTTGAGGTCTAGAGAGATGGCTCAGTGGATAACAGCATTGGTTGCTGTCGTGAGCCCTATTCCTGAGTGGGCATTCTGCCCTTACTTTGAGGTCTGCAAGCAAATACTCAGGATGACCACAGTGTTTGTTCTAAGAACAAGTTTATTATGCCAATAGTCAAATCTCCGATTGTTACTATAGCAGCTGTAAGTAAACATCAAAACTATAACAATCATTTAAATCTCTAGTTATTCCTATGGCAAATATAAGCAAACATCAAAACTATAACAATCCTAGTCAATCAATCACATCGCACATTCAATCACATCACACATTCAGCAAGGGTTCCTATGTCCTAGGCAAGGTCTTCTATCCTATCTTACTGAGGCATTGGTGTATACGACCTGATAATGGTTCGTGGCTCTCGACGTAGACCTCTGGATCAGCAAGTCTTGATCCACAGGCAAGAGCTAGTTCTCTGGCTCTTGGACGGTCTCAGCTGTGAAGTTGCTGGTTCGTTGGATTCTCTATGACTGCTCTGACAGCATGTCTAGGCAGTCATTTTGAGAATGTCTTCTGGCCGTGAGCCTCAAGTTTTTATACTGTTTTGTGGCCGCTTTACTTTCTTACTTCTAGATTAACACACATGTCTGCTTATCATATAGTTACGTCACACTTGTTCACCCGCTCAAACTCTTATCACCACTGCACACATTGCTTCATACTTTTTAGTTTCATTTTGTGTGTCACTTAATATTGCCTCTTAATATTCCTGGACTTGTTTGTCCTTACAGACTCATAACAGTTGCTTTTCCAGAGCACCTGAGTTCAAATCCCAGCACCCATATAATGATTTACTGGGTGGTGGTGGCACACACCTTTAATCCCAGCACTAAGGAGGCAGAGGCAGGCAGATGTCTGTGAGTTTGAGACCAGTCTAGTCTACACAGTAAGTTCCAGAACAGCCGGTGCTACACAGAGAAACCCTGTCTCAAAAAAAACAGAATAAAACAAAAAGGCCAAAAATAAAAGTTCTGATTCAGACTTTCATGTGCAGGCAGTGAAATGTGTTCATACCTACTCTCCTTGCCTCTCCCACTTTCTCCGTATCTCCCAAACACCTTATTTCTTTCATGCCCACGTGTTTACTATCCATGAAGCTTTTGGCTGCCCTCTGTGGCATGCATCTCTGAAAGTAATCGTTGTCAGTAGGTAACCTCAGTCTGACCGTACCATGTGTGTAGAGGGTTCAAGCACACACATGTAAGTGAGGGAGCTTTGCTGTGGAGTTAGCGGAGGTGGGTAGATGGACCAGTGTTGTGCCTGTCTCGCAAGACTCCCAGACAAGAGCACCATCAAGCTGGGACCTTCATCCGCTGGGACCTTCATCCCGCACTCAGACACAGGGATAATGGCCCTGAGCCTCTAAGGTGTTTTTGTTTGTTTGTTTGGTTTGTTTGTTTGTTTGTTTGTTTTTCAAGACAGGGTTTCATAGTTTTGGAGCCTGTCCTGGAACTAGTAGTTCCAGGCTGTCCTGGAACTAGTAGACCAGGCTGACCTCAAACTCACAGAGATCCACCTCCCGAGTGCTGGGATTAAAGGCGTGTACACCACTGCCCAGCTGGGTTTGGGGGTTTTTAAAGGGAAAAACCGCAAGCAGGGTGGCACAGCCTTGGCATTTCAGGATTGGTAAGGGTGTGCAACCTTTGAATTCTTTGGCTAGGGTCTAGGGGAATTTTCAAACAATGGTTATCAAAAAAAATCACAAGGACATCTGTAGCCTGTGGGTGCTGTCTCACCCAGGTGGGATCGCCCTGACTAGGGTCCTGGCAGTTTGTAGCCTTTTTTGGAATTGTTTATGACTTTATTGGAGCTGAGTTCATCCCCTGGTTAGGTCCTGAGTTCTTTCTCAAAGTGGAGTTTGTTGTTCTCCTTCACCTTGAGGGTAGGAAGAAGACTTGTGCTCAGTCTTGAGAACATATTTTTAGTGGAAACTGACTATGAGAGTGTCAGGAACCAAGTCTCCATCTGTCAGCACCATGGTGGAAGCCGGTGATGGGACCTCAGAACTCGTCCCCCAACCTGTAAAGATGGAGCAGGATCTCTTTAAGGATGAGTGGAAGTGCCTGGTCTGCACCGACTAGACAGTGGTGATCTTATTAATATAAAATGATGATGATATTACCCACTGTGAGTCTCATGCAGGCTGAGACTTCTCTGTCTTCTTTGTTCTCCACTCAGCACCAGAGCTTGAGAGCGATGCTAGCATGCAGCGTAGTACGATTCAGAAATATTTGTTGGCTAAATGTACAGTCCAGAGCAAGCTGGCCCTCCCTCTCAGTGACAACTCTGATGTACTGGACGTGTTTGCAGGGCTGTGACTTCTCTGCCTAGGACGCTTAGCCTTCTGAGCAGTCACTTAATAACATAGAAATGATGCAGACACAAAATGAGAGTCAGTACCAGACAATTTCAGATTTCTTTCTCTTCTCAGAATACATTATTCTGAATTATTAGCTAGTCTACAGGCAGGCTGTTTGTAGTACAGAAATGAAAAGAACTGCCAGGTATGGTAACACACGTCTTTAATATCAGCACTCAGAAAACAGAGGCAAGCAGATCTCTGTGAGTTCAAGGCCAGCCTGGTCTACAAAGTTCCTGAACAGCCAGGGCTGTTAAACAGGGAAACCTTGTCTCAAAAAACAGAAAACAACAAAAAAGAAAGAAGATACTAGGTATGGTGCACATGTCTTTATCCCAGCACTCTGGAGACAGAGACTGCGGAGCTCTGAGAATGAGTTCCAGCACAGCACGGGCTACATAAAGAGACCCTGTCTCAAAAACAAGCCAACAAATCAGAGGACATAATCTGAGTAGAAACCAGGCTAAAATACTGTGAAGACTAGGATTGGCTGATACCTGGTTATCTGAAAGGTGGCGGCAGACAGGCAAAGATTGATTTTAGTCAGGTGTGGCAGTATGTGCTGTAACCCAAAACTTGGAAGGTGAGGTTGGAAGGTAAGGTGAGAATTTAGAGTTTAAAACCACCACATTAAACACTGTCACCAAGGAACAATAGTAAGGCCTAGAGAGAGGGCTCATCGGGTAAGATCACTGGCTGCTCTTCCAGAGGACCTGGGTTGGAGTCTCAGCCCCCAGGCTGACAACCATCTGTGGCTCCAGTGCGCCCATTGGCACCATTCATACATTGGTACACAGGCATACATACAGACAAACATTCACACACATAAAATAAAGAGTTAATTAAAAAGAATAAGAAGGGCTCTGCGGGTAAAAGCAGTTGCAGTGCAAGCCTGATGACCTCAGGTCAGTCCTGGGGACCCATTTAAAGGGGGAAAGAGAGAACGGACTCCTCTAAGCTGCCTCTGCCCTCCTCAGGAACGCTGCACTGCGTCATTTGCATGTGTGCGCACACATACACACAATTATAGTGGCACCACCATACCCACCCACATAGGAGTTTTTTTTTTATTTGATATTCATTGAGTTAGTTCTCATCCCCAGTCACTGTAGAGGTTTGAATGTGGTCGTAGGACTCAGGTTGCTGACGTAAAGAGCTCGTCTGGTGTGTCCTCATCCTCAGTTCGCTTTTCTGACAAACGTACAGGATACAATGTGGACCATTTTTTATTCCTTTGGACCTGATGAGCCTGTTTCCCTTTGCTTCATCACATATTTCTGGATTTCTTGGAGGGCTTTAGGGGCGTGTTTCTTGAAGCCCCCTCCATGGGTGTGCTCATGAATGTTAATGGTGTATTCTCAGGTCACCTCTTTGTTGATGGCAGAATGGCCCATTTTCTTGCTGCCCTCCTGCCAGACCCAAGTTGGAAAGGAAGGGTTCGAGGATTGTTGAAAGGAAAACTGGGTGGCTGATATCACTTCCAGATCACAGGGAGGTAGAGAGTGGAGGTGTGAACAGGCATATCTGGGGACTTAGTGATCTACTGGACTCCCACCCTGGGATGGATAGAGAGGTACCCTGCCGAAAAATTATGGGCTCTGTCAGGATATATCAAATGTTCTCAAAGTAATCTCCTTGTTTTTCTTTGTGTTTTTCCAGGCAATTGATAGCATCCATCAAGTAGGCGTTTACTGTCTTGCTTTGGTGCCTGCCAACACATTACCAAAAACTCCACTAGGAGGAATCCATATATCTCAGACAAAACAGCTCTTTCTGGAGGGATCTCTGCACCCGTGTAATATCCTCATGTGTCCACATACATGTGTGACGAACTTGCCCAAACCCCGACAAAAGCAGCCAGGTAATAATCTAGCTTCTAGCCATGACATTACAATGCAGCTTTTTGAAGGGAAGCTCTTTCAGCGCCATGTTGCGTCGGTTTAGTCTCTGTTTGCAGATATAACAAGAACAGCATACGCTGCCCCAGCAGCCAGGAAGACGGCTGCCTGTGGGAACGCTGCCCTGGTTGAACGTTTCTCCTCTTGTGAGTTTGCCACGATGGTCAGCATCCCCCTAAGAGAAAGGGGTAAAGCACGTCCTCTGGTGACAAGAGCAGCTGGTTGTCCATGGGTGCCCACTAAATGCCATGCACTGGCTATACATGTTACGTGTGTGATCCTGAATGTGAGCCGTGTGCTCACTCTCAGTATCATTGTAACATACTGGCTTTCTGTGGGAATCTCATGCCTAGAATTACTCCTTCTCTCATAGCTGCTGATGTTTGGTGTGGGCCTATCTTACCTCTGGGGAATAAGTATCTTCTGAATTATGACCAGAAGATAAACAGCATGCTTTGTGTTGGCCATTTTCAAGGTACAAACCAAAAGAATATGAATTGCCACATGGAAAAGAGAAGTAACACAAATCAGTTTCACCTTCTTGCCTGATTTCTCAGCAGACAAGTGTCACAGGCTGGGTAGAAAGCTAGGGCACTGATTGTGACTGATTGTCAAGTGGTCCTGTTCAAACATGTGTCAAATCCAGTTGATATTCTGTCTCAAAAAATTAAGAAGTCATGGCGTGGTGGCATGCACCAAGACAGTGGGATCTCTGAGTTCAAAACCAGTCTGGTCTCCATCGTAAGTTCCACGCCATCCAGGGCTACACAGTGAGGCCTTGTCTCAATGAAAGAGACAAGGAGGGTACTTTGGCTTTGCTAGATTGTGCTGATGCCTTTTAGCCTCCTGTTTGCTTAGAAACATCAAAGCCCAAACCAGAACTCTCCAGTGCCCCCCTCTGCTCCCGGCCCCTACCCTGCATGGTGAGTAGAGGAAAAGCAGACAGTGGGAGGATTAGAAAGGAAGGTGTGACATTTGAATCTATTTTATGAGGTGGCTGTTACTGACAGGTGAGCAGCGTGTACAGTAATGAGGTATGTACCCTGCATTGCTCTAACATGGAGAAGTCGGTCATTGTGCTTGCTGTGGTCCACTGTCCCAAAGTCTTATCCCACCCTTGGCCAGACCGTTAGAACTACCCTATCTTAGTGACAGTGGGCTCTGCTAGTGTAAATGAAGGGGTTATAGAGGCCAGCATTCTAGTTTTTGTGTTTGTTCATTGGTCTTTTGTTGTTGGGGCTACTCGTTGTTATACAAGAAAGTCTGAATCAAGGAGGTTGTGTGGTTAATTAAGAAATGTAATAGGAGCTGGAGAAATGCCTGAGCGCTGAGAGTCTTTGCTGCTTCTCTAGAGTACCTATGTTCAGATTTGAGCGTCCATACCAGGCGACTCACAACTGCCTGCAACTCCAGCCTCTAGGATTAGACACCGTCTTCTGGCCTCTATTAGCTACCCACACATATGGCACATGTGTGCAGTCACTCACATAAAAATGAAACAGAACAGAAATGGAATATCTTGACGCACACTTCCTGTGTAGGCATATAGCAATTACATAAAATGCACCTCCTGCAGCACTGTGGCAGAGTGTGTTTAACATGTGCAAGCTCCTGGATTCGATTCCCAGCACTTGAAGAAACACAGACCTGTGCAATTCCTTCTTCGTCTTAAATCTTATTACTTTATTATGAATAGAATCCTATTTTAAGTAACAGCACAAGACGATTTATTTATTTATTTATTTATTTATAGCTAGGATTTAGATGTGGTGGGCCTTAAATTCACGGTCATTATGCCTCAGCCTCCCAAGTGCTGGATTACATGTATGCTCACCCTGATAAACATAGGATTTTTTAATGAAAACATTCATGTTTGGGGTAATGCTTTTAAAATGTTCTTAGAGGTACAGTAGACTTTAAATTGTTCTGTGTGTGTGTGTGTGTGTGTGTGTGTGTGTGTGTGTGTGTGTGTTTTGAGACAGGGTTTCTCTGTCTAACAGACCTGGCTGCCCTGGAACTTACTCTATAGACCAGGCTGGCCTCAAACTCACAGAGATCTGCCTACCTCTGCCTCCCAAGTGATGGGATTAAAGCCATACAGCACCACCACCACCCAACTAAATACTTATTTATTTTTATTTTGTGTGTATGGGTGTTTTGCCTGCATTTATGCCTGTGTACCATGTGTGTTCAGAGGCCAGAAGAGGGCATCAGATTCCCTGAAAGTGGAGTTATATGTGGTGGTTAGTTGCTGTATAGGTACTGGGAACTGAACCTGGCCCCCTGAAATAGCAGCCAGGTGCTCTTAATGACTAAGCCATTCCTCCAGAATCTTTTTTTTTTTGTTCTGGTGACTTGTTACTGAACTATTCTTATAAAAGTGCTACATGACAGTAACCTTTGAAATAGCAGGCATTTGCTTTTCCCTCATGGAGTATACATAAGCTGCAGGTCACACTCAGAATTTTCCCATGTTCTCCTCTTTGGAATGGGCTGTGGCCTGAAGTCCCAGAAATCTTGCCTCAACCTCCTTACTACTGGATTTGCTAGTATAAGTCACCATGCCCAGTATGGGCAGCACTTTCCACAGGAAACATGGCTGAAACGGGATGTCCAGTCAACCCACACAAATGTGGTTAGGGTGTCTATTTCTGTCACCACTTCCTACTGTTTCTTGTCCAGAGCAAGTCAGACCATGTCCAACAAGTCAGTGTAGCCAAGTAGCGTCCCCTCCTGTGTGAGTGCAGCTAAGAAAAGAAGGAAGGTTCTGTCAGAAACAACTGTGGCCATGAGTCTCCTTAGCTGCCTGCTGACTAGCAGAGAAGAGAAAGCTATGGAGAGAATTCCTTCTCCAAACAGAAAGTCATGAGTGACCCTCTCTTCCTTGTCTCAAACTAAAGAATGCAGTCTATTTCAGGGTGTGTACAGACAAGCTGGGTTATCAGCAACTCTGAGTTCAAGGCCAACATGGTCTACTGAGAGTTCTGGGGTATCTGGGTTGGCATAGTAAGAACTTGTCTTGGAAAAAGAAGAAGCAGAAAAGAAAACTGTGTTGTGTTATGGGGGGAGAGAATAGCAGGTAAAGTACAGCGTTGGCCTCAGGGAACTTTGAAAGCTTTGTGGGAAAGGAGAGGGAGTGTTCCAGGTGGGGCAGTGTGCAGTGTCCTGGGAACTGCCTTCTGCTTCTCCATTCTCACTCTGACCGTACACTCAAGAACTGCACCCAGAAGACTTAGTTCATGTGCTACTGCTGTGAAGAGACACGTGACTCCGGCAACTCTTATAAAGGGAAACCATTAATTGGCCTCACTTAGAGTTCAGAGGTTTAGTTCATTATCATCATGGCAGGAAACATGGTGGCATGCAGACAGACATGGTACTGGAGAAGGAGCTGAGAGTTCTACATCTTGATCTCAGGCAACAGGAAGTGAACTGTGTACCACACTGGGTGTAGCATGAGCATGAGCATCTGAGACCTCAAACCCAATCCTCCAACAAGGTCACACCTTATAATAGTGGCACTCCCTATGGGCTAAGCATTCTAACACTTGAGTCTGTGTGTCCATACCTATTCATACCACCATAGTCTTCTACCACAGTCTTTCAGGTGTTACTGCTTAGTGTCCACTTTTTAAATGTCACTCCTGGGGCTAGAGAGGCACTCAGAGACTGAGGGAAGTTGGTGCTTTTACAGAGAACCTGAGTTCAATTCTCTGCACCAACATTGGGTGGCTCACAACTACCTAGTTCCAGGGGATCTGACCCCCTCATCTGACTTCTGCAAACACGTACACACACATATACATACACATAAATAATAAAATAAATCTTTAAAAACAGAAACAGCAGTTCTGTTTATTGCACACTGTGAAGCTAGTTCAGATCATTTTCACAGGTGTATGCTGGATCCTTAATATGGAAAGGATTGCTTGGAGAGTGGCATATCTCATTTATTATGCGATTTCATAAGAAAGGATGGTGTCTCAAAATTACTTTGAACATTTTGCAGGCAAACTGTTCTGCCATCAGAGTGTGGACACAATCTTCCGTTCTCAACTTTTTTTTTAATCTTTTATGGCAAACAGTTCAAAATTGCATTTTGTGTGTGTGTGTGTGTGTGTGTGTGTGTGTATCCAAGGACAATTTGTGCAAGTAAATTTTTTTTCTTCATTAATCCTTAAGCTGCTGAAAAATAAATTTTTCTTTCAACCATGTTGATCCTGGGGATTAAACTTAGGTCATTAGACTTGTTGAGTCTTCTTACTGGCCCCTCTTCTTTCCTCTCCTCTCCTCTCCTCTCCTCTCCTCTCCTCTCCTCTCCTCTCCTCTCCCCTCCCCTCCCCTCCCCTCCCCTCCCCTCCCCTCCCCTCCCCTCCCCTCCCCTCCCCTCCCCTCCCCTCCCCTCCCCTCCCCTCCCCTCCCCTCCCCTCCCCTCCCTCCCTCCCTCCCTCCCTCCCTCCCTCTCTCTCTCTCTCTCTCTCTCTCTTTATTTCCTCTCTCTCTTTCTTTCTTTCCTCTCTCTCTCTCTCTCTCTCTCTCTCTGGTTTTTTGAGACACGGTTTTTCTCTGTAGCTTTGGAGCCTGTCCTGGAACTAGCTCTTGTAGACCAGACTGGCCTCAAACTCACAGAGATCCGCCTACCTCTGCCTCCTGAGTGCTGGGATTAAAGGTGTGCGCCACCGCCGCCCAGCTTCCTACTTATTTATTTATTTATTTATTTATTTATTTATTTATTTATTTATTATGTATTCAGGCCAGAAGAGGGCACCAAATCTCATTACAGATGATTGTGACCACATGTGGTTGCTGGGAACTGAACTCAGGACCTTTGGAAGAGCAGGAAAGCTCCTAACCACTGAGCCATCTCTCCAGCTCCTTATTTTTTTTTAACTCATTTTGAAGTAATTGCAGACTTACAAAAAATTATCTACTACTATGAAGTTATGGCGTATTCTTTATCCAGTTTCCCTAAATATTCACACACACACGTATACCTTTTTTTTTTTTTTTTTTGGAGTTCTCACTGTATAGCATACAAGTGCTGAGAATAAAATACACTGCATATTAAGCATCATTATTCAGAACCTAAAGGCAATAGATGGTTTTGTGGGAACTTGTTCTCCATTGACTCTAGACTGCAGACATCATGACCTGAACTGTTTGAACACTTTTTCCAAAGAAGCACAGAACTTTCTCCACTTGTTTTATTATAACATATTTTTTTTCACTCAAGTAGTATATAAATGTAGATGAGGCTGGCTGCTTGTTTGTTTTCCAGCTGCTCAGACCCGAATAATCACACAGAAATTATATTCATTACTACACTCTTTAGTCTCTTAGCTCAGACTTCTTGTTAACTGACACATCTTAACCCATTTCTATTAATCTGTGTGTCACCATGAGGCTGTGGCTTATCTGGTAAGGTTCATTCTGACATCTTTCTCCTTTGGCAGCTACATGGTGCCACTGACTCCGCCTACTCTCTATATTTTTTCAACCTGGATATATTCTGTCTTGCCATAGGCTGAAGCAGCTACTTTATTAACCAATGTTAATAAAACATACTCATAGCATACAGACGGGAATCTCACATCATGTCAAGGTTATGTGTTGCATTTGGCTTCCTTATTTTATCTATAATGCATAGATGGTTCTGGGTGAGCTGGTGCCAGCAACAGGAAGCTAAGAGAGGAAGACTGTAAGTTTGAGGCTTGCGATTTGGATTTCCTCATTTACTTTTAATAAAAAACTTCTCATTCCCTCATTTAAAATATATATATATATATATATATTTACGTGTGTGTGTGTATAGAGTATGTGCACATGCATGCATTATGGCACACATGTGGAAGTCAAAGGACAAGATGCAGGCCTTGGTTCTCTTCTTCCACCATATGGTTCTAGAGATGGAACTCCTGTCAGACTTGGTGGCAAACACCTTCACCCACTAAGCCATCTTTCTGGCCCAGCACTATTGATATTTCTAATGATCTCGGACCACATCCTGATAGGTGATGAGTTTCTTGCAGAGCAGATATCAGTTACTGTAAGCACTGTTGTTTAGGTGAAGCTGTTTGTAGGACCCAGTAGAGCTGTGGACTCTGGAGTACAATTGTCCCCACAGAACCAAGCTCAGGAGCCACCTGTGCCCTTATTCCCTCACGCTGAGTCCCGTGTCTGTTCGGTTTGTCTCCAGCACTCCCCAACTTTGTTCCCAGCATGTATACTTTTTGGTTGCCATTTTTACTGGAATACAGTCTCTTCGTCCCATGTTCCATGAAAGACCACATAATCACTGACATTGCTGGATGAACTTCTGAACCAGTTTGGGCCAGTCCAGGAATGTTTGGAAGTGTGTAACTTGAGTCTGCTTTTGTTCCCAGGTGTCGGCCCGGCTTCTGTGATGGTTGGGAATCTGGTTGCAGGTAAACGCATAGCACAAGCTGCAGGAAGGGACCTGGGGCAGATTGAAGAGAATGATCTTGTGAGGAAGGTAAGTTCCAGACATGTCAAGTTTCTATCAGTGAGCTCAGGACAGTGCAGATCTGGGTTCATTCCATGAGTCCTTGAGACTTGCTGACCTCAAGTCCTTCCCTCTGCTTTGTGATTTTAGCACCAGTTCCTGGCAGAGATTTTGCAGTGGCGAGCCCAAGCAACTCCTGACCATGTACTCTTCATGCTGTTGAATGCCAAGGTATTACACACATAGCATGGACAGGCCCTGAGTTCAATCCCCATCACTACCTAACTGGGCATGGCGGTGCACGCCTGTAATCCCGGCACTGGAGTTAAACTCATCGTCCTCAGCTACGTATGTAGGAGACAGGGGACACTGCCTCCACACAAGCAGACAGACACATGAATAGAATAATTCATGTGTACTAAGAAAGAAACATTAAGAAAGAAAGACTATAAATACATTTGGTTTAAGTAAATGCTAACATACCCTGAGTTCCTGGGACACTGGGAGAAAAGAAGAAATACCGTACCCGTTTTTTATTACCAGGGGAGTTTTCTCAAGTGAATCCTTGGCCTAAGGTGATGTTCCAGAGGCCAAGCCTATGAAGTGTGATGTGTGCTTGACTGTGCTTGTTTGTGCTTGTTTCTGTACTGAACATCAGCCCACTTATCCTTCTTCTCTTGAAAGGGAACTACTGTGTGCACAGCCAGCTGCCTTCAGCTTCATAAGCGAGCTGAGAGGATTGCATCAGTACTTGGTGACAAGGGACATCTAAATGCAGGGGACAATGTGGTATTGCTCTATCCACCTGGTAAGTGTTGGATTGGTAAACTGGACTCTAAACTGTTCTGAGATGACACATACCAGGAGAGGAGAGGATGGGAACTCAGGGCCACTATCTGCTACCACAGAGGCCTGGTGCTCTGCACCACCACAGCTCTGCATGCGCCCTTGCTAAGGTGTGACCCAGGCTGCATCCCCAAAACTGAGCAGTGGGACGGCTCTGCTGAGAGTGTCTAGTTTGCAGTCCCTCTGTTTCCGTCAGTGCCTGCTTCATACAGAGTCCTCAGGCCACATGTGGTAGCACACTGCTGTCATTCCAGTCCTCAGGCGGTACCAGGGGAATTAGAGTTACATAACAAGTTATAGACATATCTAGCCTGAGCTGTTTAACAAGACTTCCAAGTACCCAACATTGGTAACGCACACCTTTAGTCCTAGCCCTCAGGAGGCTGAAGTAGGTAGACCTCTGTGAGTTAAGGCCAGCCAGAACTACATGGTGAGATCTGTCTCAAAACAAACAACAAATAGTCAGGCAAGGAAGCACACACCTAATAATACTTGGGAAGTAGAGGCTAAAGGATCAGGAGTTCATGGCCAGCCTCATCCTCACAGCAAGTCTGTCTTAGAAACAAAACAAGTAGATGCCGAGGAGAAAGCTCAGTAGGTTAAGTGATTGCTACAGAAGCATAAGGCCCTGGGTTTAGAGCCCCAGCATCCACATCCAAAGTGAGGCTTGGGCCAGTGAAGGAGCTTCGTGGGTAAAAGTGCTTGTCATGCCTGATGACCTGATGTTGATCCCAGGAGCTCAAGGCAGTAGGAGAGAACCAGTTCCCAAAGTTGGCCTCTGACCTCCACATGTACACATATATATCACACATATACACAGAGATACACATATACTAAATAAGTATATATATATATATATATATATATATATATATATATATATATATATATATATATATATATATATATATAAAATCCTGGCATGGTGGTATGCACCAGCAGTCCTAACCTTGCAGAGACAGAGACAGGTTGGTCCGTCAAGCTCCATGGCCATCTCGTCTAGGCAAATTGGTGAGTTCCAGGTCCACTGAAAGAACCTATCTCAAAATATAAGGTAAAGAGACCAGAGAGATGGATCATCAGTTGAGTTCTTGCTATTTTTCCAGGAGTCCAGAGTGAGTTCCCAACTTAGTGACTCACAACCACCTGTAATTCCAGGTTCGATGCTCTGTTCTGGCTTCTGCAGACATCCGCACACATAGGTACCTGCTTAGACACAGACATCCACATACACAGGTACGTGCTTAGACACAGACATCCACATACACAGGTACGTGCTTAGACACAGACATCCACATACACAGGTACCTGCTTAGACACAGACATCCACATACACAGGTGCCTGCTTAGACACAGACATCCACATACACAGGTACCTGCTTAGACACAGACATCCACATACACAGGTGCCTGCTTAGACACAAACATACACATACACAGGTACATGCTTAGACACAGACATCCACATACACACGTACGTGCTTAGACACAGACATCCACGTATACAGGTGCCTGCTTAGACACAGACATCCACATACACAGGTACGTGCTTAGACACAGACATCCACATACACAGGTACATGCTTAGACACAGACATCCACATACACAGGTGCCTGCTTAGACACAAACATCCACATACACAGGTACGTGCTTAGACACAGACATCCATATACACACGTACGTGCTTAGACACAGACATCCACATACACACGTACATGCTTAGACACAGACATCCACATACACAGGTACGTGCTTAGACACAGATATCCACATACACAGGTACATGCTTAGACACAGACACACACACAGATACATGCTTAGACATAGACACACATGTTGTAGAATAATCATTTTGTACACTGAAGATGTGTCTTTTCCAAGAAACCTTCTAATTGGTTTAATAAATAGCTGAATAGTTGGACGATAGTGGCACACACCTTTAATCTCTGCACTTGGGAGGCAGAGGCAGCTACACAGAGAAACCCTATCTCAAAAAATTAAAAAGAAGGAAGGAAGGAAAGAAAGAAGGAAAGAAGAAATAGCTGAATGGCCAGTAGCTAGACAGGAGAGAACAGACAGGACTTCTGGGCAGAGAGAGGAGAAGGTGAATTCAAGTGTGGGAGAGACACAGAGAGGAAAGTAAAGGTCACGAGCCACATGGCAGCACGTCGATTAGTAGAAATGGGTTAATTTAAGTTATAAGAGCCAGTTAGAAACAAGCCTAAGCTAAGGCTGAGTTCTCTGTGTCATGATTTGGGGGCTGGCAGTCCAAGAAAGCCTTCTACATATGGTGCAACATGAAATGCCAGATGTTGTGATTCTTTTCATCATTTTGTTAAAAAATAAAACTTGGGGGTGAATATTAGGGACTAAACGAGAGATCTACGGAACAACTGAAACACTATTTCCTCCTCTCCACTTTCCACTCCTATTTCTCCCTGTGTGTCCTTCTATCTCCCTCTGAGTCTTCCAGGAAACTCTTTGGTCCATCTCAGCCAGCTGAATGTGGACTCCGCTCTCCGAACCGAGGTCGGACTCTATTGGTCGTCTCGGAGCATTCAACACAAACAGACCTCCCCCAACACACACATGCATACACAAAAGTTTTGAAAAGGTAGAGCACAATGGAGGAAGACAGCCAGCCCCAGTCTCTGACCTCTACCTACGTGTGCGCACTAGTGTCAACTCAGGACAGAGGTGTGCATAGCATGCGCTCTTGCCTGCTGAGCCGTCTCCCTAGCCCAATAGTCAGAATTCTAAGGGAAAAATTTTTGGGGGTGGGGTGGGGTTTGTTTGGAGACTGGGTTTCTCTGTGTAGCTTTGGAGTCTCCTGGAACTGTGGACCACACTGGCCTTGACCTCAAAGAGATCAGCCATTCTCTCCATCCAAATGCTGAGATTGAAGACTCCACTGCTGCCCTGCTCTAAGTGAGATATTTGAATTGAAAGATTGACACAAGAAAAACAAAGATATTTACGTTCCCCTCTGCGTCCCTTCTGTCCCTCATTTTCATGCCTAGGCTTCGTCGGTTCTCTGTCCCCAGTCCTCCATTTTACCGTTCCTGATCTTTTCTCCCTTTCTACACTGTTCATTTGTGTGAACACTAAGAATGCCTAGAAGACCGTCAGCTCTAGGAGGAGTGTGTCCTGTGTGTTTGCATGAAGTTCTCTTCCATCTGTCAGTAATGAAGTGGCAGTTCCCCAGCACTTCCTGAGGCCCCCAAACTGCACTCGTTGACCCACAATGTCTAAGAAATCCAGTTTCGCCAGGCATTGGTGGCACATGCCTTTAATCCCAGCACTCTGTGAGTTCAAGGCCAACCTGGTCTACCGAGTGAGTTCCAGGACAGGCTCCAAAACTACAGAGAAACCCTGTCTCGAAAAAAATTAAAAAAAAAAATCCAGTTCCTTTTCCTGTTCCTTGCCTTTGTGCAAGGAAAATTTGACAGTTCCTCCCTGTCCTTTTTCCTTAGTTAAAATCTTTGATTTCTGCAGCCATTTTTTCCTAAGTAGCAGAAAATAAACATGTTCTAAGAGCTCACGTTTCAGTTTGAGGATGTAGCTCAGAGGCATGACACTTGCTAGACCTGTCAAAGCTCTGGGTTCGATTGCTGGACCACCCAAATATATTTGTGTATATATATTCCTTCCTTGTTTCCTGGGCCTCTTTATATAGTTTAAATTGTTTCATATGCCTCCTTATTTATTTATTTATTTATTTATTTATTGTTGTGTTGTTATTTTAAAGATGGTCAGACTCTCCTTTAACTATCACTATGTAGTCCAGGCTGATCTTGAACCCTTGGCAATATGCCTGCCTCAACCTCTCAAATACCAAGTGTGAGCCACCATGCCAGACTTTTTAGTTTTTTGATAGGGTTCCTCTGGGTATTTCCAACTGTCCTGAAACTTACTCTGTAGACCAGGCTGGCTTTGAACTCACAGAGATCCGTCTGCCTTTATCTCCAGGAGTGCTGGGATTAAAGGTGTGCGCCACCACCACCCAGCAATGCCAGATTTACTATTCTTCTTAATTATTGGAATTTATTCTGTCAGGATATTGTTTGAATTGTGGTCAAATAATGCACATGAGCCAGGTATGGTGATGCTTGCCTGTAATTTCAATGCTTGAGAGACTGTGTCAACACCAAATGAAGCTGAGTGGTGGTGGTGCACACCTTTAATCCTACTACTTGTGAGGCAGAGACAGGCGGATCTCTGTGAATTCAAGGCCAGCCTGATCCTCAGAGAGAGTTTAGAACATCCAAGGACTGTTACACAAAGAAGCTCTGTCTTGAAAAAACAAAAACAAAACAAACTCAATACCAGATGAATAACTAGCCCGCCCACCTGTCACATGACTGGAGACTCTGGGTTCAGTTTCTTGCAGTAGCAACGGCTGGCTAAGTGACTCCCTGACAGTGCCCTCTGTCTTGCAGGCATCGAGTTAATCGCTGCATTTTATGGCTGCCTGTACGCAGGGTGTGTACCTGTGACTGTGCGTCCCCCTCATGCTCAGAACCTCACTGCCACATTGCCCACGGTGCGCATGATCGTTGACGTAAGTTCCTTCTGTAACTGTGTCTGCCCTATTTCATAGACTCACATTCAGACAGCTAAGAACCCCTATAACTTCCTGTTCTATGGTGCCAAGTTGTCACATTTTTCTCCTAAAAACTCTCCCAGCTTGGTGTGGTGTGGTGTGTGCCTGTGGTCCCAGCTCTCAGGAGGTAGATGTACAAATGAGAGTTGTAGGCTAGCCTGGGCTATGTAGAGAGTCTGTGTCAAAACCAGACTAACAGCTGTTCCCTTTTCTCGCCAAAGTGGCGATGATCTTTCAGTGAATGGGAGAGCAATGGTTGAGGGTTGGGGTGGGGCCTGTCGGTAGAGTAGAGCAGGGCTGAGTGATTTCCCATAAAGCTCGCCCTCCTCCCTTCTCAAAACAAGGGATGATCTGGCTGACTTGTTTTTACTGTACAAGAGCTAGTGTAATTTTGCATATCAAGTCCTCCCAGTCAGGTCACTTTGGGTTAATTTTGTATATTTAGCATTAAAAGGTATGTTGGGGGAGGGGTTCCCTGGGCTCCACCCCAGCTGAGAAGTTGATTGCTGCCAGAGGAATGGAAGTTACTTTTCTTTAGGAGTGTGGCCACTGATAGGTTCCCATGTCCCAGTGGTTGATCCATGCCTGTATGCAGATGGGCAGCACTAGCTGGACTCAGTAGCTTAAAAATAAATTAGTTAGCTGGGCAGTGGTGGCGCACGTCTTTAATCCCAGCACTCAGGAGGCAGAGGCAGGTGGATCTCTATGAGATCGAGGCCAGCTACAAGAGCTAGTTGCAGGACAGTCTCCAAAGCTACAGAGAAACCCTGTCTCGGGGGAAAAATAAATAATTAATTAGAAATTATAGAAAGGGCATGAAACTGGGAGGGATATTAGATAAAGGGACTTGGAGGAGATGGTGAGGTGAACATAATCAAGACAGTGCATTTGCATGTGGAGTTTTGGGAAAAAAATGAAGATGGAACTCTTAAAAATCTGTGCAGGGCTGGGGTATAGCTCAGGGGTTGAGTGCTTATTAAGCCTTAGCAACACCAGAACAAACAAAATGCCCTGAATTTTATCCTGGGGTTGATAGAAAATTTTACAGTATATGAGAATTGAAATTGAATAAACCTCTATTATGTCATATTCTGAGACCTTTAACAGAAGGCAGCCTGGGCCAGCGCACTGACATGCGTTTGTTTCTCCAGGAGCTGCTGCTGTGTCAGCTGCTTCAGCCACAGCATAAAGCCACGCTCATCACAGATGATTTCATTACATTTTAATTCAGCAAAAATGTCCTTGTTAGCTCGTACAGAGAGGCCTGGGGAAGCGCTGGGAGTTTCTTTCTGTTGACGCACTTTGTGGGTGAAAGTAGGTCATTTTACCCTTCCCTGCATAGCTGAACAGAGCCCATTTGTGTGGGCGCTTCGGTCTGGATCCATGGCCAGATTGGTGTGCACCGTGGGTCTGGATTGCACACACCAATTCCGAGTGTGCCTACGAACTCCTCCCATTCCTTAAACACTACAGAGTCCATGTCTTTATTGGGTCTTTACGAAGATTAGGATTGTAGGGTCCTTCCTGAGAGTATGACCGTTGTAGGCAGCAGCCCCTGTTAAAAATGCCTGGGAGAATTAAGCATGACACATTTTCAGAAATAAAAAAAGGGCGGGGGGGAATGAAACACCCTGGCTGGTATGGTGAGCAAGCTACTTCTGGCAGCAGCCAGTGCTAAGCCTTCTGGTATTTACTGCTGTCCTTTTGTTTCTAGGTCAGCAAAGCAGCGTGTATTCTCACCACTCAGACTCTGATGAGGTTGCTGAAGTCTCGAGAAGCAGCAGCAGCTGTGGATGTGAAAACCTGGCCAACCATCATTGACACAGGTGAAAGGCGCTGTCCAGAGCCGCTACCATTCACTGCCAGAGGTTTCCTAGACTCACACATTTGCACAGTTTTGGTGTTATGACACCTTCATTGTCTGTTGACACAGAGCAAAGCCAGATACCCCGTGTGTACTAACAACATACTGGACACAGTAGAGACACGTCCAAGAACCAGCCCATAATATGCTAAGTGCTCTCTAAACAAAGTGTCTTGCTGGATGTGATTGCTACATCTATAATCTCAGGACTCTAGAGACTGAGGCAGGAGGATTATTAATTCAAGCCTAGGCCTTGCCACAGCATAAGACCCTGCCTCGGGGGGGGGGGGGGGAGTAAAGGCAAATGGTGTTTCGGCAATGCATTGGCATCCTTCAAAGGTGTCTGTATCTGGTTATATTTTATCGCTAGATACATGAGATGGGCTGGAGAGGTAGTTCAGTTGGTAGCTGTGGAAGAGTGAGGAGCTCCCTTTGATTTCCAGGAACCACATAAACAGCTGGGCACAGAGGTCTAGAGACAGGACCCTGGAGCTTGCTGACCAGTCAAGCCTAAGTGGGAAGCCCTAGGTCCTAGTGTGAGAGAGAGACCCTGTCTCAGAAAAACAAGGGGGTGACTCCTGAGAAATGACACCCAAGGTTGACCTCTGGCGTCCAGTGGCATATACACACACACACACCCCTAACATGTAAATACACACACACACACACTATCAAGACAGTCTGACCCTTGACTTATAGATGTGTTGTAATTTAAACAAGAGACTAGAAGTTAGAAGACCTGGGCTCTATCTTGAGCTTTATTAATTGCTATGTAACCCCATTCTAAAATACTGTTGCTGTACCCCAGAATATCAAATTAGCTAATGTGATATGATATGAAAACCAGAATGTTAGCCAAGCTTTGGTGGCACACGCCTTTAACCCCAGCACTTGGGAGGCAGTGGCAGGCTGATCTCTGTGAGTTCAAGGTCAGCCTGGTCTTCAAGAACTACTTCCAGGACAACCAGGACACAGAAACCCTGTCCTGGTTGGGGGAGGGAGGCTCGACGGGACTTTATTTAATTGGGTAGTGGGAGCAAATGCCTTTAATCCAAGCACTTGGGAGGCAGAGGCAGGAGGATTTCTGTGAGTTTGAGGCCAGCAAGTGAGTTCCAGGACAGCCAGGGCTGTTATACAGAGAAACTCTGTCTTGAGAAATGAGGAAAAAAAGATTGTACATGAATTTTAGATGATATTCAATCAGATTCAGATATGGGAATAGCTGGAGGACTGGTGGAACAGGAAGAGTGGGGGTTCTGCACTTAGACAGGGCTTAAATACTCCTGCTGCTCTTGAGAATCCTCTCCAGGTTGGACAAAAATATAAAATGAGGCACGTAGAGCTTGGTATATGTACAGCTGTAGTGTGGGGCCATAGTGGTAACACATAACCAGAGATAGCCACCCAGTGACATGGAGATTTAAAATTCTCGATTGTTTCATAATCCAGAAACCAAAGGACCGCCAAGGGGCATAGTTGAGCTAGAGACATCTTGATATTCTTGGTTTTGACTTGAAAATCTGGGATAAAGGCAAGCTATCCTACCATATCTAGTTTTCTGGAGTCCCTGAAGTGAGCCCTGCTTGGGGCTCTGTGCATGTCAGGCAATTGTTCTTTGTCCCCAGCACAGGAAGGGGTGTTTTAAATGAGTGGAAGAACTCCAAATTCTAGAGGAGGGAGCTGTCTAACTTCTTAAGTAGCTGTGGTAAATATTATGCAGAAGCAGCTTAAGGAATGAAAGGGTGGTTCTGCTCACAGCTCAAGGTGCAGTGTGTCGCGGTGGGGAGTCCAGGCAGCAGGGGCTTGGAGCAGCAGCTGGTCACGGCGACTATGCAATCAGGAGGAAGAGAGCAACGAATGATCGCCTGTGGCTAGCCTTTTCCTTTTTATGTGGTTCATGAACCAAACTCACATACGGTGCCATTGCCCAATAGGCACCATATCTGAGCTCAGTTACCCTAATCAAGATTATCCTATACCCAGCAGTGGTTGCCACACACACCTTTAGTCACAGTACTTGGGATGCAGAGACTGGCAGATTTCTGTGAGTTCGAGGCCAAGGCTAACCTGATACAAATAATGCCCCCACGTATGTGCCTAGAGGCTGTCTCAGGTGATTCCAGATCCTGTCAGGTTAACAGTCAACACTATTACACCATGCATGATTAATGTGACACACTAATCTGTAAGTGATATGCTTTAATGGGAAAAAGCATAACAATAATTAATGCATCTTGAGTATATACATAGTTGTTATTTTAAAAGTGCTTCCTGTGGGAGTTAGATGGCTCAGAGATTAGAGCACTGCTGCTCTTGCAGAGGTCCCAGGTTCAGTTCCCAGCTGACATGGCAGCTCACAGCCACCTGTTCCAGTGAGATCCTTGTCTCTTCCGACTTCTTCAAGAGGCTCCTACATGCATACGTTACTCCTACATGCACTTAGGCTCACACACATACACATAAAATAAATAAACATATAAAATTTTAAGGCTGGGGGGCTGGAGAGATGGCTCAGAGGTTAGAGCATTGCCTGCTCTTCCAAAGGTCCTGAGTTCACTTCCCAACAACCACATGGTGGCTCACAACCATCTGTAATGGGGTCTGGTGCCCTCTTCTGGCCTGCAGCATACACACAGACAGAATAATGTATACATAATAAATAAATAAATATTAAAAAAAATTTAAGGCTGGAGAGATGGCTCAGTGGTTAAAAGCACTGACTGTTCTTTCTGAGTTCAGTTCCCAGCAACCACTTGGTAGCTCACAAGTGTCTGTAATGAGGTCTGGTGCCCCTCTTCTGGCCTGCAGGAATACACGCAGGCAGAACACTGTATACATAATAAATAAACAAATCTTTAAAAAAAATTTTACGTGGTTCATGTGAGTTAAATTCCCAGTAACCAGTGAAGGTAGGTATTTGGAGATCTGTTTTAAAGAAAAGGAAAAAGAGATGTCAAGTAACCCCAGGGACACAGAGCTGGTGACATAGTTGACCTCTGGGATTGAACACCAGCACTCCGTCTTTTCCAAGATGTTACCATCGAGACATCTACAAATGAATTTGTTGGCTGTGGCATTGCAGGTAACCTTTACCTAGTGGCATCACGGCCCCTGCTTGCAGTTGAGGTTGACAACGGTGAGCTGCTGGGTTAGACACAAGAAGTTCAGACCTCCACACATCTTAGAAGCAGTTAAAGAGCAGTGGTTCCTGTGTTCCAGCACGTCTGCTCTACATCAGCTTTCTTCTTTGCATTGCAGATGACTTACCCAGGAAACGGTTACCTCAGCTGTATAAACCACCCACTCCTGAGATGTTGGCATATCTTGATTTTAGTGTCTCCACAACTGGCATGCTTACAGGAGTAAAGGTAAAGTGATCTCACTCTGCTGGTGAGATGCCAGGCCACAGTGAGCAGACCTTTCCCGTGGAGGTCAGCCGGCTGCACCAGAGGGCAGTGGGTCAGGTGTCATGGCTATATTTAAATCCAAGCACTGGCTATTCCGAAGAAAGTTATCTCAAAGGATTTGCACTGTGAAGTGCTGTGGCGGAGTACACACGCTACAGATAGTAAGAGCTCTAGGTAAAGTCTGTGTGCAGCCATCGGTTCAGGTCCTGTGAGGCTGTGTCAGCTGCAGAGTAGAAACCCATCTTCTTAGTTTGTACTTAGACTAGGCTATGAAGCAGTGGAATCCATACGCCACATGGAAAGTTTGGGGCTAAAGCTGGTCAGGGCGGTTCCTGTGCCTATGGGGTGCCAGCTGCATCCCGTGTGTGTCCCTTGCTTTGCAGATGTCCCACTCCGCTGTCAATGCTCTCTGTAGAGCCATCAAACTCCAGTGTGAGCTGTACTCCTCTCGGCAGATCGCCATCTGTCTTGACCCGTACTGTGGACTTGGCTTTGCACTCTGGTGTCTCTGCAGGTAGGATGGAGAAGCCTGTCCATGGTTTGGGGCTGTGGCCATCTCCTCCTCCCTTTTGTTTCCTTGGGTTAGTTAACTTTAGTAAAATGCTGCTGTTTCTGAAATATGAGCACCTTTTGTATTTCTGATGTTTGTTTAGTTTTATGTGATTGCTTTCTTTAATTCTCCTTGCCTAGTTTTCTGCCTCCTATAACAAGGCACTGTTCTATCACCTGCTTTCTGTCCCATCCTGTGATCCTAGTTGTAGAAGCCATGCCAAATAGAAGCATGATTTTCAGGTGACATTTGACAGACATTTCAGTCTGACATTTGACAGCAGGATGTGCCCTAGGCTGGGCAGGAGGGCATGGTGGGATGCAGTGACGGCACCAGTACGTGCCCTAGACTGGGCAGGAGGGCATGGTGGGATGCAGTGACGGCACCAGGATGTGCCCTAGACTGGGCAGGAGGGCATGGTGGGATGCAGTGACGGCACCAGGATGTGCCCTAGGCTGGGCAGGAGGGCATGGTGGGATGCAGTGACATCATGTGGCTGGAACGCAGCAGTTTGCCTTGACCAGATTACTTCCTGAGGACTGGCAAGTCTCTGCTCTTTTCACTGCCTGCCAGAAAACCATATCTCAGGTCTGAATTTTCACTTCCTGTAGAGATGCCAAGAATGTTTCCAAGTGCCTGTCTCTCCTGTAGCATCTTCCTTCTGTATCCCTGTCTTCATTGGGGTATGGCTGTCCACAGGGCCAAAGTAGAATGTGGGTGTCATCTTCAACTTCCTCTGCCAGTTACATGTAATGCACATTGGTTCAGTTGTTCCTATTACCCATCTATGCCTTAAAGTCACTTCTGGGTCTTGGAACATTTCAACAAGACCAAGAATGTCTACCTGTAATCCTAGGGGATAAGGCAGGAGAATCATAAGGCAAGCATGGTTTATAACAAGACCACACCTCTAAAAGGAAAAGAAGTGGCTGGGGAGGACGGCTCCATGGCCAAAAGCACTTGCTACTCTTATAAAAGACTCTGTGGCTCCAGTTCCCAGAGAGCTGCTGCCACTTCTGACTCCAACAGCACACACATGACACATTTATGCCCATTCAAACAAAATACTCATGTACATAAAATAAAAATAGCCAGGTATCAGTGGCACATACCTTTAATCCCAGCACTCAGAAGGCAGATGCAGGTGGATCTCTGTGAGTTTGAGGCCAGTCTAATCTACAAGAGCTAGTTCCAGGACAGCTAGGACTACCCAGAGAAACTGTCCTGAAAAACTAAAATAAATAAATACAAGTCTCCTTTAGAAAGTAAAAGAAACAAACAAAATAAGAGAACAAGGTATGATGGCTTGAATCTGTGAGTCTAGCAGGAGACTAAAATGGAAGGTTGACCATGAGATCAAGGTCTCCTCTTGTGGGCTTGTATTTTTATACCCTGGCAAATTACCCGTTGTACACGGAAGAAAAAGCTGATGAAGCCTTCTAGACTGGATTGATCCAGACCCCAATTCTGGTGTTGCTGGACTCTTGGTGATACTAAGTTTAGAGGTTAGACGTCGTGGCTGTAGATCTCGGCGACTCCACATTCCTTTCGTTGTCTCTTGCTGCACTGTTGG
The DNA here is from genome assembly GCF_982192425.1 of Myodes glareolus. NCBI lineage: Eukaryota > Metazoa > Chordata > Mammalia > Rodentia > Cricetidae > Myodes > Myodes glareolus. The sequence continues at coordinate 63,350,774 of NC_142044.1, forward strand.
GATTCATCTGTCAGCGTCCCTTGCCCAGACTCTGCAGCCCGTCTAACCGTCTCCCAGCCTTCAGTGGCTCCAGCTCCAAAACCTTTGTCATGGTGGGTTTATAGCAGCTTAGAGCTGCACTTGGTGTGAGACCTTTCAGGACTGCTTCAGCCTTCCTGGCCTTACTTGTGCGCTCTGCTCCAGGAATGTTACGCGCACCCTATACTTCTCTGCCGTGCTTTTCCTCCGCCTTCCCACTTGTAGACATTCATTCTGGAGTGCTCCCTTCCCTCACACACTTTCTCACTTTGAGTGGTTTGTCTTTATCCTGTGCTCTTGGCTCGTCCTGTGAATTTGTTGCCACACCTACCGTAGCCTACTTTGTTTTTGTGGTCACATGTCTTGTGAGTCATGCAGAAATAGGATGTTCCTAACATGGCCCTCTGCTGCCTCTGCCCTGCTGGTGCTCTAAGATGCAGAGAGATGCAAGATGCACGTCAGCTCTCCACTTACTCTTTGCAGCGTCTACTCCGGTCACCAGTCTGTCTTGATTCCTCCTCTGGAGCTGGAGAACAACCTTTTCCTCTGGCTCGCCACCGTCAACCAGTACAAGATAAGGGACACTTTCTGCTCCTACTCCGTGATGGAGCTCTGCACCAAAGGGCTGGGGAACCAAGTGGAGGTGCTAAAGGTGAGGAGCAGCCCCAGCAAGTGATGTCCTAAGAGGCTTGATGATTGGGCCAGGGCTTGGTAATGCTGGAGCAGAGGGTGGTAGACAGACAAGCTTGTCTGCCCTTTGTCTTCTTTCTAGTCAGATGACTGAGATCAGAGAGTTTAACTTTACTCTTCCTTAATTTAATGCATTCTTTCAAAGCCTGATTTTATTCTTTGTGGAGGGGTGGGGATCTATTAATGGGAAACTCACCTCCGATAGATTTTTTTTTTTCTTCCCAGTAAAATGAAAACCTCAGAATACTGGAGGTTGGGTACTTCCTAAAGAAAAGGCTTATGTGTGTTTCCAGTGACCATGTGTGAGAAAGTCAAGTACTAAATTCTCTTTAACAGAGAAACAGGACCCCAAGAACTAAAACAAGAGGTAGAAAGTTAGGTCCAAGGTGCTAAAAAATGAGGAGAAACATGAGAGTAAGTGGGCAGGACCGGAAATACACTACCAAAGGAAGAGAAACCTGAGTTTGGGGTTTTGGGCAATGAAACTCAGGGTCCTGTGTGGCCTAGACTAGTGCTTCTCTCCCCAACCCCAGCCCTGTCACAGCAGACACAGAGCAATCCGATGTCCCAGTGGGTGACTGACTGTGGAAGGGGTTTTAGCATTTTCTTTCTGAAGCTGCGTCTCCATTTCTGGGCTAAGAAAGTAACTCTTGGCTTTTCCTGAACAAAAAGGGATCTTCTTAACCATGTTTCTTCCAGACCAGAGGGATCAACCTCTCCTGCATCAGGACGTGTGTGGTGGTCGCAGAGGAGCGACCGCGCATCACCCTGCAACAGTCTTTCTCCAAACTCTTTAAAGACATCGGTCTGTCCCCTCGAGCTGTCAGCACCACGTTCGGCTCCAGAGTCAACGTAGCAATCTGTTTACAGGTGACACCGCAAGCTCATTCTTGCTGTTAGTGAAGCAGGCCAGCAGGCTCCAGAGAGCTGCCTGCTCCTGGTGTGAGTGCTCCAGGGGCTTCTCTTGTTTTCAGAGACAGGGATTCTCTGTGTAGCCCTGGCTGCCCTGGAACTCTCTTTGTAGGCCTTGAACTCAGAAATCCAGTTCCATGTGTCTCTGCCTCTTGAGTGCAGATTAAAGGTGTGTGCCACCAAGCCCAGCTACTACACAGCGTGGCCTTCTGTTTTTCTATCTCCTACATGTTCTGCCTTTTAAAAAATAAACCTGCATCTATTCTTTTACCCTGTTGTTCTTGGTGGGTCTAGAACAGTCTGATTTTATGCTGCTTGGAGGCTCCTGAGGCCAGTGAGTGCAAGGACAAGAGAGAAAGAAGGTGGCCAAGACTTGGCGTCTCCTGTGACCATGGTTAAGTGGCTTGCAGGAAGTGTCACGATACTTTCCTGTGGGATCTCATTGTGCCCCTTGCTCCCATCTGTTTTGGCATGGTGGCTTCTCTAGTCCCTGCTCTGAGCCCTGCACCTGCACAGGAAAGCCCCCTGCATTTGGTATTGTTCCATTGCTTCAGAGACATCTAAGGATACCAGGGCCAAGGTTCCCCCATCTTCTGGCTTTGCCAGAGTGTAGGTTTCAGGGGCCTCCTTGCATCTGTGAGATGTGCTACAGAGGCCGTTCATTCAGCCTTAAATAAACATGTGCTGGTTTGTTCTTCTTTAGGGAACCTCGGGGCCTGATCCGACAACTGTGTATGTAGACTTGAAGTCGCTGAGACATGACAGGTACGGTGAACAAAGGGCTCGGCCTCAGGGTCAGCGCCCCATCCTCTTCATGTCTGGATTTCCAGGACTGGTGGAGGAAGAGAAAGGATTCATGTCTATTATTTATAAATGATAGAATTTTTCTTATAAAAAGAAAGCTTCATTGGCATTTGGTGGGTTTTTGTTTTCGTTTCTATTTTGTTTGTTTCCACACAAAGGGGTGGGATAGGGTTTGAAATGCCAGTTTGTTAGGTAGCCTAAGATGGCCTCAGATTTACAGTCATCTTCCTGCCTCTAATTCTGCTAGATTATTACAGGCATGTGGACCATGCATGGCCTGTTGCTTTGTTCTGTAATTAAAATATAATCTTCGTTCCTAGCTATCTAAAAATACTTTTGTGTGACTGGGCATGGTGGTGCATGCAGAGCTCTGAGAGTTTCATGCCAACCTGGTCTACATAGTGAGTTCCAGGACAACCAGAGCTGTACAGAAAGTCTCTGTCTACATTTAAAAAGGAAAGTGTCTTTGCTCTGCAGTTTAAAGATAAAGATGAGAGCGATGATAAATGAAGCAGAACAGGGTCTCTGAAACAGCACTGCATCTAACTCCAGGGTTGTAAAGCCAGCTTCTCCCCAGCTCAGGATAAGCCACAGGTCTCAGAGAGAGAGTGCCTTGTCTCACAAAACAAGGTGCATGTTCCTTGAGTAAATGAGTAACAACACCTGGGGTTGTCTTCTGGCCTACACCGACATACAGACACACAGACATACACACACACATGCCTAATCACCACGGTGCAGCCTAGTGTATACCTGCTAAGCTGGCTAGCCCCGTGGATACACTGGTCTCCACTTCCCAGCACTGGGATCATAAGCACGTGCCAGCACACTTGGCTTCTTACGTGATGCTGAGGCTGATACTCATGTCCTCGTGCTTATGCAGCATTCTTGCACTGGAGAGATTTGCCCCTCTGCTCCAAAGACTTCACCATGCCTGGAACACTTGTGGTTGTCACAATGGGAGCTGCTACTGAAATCTAGCAAATAGGGCCAGGATTGTTAACACCCTCACCAAAATCTGTCTGACCTGTAGCATCAAGAATACAGAGTGAGCCGGGCAGTGGTGGCACACACCTTTAATCCCAGCACTCGGGAGGCAGAGGCAGGTGGATCTCAGTGAGTTCGAGGCCAGCCTGGTCTACAGAGCGAGTTCCAGGCAGGACTATTACACAGAGAAACCCTGTCTCAAAACAAAACAATAACAACAACAAAAGTACAGAGTGTAAGCAAACCCTGCTCTGCTGGGAACAGATGGTGCCACCTAGAGGCCTTGGAGAGGCAGCCACAGTGGTGAACCCTGTTTTAGAAAAGACTGCATACATTAACTACTGTTTCTCTGCAGGGTCCGACTTGTGGAACGGGGTGCCCCTCAGAGCCTCCTGCTCTCCGAGTCTGGAAAGGTACTCTATTCTGCCAGCTGCTGGGGAAGGGTAGGCTGAAGCTTGAGGGAAAGCCTAAGGTTAATTCCACAGTCTCGTCTAAGTGGATGGCTTCATTAAGTGTACATCGTCGTGAAGACAGATATGCACTCATCTCCATATTGTTTAAACCCCATGGCCTGCTATTCTTACTGATAACCCAGAGAAATGTGTTCATTGTGTACAAGTGCATAGATAAGTAGCACCTAAAAAATGTCACATCTATTTAAACATCAAAGTTGAAAGGCAAGTCAGGAGGTGCCGACTGTGAGGGAGCAGAGCAGCTGTGCCTGTGCAGGGAACATCCCTCTTCACTTCATCCCGCCCTCCGTCCTCACCACCCCTCCGTCCTCACCACCCCTCCATCCTCACCACTTCATCCCACCCCTCCGTCCTCACCACCCCTCCGTCCTCACCACTTCATCCCACCCCTCCGTCCTCCATCCCACCCTCCGTCCTCACCACCCCTCCGTCCTCACCACTTCATCCCACCCCTCCGTCCTCACCACCCCTCCATCCTCACCACTGCATCCCACCCCTCCGTCCTCACCACCCCTCCGTCCTCACCACCCCTCCGTCCTCACCACTTCATCCCACCCCTCCGTCCTCACCACCCCTCCATCCTCACCACTGCATCCCACCCCTCCGTCCTCACCACCCCTCCATCCTCACCACCCCTCCGTCCTCACCACCCCTCCGTCCTCACCACCCCTCCGTCCTCACCACCCCTCCGTCCTCACCACTTCATCCCACCCCTCCGTCCTCACCACCCCTCCGTCCTCACCACTGCATCCCTATCCTCAGCATCTCCCCTACCCACATTGTCCCTCTTCCCTGCACTGTCCAGACAGAGGACAGGATTGTGATGACCTCTCAAGGTTCCTGCTAGGAATTGTGAGGCACAGACAGAAAGTCAAAGGAGATCTTACTTAATCTATCCAGCAGATGTCACCCCAGAGGAAGCCGACTTTAGTTTTTCTGCTGTGTGAACTGCTTGTGTGGGCTGTGCCATTAACCTCCCCACATCTGCGGTTGGGTGCACAGTCTTCAGGAATGCTGTGTCCTGAGGGCAGGCTGAGGCTCCAGGGAACTGTCCTTTCATTCCCTTCCTCCAGGCTTTAGATATTTAAGCCCTGGTAGCCAGTCTCAGACTTTACAGACCCAAGCTAACAATATCAACAAGGTGAGACAGGTGACCAGAATGGCTGGCCAGCCCACCTGTCTTTTTGCCCAGATAGGCCCTTGTACATACTAAGCAAGCAGCTTACTGCTGAGCTACAGTCCTGACCCCAGAAAGATCTTCTGGAAAGCCTGAGCCGTTTGCTCATCAGCACTTAGTTTCTTTTCCTCCTGAAGATAGAAGTGTGACGTCTCTCGAGAAGCTAGGGCATGAGATCCTTCTCTGTGTTCTCACTACTGCAGCTCCCCAGCCTGCAGCCCCCACTGACTCTGGTGTGGTCTCCAGGTGGGCTCCCCTGCTGTTTTAACTTTGGAAAGGGTTTACCCAGAAGGGTACTAGTCTCACTTTTGGGAACCTGGGCAGAAGTTTCTCAGCCTCTGAAGAGATGGCAGCCTGCATCTGCTTAAGTTGGAGAGTGGAATTTATTGGTCCTTGAGTCTCAACCAAAATGAGGAAGATTGACCAGGGACAAACAGAAAAGTGCATCAGGGCACCTTGAGTAATGGCGACTCCTGACATTTTAGTCCCTAGAGGTAAAGGCTCAGGTGCTAGAGGTCATTGGTTATTTTGCTTTTGCGGGGTTGGGGGTTGAAACCAGTCCTCAGGCATGCTAGGTAGGCTTTAGCCAGTAAGTGAAGCCACAGTCAGAGCTGGGAGCTTTGACTGAACTGAGCATTTGTATTTCTGCTTTGATTCTTAGATCTTACCTGGAGTAAAAGTTGTTATTGTTAATCCTGAGACCAAAGGACCTGTGGGAGACTCTCACCTGGGGGAGGTAGGTGTGAATCTCATGTTCACTCTGAAGTCAGGACTCTGATCTGGGAGAGGTAGGTGTGAATCTCATGTTCACTCTGAAGTCAGGACTCTGACCTGGGGGAGGGAGGTGTGAATCTCATGTTCACTCTGGTATTGGTAGCCAAGATTTTAAAGATTTTAGAAACCACACACTACAAGCAAACAGAACTAGACTGAATGAACTCCATTCCCTCCATTGGGAATATCTATTTTTCCTAGAAGGGGCAAAAGGAAGAGGCTGATAATCAAGACTGGGTAGAAACAGTCTCAAGTTTGTTCACTACCATCCCTTTAGCTAAAAGCAAACCAGCCAAATGGTACCTGTTCCCACCTATGAAGGATTGGAACCAAGAGGAGCCATGTATATACATTTTTTATAATTTACTTATTATTATGTATACAATGTTTTGTCTGAAGACCAGAAGAGGGTACCAGATCTGTTACAGATGGTTGTGAGCCACCATGGGGTTGCTGGGAATTGAACTCAGGACCTCTGGAAGAGCAGTCAGTGCTCTTAACCTCTGAGCCTTCTCTCTAGCCCTGTATACATTTTAGTTGTTGTTGTTGTTTTGTTTTGTTTTTTGAGACAGGGTTTCTCTGTAGCTTTGGAGCCTGTCCTGCAATTAGCTCTTGTAGACCAGGCTGACTTCGAACTCACAGAGATCCACCTGCCTCAGCCTCCCGAGTACTGGGATTAGAGGCATGCGCCACCACCACCCAGCAACATGTATATATTTTTAAAGTCACATAAATGTTAAGAGTCCACCCCCAGTGTCATATTTCCTCTAACAAAGCCACACCTCCTAACCCTTCTAATTCTTTTAAATGGTGCCACAAATGAGTGATCCTATGGGGGACATTCTGACTCACACCAGCACAGCCAGTGGCTAGCCTGTCAAAGCTGGGCAGGCTGCTTACTTCCCTAGACTTGTTTGCTCAGCTTTAATAATGATGACATGCACCTCACAGAAGGAATAAATGCTGTGATAGTCGAATACATCATCCCTGTATCTGCAAAGCACAGAAACAGTCTTTCAAGTTTTCAAGAAATCTGGTGGTAGCTGGTACTGTCCTAGATGTCAGCTGTTGGCCTGTTAACACTGTGAGCTCAAGTGCACTGTGCATCATCCCCAGAGCATGGAGCCATGGTTACACCACAAGTGTAGTAATTGTGTCTTGGTGTCTTTGTGGGACTCTGAAAGCTGGTGAGAAATGAACCCAGGGAAGCAGTACAGCCTAGTGGTTAAGAGTCCGGCCTCAGGGGGCGGCGGTATTGCAGGCCTTTAATCCCAGCACTCAGAAGACAGAGGCAGGCAGATCTCTGTGAATTCGAGGCCAGCATGGTCTACAAGAGCTAGTTCCAGGACAGGCTCCAAAGCTACACAGAGAAACCCTGTCTCAGAAAACAAATAAACAAAAAAGAGTTCAGCCTCTGGTGCTAGCCATTGGTGTCGGGGCTCCTTTATAGTCCTGCATGTTAGAGGAGTATTTGTTGTTGTTTTGGGGAGGGGGGGCATTTTTTTTTTAATTTTAAACACTTCAGATTTTTTTTATTATTATTATGTATACAATATTCTGTCTGTGTGTATGTCTTCAGGCCAGAAGAGGGCACCAGACCTCATTACAGATGGTTGTGAGCCACCATGTGGTTGCTGGGAATTGAACTCAGGACCTCTGGAAGAGCAGGCAATGCTCTTAACCACTGAGCCATCTCTCCAGCCCCCCGAGGGGGAGCATTTTTAAGACAGGGTTTCTCTGTGTAGCTTTGGAACCTATCCTGGAACTTAATTTATAAACCAGACTATCTTTGAACTCACAGAGATCCGCCTGCCTCTGCCTCCCGAGTGCTGGGGTTAGAGGTGTGCCACCACTGCCCATCTTGGGTTTTGTTTTTTGTTCTTTTGTTTTGTTTTGTTATTTCAATTACAGACGTTTTTAGACTTTTCTTTCTCCCTGTATAGTGAGAAAAACAATGATGTGCCTGTTTCAGAGCTGATGGAGCCTGGCAGAAAGCACATGCTGGCAAATGCCAGCTACATACTGTTGTGGTTGCATTGTTAATATGGAAATGAGATTTTAAAAAAAAATTGGGGGCCTGGAGAGATGGTTCAGAGGTTAAAAGCACTGACTGTTCTTCCAGAGGTCCTGAGTTCAATTCCCAGCAACCACATTGTGGCTCAAAACCATCTGTAAGGAGATCTGGTGCCCTCTTCTGTCCTGCAGCATACAGGCAGACAGAAGACTGTATACATAATTAATAAATAAATCTTTTTTAAAAAAAAAAAAAAGAGCATGCTGGTTGCTGTCCCAGAGGACCCGGATTCAATTCCCAGCACCCACATGGCAGCTCACAACTGTCTATAATTCCAGTTTAGATCCAGGGGACCTGACACCCGTGGCAAAACACCAATGCATATAAAATAAAAAAATAAATTAAAAAAATAAGTCCCAGGAGAATTGATGTGATGTCATCATCTTTCCTCTTCCTGTAGATCTGGGTGAATAGCCCCCACACAGCTAGTGGCTACTACACCATCTATGATAGCGAGACTCTTCAGGCTGATCATTTCAACACCCGCCTGAGCTTCGGGGATGCTGCGCAGACTCTCTGGGCCCGCACAGGGTACCTTGGGTTTGTCCGCAGGACGGAGCTCACAGCAGCCACTGGAGGTAACTTCCACCCCTGTTCTCCTTCCCAGCTTCCTTGTTTGCATAACCCTGGCTAGGCTGTTGCACCCACCTGTGGAGTATAGTCTCCCTCTGCGCCCCTGAGCACATTGTGGAGCCACATTGCCCTCTGAGGACTGTCAGGATGAGAAGCCCTCTAGACTTTGGCAGGAGCATCCTAGAACAGGGTACTGGAGCAGCTTGGAACTCCAGGCACAGCAGAACTTTCTCAGGGCTGATACCAGTGCTGAACAAGCCTGGGATAACTACCTCTTCCCTCATCTCTTCTTCCCTGGCTTGCCATTGAGTCCAGGAGAAACAGAAACATCCTTTATCACTAAGAGCGAGTTGGTTCTTTTTTTTTTTTTTTTAAATGGTCTTACTACATAGCCATGACTGGCCTCCAACTCAACAGAGATTCGTCTGCCTCTGCCTCTAGAGTGCTGGGATTAAAGGCGTGCATTACCCTGCTTGGCCTGGGAATTGTTTTGGAAATGGGTCAAACCTGCTTTTTGGCAACACTCTTTCAGAGGATTCCCTAATGTCGTCTTCTGCCCAGCCAATCATCCTGGCTCCTCTGCTGTCCAGCTTCACACTTCCTTCCTCACTGGCACTGGGAGCCACTGCAGAATTCTCAACACTAGCTGTGTTTGTATACCAAAGCCATGAGCTCTAAGGCTTCAGCCAGACCACACCATTTCTCCTGAGCTGAGCAGTATGTATCATTTCTTCATAGTTCTTGGGGAGATGAGGGCTGTGCTTCCTGACCAGGTGACTGTGAGCAGCCACTCTGTGTCCTCTGCCTCACGGACATGATGTGCGGTTCAGTGTTGTGGTACAGTCAGTGCCAGCACAGAGGGCAGATCGTTCCTCAGTGGTTGCCATGTTTCTGCTGTTATTTCATCATCAGAAACCCACTCTCACCAGGAAAGTACTGCAAATGCTACTTTCCTTCTGTGTGCTTGCTGGGCTGGACCTGGCGAGTCTCCCTGCCCTGCAGTCTAGAAGCTGTGGTGCAGGCCCCCTCCCCGTACCCCCGTTTGTCTCAGGCCCTCCCCTTCCACTCCTCTTCCCCTCCCCTCTCCCAGCCATATCTGGCTAATTCTTGTTCATTTGTCAAAACTCAAACATGGCATCAACATTTCTAGAAGCTCTCTTTAAATCCTTGATTAGATTAGGGCTAATGGGTCTCCCCAGCTCCTCAGATTTCATGCCTACTCCTGCCTTTGTTGTTGTTGTTTGTTTGTTTGTTTTTTGAGGCAGGGTTTCTCTATAGCTTTGGAGCCTGTCCTGAAACTCACTCTGTAGACCAGGGTGGCCTCCAACTCACAGAGATCCTCCTGTCTCTGCCTCCCGAGTGCTGGGTTTAAAGGTGTGCACCACCACCACCCGGCTATACCTCTGCCCTCCTTACACTTAACTTGCTACAGGGAAATTCCTGTTTGTATCTCCCTCAGTTAGGTGTTTTCAAAAAATATTTTTAGTTGCTAACCTAATTATTGTATGTATATGTGCTCAAGCATAAGACAGGAGGGTGAGAGAGAATCTGTGTGTATATTGGAGGACAGTTTGCAGGGTTCCTTCCCCCGTGTATATCCTGTTGACAGGAACCTCCATCTGCTGAGCTGTCTCACCAGCCCCCATTTAGGTCTTCTTCTGTGTCTCCCTAGCACTTAGCACAACTGCTATCACCTAATAGTAACAACAATGGCTATTTTTAGCACCTAACAATGTACCTACCACACACCATGTCAGCTACCTTGCAAAATCATTTAAGGTGTTTTTTTTTTTTTTTTAAATTTTTATCCTAGTGAGATGGCTCGGTTGTTGGAGGATTTGTAGCTCTTCCAGAGGACCCAGGTTCAGTTCCCAGCACCCACATCAAGTGGTTTACAACCACCTGTAATTCCAGCTCTGGGGTTCCAATATCTTCTTCTGGACTCTTAGGGCACGTACAAACACATAGAGACACTTATTCACACAATTAGAAAATAAAATCTTGCTGGGTAGTGGTGGCATATGACTTTAATCCCAAAGGTGGCAGAGGCAGGTGGCTCTCTACGAGTTCGGGGCCAGCCAGATCTACAAAACAAGTTCTAGGACAGCCATGGCTGTTACATAGAGAAATCCTATCTCAAAAACCAAAAAAAAAAAACCCCAAAACAGAACAAAAAAATCTTAAAAAAATTGTGTGTGTTCACGCATACTACCACCCAGATGTGGAGGTCAGAGGCCAACTCTGTAGTCATTTCTTTCCGTCCACCATTGTGTGGACTCTTTATGTGGAACGTACTTACCAGGCCGTCTCTCCATTCCAAACTAAACAATATATTCCTTATAGCAGCTGTTTAACCTGATCTCTGTCCACAGAGCAAGTAGTCGGATTCGCCAGCTGACTGGCAATATCAACCCTGTGCTCTTAAGGCCGACACTTTATGGTATTTAGTGGGCGTTTGAAGCGTATTTCTCTTCTTTCTTTCAGAACGTCATGATGCCTTGTATGTTGTGGGTGCGCTGGATGAGACACTGGAACTGAGAGGATTGCGGTACCACCCGATTGACATCGAGACCTCCGTGTCCCGAGTCCACAGGAGCATTGCTGAATGGTAATCCCACACCTTTTTCTCACTGCAACTTTGTTAATCAGCCATTTATTCCATTCTACCTAACCAGAGTAAGGAAATATGCGAACCACTTTCCATCTTGCTTCCACGGTCCATTGTGGCCATCACAGCCTGTTCACCAGAACCCAAAAGGCCTTGGAGCTACCACAGAACATGGTGGGAAGCTGTGGGCTGAATTCGTTTGTAAGGGTAGATAGACCCTCATAGGTCGCCTGCCTCCAGGAAGTCAGTATAATGTGGCAGGAAATAACTCTGACTTTAGGCTCAAAAGACACAATTTAGAGACTCACCTTGAACTTGCTAGGTGGCCCAGTAGGTCAGGTGTTTAGCACTAAGTCTGGTGACTTGAGTATAGTTTCCAGAACCCCCACTAGTTGTCCTCTGACCTCTACATGTGAGCTGTAGTCAACACATACACTTCCTCTCTCATAAATAATAAATAAATGATAAAAATGACTGATAATAAAGGTTTACCTTCCCATACTTCCTTGTTCTTCCCGATCACCAAAAGGCCCAAATCAGCCTGTGCTTTTTAAAGCATCAGTGGGAAGCAGGTGAAAGTGCTGGGATTGCTATCTCAGCTGGTTCTCTCAGTGCAGGAATGTGCCTGCATTTCTCTTCTCAGGGATTAGCCAACCTCATACTGACAGAAAATTCATTAAAATTAACACTGAGTTTCACCTACTAGTTTTCATTCTGGGTTTTTGTTTATTTTTGTTTTTAACTTGGGTGTCTGTGTGAGTATATGCCACATGTACAAAGGTACCCATGAAGTCCAGAAAAGATGTTGGATGGCCTGCAACTGAACTTCCAGGTGATTATGAGTCACCCAAGAGAGGTTCTGAAGTCAGAGCTCTCATCTTCTCAAGCAGCAGCTGGTACGCTTAGCCACTGAGCCATCTCTCCAGCACCTCTTTTTTGGTTTTGTTTGTTTGTTTTGAAGCAGGGTCTCTCTCGATAGCCCTAGATATCCTGGAACTATCTTTGTTCTCTTTGTAGACCAGGCTAGCCTCAAAATTAGGCGATCCACCTGCCTTTGTCTCCCAAATGTTATTCTGGGTTATTCTTTTTTGGGGGAGGGTGGTTTCAAGATAAGGTTTCTTTCTCTCTGTAGTTCTGGCTGTCCTGGAACTCACTCTGTAGATGAGGCCAGCCTTGAAATCACAAAGATCCACCTGCCTCTGCCTCCCAAGTGCTGGAATTAAAGGCATGTGCCACCACGGCCTGGCTTATTCTGTGTTTTTAATGTATAGTGTTCTTCCCTGTTTAACTGCTGTGTCCTTTTCCAGCTTGTCCCTTGTTGCATAACCACATTTTCTATGAGAGCTGCTCATACTTTCCAAATACTCCTTTGTCTAAAGATGTCCTTGCTGGGCATGCCAGCCTGTATTTATATGCCAGCACTGAGGAGGCTGACACAGGAACATTTGGAACTGCTCACGAGCCTGGGCTACCCAAGGAAGAAATCCTGCCTCAAAACAAACTCACAAAAAAGGGTCTTCCATGTTGCCTGGGTCAGAATCTTTCTCTAGACCTAAACCAGACTGATCAAGGCAAGAACATCTTTGCATGAAGAGACTTTTGTAAAGCATGTAGGGAAGCTGGTGTCAGAACTGATTTTATATATTTGACTTTATTACAACTAATTATTACTTATAGTTATCTTTACTATGGGATCATTTTAAAAATCTGTTTAGCATTGTAGATCGAAAGCCAGCCCATCCCTTCTGACTGAGTCATCTGCTCAGTGGGAAGTGTGTCTCCCTCACAGTACTTTCACACAGTGCTGACACATTGCAAGCAACAGAAATTGTGTTCAAGAAAGTTTAAGTAAACCAGGCAGTGGTGGGCACACCTTTAATTCCAGCACTCGGGAGGCAGAGGCAGGCAGGTGGATCTCTGTGAGTTCAAGGCCAGCAAGGTCTACAAGAGCTACACAGAGAAAGTCTATCTTATGGGGCAGGGGAGCTTTAGTAATATCAGATATACTGGCTCACCTTAGCTAGAGAGACCCTGTCTCAGACAAAGAAACCTAAGCTGCAGAGTAAATGGGAAGGACACCTGGCTCCTCTTTCTACCCTCTGTAAAGATTGAGTCTAGGGACAAGGGGCAGGTGGACAATTAGGGATTGCTGCCTCCTCTCTCTGAAGCTATCGGCACCTGTATTGATCCTTCTTTCCTGAACCCAGTCCCAAACCATCAGACATGTGTGTTCTCAGTTCAGGCAGTGCTACTCTGAGAAACTGCTGGAAGGCTCAGCTAGTCAGCTGTACACACACATGGCTGTTGGCCTCTGACTTTCAAGGAGAAAAGACAGTTCATGGGGGGTGGGCACAAATCTCTGAAGACCAGGGCTGGCTTGCAGGTAAAGGCACTTGCCAAGCCTGGTGACATGAGTGGGATCCTCAGGACCCAGGTGTGGAAGGAGCGACCTGACCTCTCCACCGCCCCCGTGCGCTCCCCACAATGAATGCGGAAGAAGTATTTTAAAGATGAAGAGCAGTTAGGAGCACTTCTGCTTTTGCAGAGGATGCGGGTTCTGTTCTCAGCACCTGTGTGGTAGCTCACACGGAACCAGCTGGAACTCTAGTTCCAGGGGATCAGACTGTCTCTTCTGACCTCCTCGGGCTTTGTATGCTTACAGGGCATTTATATGTATGTAGGCAAACAGCCATACTTGTAAAATCAAAATCCTAAGTATTTTTAAAGGATGAATCTTAACTGAGTGTCATTGGATTTCAGTGCTGTGTTCACCTGGACCAACTTGCTCGTGGTGGTTGTGGAACTGTGTGGCTCTGAGCAGGAAGCACTGGACCTGGTTCCTCTGGTGACCAATGTGGTCCTAGAAGAACATTACCTCATCGTTGGAGTTGTGGTTGTGGTGGACCCTGGGGTCATCCCCATCAACTCTAGAGGAGAGAAGCAGAGGATGCACCTCCGAGACAGCTTCCTGGCTGACCAGTTAGACCCTATCTATGTGGCTTATAACATGTAGCCAGCCCCGTAGGGGCCGTCCTAAGTATCAGACAGACTGAAGACCTGTGGCTAGAGGAAGGCTTGCCGCTAACATGAAGATGGCTCCAGTGTGGCCTTCATCTCATCTGTGGGATTCTGCAGTCACAGAACACACAGGAAAGGGGAATTCTGTGGTTACAACGAAAACATGTTAGCAATGCGTCAGACCTGACTTTGGCATCCGCGACAGCACGTTACTAAAGCAGTTACATGCATGTTGCATTTTCCTCAACTGGCATACATACCTGTATTTTTACCTAATGTTTTAGACTTTTATAAGGGAGTTTAATGAATTCATATGAAGGGGTAATCTGTGTCCCACAGTTCCCCACTCTGTACTGTATTTTGCCATTTTCCTGTAGTCAGGTGTTCTGCGAGGTTTCTTCAAATGAAACCACCAAGCTTGAGTCAGCCCATAAGCAAATCAAATGACTGACGTGAGAGCTGCTCTGTATGTCTAGTTGTCAGTTACAAGCCTCTGACCGTATTTAAACGTGTAAATAAGAGTGCACATAGCTCGGCTAAGGAGCTGAGCAGTCGGCTCCCCCAACTGCAGCTGGTGTGGCTGAGCTTCCAGCGGCACCGGGGTGGTGGGACTGCCTGGCCTAGCGGTGCAGCGCCTCCTGTCTGTACGAAAGCTGCCTGGATTTGTTTTTAAAATTTATATTCCCAGAATTAGCTTAAGCTTCTAAGGATTCTTTAACCCATTCCTCTGAGCTAAGAAAAAAAAAATCTCATGTCGGGATTTTAGAGGTAGCTAAGATTCATCAATTCCTAACCTACTCTACGGAACCATGGTAGTTCACTCGGGCCAGTGTTGAAACTTTTTCCGCGTCTAGAGTGACTATGGAGAATTGTGAGTTCCGCTCTTTTCATGCTCTGTGTCTGCAGATTCCATGTAGAGCTTCCCCCGCCCAGGAAAACTGAGGAGTGAGCTCATGAACTGTAGGCCACGTGTGCACATCTTAACACTAACCAGTCTGGGCTGCCAGAATAGCCGGGCTCCTCGGAAACAGGGAAGTCTGATGTATGCAAGAAACTCTTTTGAAATAACTGGTGTCTGGGCCACACTCAGTGTGGGACTGAGTTTGACCTTAGGCTCAGTTTCCTTTCTTTGGTCTGAAACTTCATGTATTTGAATATAGTTAAATTTTATTATTTTTTTCTTACAGAAATATTTTTAAAAATTAAAGAAAACTTCAAGTAAAAGAATTAACCTGTTAAATCAGAACGGTTCTCTTTGACCCGTTCCGGTCTATTGTAAATATTTATTTAGACTATTTTGATAATACATATTATTTACCCCACTGTAACATCCTGTAAACTAAATGTGTTTTTAAGCAATTTGTAAGACTTGTAATTACCCTAAAAATAAGGTTTATTAAGCAAAGACCAGACTCTTCACCAGGGCAGCACTCCTGGGTTGCCTTCAAGCTCATGACTCAGCCACTATGGCCCCTTCTCCATATCCTCATCCTCCTGGCTTGTGCTCCACAGAAGGAAGACCTCCAGAGAAGCTCTTACTTCAGGACCTTTGCATTTTGGGTAGGATTGGTTTGCATGTGATGAGGGAGGTCTTGGGTGTACAGGAAAGGGGTGCCTCCTGAGTATCCCATCCAGAGACCCCTTCATCTACGAAGAAAACAGCCTGCTTATTTTGGAAGTCTTAAACTTTTTTGCTTTGTTTATTTTTTTGAGACAGGGTCTTTCTACATAGCCCAGGCTGACCGTGAACACCGTCCCCATGCTGGGGTTGCAGGCATAAGTAAACTCTTAAAGCAGTTTGTGATGATTTACTAAGCAAAGCAGGGCCTGGTCAACAATTCTATGCCAATAATCTGCAAATTCTATGAGAAAAAAAATGTAGACCAATCTATCTTGAATGATAACTTTTTTTTAATTTTGATTTTTTTTTGAGACAGGGTTTCTATCTATGTAACAGTCCTAGCTGGCCTGGAACTTGCTCTGTAGACCAGGCTGGCCTTGAACTCACAGAGATCCCCCTGCTTCCCAAGTGCTGGGTTTAAAGGTCTGAACCACCACAGGCTGGCTCTTGAATGGTAACTCTTACAAATGCAAATTATTAACTTGGTATCACCAGTCAGGAACACATTGCAATAAATGTGAGCCACATCTGTAATTTAAACTTTCCTAATAACCACCTTTTAAAAAAGAAGTTTCATTGTGTAACCTGAGCTGCTTCCTCCCTATGTGGACCAGGTTGGTGACAAATTCATGAAGATCTTCCTGCCTCTGCTTCCTGAGTGCTGGGATTAAATATGTGCGCCACTATACTACCCATCTGAACACATCTTTTAAACATTTCTTAAAGCATATGGCATTGATTTTAATATATTTACCAAAAGTACTATTTCTTTGATATAAAATTATTGAATTTTTTTTTTATTTTGGAAATCTTATGTGTAGTAAACATGTTTTTAGTTCAGGTCTCAGTGACCAATGTGGCTAGTGGCTGTCATTGCTCCATCAGGTGCAGGACTGTAGCCAGCTTATCGCACGGTGACCAGCTTTCAGTACTTAGGGTGACTGTCGAGTTGTCATTCCCAGGTCTTCTTTAAAAACGATGCTGGGGTGGAACATAGGGCTTGTGGCGAGCTCATCCTACCTAGCCAGGCTGGCCTGGAACCTCTGCTCTTCTTTCCTGTCCAGATTGCAGCAGACCCTTTCTGATCATGACTACTCTCCCCCGCCCTCCATTGCTTTGGGCCCATCCCCTGAAACCAGATTGCACAGTAGAGAACAGCAGCTGAGCGCCACCCCTGGGGAGCCTCATCCCTGCTCCCTCCTCCATGGGTCTGTGCTAGACCCTGCAGTAGACCTTAACAAGAGTTCCTCCTTCCACATCACTGGAAACTTCCTGGCTGAACTGACAGTGAAAGCAGTCTTGAAATGAAGTCCATCATTAACAAATCAAAAACAGCCTGCAGCCCTGCCTGACCATTGGACATGAGGGCTAGGCTGAACTTAGTTACACAAAGGAAAACTTTTTTATTTTTTATTTTGTGTTTGTGTGTGTATAATAGGACATTACTGTATAGCCCGTGCTGGCCTCAAACTTGAGACTCTTGCCTCAGCCTTCCAGTGCTGAAATTACAGACTTGTGCAACCGATCACACTTGGCAAGAGAAATCATCTTATCTGGAAATCTGTGAGCTTTTGTCTGGCCCTTAGGAGAGAGACTGAGATGGACCAGCTGCACACATGCCCTCCTGTGCATCTGAGCCCTCAGAATGCCCACCATGCCCACAGAGACCCTGTTCTGCCCAGTACCAAGTCCTTCAGTGTGCGGTCGTACTGATCCGGCTGCTGAACCACGCCTGCCTCCTCACTTGAGCTCTTTGGCAGTGCTTGCTTAATGCTTCCCTTGAATCCCAAGGGCCTGAGGCCTTAGGCTCCTGTTAAGGTCTCTGCCCCAAGCATGGTGCTCAGTATCTTGGCCAAATAAGTTACTTTCCTTGAATATCCGAGAATTTTAAAGTAAAGCAATGGGGACTTATCCCCTTACCCTGGAACTCCAGTATAACTAACTGCCTTAGAGTGGTCCGTGTCATGTTTTCATGTGAAACCCAGCGTGTCCGGAGCTGGTGGCTGCAGTCCTCCATATGCACAGTAGGCCTTGGCTTTCACTCAACAGTCCTGACTTAGACGTGTGTAGGATGGGCCGTAAGATTTGTCCCGAGGAAGAGACTGCAAAGACATGAAGTTTTTAGTCCTCAATGCTGTTTTGTTTACTTTCTGTCAAGATGATATTTACCCCTGTCAAATTCAAACCATAGTACTGTGTAATTATGTATAAAGGGTTTTTTATTTATTTGAAATTAGATTAGATATACATTTTTAAATTTAACATCTGGCTGGACAGTGTTCTATTAACTCATTGAATGTGTTTCCTTTGTCTTGTGTTAATAAATATTGATGCTTGATTGTGTTTAATCCTTCACACATTTTGCTTATGTGTGTGTGGTGTGGGGACTGCACCCAGGTCTCCTGAAGGTTAGGCATTCACTCTGGCACTCAGCCATACCCCTTTTGGGGACTGACAGAACACAGCCTCAGACAGTAAGGTGACTGTGGTGGCCCAGCAGAGAGCTCCAGAGCTGTGCACTGAGGGCGGCTGGGGCAAGGGCACAGTAATGCTGCTTTGTAAATCAATTGGGTTGCTTTTTCTTTCTCTTCTCATTTTGTCTTTCTTGGTTTTTTAAGAAAGAGTTCCTTTGTGTAACAGCTCTGGCTGTCCTGGAACTCGCTTTGTAGACCAGGCTGGCCTCGAACTCAAAGAGATTCGCCTGCCTCTGCCTCCTGAGTGCTGGGTTCAGAGGTGTGTGCCACCACTGCCCAGCTTGGATTTTGTTCTTAGATAATTTTTTACTATTTTTTATCTTTGTATAAGTGTTTTGCTTGATTTATGTATGTGCACTGAGTGCGTGCCTGAGAAGGTCAGAAGGTACTGAGTCCCATGAAACTGGAGTTAATGATGATCGTGAGCCAGCATGAGGGTGCTGGGACCCAAACCTGAGTCCTCTCTGCAAGAGCAATAGTGCTCTTAACTGACAAGCTGTCTGTCTGCAGCCCCTTGCTTTTTTTTCCCCCCTCAGGGTAATATTACATTTGAATTTATTTTGTTGGGATGAGGGGAGCTTGCTGTGGTGCCTGTGTGGATG
Source organism: Myodes glareolus (assembly GCF_982192425.1). Lineage (NCBI taxonomy): Eukaryota > Metazoa > Chordata > Mammalia > Rodentia > Cricetidae > Myodes > Myodes glareolus. Next base: position 63,369,579 of record NC_142044.1, read on the forward strand.
CCAAAGGGAGTCAGTTCTCTTTGCACCGTGGGATCCCAGGTATTCATCATCACAGGTCCCCAGGCTTGGCTCTAAGCATCCTTAACCACTTGACCCAGCTCTCAGGATTTCTCAGAGTAAAACGTTTAGCTTCTTCCCTCTGAGCCTGTGGCACGTCTGGGTTGCAGGCTGTTCTTCTGCCTTGAGCTGGACTGAGTTCCGGCCTTCCTGGATGTGAGGATTCATTTGCTGTAGTATTTCCTGGTCTCAGGAAACCTGAAGGGAATCCTTTCAGTATGGACCAAACTATTTTGGCATTGAGGCCCTGCCTCCCCTGCTTGACAGACTGTTACCAAGTGATGCCCACCAAAAACTGTGCTTGAGAAAAACACAAGGTGTGCCTTCGGGGCAATGCAGGAACCAGTCATGTATAGGAAAGTGTGCCTTCAGGGCTATGCAGGAACCAGTCATGATGCATAGGGCAGTTAGGATCAGTGGGTGACAGCAGGCAAGGAGGACAGTAAGACCAGCTGGAGGCCATCATCTGAACTGAAGTTGGATTTTACTTTTTTTAAGTCATGGTCTCTAGCCTAGGCTGGCCCCCAAACCCATCATGATCCTCCTGCCTCAGCCTTTGGAATTCTGGGATTAGAGATGAGAGTTACCATGTCTGACCTGAACTAAAGTTTTGAAAGATGACATAGGCAAGATAAAACAAGTAGGAAAAGCAGGCATGGTGATTCACACGTGTAACCCCAGCCCAGGGAAGCAGAGCAGGAGGAATTCAGGCTTGTTCAAAGCTAGCCTGGACCACATGGGACTCGTCTCAACAACCTATGTGTTTTGGGCACTGAGTCATTAGAATTGCCATGATGTAGGGCTGGAGATGGCTCAGTGGTTAAGAGCACTGGCTGTTTTTCCAGAGGACCTGGGTTCAGTTCCCAGCACCCACATGGCAGCTCACAACTGTGTGTAACTCTACCTCCAGGGGTCTGATACCCTCACACAGACATGCATGCAGGCAAAATACCAACACACATAAATGTAGCTCAGAACTGAGAATAATAGAGGGTTATTTATTTAGGGGTAGACTCACAAATCCGAATCCTCTGCTGGAACGGAGAACAGAAACTGAACCCCACAGCCTGAAAAGAGACTAGACTCACACTTCACATCGGCCTAAATAGTATAGCAGTCTACGTCCCAGTGGGTGGGTAACTTAAGGGCTACTGGCTGTAGGATTTCCTACAGTAACTCCCCCTTTGTTTAAATAAGAGAGTTCTAAGCCTAATACAAAATTATATACAATAAGAACAAATCTTTTATCATAACTAAGGAAAACTATAATTATAAATTCTTTAACTCCATCAAAGACTTCAGAAGGATATAATATTACCTAAGTAAACAGAAAGTACATTGTAAGCAACTTCCAAAACTCTAGAATTGACAGAGACATCTCACTACCTGGACAGTCACCCAAAGTTCTTCTGTACCACTAGGGCATCCATCTTCAGCCTATTGGCCCATAGTATCCAGCAGACTTTTCCATGAAGCAGGAAATTTCAGACAGTTCCACCTATATTGGCATTTTGTCAGTCACTTTCTTCTGTGTCTTGCAGAATGTCTAGCAGACTCGTTCATGAAGTAGGAACCCCAAAGGACGGTCTCACCTTTAGGCAAGTTCAGCAGTCATTTCTCTGTGGGTCCTGCAGGTCCAGTTCAGCAGTCCAGGCAGGAGCAGTTTCTTGCCCAAATGGCTAGCAAACTACATAAGGAGCCTCTTTAATGCCCATCTTCCTTTTGAAGTAATTGGTGCTGCCCGGAGCAAATGTGTCTGATTGTCATGAAAAGTCTTAAGTTATTAAAACATTTTAAATGCCATATTCCGTAGTCTTTGAAAGATATGAAGAATGCCTATCTAACTGAAATATATCTCTATACATCTAGAAAATCTAAGTAACATGCTTGACTATTATAGATGATTATCTATTAACCTATATTTTAATTATACAATAATACCTTAATCAAGAGGAGAAATATACATATAACAAAATTCACCTTAGATGTGTATCAGTAAACCAAGATCCATACCAATGCAAATCTCTATAGCATATCCCCCTTTAAATGCATGCAGGCAAAATACCAACACACACAAATGTAGAACAAATAATAAAAAACCAGAGATAGATATTGGGGTTCAATCTGAAGGTCAGAAAAGTCAGAAAAGCAAAACAGCCAACCACTGACTATTAACTCTACCTCAGTCCAAAATGGTGATGGTGATTCTGCTTCCAGGAATCAGAATGAGACTGTGTATACTGTGTATAAGACTGTCTCCTCCCAACTGGGTCTTTTTTTTTTTTTTTTTGAGACAGGGTTTTGCTGTAGCTTTGGCGCCTGTCCTGGAACCTGCTCTTGTAGATCCCCTGTCTCAGCCTCCCAAGTGCTGGGCCACTATCATCCGGCTCTTCCTATTTTATATTCCTTTCTAGTGCTGGGATTAAAGGTGAACACCACTACTGCTCAGTTTTGATACAACTAGTGTGGCTACTGGGATCAAAGGTGTGTGTCAGCCGGGCAGTAGTTGCACACGCCTTTAATCCCAGTACTCAAGAGGCAGAGGCAGGCAGATCTCTGTGAGTTCAAGACCAACCTGGTCTACAGAGTGAGTTCCAGGACAGACTCCAAATCTACAGCAACCCTGTCTCAAAAAAAAAAAAAAAGTGTGTCACCACTGCCTGGTCTGTCAGGCTGATCAATGTGGTTGTTTTACTCTCTGATTCAGGCAAGCTTTATTTATTAAAATACAAATGAATTATCATTACACATAAAAACAAATCACTTTTTGAAAAAATGCTATGATGTGGAGGATCTGTGAGACTTTAAATTTTATATGTTGGCTGGTTGATGCCACCAGCTACTAACCATTTCAGAACTGTCACATGAACACATGGACTCCTACTTAGAGGTTGATTTTAGTCTGTGCTATTTCTGAATGGACATCTAAACATTGAAAGATTCCAGCAATAAGTTCCAGAGGTTGTGTTCCTCCAGAAGATTTTGTTCTGGTGGAAGCTCCATACCAGCCCCTGGTATCCATACGTCCAAAACACTTAGAATGTTCTAGTGAAAGCTCCACCTCAATCCCCCTCCCCCGTCTCTCCCCAACCCTGTCTCATCTCAGAAAGCCTGCCAAACAGGGCTCCTCTCCCAGAGGTACTCAAGACCACTCCCACATGCTATTTAAACTGCCCCTCCCCCCAGAAAACAGACGTGGTTAGGGGCAGGGAAATCATCCTGGAGCATTTTACCCATTAAATCTGGGCTTTTTCCAATTTGGTTTGATGTGGTCTGATTTGGATTGATGCATGGCCGAGAGGCAGGAACTTCAGATTTATCAGCCACTTGGTAGCCAGGTGACAATACCTTGCCTTTCTTCTTTAACTCTATAATGGCCAGCGATGTGTTCTCATGTAAACAGGCTTACCTGTTCAGGATGTGAGGCTTCTTCTGTCCTCAGAGCTTCAGTCATCATACCTGAGAGTGTCTGTGGGCGTGTGAGTCATAACTCACAAACACAGTGACCAATAGCTGTGTCACTGTGGCATTCGGTGGCATTAGTAGAGGCAGAAAGTAATCTACTAAGATGACAATGTTAGAAAGGATGATGGCTTGCAGTATAGAAAAAGAGCCAGATGGGCTGGAGAGACGGCTCAGTGGTTAAGAGCACTGACTGCTCTTCCAGAGGACCCCGGTTCAATTCCCAGCACCCACATGGCAGCTCACAACTGTCTGAAGATGCAGTTGCAGGGGATCTGACACCTTCATATAAAATAAAGTGCATATAAAGTTGAAAAGAAAAGAAGGAGTCAGCTGATCTGGCTCAGAGGTTAAGAGCACTTTCAGCAACCACATGGTGGCTCACAGCCATCTATAATGAGATCTGGTGCCCTCTTCTGCCCTGCAGGTATACATGTGGTACAGAACACTGTATACAGAATAAGTAAATAAATCTTAAAAAAAAAGAAAGAAAAGAAGGATGGGGATGAAGAGATGGCTCAGTAGTTAAGAGCCCTGATTGCTCTTTCAATTCCCAGCACCCAGGCTAACAACTGTCTGTAACTTAAATGATACACAGACATATGCAAGCAAAACACTAATGCCCATAAAGGGGGGGGGAGGTCACAAGCAGAAAATTTCCCCTATATCCCAACAGAAGTAAGCTAAGGAGCAAGTTACTCCAGCTGGGCATGGTAGTATATGGCTTTTATTCTCTTTTAGTCTCTGTAACCTGAAGCCGGACAGGAGTTCAAGGCTACCTCCAGGGTAACATAGTGAAACCGTATCCAACAAAAAGGCTGAGAGTGGTAGTAGTGGCGGTGGGGACCTACTTATTACTACTTATTACAGGTGAGAGCAGTGTGTCACGGGGTCAAATTGGTTTGTTTTGGGGGGGGGGGGGTGATGCGGGTTGAGACACGGTTTCTAGCTGTCCTGGAACTAGCTCTGTTGGCCACACTGGCCTTGAACTCAGAGATCCACCTGCCTCTGCTGGGATTAAAGGCCTGCGCCACCACCGCCTAGTCTAAGGCAGTGTCATATGAGGACAACTTTAAACTTTTCGTTAGGGAACCAAACCCAGGCCTTCATCTATACGAGGTTAAGTGCTCTCCTATTGATCTTCCCCAGCCCAACCTTTACTTTCTGCTCCCTCTGCCTCCATCTCCTGGGATTGTAGGTAACACCCAGCTCGTGCGATGCTATCCCGAGGGCAGATACTGAAAAAAACGAATAAAAGTCTTCCAACATCCTTTCGCCTTGCAGCGCGTAGAGCGATACCGGTCAAGGTCAGGGGCCTCAACGCTGCCGAATACAAATAGCTCAGCCTGGCGTTGGAGAGCAGCATGAGCGAGAGTTAGGAAGCGAACCCCGCGACTTGCCGAAAACGCGCGCACCCGGGCTCGCCGCGGTGACGGTGTGCCACGTGAGCACGCGGTGACGCAGCACGCAGGCCACGCCCCTCCCCACGCTCCTTGCACTGTTTGGCCCCCGTCCCGGCCCCCGTCCCAGCCCCTGGCCTGCCGCGGATCATGCCGCCAGAGACGCCCCTCGCGGCCGGGAAACGGTAGCCCCGGTCGGTTGGCTCTCGAGTTACACTGGTTCTCCCCGCCCCGCCGACCCCAGGGAGGAGCGCCACCCTGCCGCGGTGTGCGGCTGGGACGTGAGCGAGCGGCGAAGTCGGCGCCGCCTGGGACGGGGGAGTGGAAGTTCCCGCCCCGGGCAGCGGCCAGGCGGTTCTGCAGGTACGTGGGGGCGGCGGAGCGGCCCGGACGGGAACGCGGCGCCGGCGGGGACGCAATGGCGGCCACGCGCCGGCTGGGGGTCGCGCGCGGCTTGCCGGTGGGGGAGGGGCGCGGGGGTGGGAGCGGCCGCGCGCTTCCGGCCGCGCGCCTGCCGGGCGAGCGCACGGGCGTTGGGCTCAGGTCTGGTTGCACCGCGTTCCCGGTGCCGCGCTCCCGCGGCTCACGCGTGTCTCCGTGCGTGGAGGCGGGAATAGCCGTGACGGCTCGCCCTCAGGCTGCAGGCACCCAGTCCTCGGGCTCCCACCTGCGCGACGGGAAAACCGAGCCCCCCCCCCCCCGCCTTACGGCGGGGTGCGGTGCTTTGCTCTTCCGGGTGTCTCCCCGCTAAAGTTACAGTAGAAAACACAGTGTCTCGGTAGCCGCTCTTTCTTTCTGAGGCGGGATTTGTTAAAGTAGAGTTTCTGCTGCAGGGCGTCTAGACGTGGTAGCCTTTTTAGTTTTTCCTGAGACAGGGCCTCCCAGGATGACCTTTACAGTCTAGGCTGGCTTTTGTTGTTTTTGTTTGGTTGGTTTGGTTTTTCGAGACAGGATTTTTCTGTATAACCTTGGCTGTCCTGAAACTTTGTTAGTTTCTTGATGGTCTATTCGCCATGCGGTGGTGGTGCACGCATTTGATCCCAGCTCTTGGGAGGCAGAGGCAGGTGGATCTCTGAATTCGAGGCCAGAGCTAGTTCTAGGACAGCCAAGCTAAGAGAAACACTGTCTCGAGGGGAGGGGGGAAAAAAGAACCAAAAAATTTATTTATTGCGGCACATGGTAGCACACGCCTTTAAACCCAGCTACTCCCTCGGGAGGCAGAAGCCGGTAATCCCTCTGCGGTCTACACAGCGAGTTCCAGGCCAGTAGGTCCCAATAGTAAGACGTTATTGTTTTGTGTGTGTATGTGTGATAAGTTTGTATTGTATTTATGTTCGCAAAATACATTTATCCCAAGATTTTGTTGCCAGTAGATATTTGTTTAAAATTCTAGTTGTCCCCACCCCCACTTTACAGTGACCACTTAAGGTTTATCTCCTATATAATGACGCTAAGTGGGGGGTGTTTGCCTAGCCTGCTTCACACTCAGCACTTGGAAACAAAACAGGAAACTGGGTATCCTAAAGTTGAATGGGACAACTCCTAAATAGTGTTTGTAGTTCTTGATTGTTTGATCTGCAGGACTGTGATAGTACATATCACCAGTAGATGGTACGCAGGTCAAAAAACAGACAGACGCCCCCTAGCATGATGTCACTGAATTTTCCTTTTTTTTTTTTTTTTTTTTTTTTTTTGGTTTTTAGAGACAGGGTTTCTCTGTGTAACAGTTCTAGCTGTCCTGGAACTAGCTCTTGTAGACCAGGCTGGCCTCGAACTCCCAGAGATCCCCCTGCCTCTGCCTCCCTGGTGCTGGGATTAAAGGCATGTGCCACCACCCCCAGCTTGAATTTCCAATTTTCACATAGGGTGTTATTTCAAGTTTTCCTGTGCCTCAGTTGCCCTGTTTCTATTGCCGAGCTGGAGTGATTCTCTGGGATGTCTGCAGCCATTATTTCATCAGTTCTAGTTAGATCCGTCTAAGTAAGTAGGTGGTTTTGTTAGTGTTAAATGTGAAGACATTGGTGCTGTGTAGGAAAAGGATGTGCTTGACTTCCTGGGACTTACATTACTATGGTAGGTGCCATAAGAAGAGCCAGCCAGCATGAGCTACAGGGCGAATTCCTGGACAACCAGAGCTACACAGAGAAACCCTGTCTTGAAAAACCAAAAAAAGGGGAAAAGAAAGAAAGAAAAAGAAAAAAACATACTAGGGTCCAGGGTATATGGTCAGCTTCTAAACTAGTCTTGCAGGTTTGCCTGGAAGAAGAAATCGTAGAAGCCTCAGGAGGAGGAAGCGGAGTAGTGTTTGTAGTGTAGGAAATAGCATGTATGAGGTGAAGCAAGCCAGGCACATTTGAAGATCTGGAAGAGATTCAATGTGACTCATAGTTGTGGAAATGGTAAGTAAGGGACTCCCTGACCCCAGGCTTAACACAGCTCAATGTTGTTAGAAGAGAATACTGTATTTGGTATTTACTGTTCACTCTGCTGTCCACTGAGCACACATTAGGGTAGCTTAAAACTGGGAGAAATAGGCAGGCTGGTACACAATCTGGAGAGATGTGCCAGCCAAGGGAGCCTATCAAGACAGAGAGAGGTGGTAATGTGAGATCCACAGTAAACACACGTTTTGAGTGGAGTAGGTAGTGCGTGACATGCTCCTAGGAGCTGAGGGTGCTAGCGTGCTTGGTAAGACCCTAGCTGTGGCCTCTAGCACAGCACAGAGACAAAACTCTTAGCATGGAATTTCACTTAGGAAGCCCCTGGCTACAGAATTTGTTTAGAGCACCTTGCTTTGGACTAGAGGGTGTAACTTAGATAGTTACCTTCTCTGTAGACGTCCTGGGTGTGATGGTAAATTCTGCATAAAGCTGCTGTGTAGGTAGGTGCATTGAGAGGTGGAGACAGGACCACCAGAACTTCCAGAAAGGTCATCCTCTGTTATATAGCAAGTCTGGGGCTAACCTGAGCTACAGGAGATCTTGTCCCATGGGAAGGTACCTTGCCTTTACTGTGCCAGCAATGCATAGCCTGCGGTGACTTCTCAGTATCCAGAATCCTTCTAATTGGTATGTGCATGTTCTGTATTGCTTTGGTTCTTTGTTGTTTTTTTGTATGTATGTATGTTTGCTTATTTTTTGTTTTTCCAGACAGGGTTTCTCTGGCTTTGGAGCCTGTCCTGGAACCAGGCTGGCCTCGAACTCACAGAGATCCACCTGTCTCTGCCTCCCAAGTGCTGGGATTAAAGGCGTGCGCCACCACTGCCTGGTAGTTCTTTGTTTTTAATAGTAGTAATTTTATTTTGTAGGTATTGGTGTTTTGCCTGCATGTTTATCTGTGTGAGGGGTTCAGGTCCCCTGGAACTGGAGTTACAGACAGTTGTGGTGCTGGGAATTGGAACCCACAGTTAAGAGCAGGCGGTGCTCTTAACTGCTGAGCCAGTTAACTCTCCAGCCGCTCACTTTGGTTCTTATTTCTTTGAAGCTAAGTTCCATAGATCCTTTGTGAGTCTGCTCTACTTGCTATTACCTCATGACAGATACTGCTTGGAGCTTAATTTATTTTTATAAAAAATGCACATATAACATTTATTGTGTTTTTAAAAATGTTATTTTAAAAATCAGAATTTTAGCCAAACACGGTAGGGTACACCTGTTGCCTTGGGAGATGGATGTCTTGTTAGCCATCCTGGGTTTTAGGACTTTGTGTCTCAAAAGCAAAGATAAAACAAAGCAACAACAACAAAAGCCAACCAGATTTAAAATTTTTAGGAACAGCCAAGAAAGGGTGAGCGAAGTGTTGCTGGGCCTGGAGAGATGGCTCAGCAGTTAAGAACCAGGTTCAGTCCTGGCACCCACATGGCAGTTCACAACCATCTGTATTTCTAGGGGATTTGATGCCCTCATACAGGCAAAACACCAATACACATAAAATAAAAATAAATCTTTTTTTTTTTTTTTAGAGTTTATTTGCAGTTGATGATGTCAGTAATGCAGAACAGGTGCTGTTAATTGCTTACAATGAGCTAAAACGAAAAACTTACTTGGGAAAAGGCTTGATTTGATTCTTTTAAAAATTTTTGTTTAAAATTTTATTTTTAATTTATGAGTGCATTGCTGGCATGTGTATTTGCTTTTACTGTTTGTTTGCTTGCTAAAGACAGCATCTTCTGTGCAGGTCAACTGGGTGGCCTCGAACTAAAAGAGATCCAGTTGCCTCTACCTGAACCAAAGGCATACACCTCCATAGCTGGCCTTTTTAATAACAACAAGAACAACAAGAAATGTTTTTAAAATTTTATGTACATGGATGTTTTGCCTGTATGTGTGCCTGTGGAGGCCAGAAGAGAGCCTCAGTCAGATCTCTCTCTTTTTTAAAAAATATTTATTTATTTATTTGTTGTGTATACAATATTCTTTCTGCGTGTATGCCTGAAAGCCAGAAGAGGGCACCAGACCTCATTACAGATGGTTGTGAGCCACCATGTGGTTGCTGGGAATTGAACTCGGGACCTTTGGAAGAGCAGGCAATGCTCTTAACCGCCGAGCCATCTCTCCAGCCCTCAGATCTCTTGAGACTGAAGTTCCATATGGTTGTGAGCCACCATATGGGTGTTGGGAAGTAAACTCAGATCTTCTGAAAGAGCTGCCAGTGTTCTTAACCCACTGAGCCATCCCGCTAGCCTGTGATTACAATTTCTTAAGTTTTTTGTTTCCTTATATATTTTCGGTGTTGGGGAGGAGAGGGCTAATGTCATACGTAAGAGGAGGAACACTTTGTATAGTAGGTGATTTTTTCACTTTTTTTCAGTGACCAACAATAGTTTACATCTGGAGAGTAAAAATGAATTTGTTTTCTAAGACAGGCATGGTGGTGCATTTCTGTAATTTTAGCACTCAGCATGCTGGGGGCCAGACCAAAGACAAAACAGGGAAAAGCTGGCTAGCACAAATATGGAAAGATGTTCAACATTATTACTCAGTGAGAGATGAAAACCAAAACCACAGCGAGGCACCACCTTGTTCTTACTGTACCTTAAGTTGTAATGTGCTGGTTGGACTGGGAGAAGGCATTGCCAAACTGGGCGGTGGTGGCGCACGCCTTTAGTCCCGGCACTTGGGAGGCAGAGGCAGGTGGAGTCTGTGTGTTCAAGGCCACCCTGGCCTGTGGAGAAACTGTCTCAAAAAAACAAACAACAACAAAAAAATGACAGGGGAGGTGGATTAGTGCTTAAAAGCACTGACTGTTCTTTACAGGACCTGGTTTAATTCCCAGCACCACATGATAGCTTACAACCGTTTGTAACTCCGGTCCCAGGGAATCCAATACCCTCTTCTTCCATACTGAGACACCAGACAAACACAGGGCATACAGATATACATGCAAGCAAAACATCCATGCCCATAAAATGAAAATTAAAAACCTGTTTAGAAAGCGGGGACAACTAGGTACCCCCTTTTTAGCATCATTGACATTCAACAGAAGTTTCAACCTATCTATCATCTATCTATCATCTATCTATCAATCAATCATCTATCATCTATCTATCATCTATCTATCTATCTCTGTCTACATTCATTCTCAAAAGAAATCTTTTTCCCCCTTTTCTTTCCTTTCCTTTTCTCTCTTTTTTTTTTAAGATTTATTTATTTAGGGCTGGAGAGATGACTCAGAGGGTAAGAGCATTGCCTACTCTTCTAAAGGTCCTGAGTTCAATTCCCAGCAACCACATGGTGGCTCACAACCATCTGTAATGAGGTCTGGTGCCCTCTTTTGGCCTGCAGGCATACACACAGACAGAACACTGTATACATAATAAATAAATATTTTTTAAAAAGATTTATTTATTTATTTTGTTTACAGTGTTTACAGTGCATGTATTCCTGCAGGCCAAAAGAGGACACCAGATTTCATTACAGATGGTTGTGAGCCACCACGTTGGTTGCTGGGAATTGAACTCAGGACCTCTGAAAGAACAATCAGTGCTCTTAACCTCTGAGCCATCTCTCCAGCCCTCCTTTATTTTTGAGATAGGGTCTTGACTATGTTGCCCTGGCTAGCCTGAAACTCTATATAGACCTACTTAGAACCATAAGACTATTTTCTTTCTTTCTTCCTTCCTTTTTTTTTTCCTTTTTTTTTTTTTTTCTTTGGTGTTTTGAGACAGGGTTTCTCTGTTTTGGGGCCTGTCCCAGAACTAGCTCTTGTAGACCAGGCTCACAGAGATCCTCCTGCCTCTGCCTCCCAAATGCTGGGATTAAAGGTGTGCGCCACCACTGCCCAGCAAGACTAGTTTGTTTTCGATGGTGCTAAGATTAGTTCCAAGACCTCATGCATACTAGATAAACTCACTCTCTTCCTGTATCTAACCATAAATGCAGGTTTTCCATAGACTATTTTACGACAGTGAGACATACCCACTCCTGGCAGCACCAGTCTACTTCAAAGAAGACAATGAGGAAGAAACTCCACACGGAGTTCACTGGGCTGAAAGTGTCCTTGGCTCAGCTGCTGGCTGTATTCTGTCCTAATTGGACAGGTGGGACCCAAATGAAAGTGACTGCCAGACATTGTCAGGATGAGGATGAACAGCCCTTCAGAATATCCTGCTTCGTAGAAGTCTGTTGGATATGCTAGGCTTCTAGGTCAAAGATATCTGCCCCATTGTTGCAGAGGAACTTTGGGTGACTGTTGAGGCAGGTAGCTGTTTCTATCATTTCTCACATTTTTTTAAATATTTATTTATTTGTTTATTATGTGTACAATATTATGTCTGCATGTATGCCTGCAGGCCAGAAGAGGGCCCTAGACCTCATTACAGATTGTTGTCAGCCACCATGTGGTCGCTGGATATTGAACTCAGGACCTTTGGAAGAGTATCAGTGCTCTTAACCGCTGAGCCATCTCTCCAGTTCCCATTTCTCACATATTTTGGAAGTCATTGCTTGTACTTTCTGCTTACTTGGTTATTATTTCCTTCTTGTGTCTCTGAGGGCGTTGAAAATTAGGTAGTCATAGTTTTCCTTGTTTAACAGATGCAGAAAGCAAGTGAATAGAAAGTAAATTAGATATAAGACTTCGGACTCACCAAGATAGGATAGATATGAATTTGTCAAATGCAAATGGACTAAACATTGTTGATGTATTATATTGTATACAGTTTTTGTACTTATTTTATATAGTTTTTCTTATATTAGTTATCACCTTCTTTTTTATTTTAGACAAATAGGGGAAATATAGTGATATTTTATTTGTATTTTAGTGAGTAAAGCTTGCCTGAAGATCAGAGAGTAAAACATCTCAGCCTTACAGACCAGGCAGTGGTGACACACACCTTTAATCCCCGTAGCCACACTAGTTTGCCACAGAAACCAGGATGTAGTAGTGCACACCTTTAATCCCAGCACTGGAGAGAGGAACATAGGATGGGAGGAGACAGCTCTCAGGATCAGATTCATTCTGAGGATTCCTGGAGGCAGGATCTCCTTGTTGGCCTGAGGCAGAGGTAAGAGCCAGTGGCTGGCTGTTTTGTTTTTCTGATTTTGAGGTTGAACCCCAATATCTGTCACTGGATTTTTATTACTCGTACGACGCGTAAAGACCTAAATTCTATCTAAATCTTTTATCAGTCTTTTTGTTCGTGGTTCTCCTCCCATGTCACATTCTATGACAGTTGTCATTTTTCTCAGCCTACATATCTTGTGAGTTAATATTTAGATCATCTGGTCCTTAGAATAAGAGACAGAGTCTCACTGTGTAGCCTGGTTGGCGCCTGAGCGAATCACCTCCCGAGGCCTGCGATTACAGTTGAGCATTATCACCTGGTGGCTCACACCTTTAATCCTAGCACTCAGGAGGCAGAGGCAGGTGAATAACAAACTTCGAGACCAGTCTGGTCTACAGATCAAGTTCCAGAAGGGCCAGGGCTACACAGAGATACTGCATTAAAAACAAAACAAAAAGTCGAGCACCAGCCCTGTCCTTTATTTTTGTTAACCTGTTAGTAAATATTATGAAGCCATGCATACAATTAAAGATTTAACCCTAGATTGGAGAAAGATCTGTGGATAGGAAGACTCAAGTATCTAACATTCTCGCTTTTCCAAATTTTAAAAATGTCAAAGAATACTCTCTGAACTGTAGCCACTGCTTCTCTTCTGGGTTTTTATTACTAACCAAGCATTATGTGACTGTAGTAGTTGCTGATTCTGTACCCTTTTAACTGACTTTTTCCCTTTCAGTTGATTATGGAAGATTCCCACAAGAGTAACACTTCAGAGACTGCACCTCAGCCTGGTTCAGCAGTTCAGGGGACTCACATTTCTCAGATAGCCCATCCGGTAAGTCAAGAGCTAGCCGGCATGCTGAGCTGGCCAGTAGTGTTCACAGATGCACCTGTTGCCCTCTTACCAGCGCTCAGAAAACCCAGCACAGAGAGACCGAGAGATGCCGCTGCTAAGCTGGGAGAGGTGGGGACTGCAGCACCTCTAGAAGGAAATCTCCCCCCCCTCCATTTGTTTTTTGGGGCGGGGAGACGCAGACTGGCCTGAAACTTGCTATATAGACTAGACTGGCCTCAAACTCACAGAGATCTGCCTGCCTCTCTCTGTGCTAAAAATAAAGGTGTGCATCAGTATGCCTAATGTGGCCTGGAATTCTTGATCATCATCTTCTATCCTAGTACCAGAGTACTAACATTATGGTACTGGAGTAATAGATGTATGCCCAGCTTGGACTGTTCTCATTTTAGCAAGTTCATTATGGATATATTGAAATTTTTTTTGTGATAAATATATTCATTAGAGAATTTAGCTTAATTGACTGATGTGTGTTCAGACTAGAAATGTCTACTTAGGAATTGTGAATATAAATTTTAATATAAATTAAAATCGTGGGACAACTTCTGGCTTTTCCATAGGGTATAGAAAGCTGAAGGGAGTCTTATTCTTACCTAAAACAGGAGTAAGTTCCATAATCTACAGGCCACTGGCTTTGAGACTTAGAGAAGTTGAAGGTGGGGTGTCATATGAGGAGGGAGGGATTAGTCATCGACCTCTTTTTTTCCTATTGGTGTTTTGAGACAGGGTTTCTCTGTGTAGCCGTTGCTGTCCTGGAACTACCTCTGTAGACCAGGCTGGCCTTGAACTCACAGAGATTCTCCTGCCTCCACCTCCCAAGTGGCATGCCAGACAAGTCGACTATATTTTAAGACAAGGTTTCACATAGCTCAGGCTAGCCTCAAATTCACTGTGTAGTGAAAGGTGGCCTTGAACTCTGATCTTTCTACCTCTGCTTTAGCAGCACTTGCTTGGATTACAGGTGTCTGTTATTCCTAGCTATCAGCTACATTTTAAAGTTATTTATTATCATTTTAGGTGGTGGTGTGCACATGTCATGACACATGATTTGGTGTAGATAGCATGCATAAGCAGAGGGATTGCAGAAGAGGGAATTGGATGTAAAATAGGATTCCTAGAAATAAAAATAGCACAAGTTAGGTGGTGTCAGGGTTCATTAGACTTGATGTGATTGAAGAGTCAGTGAACTTGAAGATAAACTAGTAGAAGTCACCCAGATGGGAAACAGAAAGGAAAGGGAGAAGACGAGCAGAGCATCCAGGAACTACGGGGTGGTGTCTGTTATCTAGTCACGCTGCAGATTGCTGAGATGTGAATCTAGTTGGGGAAGACTTCACTGGGTGTGTCTTGGGGTTCCACTGTTCATATGGAAACATCCTTTCTGCTTCCTCCTTGTTAGTGCATTTGGTGCTACTGATAAAGATGCTGACTCGTCTTCTAAGTCCAGGAAGGCCGTGGTATGCCTAATGGAGAGTGTAGCTGTGTCAGGTAACAGAGGGAACTAGAATGCTGTTTACTGTGAGTCAGTGGTAATAAATTAACTAGATATCAAGTAAGGTATCTTGATCCCTGTTTGTTTTTGTTTTTCAAGACAGGGTTTCTCTGTAACTCAGGCTGTCCTGGAACTCACTCTGTAGACCAGGCTGGCCTCAAACTCACAGAGATCTGCCTGCCTCTGCCTACCGAGTGCTGGGATTAAAGGCGTGCGCCACCACCCAGTGGTATCTTAAATCTTAAAACCAATGTATATTGATGAGTGGACCACATATTTCCCTAGGACAATGGTTCATGGTGTGTGATAACATTATAGCATCTGCAGACAAGAACCATCTGTGTTTCTCAGCAGCTTCAGAGAAAGCTTTGACAAGGACTGTTTCAGTGGATGTCAGGATAAAAGGAAGAGGAGAAAAATGAATGGACAGATTGTAGAATGAATCAACAGCTCCCTCCAGCTTACTTTTAAAGATTGTTTATGTGTAGGTGTGCACATCTTTGTGAATTCATGTACTCTGTGTGTGCGTGTGCCCTAGGAGACCAGAGGACATTGAATCCCTTGGAACTGTAGTTACAGGTGATTGTAAGCTACCAATTAGGCTCTAGAAATTGAACCTACATCCTCTGCAAGAGGCGTGAGCACTTTCAATCTCTAAGCCATTTCTCTAGTCCTGAGAAATTGCTTTGTTTCTTTTGGTTTTTCAAGAGAAGGTATCTCTTTGTCACTCTGGTTGTCCTGGAACTCACCCTGTAGAGCATGCTAGCCTGTAACACACAAAATTGGAGTTTTGTTTTGTTTTTAAGGAGGAATTGGCTGGGCAGTGGTGGCGCACACCTTTAATCCCAGCACTCAGGAGGCAGAGGCAGGTGGATCTCTGTGAGTTTGAGGCCAGCCTGGTCTACAAGAGCTAGTTCCAGAACAGGCTCCAAAGCCATAGAGAAACCCTGCCCCTCCCTCCCCCCAAAAAAGGAGAAATTGGAATCTCTTATCCACAAATGCATTTTTTTTTCACAATTTAAATTTGTGTTTGTTTTTTGTGTGCTTTTAGTCATGATCTCACTGTGTAGCTCTCTTGGTGCCCTGTAATCTGGCATTTGAACAGGCTGGCCTCAGTCTGCCTCTGAGTGCTGGGTTAAAGGCAATTACCACCAAACCGAGCTCAATCTTTAGGAGTGGGTTTCATTATGGCATTTTCTTACATATGGGTCGTTATACTATATTCTCATTTGTTCCCCCACCACCACCCCATGCCACCCCCACCTCTGTCCTTCCTTCAGTTAGTCTTCTCTCCAGCATTCTTATCTCTCTCTCTATAACTTAAGGATTCTGCCCTCTCGTGGTCCCTTCTAGACAACCCCCAGCCCCCTCTTCTGCCTCTGTCTCATTTTCAGTGTGTTTGTATGTCCACCTGCCTGTCTCTGTCTTTTAAATGTTGCCTCTGCATATGAAAGAAAGCATATTTATTTTTCTGGGTCTGGTATTTTTGCTTAATGTATGATTATTAATGCTCATATTATCGCTTCTCCCTCTCTTGGTTTGGTCTCCGGAAGCTCAGCCCAGTGCTTAGCTGTGAATCTCTGCATCTGCTTCCGTCAGTTGCTGAATGAAGGTTCTATGATGACAAGTAAGGTAGTCATCAATCTGATTACAGGGGAAGGCCAGTTCAGGCACCCTCTCCACTATTGCTTAGCTGGGCTCATCCTTGTGGATTCCTGGAAAGTTCCCCGGTGCCAGATTTCATGCTAGCTCCATAATGGCTCCCACAATCAAGATATCTCTTTTCTTGATCTCTGCCCTTCCCTCACCTCAACTGTCCTGTTTCCTCGTGTTCTCCCTCCCCTTCTCTCCTCCCCTTTCTCTTACACCCCCTCCCCCTTGCTCCCCTTTTTCCTAGGAGATCTTGTCTATTTCCCCTTCCCTGGAGGATCCATGTGTGTCCCTCTTAGGGTTCTCCTTGTTGTCCAGTTTCTCTGGGATTGTGGACTGTAGGTTATCCACTTAGGAGTGAGCGCTGCCTGGGTCTAGGTTACTTCACTCAGGATGGTTTTTTTCTGGCACCATCCATTTGCATGCAGATTTTGTTTTTTTGTTCTTTAGCTCTAAAATCTCTTGTCTTTTAATCCACTCATTTACTATTATTCTCAGCAACCACATGGGACTCAGAACCATCCGTGATGAGACCTGGTGCCTGCAGGTGTACAGGCAGAAATGATATGCATGATAAACAAATCTTGAAAAAGGGCTTAGTAAAAACAGTATTATAACAAATTATAGTATAATAGATACTGTATTAATTAACAAATCTCTATTCCTGAAAAGTTCTAGGTTTGTCAGGTATCAGGATAGGATTGTATTTTTCCTTCCTTTGGAGTTTGGGTTTGAGACAGGATTTCTCTGTGTAGCCCTGGCTGTCCTGGAACTCACTTTGTAGACCTAGTTGACCTCAGACTCAGAGATCCACCCACCTCTGTCTCCTGAGTTCTGAGATTAAAGGCATTTGGCACCATCGCCTATCTAGGGTTGCGTTTTTCAGTATATACCCAGCAGCCAGCATGTTTAAGGTATTCCTTCAAGCTGTGCATAGTGGTCCATATCTTAATCGCAGCATTTGGGAGGCAGAGGCAGGTGGACCTCTGTGAGTGAGTACTTATTTATTTATTGGTTTTCAAGACTGGGCTTTCTCCGTTTCTCCGTGTAACAGCCCTGACTGTCCTGGAACTCTGTAGACCAAGACTGGCCTTGAATTCAGAGATCAGCTTTTGCCTCCCGAGTGCTGGGATCAAAGCTGTGTGCCACCACTGCCCAACTCGTCTGTAATTTCTGTATCCTCATTTTGGGGTGCCATTGAAAAACACAGAACTGAGCCAGGTGGTGGTGCACTCCTTTAATCCCAGCACTTGAGAGGCAGAGGCATTTACAAGCCAGCCTGGTCAATGGAGCAGTTTGATGACAGCCAAGGTTACACAGAGAAACTTTGTCTCAAAACAAACAAACAAAAAAATCAAATGAACGTCTATTAAGTGAAGCACAGATTTTAGACTACTGCAGCATGGTAGACTAGCATCAACTGAACAAAAGGAGAAAGAGGGGTGTGTGTGTGTGTGTGTGTGTGTGTGTGTGTGTGTGTGTGTGTGTATAGACGTATAAGTGCCACACGTGAAGTGCCCCGTGCCTTGTGAGTCATGTGGAGGCTGAATGTTGACCGTGGTGTCTTTCTCAGTCCTACATTTTAATTTTTGAGGAGGTTTGCTCACTGGTTTGGCTGTAGTAACTGGTCAGCAAGCTCCAGGGATCCTCCGCCTCTACCTTTGCAGCACTGGGGCCCCAGATGTGCACTGCTGTGCCAGGAACTCGGTTCCTGTGTGGCAAGCATTCCAACCAGTGAACTGTTTCCTCAGCGTTGGGGAGCTTTGTAAGCACTGAGGTGTACTAAGTAAGACTTCGGAGGACCTTAGTGTGTGTCGGCCACCTGTGATTGCTGAGTGGCGTTTGTCACAGTTAAGCTCCTTCCACAGAAACTGAGAGCAGGAGCCCCATTTTGAAGGGGATATACTCAGGTTTTTGAAAGACATTTCTGTCTTGTGGATGATTTATGTCTCAAGGGGCAGAAAATAATTTCTTATTTCCTGAAGAGTGAAGATGGACCTAAGACTCACACCCTAGCTAGTACAAACAGTGATTTAAATTCTTTTGGCAGAAGTTTAAGGGGCTGGGGAAAATGGAGGTGTTGCATTGTGGAGCAAGCCTTGAAAGTTCTTGGGTGGACCTTAGTTTACCATCAGATTTCCACAAAAATTGCAGTTGTGTTGTTGAAATTTTACCTGAAATACTTGACGTTTTAGAGAAGATAGTGCCCAAAGTTGGATGTTCTGGTCCTTTGCTCTTGATTACTTGAATTGTTTTCAGTCAGGTCTTCTTGGACTAGCATAAAACTGTGGGATTTAGTCCAGTAGTGGAGTGCTTGCTAGGCCCCTTGTTTGGCCCTCTGGGTGGGGGTGGGGGACTTGAGTTTCCCTGTTTGCACAATCAGTTTCTCAACTGGGAGATCCCATTTGTCTTTACTTTCCCACTGCCCTTCTCCTTGCTCTGGGGTGGTCCTTTAGGATCACCTTAGGACCTCTGACCCCTTGTTTTTCCAGGAGGCTGTCGGGGAAGGGAAGTGCCAGACACACTTTCTTCCTGACCACACAGTGACTGGCAGGGTTGTCTGACTAGTGTTTTGTCAGTTCAAGTACAGTTTGATCTGTGTAGTGAGTTCCAGAACAGCCAGGGGTACATAGTGAGGCCCTGGGGTGGAGTGGGGGTGACATCTCTGACACCTCGATCAGTGAGAGCACTGTTACTTGAGGGCCACTAGTTCCTTTTTCCTGTCAGATGCACATTGGCCGTGAGCTGTGAAGGGCGCTGGGAAGCTGTGAACGCTGCAGAACTCTGAGGTTTGCTTTCTTTTTTGAGACAGGGTCTCACTGTTTAGTCCTGACTAGCCTCAAAACATGGTCTTCCAGCTTCCTGAGCTCCGGGGTCACAGGAATGAGCTGCCATATCAGGCTGGAACTCATTCATTGAAGACAATGATTAAAATGTGAAGCAAGTTTTCCCAAACAAGCATGGCCTCCATGATAGTGAAGGGAAGGCTTTGGATAGAGGCTAGTTGTACAGAGCGCGGACTTCCAGAGCCTGTTTGCATTATTTTATGTTTAATCTCGAAAAACAAACAAACAAACAAACAAAAATGAAGTCAGGTGTCCTAATCCAGTTTTAGGCAAATGTTTGGTATTTAGTTCATTTGAAGAGTTAAAAATAACTGAGCTGTGGTGGCACACCTTTAACCCAGCCTGCTCTGCAGCGTGTGTTCCAGTACAGCAGGAGCCAGCTTGGTCTTAAAATGTTCAAGAATAGTTAATATTTACTGTGTATCTGCGCACATATTGGTTCATTTAATCATGAGATGAGACAATGCTGTGACCACTGCAGCTCTTGAAATGCCTACCTCCACCATGTCTTCCCCTAACACTGGCCGCTCCTCTTACTGCCAGGCCTTCGCTGGGTTCCCAGGGCAGCTCACGCCCTTGTGTTCCTCTTCAGCCTTTATCTCCTCCTACTCTTACCAGTCTAGTAATGGTAAAGGATTCTTGAGTTAAGTGTGATTGCCTGTTTTAATTTTATGGCTTGAAGGACTCCAAAGAGCTTTGCCTTCCAAGTTTTAAATATTTACTCTTATCTTAAATTATGTGTATTTGTGAGTACCTGCACATATGTGCAGGTGTCTGTGGAGGCCAGAGGCATCAGATCCTTCCGAGGCAGCATGGCATGGCTGCTAGGAATTGAACTCTGGTCCTCTGGAAGAACAGAACAAGCTCATCATCACTGAACCATCTCAATCCCCAGCCTCCCACGTGCATCCATCTAGCACAGACCTTGATCCAGCAGTCTCCTTAGGACAGTTAAGTATCTATAGGCAAATTGAGCATGTCTAAATATGGTGCAGCGTGCGATCAGAAGTATATTAATTTTTGATGAGCAGATATCATTTAAAGGTTTATTTACATATGTATTTTATTTATGAGTGCTTTATCTACATGCTGGGAATTGAACTTCAAACCTCTAGAAGAGAGAGCAGCCAGTGTTCTAACTGCTGGACCATCTCTCCAGTTCCCAGCTAGTATTTTATTTGCGACATAAGTGTTGTTAGCTCTGTACAGTGTTGTGTGTTCTGTTTTCTTTTCTTTCTTGGTTTCTCAGGACAGGGTTTCTCTGTGCTAGAACTTGCTCTGTAGATCCACCTGCCTCTGCATCCCAAGTGTTGGAATTGGAGGTGGCCAGCTTGCCCAGTCTAAGTGTTTGTTCAGTTGCTGTCCTTCCCCATTCCTCCTTTTAGATCTTAGGGGTGATGTGCAGTGAATTTGGGTGACAGAAGACAGATCATTTTGAAAGTAACAACTCGATTTTTTTCCCCATCTGTATTCTTCAGCATATTAAAATCAGTTCTGATTTTTAGGTGTCATCTTTATCAGAAAGTGAGGAGTCTCAGGACTCATCTGACAGCATAGGCTCCTCACAGAAAGCTCACGGGATCCTGGCCCGGCGACCATCTTACAGGTTGGTACTTTGTTTTCAAATGTGTTCAGATAGTTCTGTGAAAATCTAAATAGGGCAAGGTCGCAGATCTTAAGAAAAGTAGGTTGGAGCCGGGCACACACCTTTAATCCCACCCAGCACTAGGGAGGCAGAGGCTGACGGGTCTTTGAGTTCAAGGTCAGCCTGGTCTAATTAGTTCCAGGACACCTAGGACTGTTACTGGCCGGGTGGAGAAGGTAGATTGGAAGCACATTAAGCAGAGGAATTTAGATTTGAAAATAGTTTGCTGTTTTTGAGACGGGATCTTTCTACGTAGATTAGGCTGTCCTTGAACTCACAGAGACACCCCCCCCCCCCAGTGCTGGGATTAAAAGCGTGTTTTTAACTCTAATAGCCATCTCAAAGCTGGACTGCCAAGTGCAGAATTGGTCTGTATTGCATGTTCTTTCTTCTCTGTCTGCGTCTAAGCCCCATGCAGCTTGTCTGAAGTACCTGCATTCCACACAATTCCTGTACGTGCTTACCAGAGCCTCTGCTTATCTCTTCCTGACTACCCTGAGACAAGCTTTCTTCTCTAGTCCCTTTTAGTGCTTGTGTGTGTGTGTGTGTGTGTGTGTGTGTGCGCTTTTAGATTCATTTGTGTTCATGATGTTTGCCTGCGTGCGTATGTGTGTGCGTCTGTGTGTGGCATATGTATTCAGGAGGGTAGCAGAGCCTCTCTGTAACCCCATATAGAATTCCATCTGAAGGGGATGGCCATGTTTTTTTGTGATGCCAGGTTCTAGCACAGTAACTACCCATCCCTTAGTAGTTACTTGCTCAGTGAATGGGGTCTGTAAGTAGTACAGCCAGCTGACAGAAAGCCTTTGGAGTTGGGGGTCTGTAGTTTTATATGGATAGGAGTAGGGATATATTTTGAGTAAGTGAATTTATTACAAGTTCGTGGTCAAATTGACCAACAATAGAGGCTGTGTGGTAGGAGGACTCAGAGACAATATGACAAAGTGTGTAAACAGTGTAGTAAGATTTTAGGTGGTGTGAGAGAAGTATGTGAAATGTATAATGCGAGTGAGAAGATAAAGAGATGCAAATAAAATAAACCCACTTAGGAGTTTATTAGAGGAGAAAGGTGCTCGCAGGCCTTAGGAAACGGTGTAGGGGGGCGGGGAGAGAGAGAGAGAGAACAAAGATGGCGCGTTCAGCTTTTAAAGGCTGCCTAGCACGTGCGCACATGTGCCTACGTCACATGCTGAGGATGGTGGACCCACGCCTTGCACTTGCGCACAAGGGTTTTAGTTGAATCACACGTGGAGATAACCACGCATGTGCGCACATAGGTCGTGCAGGCCCTTTGTTCCCAAGAGTCCGCCCACATGTGTCTGCCTTTAGGACCTAGAAGTGCAGCCTATGGGTGGCTGAATAATTATAGTATGTATAGGGTCAGTCTGTATAGAATAAATAGGCAAGAATTACTAGGTCTGTATCAAGGCAACACTAACTTGATCTTTTTTTTTTTTTTAAGATTTATTTATTTATTACATATACAGTATTCTGCCTGCATGTGTACCTGTGCCCCAGAAAAGGGCACCGGATCTCATTATAAATGGTTGTGAGCCACCATGTTAGTTCATTTTCTACAAGTCCTGCTTTCTTTGCATCTGGCTGGCAACTCTGCCTTGCTTCTTCCCAGCATTCTCTCAGTCTCACCTGCCTAATCTCTTCCTGCCTAGTATTGGCCAGTTGGCCCTTTATTAAACCAGTGAGAAAACACATCTTCACAGTGTGCCAAAGGATTATTCCACAGCACCCTGGATGCCCTAGAACTCATTCTGTAGACCAGACTGGCCTCGTGAGCACTAGAATAAAGGTGTGCGCCAGCACTACCTGACTGCAGACAGGAAGTCTTGAAGTCAGAATTCTGTTGTTTTCATAGTAGTTACTGTTTTTTGAGACGTGATCTCATCGTTTAGCTCTGACTGGTCTAGAACTTGGAGCAATCCTCCTGCTTGAGCCTCTGGGGTGCTAAGATTAAAAGTGAGCTGGGCTACCATGCCCAGCTTGCATTTTAGTTTTCATCAATTAAAGTACTTTTTAATGCTGGGAATATACTTCGGTTGGTAGAGTGCTTGCCTGTTACACTTATTTCCCAACACTGCATAAACCACACAGTAGTCTCAGCACTTGAGAGGTCTTGGTCTGGCCAGCATGGCTCAGCAGGTAAAGTGACCTGTTTCCAAGCCTGCTAACCTTAGTTCAGCACCCAGGACCTGTGTTGTGAGAAAGGAACCGATTGCCCTCTGCCACACACACATACATAAAATCTAATAAAAATGCTTTCTAGAACCAGACTGCTGGCACACGTTTGTAATCTGAGATCTTAAGAAGAGGAGACAGGAAGATCAGGAGCTGAAGATCATCCTTAGCTAGGAAGAGAGTTCTGGACTAAACGAGATTATCTAGGGTTTTGTCTGCAAAATATCAAATTTTGTGGGATGTAACTCAAAACATCAATTACTGGAAGAGTGACTGCATTAAAGCCACTGGCTAGGGTATATAACTCTAATCTCAGCACTTGAGAGGCAGAGGCGGGTGGAATTCTGAGTTGGAAGGCAACCTTCCAGCTGGTGAGTTCCAGTATAGCAGGTGCTGTATAGAAAAGACCCTGTCTCAAGATACCAAGATAAGGGAGTATTCAGCATGTTATCATGATCAAAATGAAGTTCAATCCCTTCATGACTTCTGACCTAAGCAAGAACCACAAACAGCATTTCAATACACCATCTCACGTTCAGAGGAAGATCATGTCTTCCCCTCTTTCCAAAGACCTGAGACAGAAGTACAGCGATTGGTCTATGCCCATTCAAGACGATGATGAAGTTCAGGGTGTCTGAGGACACTACAAAGGCCAGCAGATTGGCAGAGTGGTCCAAGTGTGCAGGAAGAAATGCATCATCTATATTGAATGAGTGCAACGAGAAAAGGCTGTTGACACAAGTGTCCATGTGGGCATCCACCCCAGCAAGGCTATCACCAGCTAAAGCTGAACCATGACTGCAAAAAGATCCTGAAAAGTGAAGTCAAGTCTCCACATGTAGGAGAGGAGAAGGGCAAATACAAGGAAAAAACCATTGCGACAATGCAGGAGAGAGCCATCAGCCCCTAGGTCATCCTCTGATGGCCACATGTACACCATGCAATTCAGTGTTCGTTTTATTTTCAGTGTTAAACAATTAAATATTTAGAACATTAGTAAACATTAGAATATAACATAAGCCATCTATGTACTGTATACCAGGTAACATTCTAACACTGCTTCAGGTTAGTACCTTTCTGCAGAGTGCTGTTTCCTGAGCTATGAGCCATTCCTGTGTGTAGTCACAGGAGTTTATATTCTTCCCAGCGGAACCTTGATAAACTTGGAGAGCTCGTGGGAATGCAGAGTGGGAATCCAGTCTCTGCTTTTTTGTGGTAGTAGGTCTGCTGTTGTTTCTGAATACTGTGGGCTTTTCCACTACAGATGATTTGAAGTCAAAAAGGCCACTTCAACTTCCTAAGTGAAGGACACTTCAGGACAGAACCTTCTTTCCTGGAGAGGAAGGAAGTAGTACAACTATACAGGGCCTTTGCACCTAGAGAGGTGTTCTCTGTTTTTGTTCATTGTGTAACCAACACAGTTTAGCAAACCTCCCTTGGACCTCTTCCCTTTGTTTGTTTGGTTTGGTTTTTCAAGACAAGGTTTCTCTGTAACAGCTCTGGCTGCCCTAGGACTTGCTCTGTAGACAGACCAGACTGACCTCTAAATCACAGAGATCTGCCTGCCTCTGCCTCCTTAGTGCTGGGGTGAATGGGTGGATGGTGTGTGCCACCACTGCCCGGCCTCTTTTTTTTTTTTTTTTTTTAATGTGCATTGGTGTTCTGCCTCTGTGTGTGTGTGTGTGTGTGTGTGTGTGTGTGTGTGTGTGTGTGAGATCCCCTGGAACTGGGGTTATAGACAGTTGTGAGCTGCTTTGTAGGTGCTGTGAATTGAACCAGGTTCTTTGTAAGATTAGCCAGTGCTCTTAACCACTGAGCCATATCCCCACCCCCACCCCCCAGTACTTCTTAACACTGGCTTGGGCTCTACTGGAGAGTCGTTCTGTTTATTTTTTATTTATTTATTTTTTTGAGGGGGGCAATCTTACTATGCCTCTCTGCCTATGGGATTAAAGGTGTGTACCACTAAGCTCAACTTGATTATTGTATTTTTTAAAAATTCAACAGTCATTTATTGAGCCCAACACACCCAGCTTTATATGTGTTCATGCACTTAAAAAAATGAAAAGAAAAGGAGGCTGGGCAGTGGTGGCACATGCCTTTAGTCCCAGTGCTTGGATTGCTTAGAGAGGAATCTCTTGAGTTCGAGGCCAACCTGGAACAGAGTGAGTTCCAGAACGGCAGGGGTACACAGAGTTCGCTCATAAGGAACACTGCCCTCTTCAGACCTTTCCTTTTCCTGGGTTAGTACTTTTCCTAGAGTCCCACGTGCTGTCCCTGTGCTGGGCTCTTGTGTCCAAGGACATGTCTGGGAAGGTTTCCCTTTATTCTCTCCTTTTGGAGTGTCTGCTGGCAGCTCTTCTTTGGACAGTGTCAGCTCTGTCTTTGTATGTAGATCTGGGATAAGACTGGCTTAGTAGGGTTGAGTCAGACCTGCTTTTCCTTTCTCCGGGACCCTGCCTCTTGATTCCCACTTCTTTCTCAAAGCAGGCTTGTCCTGACAGTGTTGGCTACAGCAAACTGCTTCAGAACAATGAGGCACAATTCCTTCCCTGTTGAGCTTAGAAATCTGGGGGGGGGGGGGTATTACCATGTTGGACTGAGCTGAGGTGAGTGCTGGAGCAGAGGTCTGTCCCCATCCAGACAGTTGAACCTTAGGCAAAGCTCTAGAATTCCTGAGTCAAGGTCACTTGATGATGATTCTCAGGGAAAGGAGTTTCTGAGATTTAGAGCCATTCTTAGTAACAGCTCTTAGAAAGACTGAATTGTGGTGACTCAGACTCCGCTCTTTGTGACTCTGGGATCTGTGTCAGATCCTCAGCAGCTGGCTGAGTCTAAAGACTTCATGCTCTCAAGGACCTCCTGGAGAATTCAGATGGGGTGGTTTGATAAAGCACATTGAGCTGATTTGGGGCTGGCTTCTGCTTTTGGTTAATTTCTTTTCTGTCTTTAAGATAGGTCCATTACTATGTGGCCCTTACTCATTTTAAATTCCTGATCCAGGTAATCCTCCTGCCTCAGCCTGTCAAACTGAAACAGGGCATACACTACCACACCTGGTTAGATTACTGCACTTGTAATCTGAACAGGTGGGTGGCTCCTGTAATGCCAGCACTTGAGAAACTGTGTGGGGTAGGAGGGTCTCAAGTTGAGGCTACGCAGTCACTAGAGAGTGTCTTTGTGAGGCACTGTCATTAACAGAGTTCTCTTCTTTTACAGAAAAATATTGAAAGACCTTTCTTCTGAAGATACACGGGGAAGAAAAGGAGACGGAGAAAATCCAGGCATTTCTGCTGTCACTTCTATGTCTGTTCCAACCCCCGTCTATCAGACCAGCAGTGGACAGTACAGTATGTACAGTAGTCATTCCCATATATATGTCGACACAGCGGACAGTACAGTGTGTGCAGGAGTGGTTCCTGTAGACACACATCACTAACTGGTGGGAAGAAATGTCAAACGCTTTTCTGCATTATCTCACTTCCTAACAACAGCTTTGTGAGAATAGAAGTTGACCGTGGGTGAAGGAAACAGACTTAGAAAGGTAGACGGGTTGGCAACACCCACTATCCTATCACTTGGCTATTAATGTTCAAGGTCACCAGGGCTCCATAGTGAGTCCCAGGCCAGCCACAATGTCATAAGATTGCCTCCCTCCCCAATTAGATATTGTCTATCTGGCTTTCAAGATCCCCTCTCCCCAGTGTATAGGTGCTCTTTGGGTCTCGTGTCTATGGCGTTAATGTTGGTGGAAATTAATATCTGAGTTACTTCTGTAATAAAATGTCATGCATGAAAATTGTATGTTCAGTTTGAGGTTAAGGAAGAAAAAGAATTGAGGTTTTGTGATGTGGCAGTCGCACGCACCATGCACTATGCTGGACTGTCAGTGTAGAGGGCCAAAGTTAGCAGGTATAATGAACTCAGCACCACTGTTTTTGATACAGGGTTTGTGTGTGCTCTGGCTGGCCTGGAACTCACCTGTGAGACCTGCCTGCCTGTGAGATTAAAGGTGTGTGCTACCACACCCTGTTGCTTCTGAGCATATGTATATATATTTTCAGTCTTCTATGATATTGGAAGAAGCTGGATATTGATATCCAGCTTCTAGGTTTCCCCATATTTTCTAATTTTTTTAAATTGTTGGCACACCTTAAGTTTCTCTTGGTAATGGAAGTCAGGAAGGGTTCCAGCTCCTCCCCTCTAGCGCCTGCGCAGCTCTTGAGCCGCCATTTACATACCAGCTCCCCACAATGTCCTGGCCAGTCTTCTGTCGCTTTGGAGTTTTGATACACGTTGCTGTGTAAGACCACTCGCAAAGCTGCTTGCCAGTGAAGCGCTTGACTGCCTACCATACACAAGGCTGAGGGTTCATTCCCAGCACTAAAGAGAAAATGCTGGTAAGTCTGCTTGGCACCTTCCATAAATGCCTGTCCCATTTGACCGCCTATCAGTCAGTCCCTCTATATACTGAGCACCACAACTTCCCGAATCCCTCAGTGAGTCTGTCTGTCCATGTAGCCTGGCTCTGTTATTACCTTAATTTTCTTTTCCATGCTTTAGCCACAGTTACTTATTTAAAGTGTCAACTGAAATGGGCATGATGACCCACACTAAGGAGACAGAGACAGGAGGTTTAGGAGTTCAAGATCATTATTGGTTATTAAGGGCGAGCCTAGATTAAATGAAGCCTTCTAAAACCAAATCAAACCCTAAAAGAATTAAATTGTCAATATTCTTGCTCCAGTCCTCGCCATGGCTTTCTCCTAACACCTGATGTAATACCCCAGGCCTAAGGACCTGCGCTCGGTTTCTGGCCACACAGACTCTGTGCCTCCAGCTCACGCAACATGTTTCCGTTCTTCAGGGCCTTTGAAGTTGTCATCCCTAGCCTGGCATTTACTCTGCAGATAGCCACATGGCTGACCTCGTTCCTCTGTTCAAATGTCACTTAAAGGGACAATTCTTTTTTTTTTCTTTTTTATTTAAGGTTGATTTATTTGTGTATGTTTCTGTGAGCACACACAAGGAGCCAGAAGAGGAAGTCACCTTTTGAGCTCCACCTCTTCCTTTTAGCCAGGGTTTCTCCCGAAACTTGAAACAGCAATCCCCCTGTTCCCACACCCCTTCAGAACTAGAGTTCCAGGACGACATAGGACGCCTGACTCACTACATGAGCTCTTGAACTCCAGTTCCTGATTGTGCAGCCAGCACTCTTAACCAGCCATGGGACAACTCTTTAAATACACTCGCCATGCTTTAGGTTTCTTCACCCCTCTAGAGTTCTCTGGACATGTAAGACACCTGGAGCAGTGGCTGCAATAGTGACCGTGTGGAGGTGGACGCTGGCTTCACCAAAGCTGAGTATGCTCTGTTATTGTACACTTGATTCACTGCTCCTCCAGCACACAGAAAAGAAAGGGAAAGCTACTGAGAGGCTTAGGCAAATATTTCAAGTGGTAAGTGTAAATAAATACAACTACAAAAAAAGTGTTTAGGGTAATGGAATCCAGTAGGACTTCCATGTATGGTGGCAATGTTTATAGTATTTAGGACAGTCACCATCAAATCAGATGAAGCTATTTAGACATTGGACTGGTGTGAATAAGGAACTGAGGTTTTTGTTTTATTTTGGTTTTGTTGTTGTTGCTGCTGTTGGCCACGGCTGCTGCTACTGGTTTGGTTTGGTTTTGGTTTTTCCGAGACAGGGTTCCTTTGTTGCTTTGGAACCTGTCCTGGAACTAGTTCTTGTAGACCAGGCTGATTTTGAATTCACAGAGACCCACCTGTCTCTACCTCCAGAGTGCTGGGATTAAAGGTATGTGCCATTACCGCCCAGCGGAACTGAGTTCTTTAATTTTATATGGTGGCTCCATGAGGCTGGTGGACGCTATATTGAACAGTACATATTTAGAAAACCAGGACACGGTAAACTAGAAGAGAGCAGGTTAGGAAAGGAAAAGTATATTGTTGCTTTATCAGCCAAACCCACTCATCTATAACATTCCATACACATACTCAATATATATTACCGTCAGGCCGTATGAGAAGACTAGGAAGGGTATGCATCAGAGCAGTGAGTACTTAAGATCTGGAGAGCAGTCACCCCCAGCCTGCAGGGAATCCGTGAGGACAGGTAATGGGACTTTCTGTGGGGAGAAAGAGAATGGTATCTGTACCGTGGAGAAGAAATTGAGAAAACTTGCGAATATAATTTCAAAAAGAGCCTCTGTCAAAAATATATAGCATTCTGAAGTTGAGTATTAAGGTATGTAAGTCTGTGTGCATATTAGGTTGAGTACAAGCTCCTGGACAAAGTCATTTTAATTAGAACTCTCCAGTACACAGGTGGCTATGCTTTGTAGCCAAAGTCCTGGTAGCTAGAGAGGAACATTACTTAGTTTTGATGTGAAAAGGCCCAGGTATGAGGTGTTGGGTTCTGAGAGACTTGTAGGGTGTCGTTTGGTCCTGTGCCTCTCGAGTGTGCCACTTAAGAGAGCGGGAACATAGTGTAGTTCAGTGACAACATCTGTGTGTGTGTCCACAGGTGGCATTCCGATGACTGTTTCACTCGGTAGTAAATGAATATGTTACGTTCTTTATCTTCTATTGTTGTTTGGTTGGTTTTGATTTTTTTTTTTCTTTTTTGCGGGGTGTTTTTCAAAATGGTTTCTCTGTGTGGTCTTCTGTTCTGGAACTCACTCTGTAGGCCAGGCTGGCCTTGAACTCAGAGATCTGCCTGCCTCTGCCTCCTAAGTGCTGGGATTAAAGGCGTATGCCACCAAAGGCAATGTAATTTTTTTAACGTTTTAGTTAGTGTGGGTACACAGGATGTGCGAAAATATCAGATGAACTCAGGTCCTCAGGCAAACAACCTTTCCTCACTAAGCCATTTCCCTAACCTTTAAAATATAATTTTGTTTATTTGTTTGTTTTGGTTCAGTTTGGTTTTTCGAGACAGGGTTTCTTTGTGCAGCTTTGGAGGCTGTCCTGGAACTTGCTCTGTAGACCAGGCTGGCCATGGACTCACAGAGATCCACCTACCCTGCCTCCCAAGTGCTGGGATTAAAGGCATGCACCACCACTGCCCGCCAAATGTAATATTCTTAATTCTCCATTTTTTAAAAAAATACCAGTGCTAGCCTGTTCTGGTCTTAAACTCTTGGTTGTACCTCCTAAGTGACCATGCCCATGTTCAGATAAAACCCTAACATGTTTGTATTTCTTTGCCTTCACCCCCAAGGGGGGAAAAAGTTAGCCATTAGAACAAGCACAGTGACATAACATGCCTTCTTGGCTCAGTAGAGTCTGAGAACAGCCGGGCCTACATGAGATACATGAGATAAGTATCTTAAAAAGAAATAGTCGGGCTGGAGAGATGCTCAGAGGCTAAGGGCGCTGGTGGCTCTTCCAGAGGTCCTGAGTTCAATTCCCAGTAACCACATCATGGCTCACAACCGTCTGTAATGAGATCCGGCACCCTTTTCTGGCATGTAGGCATACATGCAGACAGAACACTGTATACATAATAAATAAATCTTTAAAAAGAGAGAGAGAGAGAGAGAGAGAGAGAGAGAGAGAGAGAGAGAGAAATAGTCATTAGCTATTAGATCTCTCATTCATGCTCCAGAAATTTCTTTGACAACATTAGCAATTAACGTGAAATGTCCATAAATTTCAAATTTTATGATTCATTTTGTATTACACAGCTTGAGACTAAATCTCGAGTAGTATGTCTAAAATTTATAAAGACATTACTATTCTCAAGAGTGGTCAGTGATTTTGACAAGTAGAATTACACTCAAACCTATTCTTTATCTATCTATCTATCCATCCATCCACCCATCTGTGTATGTTGGTTTTTCAAGACAGGGTTTCTTTGGTTAGCCCTGGCTATCCTGGAACTGGACCAGGCTGGCCTGGAATTCAGAAGAGATCGCCTGCGTCTGCTGGTTTCGTCACACCTTGCCTTCAAACTTACTTAAATGTTGCTTTTTTTATGCCTTTCTCTGAATTTGTATTATGTAGCCTTATAACTATTTTTTTCTCATTGGTTTAAGTTGCCATTGCCCCAAATGGAGCCTTACAGTTGGCCAGTCCAGGAACAGATGGAGTTCAGGGACTGCAGACATTAACTATGACAAATTCAAGCAATACTCAACAAGGCACAATCCTTCAGTATGCACAGACTTCTGATGGACAGCAAATACTCGTCCCAAGCAACCAAGTAGTTGTGCAGAGTAAGTGTGCTCCTTATCTGCAGACATGTCCAGGTCCTTTCTGAGGCCGCTGATGAGTAACTCACCTCTTTGGCCCTGCAGCTGCATCAGGAGATATGCAGACCTATCAGATCCGCACCACACCGTCTGCTACTTCCCTGCCACAGACTGTGGTGATGACTTCTCCTGTGACCCTTACATCTCAGGCAACAAAGACAGATGACCCCCAGCTGAAAAGGGAAATACGGCTGATGAAAAACAGGTGGGTAGTAATGAGTTGTGTGTATCTCATAGTCACATATTAGCTGATGAGGTAATTGAAAGGAGGTTTGGCTCAGCTTTATTTTTACCATATGCTGGATTATATCTAGTTCATTCCCAGTGATCAGTGAGCTCATTTGTAAGTCTCTGTACTAAACAGCCTATCACCCAG
Organism: Myodes glareolus; assembly: GCF_982192425.1. Taxonomy (NCBI): domain Eukaryota; kingdom Metazoa; phylum Chordata; class Mammalia; order Rodentia; family Cricetidae; genus Myodes; species Myodes glareolus. The sequence continues at coordinate 63,401,333 of NC_142044.1, forward strand.
AGTTCAGTATTACTGTATCCTTTGAAATAGCATTGTTTAGTGACAGGACAGATGGTTCTGTGATTAAGAGCACTGGCTGCTCTTCCAGAAGACCCAGATTCAATTCCCAGCACCCACATGGTAGCTTAAAACTCCAGTCTAGGGGACCTTAAATCTGATGTAGCCTATTTGGGCACGGCACACATGTGATGTACAGACACACACACAAGCAAAGCACCTAAATACATAAAATAAGAGTAAATTATTTTACAAAAGAAGAAGCATTGCTAGGCAAAGCTTTTTGAACAGCATCTCCTGTTAGGCACACCCTAGAGGTTTGGGCACGGTCCCACAACAGTAGCACAGCAAACGCCACAGTAAGCAAGCCTTGCTGGGTATAACAGTCGTGTGTGCGCTATACTTGAGCCATCAGTTGCACTGAAAAGATAAGATATGTATTGTAATCTGCATTGGTCACATCTTGCTAAACAGTACCAGTATCATCTGAGCTTTTTTAAAAAAAATAATAAAATATCTATTTATTTATTTAGTATGCAATATTCTGTCTGTGTGTATTCCTGCAGGGCAGAAGAGGGCACCAGACCCCATTACAGAGGGTGAGCCACCATGTTCTTGCTGGGAATTGAACTCAGGACCTTTGGAAGAGCAGGCAGTGCTCTTAACCTCTGAGCCATCTCTCCAGCCTCCTCATCTGAGCTTTTTTAAGGTGTAATGGCAGCAGCAGCAGCTCCCTCCTCCCCCATGGGTGTTAGTGGCTGCTGTTGATGGTGCTGCTTTTTGCTGAAAGCTAGTGTGGACAGCAGTGAAATTTGCCACACCGAGTGACATTTCCTTTCTCTTAATTTCTCTGAACCATGTCATGCTGATGGTAGCATTTTACCCAGAGTAGGGTATTTTCCAAAATAGAGTTGGTGACCTCAATCTCTGCCTCCACCCTACGTAAAGCTAAATCCATGTAGTATCTATCTTTATGGCTGTTTGGTCTGGTCACACCACAAAAACTTCTCTTGTTTGCAATGAGGCTGCTTCATCCTCTGGCTCCCGTACTCCCTGGAGTAATCCTTTCCATGCAGTTTGGCCGGCTGGGAGGGAGGGCTTGCTCTGGCCTGACTTAGTTTTCACCAGCCCTTCTCACTGAGCTGAATCATTCGTAGCTTTTCACTTAAACATTTGAAGGCCACTATCGGGTTATATAAGAGGATTGACTTCATGCACATCTTGAATACCAGAGAGCTTCAAGGAGAAAGCCAGAGACGAGCCATTTGAACAATCAGAACAGATACTACATTTCCCAGAACTCACCATCTTAGGTGGGCAGTTTATGACTCCCGAACACAGTTAAAATGCTAACATCAAGGGCTGGAGAGATGGCTCTGCGGATGAGAGCACTGACTGCTCTTTTAGAAAGATCCTGAGTTCAATTCCCAGCAACCACATGGTGGCTCACAACCATCCATAATGAGATCTGACATGCGACAGAACATTGTATACATAATAAATAATAATTTTTTAATGGTAACATGAGAACCACAGATGAAGATGATTTAGCAGGGACAGGTTCTAGTCTGGAAGCCTAGTGGCCGGGAGTCAATCCTTGGGACCCACATAAAGATGGAAGGAAAGAGCTAGCTCCATAGTTGTCCTTTGACGTGTATGTGTGTGTGTGCGCGCACGCACTCAGGCACTATGGCAATGTGTCTCCTTCCATACACAGTTACATTTTTTTTAAAAAGTATTTTAAGTCAACAATCACCATGAAACATTTATGTCCTTCTTAAATATATATATTTTTTCATTGCACTGGCTCATAGCCAACAATGGCTTTGATTGTGATTTTGCTCCCACTTTCTGAGTACCAGGAATATCAATCAGACTTTCCCCAAGTAGGGTCTGTGTAGTGCTGAGGCTCAAGCCCAGGGCTTCGTACATGCCAGATAATCGCTCCAATTGAGCCATACTGCCATCCTCTTAAATAGATTTTAGTCATATTACTACATTCACTTTAATATATCAGGCATGAAAACTTGCTTCTTTGAGAAAATGCATATATAGTGGTACTTTATGTACTGTGTTCAAGAGGACTAAGAAAAAGTGCCAAGAATGACAACAGAAGGTCACAGATAGAGGAGTTGAAAGATTACAGTGTGACTGAGCTTTTCAACTACACACGCAATCATGGGATAATGGTTTTTAAGCAATAAAATTAGCATAAAATAATTATGTGGGTACATACAAGTTTAATTGAAAATAAAACATCTCTATTAAAAGGTGACGACAAGGATTGCTATCCTTTACTTGTTTGTGTCTCTGTGAATGTGTTTGTTAGATAAACATGATTGTTTAGAGGGTTCAAGGGGTGACATAAGATCCATTATGTAACTAGAAGAAAACTGATAAGTCTTGTACCTGGACACCCCAGAAAGGGTCTTACAGTGTCACAAGAGTGCTCGTCCCTCATGTGCATAGCTTGGTTTGATCCGCAGTGATAAGTGATAGAAGCAAGTATGACACAGGCAGGAGGTATGTTGTGAGGGTTCAAGGGAGACTCGAACCAGCCTAGGTTACATGATGCCCTGTCTCAAAAAAAGATAGTCACAGAGGGGAGTCACTAGAATGGACACTTCTGTTCTCACAAATTGACCAGCTACATTTAAGGATTGGTGGAATATATAAGCTGCCCCTTATATATTCCTATATAATATAGGAAAGAAACTAAAGATCTGATGAGGTTAGGAATGAACGAGATCTCAGGATCATGAAGCTGTTACCTAAACATTGCTGTGTTGTGGAGATAAGTTCCTTTTTTTTTTTAAGCCAGGTTTCGCTATGCAGCTGGAACTCAGTTTGTAGACCACACTGGCCTTGAACTCACAAAGATCCATTTGTTCCTCCTGATGACTAGGATTAAAGGCGCACACCACCTCGTCCAGCTGTAATGCCATACTGAAGAGACAGGGACCACAGGGACCGTACTAGGAGTTTCCTGTGCTAGGGAACCGCATGGGTTACTTTTCATGAGGTCATAGCACTCAGAGAGGAAAATGTCGCTTAAAATTAGTTTTCTTGCATAGTTCCCCAGACCACGGATGAAAAGAAGGCACTTGATACAGCTCCAACAAATCCCAAACACTGAACTCTCACAAATAGAGAGAGATGGAGGGGGACAGAGAGGAGACCAGGTTGTCCTATAAGGATATTAGTAAGCTGCCTTTTATCCAAAAGGCCAGCCCTTGGGAGTGAAAGATTAAGTCACTACTGTGAGACCAGCCTGAGCCACAGAATGAGACTAACTCATCCCACTCTGCCCAACAAGATAAAAAGAAAAGCTTTAGGCCGGTGTCCTGGCACATGTCTGTGGTCTTGGATGCCAGCTGGCGCTGATAGCTCAGCACTGACCCTCCCATATCTTTTATGTATAAAGTGAAACTTAGAACGTCAGTATAAACATACATAATTGTATAGCCTTGAGTATAGAAAAGGATTTCCAAAACAAGATAACATTTAGGGAATTTAATGTAATTGTTAGCAAATCTGACTTCATTAAAATGAAAACCTTTGAGCTGGTCATATCAGCACTTGAGAAGTGGAGACAAGATGGGAATTCAAAGTCATCCCCAGCTACATGACACTCACAAAACCAAAAAGGAAAAAAAAAAACTGGAAAGGTGACTCGGTGGTTTTACAGCACTGGCTGCTCTTCCAGAGGACCTGGGTTTGATTCCCAGCACCTGCATGGCAGCTCACAGCCATCTGTCAGTTTAGCCTCCGAGGGCGTTAAGCACACAGGTGCACACGCATACATGCGGGCTAGATGACTTTCCTGAGCACAAGCAAGGGCACAGGTAAGCGTCTCCAGAGCAGCTCCAGACGGTGCGAGCTAGGAAAGACAAAGGTGCATCTCATGGGCGTTCCTGAGCAGAGCTCAGAGCTGCCTTCCCTGCCAGTCCCCTCTTTAGACCCACCAGTTCTCTATGACAGTTCTTCTCACCAAGAAGGAATTCTTGCAGTTTATATAAAAAGACCTAAAGAGAAGGAAACACAGGTAATCCATAAACAAGAAATTGTGCCAGACTTTGTGCGTGCTTCTGGGAAGTCTGAACTGAGCATTAGCCTGAGGAGCGTTAGTGAGGCTCGGAGGATCACAGATTTGAAGCCAGTTTGGGCTACACAACAAGATTGTGTCAGGAAATAGTTTGGAAAAAATGACCGGGGAAGATTCTTTAGGTGTATTTTCCACGTGAAGGGTGTGGCATTTTCCTGATGTTTCGATGCTTGTGTTTAGGGAAGCTGCACGGGAATGCCGCAGGAAGAAGAAGGAGTACGTGAAATGCCTGGAGAACCGCGTTGCCGTTCTGGAAAACCAAAATAAAACTCTAATAGAAGAGCTGAAAACTTTGAAGGATCTTTATTCTCATAAAAGTGTTTGACTCTTTAAAGAGAAAGTATTTTTATGGACTTGCTTAAAAATTAGATTTCTTTTTAGTGGAGTTTTATAAATTCAAAGGTCAAAGAAGCTACTTTGTATTAGGTTTTTACAATGCAAAGGTAAAAAAGGGGTAAGTGGAGATGACCATAACAAAGCTGCTGGTACAACTGGAAGCTCCGAGGGAAATGTACTCAAGGAAACGGACTTTGGCAATTTAATTTTAAATAACAGTCCAACCAAAAGTGGCAGATGCATTGATAAAGCAATCAGTTCCAAGTTTGTATTTCTGTTTCCTAAGATTGCCTTTTTGTGTGTGTGAGTGTGTGATTCCTGCCAATAAATTCTAAATTACAAATGTAAAAGAAACCATAACACGTTACTAAGTATGTAAATTATGTGGTCTGATTGCTACTTGTCACAGTGTCGGGTGTGTTAAATGAGTTTTGACAGTTGGTTTTGTTGGACTTGAGGGTTTTTGAGAAGTGTTCTAACAGCGCAGGGCACACGATCTGAGTGTGGTGATTTGTAACATTTTTTATAAGAATGGAACGAGAACTGTCCTGAAGATTTGACATTTTTAAATAGCTTATTTTTGCTTCCTGAAGGTAAGGGCAATTTTTCACAAGGATATAATAATTTTTTTTGATTTTCTAATCCTGTATGCAGTTGAAGAGCATTACTCTTTGTGCTTTAACAGAATGAAGTGTTTACAGAAGCCCTTAAAATATTTTAAATAACCTAAAGATGCACGCCAAAGCTTCCCGAAGGTTTGTAATCATCTTACCGTAGGTTTGTCAGGTTCTAAAATAGTTATTGAGGCAATTCTACGTTGAGACTATTTTGTAATGTAGCCAATGGTACCTTTATAAGAGAGTGACTGCCGATATATTTTTATAGTGAATCTTTATAAATTCTAATGTTGAGTTTTTAATGATTATTTTAAATGTTTATATAGTTTTAGTAAAAAAATTTGTATCTCAAATTATCATTTTTATATTATGAGAAGAGTAAAGTTTTCAATTGGCTGATATTTGAATTGTACTTTTTCTATGAAGTTTATCTGAAGTTGAAGCTGTGGTCAGGACACCAGTGTTTAACCTCTGTATTCTAATCTGTATACACTTTGAAACTGTTGTGTGCCTGTATGGTATGTTTCATATTGTCTATGGAATTAAAAAACATTTGATAAGATTAAGTTTGCTGAATACAAAATACAGTGTTCAACATAACAAACGCCAAGCCCACTGCCAGCCACTGTGCGTGACACTTGTGAGGTAGACTTCCAGCCTCGGGTCCAGTAGCTCTGCAGGCTGGTCCAGAGGTGCTTTATATCGGGGCTCCATGGGCTTTGATTCAGTCAGAACCAGTTAGGATGAGCTCAGGAAAGCTGCCTGCAGGTACATTAATGGACAGTCACTTACCGTTGATCCTGCCAAAGAGATTGTTCCTTAGTAGAACTTGGCCACAAAGGCTATTTATTCCTTCCTTTTTTCTTTCTTTCTTCAACCTAAAGAAGATGGGGTTTGTCAGAGTGTTCTAGCAGGGAGTAATGTTTAGTTGGCAGGTTACTATCATTTCACACGTGTTGGTGGAAATGATCGCTGTCTACAGCTCCAGCTAAGACCGGTCAGATTCTTTTAGACTGTACAAGCATCTTTGTACCAATGAGGGAGCTTCCCAGCCCAGTAAGTCATTGTGTGATGACTTTAAAGCAAAGAGTGAAGACTAGGTATTCCCCAGTTCGTTGGAGTGATAGAGGTGCAGCATGACTTAGTAGCCATCAGTAGTGATGACGGCAGTACCTATTCCCAGGAAAAGATGTGCCTCAGCTCTGTCTGAAAAAGGCTTGATGGATAAAGAATGCCTTGAGTTAGTCAAGAGGGTATATTCTTCAAAAGCATAGCCAATCTAATCAGTAATGTTGGTTTTGTTTTCTCAAGACAGGGTTTCTCTGTGTAGATCAGACTGGCTTTGAACTCACAGAGGTCCCCTGCCTCTACCTCCCAAGTGCTGGGATTAAAGGTGTGCATCATCACATCAAATCAGTAATACTGTCACAAGATTTCTTGTCCTTTTCACTATAAATCACAGGGAAAGGCCATTCTAGATTGCCCCTCCCCCAGATCTTAGGGACTGGTACAGGAGAGGTTTAGGGCACATTATCCACTGTTCCTTTTCTCATTCTTAGAGGGAGATTGTATAACTGCCCTTTGACTAGTATAATTTGTTGCAGTCATAATTATTAGAAATTAAATCTTTCCTGCCATTTCATGATTGAGGTTTTTTTCTCCAAGTTGTTGGCATTTTATATAATCATTTGCTGTCTTCAACTTAGCTTGTGCCATATATAACATGTCATATATAACATGTAGCAACCTACTCAGCATACATGTGTTCTCAAGAGTAGTCCGTGTAGATGTATAGCACTCGACTAGTGAGGTCATGGTATGCCTTTTATATCCAGTGGGCAGAAGAGACCAGGAAAGTCCCTTTTCCACCCCTGTGGAGCTCATGCCCTTGAGGTTCTTGTTTGCTCAGTCACATCAGTGTAAATGGCTGGGATTCAGACTTCTAGACCCAGTGTAGTGCCAGATGTGGTGCACACCTGTAATCTCAGCAGAAACCCAGGGGCTGGAGCAGGAGATCAAGAACACCTTTAACCCCAGTACGGGGGACTGGGGGAAGGCAGAGGCAGGGTGATATCTGGGAGTTTAAGGCCACCTCAGTCTTCAGAATGAATTCTAGGGCAGAGAAACCCTGCCTTTGGAGGGAGGGAGTCTGAGGCCAGCCTATTGCTTGAGGCAATGTCTCAAACAAATCGGTTGGACTTCTCAGTAAACCCATGAACTCCATCAATGTCAAAGGAGAAAACTAACGCCAAAAGTTGTCCAGTGACCGCCTGGGCGATGTGGCATTCACCTGTATCCACACATCTTATACACACGTACAATAATACCTTTTTTTTAAAAAAAAAATAGCAATCTCGGAACACTGTCTTGTAGCTCCATCATGAGGGTGCCTCATAATATTTGATGATCTGAGTTCAAGCTCAAGTAGGCACAGAAAAATTAGATATTCTGCCCAGAATCACACAGTAAATAACAAAATTAATGTTAAATTTTAGGTCTATCAACACTAAAATGTATGGTTTTGGTCATGAGAATGTGGCCCTTATTAATGGTTTTGAGGCAAAGTCGTCCCCGTCCTCCCTCCCCCCCTTTGGCTTAAAAATAGTTTAAAGCCCTGTTTAAATTGTCCACTAGAGGGCGACCTCCTTTAAACTTGGTTCTGCAAACACAAGTTTGTAGAAAAGTCTGGCAAGGGCCAGCAGATAACTCAGCTGGTGAAGGCACTTGCTGCCAGGCCTGATGCTTAGTCCCCGTGTAGTGAAAGAAGAAAATAACTTCACACATGCACTGTGGCATGCATGTCCACACAGGAACACATATGGGAGTGTTATAAAACAACTTTGTACAACATCCAGGACGAATAACTTGGTTGTCTTGAGATCTGAAGGGAGAATGTACACGGGGACCTCCTACAATTCCTGTCCATTCCTGATTTCCCTGCAGGGAGGCAGCTGCTTGAGTTCAGTGTACAGTCACTACATGTGTTCCTAGACAGGCAGTAACCCCAGTATTCAGGCTGAGTCGTGAGCTCTGTGGGTTCGATAATAACAGGGTCCTGTCTGAAAAACGTACAAGAGGTTGAATGAAGCCAGGTGGTGGTTACTCATGCCTTTAATCCCAACCTGGTCTACAAAGTGAGTTCCAGGACAGCCAGGGCTGTTAGAAAATCCAGTTTGGGGAAGCGGGGAGGCTGAAAATGAAGCTCAGCTATGCTTGCCTAGTAGGTACAGTGCTGAAGGTTCAATTGCCAGCACCAAATGAGCCAAGATGATGGCTTCAGTCTATAAGCCCAGCACTGTCAAGGCAGGAGATTGAGAATTTGAGGCCAGCCTGGACTACATGAAACCTTTTGCTGAAAAATAAAACTTGGGGTGAGATGGCTTAGCAGTTAAGAGCGTGTACAAGTTTGATACCCACATTCAGCTCACAACTGCTCATAATTCCAGGAGATCCCACACTTCTGGCCTTCTGAAGGCACCTATACTCAAGTGTACACACACACATATATATAACTAAAAATCTTTAAAAGTAAAGATTAAAAAACAAAAAGCACGATTTAGTGGATTTTTTAGTTCATAAATGTTTTTCAACATTCTACCAGTCTAAAAAATAAAAAGTCAAATATGACAAAGTGCAATGGAAGCCAGGAGCCGAGCCCCAGGTATAGCACTTGCCCAGCATGCACAAGGCCTAGGGAATTAAAATCAGGCTGGAGAGCAGGCTCAGTAGATGACAACATTTGCACTTGCAAAGGACCCATCTTCCGTTCTGGGCACCCACGTGGCAGTTCATAACCATCCCCAGAACTCTAAACTCCATGAACAGGCCTAGGTGTGCTGCACAGACATAAACAGGAGGAAGGTGGAGCAGCGCACACCTTTAATCCCAGCGCTTGGGAGGCAGAGACAGACAGACCGACCTCTGTGACTTTGAAGCTAGCCTGGCCTATAGTGAGTGGCATTTCATTTGTATTTTAATAAATAAAGCTTGCCTGAAGTTCAGAGAGTAAAGGAGCCTCATCCACTGGTCAGCCTTACAGACCAGGCAGTGGTAACACACACCTTTAATTCCAGTGGTGCATGCCTTTAATTCCAGCTTTAGGATTATAAAACAGGAGACAGCTCTCAGACAGTCTCAGTCTGAGATTCCCAGAGGCAGGATCGTCATTTCAGACTGAGGTAGACGTAAGAGCCAGTGGCTGTCTGTCTTGCTTTTCTGACCTTCAGGTTGAACTCTAATTTCTCTCTCTGAGTTTTATTAATCACACATCACTGGTCTACATAGCAAGTTCCAGGACAATCAGGGCAACCTTGAAAAAAAATTAAAAACAGACCGGACCAAATAATAAAGACTATCAGGTTGAAGTGGGAAGCAAAATTCTACTACATGTTTATAAATGCTAAATTAAAAATGTAAGGAAACAGCATGACTGAGATGGAGCGTTACAAAAGCCAGTCAAATTCTAGCCAGAACGCTGGAATGGCTGTATGTATGTTGAAGAAAATAGACTAGACATCATTTGGGGTTCCTAACTGCACTTTTGCTGCCGTGGTGAACCATAATGTAGACATCTGTGTTTTCTGATGCTCTCAGCCGACTCCTGTGAAAGGGTCATTTGCCTCCCAAAGGGGTCGCGACCCACAGCGTGAGAACTGCAAATCTAGAAGATCAAATACAGTTAATGCTTTTTTCTGACCTTCCTGCCTTCTTGAGGACTGGGGTAGCTCGTGCTACCACGCTTGGCCCACCTCTGACCTTGAGTTCACTAGAACAGGGCGAAGACACTAAAACGAAGAAATATGATAAGAAAAAAGGAAAAATTCTAGTGACAAAAGCAGGAAACTAGCAAAACAGATTTGAAGAATTAACAATCTCAGTTGATACAGAAGAACACAGCCCATTGTGGGCAACACCATTTCCTGGGCAGGTAGGCATAGTCTAATAAGAAAGCTAGCAAGGCCTAGGTCTGCAAGTGAGCCAGCAGCACGCAGCATTCTTGCACGGTTTCTGCTGCCCTCTGTGCTGAGAGGTAACGTCACATAGACCAGCAGGCCAGCTTTTGACTTCCTGCCCTGATGCCTCAGTGATGGACTGTAAACTAATGAGATGAAATAAGCCTTTTCCTTTAGATTGGTTTTGGTTGTGGTATTTGTACAGCAGCAGAATGAAACTAGAGTGAGCGAACTTATCTTACATCTGAGAAAGAAAAGCCAGTGTGAAGTTAACATGCCAGGCAAACAGGATGCCAGCCTCAGACACCAACTGCACAGGCATCTCTTACACAACAGACAGCTCCTGCGAGTATGAAGTAGACCACGCATGGGGTAATGAAGTCAAGCTCAACCCATTTTGAAGAAGGACTGTTTCTTTGCCTGTGTGCACTACCCTTTCATCAGAACTCTAGCGCAGGCTGGCCACTGCTGGAGAAGTGAACAGCACACTATTACAGGAGTTTAGAAACTGCTTTCTGATAAGCAGCACAGACTGATGGAAGCCTGGACTGCACCCCCCATTGCTTTGGATCAGCTCTCTGCTTTGCTCCGCCCAGAAGTGTGCTAATTTCTTAGGGTGCTCTAAAGTCTTGAATGTCGTGCCTGACCTGTCTCACACCCCTTCAGGCCTGACGTGAAGATGATAGCCAACTAAGGCATCCTCCGCCCTGCCCCAAACCCCCAGCAGGCACCTCAAAGTCTCCAGTTATTTCCCCAAACGCTCAGTCACCTTGAAGTCTGGAACAGTGAACTCTACGACACAGAACGCCTCATGATGAAACCACCTCCAAATGGGGGCAGTGACCCCATGAGAAATTTGAGCCTGTCTTTATAGGAACCAGCTGTGGACTGACATTCCAGAATCAGCTTGTAAATCAACCCCTCCCCCAAAGTGCTAAGGTTTCAACCAGGATTGTTTTAAAACTCTGGGTAGGTGAGCTGGAGAAGCCAAAAACCTTGGCAATGGTGAATCTGCCAGTTCATGACTACAGTATATCTGTCCATCTAGTCTGGGGCGTACAGATGGCACCAGCTGCCTTCTTTACTATGTTAGTAAGCAGCCATGATCTAACTAACTACCACCCTTTGTTTTTCTTAGATACTTTACATGGCAATGGAATAGATTCCCTTAAGATTTTAATGAAGTCGGGTGGTGGTGTTGGCGGCACACACCTTTAATTCCTTGAAGAAAAAAAAGTTTTTTTTCCTTCTCCTTCAGTCCCAAATTCCTGCAGGTGGTCACATGCCAGGAGCAGACACTGCCCAGTGCCAGGATTTCCAAAGGACTCAGATCAGACCCTCAGCTTCTGCTCTGCCAGGCTCCTGTGGCTTCTGGAAGGAAGACTAGTCATCTTCCTGGGTTGGTTGAATGGAATAATCTCATTTCCCTCTTACTCCTAAGACGAGTAGCCAAACAGATCCAGTGGTTGGGGGTCCCAGGGTCAGCCTCTGGCTGGCACAGGCAGGCAGGCTTGTGCCACAGCAAGCTTGGCCAGTTAACAGATAAAGTCACGGTGAAACGCAAAGGGAGTTATCACATTAAATGTGGTCACATTAGGAAGAGGAACAAATCAATCCAGTGTCCCTCTGGCCCAGACCATCTAAGCAGCCCTGGTTGTCGTGTGTCCCTGATGTGAGGGTAAGCAGCCCTGGCTATAGTGTGGCTAGCTTATTATCCCCACTGAATCAGGACAAAGACAACCTGGGTGCCAAGGGTCTCCTGCTGTGGATCTGACAAGTCAGAATCATGTGAAATCCCTTCTTGGGAGACAAGCTTCCTCCTGACTGAACCAGGCCTCACTCAAGCTTTCTTCTTCCCCAGCGTGTGACTCCTGAGAAAACTCAGATTTCCTGGAGAACGTTTTAAAGGTCTAATAGACAAAGAAAGGGACACAAGTATCTTTGGATCCTCCTGCCAGGATGGACAGAGCAGGAATGTCTGCTTACATTTCAGTGCCACCTGCTCCTTATTGGTGAGTGTGCGGCACTGTGTCCTGTGACTGCCAAGTCACTCAGTAGCCCCATGAATGCTTGCCGGGGTTTTGGCTAAGGAGATTACAACACTAGCAACACAGACAGCTCTACCGCTGTGCCTGGCTGTCCTTGACCTTACTGTCCTGACCACGAGACTACGACTTGACTATGATGTTAAATAGGATTGATGAGAACAGAATTTCATAAAGTTATCCCTAGTCACACAGTCTTTTACCAGTGAGTATACTGTTCACTGTAGTTTTTTAGTTTCCATTAGCTCTTCACCAGCCTGGAGGAGGTGCCTTCCAGTCCTCCTGTTTTCATTGTTTTGATGTGTATGGGTGTTTTGCTCACGTGTATGTATATCACATGTGTACCTGGTACCCAAAGAGGTCAGAAGAGCGCGTCAGATCCCCTAGAACTGCAGTTATAGACAGACAGGTCTGAGTTGCCATGTGGGTGCTGGAGACTGAACATGAGTTCAGGGCCCAGCACCAGGACAGACAGCATGTGGGGGACGGCTGAAGAAAGGCATCGGGTCTATGTGGTGGGGGAAGTGGGGTCTGCTCTTACAGCTCTGGGAAGGGAGGGCTGTGCAGCAAAAACTGCAGTGGGCTCTCTGATTTCTGGGCGGACGCAGTGGGAAGCCAGGACGTGTGGCCACCAGTACCCACTTTGATGTCAACTCCCATGGCCAAGTGAGAGACCTTGCACCTGGAAATCATGATGCTCACAGGGGACCAGTCAGGGAGTGGGGACAACTGCTGCAGGGGCTGTGGCACTGTCAGAACTTTTACAAGAGCCATCTGGGGGATTTTTGGAAGAGGGCATCTGGGTCGGTCCTATTCCAGTCCTGCAGGAAGGCCTCAGCCAGTCTGGTGAGGGTGAGAACAAGAGCCCTGAAGAGCTCTTCCAGCCACCTCCACTGTGCAGAGGCTGGAATGTCACAGGTTCAGGGCCTGATGACACTTGGGCTCTTTTGCCATCCTGTGGCCACCTCTGTGTCTGAGCTAACACCCTGCCACTAACCAAGAGAGCCTTTGTGATGCATGTGTTAGCATATTAATTAGCTTCTACCCACCCAAAAGCAATGGGCAGAGTTTGAAACCCATAGCAGAGATTTCTCCCCCACTTTAACCCGTTTGCCTAATGTTTCCACCAATATATATATTTTTTTAAATATTTATTTATTTATTATGTATACAATATTCTGTCTGTGTGTATGCTGCAGACCAGAAGAGGGCACCAGACCTCATTACAGATGGTTGTGAACCACCATGTGGTTGCTGGAAATTGAACTCAGGACCTTTGGAAGACAAGGCAATGCTTTTAACCACTGAGCCATCTCTCCAGCCCCCACCAATATATTTTTAAAGTGCCTTAATTTAGGCCTTTCTTTATTCTGTACTACACGTGCCTTAGGGTTTCTGTTGCTGTGATAAGACACTCGGCGAGGAAAGGTGATTTCAGTTTACAAGTCTCGGGTCACAGTCCAGCATTTTAGAAAGTCAGGACAGGAGGCGCGCAGATCATGGATGAATGGTGCCTACTGGCTTGCTCTCCAGGGCTTGCTCAGGACCGCTCAGGACCATCCAGGACCACTTGCCTAGCCCACCAACCACAGTGGATCCTCTCACATCAGTTATTAATCAAGAAAATGCTCCACATGTTTGTCCACTGGCCAGTCTAGTGGGGGCTGAAGAGATGGCTCAGTGGTTAAGAACACATACGGCCTCTACAGAGGATCCAAGTTCAGTTCCTAGCATCCTCATTGGGTGACTCGGGATTGCCTCTAACTCCAGCTCCAGGGGATTCAGTGCCCCTGGCCCCCAGAACATCACACTTATGTGCACACACTAATATTCAGACATACTTATATGCACACACTCGTATACAGACACATAGGCCTACACTTCATTAATGTGTGTATGCCCATGCATATACTTCATTAAAAATAACGAAAATAAATTTTTTAAAGGTGAGGTTGGATCTCTTGACGTTTTGTTACAGACCTTTTTTCAATTAAGAAGTTTGTTGTTTAACAGGCACCACAGGGGCTAAACTTAATGCTGACCTTCAGAGAAAGAAAAGAGAAAAAGTTTCCACCACCCTGCAACCTGTCAAAGAAAAGGAGCAAGTGGACCCAGGACAAAGGGTGCCTACCGAGTTCAGAGAGCAAAGGAACTCCTTCCTCCTGAGACTCTGCACATTCGAATCTAAGGCTCCAGCCCACTCTTCCCTCTCCCCCTCTCAGCTGCTTACAGTTGGCAGGTGAAAAGCATTTTTGGCATCTCTCTCCCTTTCTGCCTGCCCCTCCCAGCACAAAATAAGATCACCAATTGGGTCAGACCAACTAGGAAAAGCCACATCCCAGCAATGGGTGACAGTTAACAACTGCCACAAGAGACATGCCTGGTGATACATGCCTTTAATCCCAACAATTGAGGCAGAAGCAGGTGTATTTCTGGCCAGCTTGGGCTACATAGGAAGTTCCAGAGCTAGACAGTGAGACCCTGTCTCAAAAACCCAAACAAACCAACTGGTATAAGACGGGTTGTCAACGTTGACAGTGTGAGTGCATGGTGGCACATACCTACAGTTCCAGTGCACAGGAGGCTGAAGCAGGAGGATTGTTAGCTTGAGGCCAGCAAAGCCCAGTCTCAAAGCTAAGAGAACGGAGTCACTTGTGCCAGCATTTCCAAAGTCACCAACACTAAGAGGCTCTACACAGTTCTTATGCTTGGCTATCTGACATTAGCTGAATGATGGAGACCAGAGGCCACAGACAAGTAGATTCCCACACTTTCCTCACTGGACCCTGACTGCACAGTGCCGAGTCTAGGGCCTATAGTATCTTTTTATCCTGTTTACTGTGTACGTAGAGTCAGAGGACAACTCTGAATCGAGGTGGTTCCCTCCCACCTTTTCTGGGGATCCCAGGTTTGTTCAGAAGCACCTCCAGCTGCCGAGCCACATTGCTGTAATCTGACACAAGCACCTGAAGCCGCATTCAGAACTGCTTGCTGAGCCTTCTCCCCGGTGGCCAGAATCAGCAAAGTGCAAGTAGTTAGGGCAGTGAGCAGCCTGCTGTCCCACACAGATACAGGCACATGGAGTAGACCAGATGACTTTCCCTTAACTGTTTCCAAGGAACCCCAGCCCTCCTAGGACACAGATGTCTCTCCCTTTGAGATTTTGCTTGATGACTCTGCCTCAACAGTGCATTTTCTCTTTATTGTGTTTATAGGGGAATGTTTGTGTAGGTGGACACATGTGTAGATGCACATGTATGCACATGCATGTGGGGGCCAGGAGTCAATCTAGTGACTAGCCTGTTTTCTGAGTCAGGGTCTCTCACTGATCCGGATCACTAGGCTTGCCTCCTTAGGACTGGGATTACAGTATGTGCCACCACGCCCAACTTGTTATGTGGGTTCTGGGGATCCAACTCAGGTCCTTGTGCCTCTGCAGCAAGCACCTGGCTGAGTGTGCGTCTCTGCAGCCCCAGCACATCTTACTTCCTCTTTGTACTAGTCTGTGTAAGGTTCTGAAATTCTTTCCTTTAGCTTGTTGCAACAGAGCCCTCATGTCCGGCTGTGTGACTCTCTTCAGGCACAGATACAGGAATGTTCACAAGTCCGCACATCACTGGAGAGCACTCAAGACGCACTCAAGACTGAGGTAAAACCAAAGAGCACTCCAAGGCGGCTCTGGGGAGAAGGGAGGCCTCTGGAGACGCAGTGGGGGCTTCCCCCTCTGGCTAGCAGGCCCCTGACAGATTTGGGGAAATATGAATACATAAATAATTTTGTAGTCTGGGAACTACAAATGAGAGAAAACATTATACTTTTCTGAGAGCAGCTCAATTCACTTAATATGATTATTTCCAGTTGCACTCATTTTTCTGCCAACAGCATAACTTCATTCTTTTTTATGGATGGAAAAAAATTGCTACTCAAGGGGACCAGGTTCACACTCCGTCATGACAGGGAAGTCAAGCTGGCAGGGACCTGAAGCAGGGTCACATAACATCCACAATGAGGACGCAGAGAGACGGATGGATGCTGATGCCCAGCTCTATATGTAGGTGGGGAAGCTAAACTGAATGCAGGGAGAAGAAGGAGGAGTCAGAGAGACACTATGTTGCTGTAGGAAATTCTTCAACCAGTAGCCTTTAAGTTACCCGCCCACTTGGGCATGGCCTTAGAGTATAAATGCTGATGTAGCGCATGTGTGCTCTCTCTCTTCTGGCTGCGGGATTCAGTTGCTGTTCCCCATATGAGCAGAACACTGTGATCTGTGAGTCTACCTCTAAATAAATAACCCTTTATTATACTCAATTCTAAGCTAGTGTGGTATTTCCTTTTGGGGTCTGTCTTTATCTGGTACCCAACATGGGGCCCAACTCCACACCTACCAGGTGGACCAGTCTAAAAGCCCCATACGGTCCACAGCCCAGAAGGTCTCCCACCCCTGCCTGCCTGGCTTGCTTTTCACCTTCTAAGATTTCTTTTTTTTGTAAAACCCCTGCCATGGCAGAGCTAGTGGCGACTTGGACATTTCTCAAGCTTGTGCACATTTCCCCAATGCCCATGGCACCCAACGCGGGGCCATGGTGTCATGATGCTGATAGCACTACTATAAGACCTGTTTTGGGTACCAGCTGCTCAAGATGACTTCCAACTTGGTTAGCTGAAATGGTGGTGCACCTTTTTACAACTTTTTGGACAAACTCCAAACAGGAACCTCAGAAAAACCCTACCGAATCCTCAGATACTATTTGCAATACCAGACAGCAATCTTGAAACTTAACCATCATTTTACTTTCACAGGATCCCATAGAAAAACCATTGCCCCCATGACAGCTGGAAGTAATTCCAGGAGACAATGTCCACTCTCCCAACAAAGTTTGTCAATTAGGGGTTGATTATAATTGGTATAGAGTTGGGGGAAAATTATGTAAGCTCAGGGATCTCTTTGAAAGAAAAAGGGGGGGATTGGATGGGATAATAGATTAGTGTGAACTTACTCACTCTAATAATAATAGTGAGTAATGGAGGCTGGAGAGATGGCTCAGAGGTTAAGAGCACTGGCTGTTGGTCCTGAGTTCAATTCCCAGCACCCACATGGTGGCTCACAACCATCTGTAATGAGGTCTGGTGACCTCTTCTGGCGTGCAGGCATACACGGAGGCAGAATGTTGTATACATAATAAATAAATAAATAAATATTTAAAAAAAAGACTGGTGTTCTCTAAGTACCAAGGAGAGGATTCAGGATTGCCTGCATAGTTAAAAAAGCTGACTCATTTTAAAAAAAAAAGTGAGTAATGGAGTGAATACTTGTGAGCTATTATTTATAGGCAATTTATATTGGTATATGTTTTTGTATAGTGATACAAACTTAAATTATATTGAATATGCTTCTATTTTGTCTACAATGTTTGTATACCTAGGCAAAGTTATTTTGTCATATTGTGTGCATGCATGCTTCTACCTCTGCTTAAGACATTTTGTATATTGATACAATTTTAGGATATATTTATCATATTGCAATATACATTTCTACCTCTGATCAAGATACTTGTACATTGTTTACATTTTGAGGTCATTGTCTGTACAGACCACTTGTACTGTACCACCTGTCTACCATGTGACAGTTCACGAGTTGAGCAAGGGGCTGAAGATTGAAACACACACATACATGAAAGAGAGAGAGAGAGAGAGAGAGAGAGAGAGAGAGAGGTCATCCTTGAAACAAAAATGCCCCCTTTATTGTGTTCCAGTGTAACATGAGGGGGCCGGCTTGTTGGGGTTTCCGTCCTGCCCGGTACCCCACAGCCGGCAAATCCCAAAGAGAAAGAAATCACAGAGTCTACATTAGGTTATAAACTGATTGGCCCATTAGGTCAGGCTACTTATTAGTTCTTATGACTTATCTTAACCCATTATTCTTATCTATGTTAGCCACACGGGCTCAGTACCTTTCTCAGTGTGACAGCTTACATGTTGCCTCTTTGGTGGTCTGCGCAGGAATGGCAGAGGAACCTCCCTGCTTCCCAGAATTCTCCTGTTCTCATTGCATCACCTCTACTTCCTGTCTGGTTTTCCCGCCTATACTTCCTGCCTGGCCAATCAGCGTTTTATTAAAATACATGATTGACAGAATACAGATAATTCTCCCGCACCATTCCAGGGCAGTTTAAATAGGGCTCTACTTGACTAATGGCCACACCCTAGCTCTCAGGATTTTTCAGCTGCAAGTCCACCAGAAACCACTACCCTGCCATCAGGAACTTATGAGGGTCTCATGCCCAGAGCAGCTGCAAGCATAGGAAAACAAGTTGTTCACTCTGGCAGGCAAGAGGTCACAGAAAATTCAGGGTCTGAGGGCATGCAGTTCCCAACAATTGTTCTCATTTGTTGCACAGTTGTTTAAAGATTGTTTAATATTCTAATATGAAGTCTTAGTCTTTAAGTTATATAGGTATTAAGAATTATAGATCAATAGTCTTTCAAGTTTGTTGTAGCTAGCAAAGTTTCTTCCCTTCTCTCCTGGCGATTCGCAGGGCCGTGTGACCTCCGGCTTCCTGGAGTCTCTGCACCAGCTCTGGCTTGAGGGGATAACTTAGCAAGAACCTGGTTCTCTTTGTTATGGTGATTCCACCTGTATTCAAGGTCTTAGCAGTGAGCCCTTAGCCTGCCTCCCCTGGCTGACCCTGCCCGAGGGGCCGGGAAGCTTTAATCTTCTCCTCCTGCTTCTGGTTGGGAGGAGGCCTTGCCTTTTTTATCCTGGTTGCCCACTGGTATAAATATCTGACTTGAATTTAATAAAGTTGCCATTTGCCACTTGCTCTTTGGCAGATGAGCCGGTCTCTTTGTGTGTGTGTCATCTGTTCAAACCCCTAGGACATGCGTCCGTTCTCGTGGGCTCGGGTCAGGAAAGCGCGCGCCTGTTTCGAGGTTCGGGTGTCCACAGAAAAGTGCGGAAGCTTACAGTTTGTCATATTTATAGCTAGACTAATCAGGTTCTTTAGATATATAGAGATTGTATTCTACATAAATAGGCAATCTTCAACTACTTCAAAGAGCTGTAGAATATGGCATTTAAATAATTTAGGGTTCTGTTGACATGAGACACGATTGCTCCTGGCAGCATCAATCTACTTTTGAAAGAATGTTGAGCACCGAAGACACTCCACTTGGTGCTTGTTTTCTTCTTGGCAAAACTGGTCTTTGGGCAAGAAACTGCCCATGCATTGACCACTGACAAAATGCATGATGTCCAGACAGGACAAGCAGGATACAAGAAAAAAGACTGTCAAATCTTGCCAAGACAGAGTAAGATGGTTTTGAAAAATTCCCTGCCTCTGAAAATGGTTTGTCAGTTACTCTAGGCCTTAGCCAAAGTTGGTTGTTCCAACTTGCAAATGAGACTTCAGGTGACTGCTGAAGTAGCCAGTTGTTTCTGTCATTTGTTGCACATTTTGGAAGTTGCTTGATTGCACTTCCTGCTTACTCAAGTAATATTATTTTCCCTTCTCAGGTCCTTGATGGGGCTGAAGACTAGATAGTCATAGTTACTTTTCTCTTATGATTTGGCCAAGTTATTTATAATACAAGACTTTAACTCCTTAGGATAGGATAATTATTGAAACAATTATCACATGTTTCTTGCTTGATATTGTTTATATTGGTTGTAATTCTCATTTTTTTTTTGAGACAGGATTTCTCTGTAGCTTTGGAGCCTGTCCTGAAACTAGCTCTTTTGACCAGGTTGGCCTTGAACTCACAGAGATCTGCCTGCCTCTGCCTTCCAAGTGCTGGGATTAAAGGCATGTGCCACCAGCGCCCAGCTATGCTGCACCTCTTTAATACAGTTCCTGATTAAAGGTGTGCGCCACCACCACAGCCCGGCTGTTTGGGGGAATTTAACAGACAGACCTAAGAGATAATTTTATCTGGGTGTCCATTTGGTTTTGGCCAGGCATCCTCCCACATAGTTAATGCACTTGGCATCTGAGTTCCTTCATTTGCATGTACTATTCACACACACCCCTCTCCAAATGGAGCATCCAGCAACCTCAGAATCCCTAACCCTGCACCTTCACCTGTAAACAATGGTCCATTTCCCTGCTCCTGGTAACAATCACACAAGACAATTTCTGTTCAAGTGTAAACCAATGTATCCTGATATGAAGACTAGAAGGGCCAACCTGTGGTATAGGAGGGTCTTCTTTCTATGTGTTGCTCTCATTGGTTAAATAAAGAGACTGCCTTGGCCTTTTGATAGGACAACAGCTTAGATAGGCGGAGTAGACAGAACAGAATGCTGGGAGAAAGGAGGCAGAGACAGAGAGCCACCCGCCATGAAGCTGCCAGGTCAGACAGGTTGAATCTTTTCCAGTAAGCCATGAGCTCGTGGTGACATACAGATTATTAGAAATGGGTTAATTAAGATGTGAGAGTTAGCCAATATGAGGCTAGAAATAATGGGTCAGGCAGTGTTTAAATGAATAAAGTTTCTGTGGAATTATTTCGGGGTTAAGGGAGCTGGGTGGCGGGAAGCGGCCCGCTGCTCCTTTTACATGTATGAACTTGTTCTGTGTACATACACAGTAAGAAAAATTGTGCCCTGTGTAGCTTTGGAGCCTTTCCTGAAACTCACTCTGTAGACCAGGCTGGCCTCGAACTCACAGAGATCCACCTGTTTCTGCCTCCCCAGTGCTGGGATTAAAAGCATGCACCTGGCCCTCTGGTCACCTTTTAGGGACCATCTTAAGTCTGTTTGAAACTGGACACCATCTTAGCCTATGTGAAATCGAACATGATATAATTAAGATCAGACATGTTATGGGAAGAGGGAGGAGCAGCAGGAAAGTGCATGTGTGATCTAATCTATCCCTGAAAATAGTAATCAACCCTTCCTCCTCCTGAACTCCAGGAAAGAAGCCCCAGCATTGGTGTGCTGTCATTCATGTGGCCCCTGTCCTACCCCAGCCTGCACTACTATTTCAGTTGAACAAAGCTAGCTTGCAAATCTGTGTGAGCTAAACTTTCAACTCTTGGGATCCAGAAACACCCAAAGGACCATGGCTAACAGTAGGCTAGCTCTGGACAAACAAGGTGATGCCCAAGTCCTGCTCTGGTCCCTAAAAACAAACATAACAGATAAAAAGACTTAAAGAACACATAGGATTGAAAGTAAGGCATTTGAGGTGAGAACACAGCTCCTGGAGCAGAACCACCTGCCCCCACCACAAGTCCCTGGGCTTGGCCCCCAGTGTTAGGTACAATTGCTGTTCTGCTTCTAACCCCACTCACCCAGTGTTCCCTTGTCTTTTAGAGGCCTCTCCAAAAGGTTACAGGGCAGCTCAGACCATGGAAGCCAGCAGATGTGGGAGGAAGAGCTGTGGGCATGTTCCAGACAGAAGTCACAATCTCTTACAACTTTAATCTCACAGTACTGACCTCCTGCACTAATCCACCATGTGCGACAACACAGTACCAGATAGAAGGCACTTTGTAAAGAAAAGGGATTTACAAGCTCTGATTTAGCTGAATCTGGCACACGCCTACACTTGGCTACATAGGGAGATCCGGGACAGCCTGATCAACCCGAGACCTTGTCTCCAGACAATAAAACAAACTCAGTCTCGGGTCTAAAGGTTCAGAATCTGATGTCCCCCAAGCCCAACTTAGGCCCTCCTTCTTTAATTTCCCACACATCAGTGTCACCCACTAGAGACCAAGCCTTCAGTCCATGAACCTTTGGAGGACACATTCAAACCTCTGCGTCTAGCAACTCTGAGAGGAGCACACTGCAAGAAAGAAGATGCTGTAGCATCAGAAGGTGTCTGTCTGTGGATGGGTGTGGTCCCACAGAGAAGGGATAATGCAGATAGGAAGGAAGGGCAGAGGGAAGCCAGGCACTCACCAGCCCCCTATTGTGCCGTTTCTTAGCTTGACTGCATGCACCCATTTTTTGAACCCTTATTCTCTGTCATAGCTAGCCTCATTATTTTGTCCTGATTCCAAAACCATATCCAATTCAAATGTACACAGACCTCCCACAGAAATGCCTGTCCCGCTGTTTCTCTTCGACCTTTCTGATAATGCTGAGCAAGGAGGGACTGCCCCTTGCCACTGTCAATGCCAGGAGTCACTTGGATTGGATTATACAAGTGCCTGCTTCCCACTCACTGACTCAAGCTTAGCACCTAACCCAAATAATTGGCTCCCTTTCTCCGCTGTGCCACCCATCTCTGCCTGCATAGGATGCGGGCAGTGCAGCTGTCCTTGCATTCTTGCACTGGCCCCTCCCGTAGCTCTGCCAAAAGACCAAGCCCTCAGACTATCACCCCCCCCACAGCACTCTTTTATTCCTGACCCTATGGGGCGAACATGGCAGGCTCAGCACAGTTCAAGATAGGAATGACAAAATCCTGTAAAACTGAATGTCAGACATCAACCTTTAAAATGCTGGAAACTATTCAGCGATGTTTACTAAGGCAGGGCAAGGCTGTCTTCACTCAAGACTGTTTTTTAAACTATTTTTTTTCTTTTATTGAGCTATATATTTTTCTCCGCTCCCCTCCCTTCTTCCCCTCTCCCCTTCTACACTCTCCTGTGACTCCCATTCTCCCATTTTGCTCAAGAGATCTTGTCTTTTTCTCCTTCCTATGTATGTCCCTCTTAGGGTCCTCTTTGTTGTCTAGGTTCAGCTGTAGGCTGGTTTCTCTTTGCTTTATGTCTAAAAACCACTTATGAGTGAGTACATATTATATTTGTCTTTCTGGGTCTCGGTTACTTCACTCAATGTTTTTTTTTTCTAGAGCCATCCATTTGCCTGCAAATTAAACCAATTTTTTAAAAAATTTAACTCTGTTTTATGTGCATTAGTGTGGAGGTGTCAGATCCCCTAGAACTGGAGTTACAGACAGTTGTGAGCATGCCATGGGAATTGAACCCAGGTCCTCTGAAAGAGCAGCCAGTGTTCTTAACCACTGAACTATCTCCTCAGCCCCCACTCAAGACTGTTAAGTTAGGTGCATGAGAAACTGGAGAGGTAGCTCATCAGTTAAGAGCACTGGCGGCACTTCCAGAGGACCTGGGTTTGATTCCAGGCACCTATATGGTAGCTCACAACTGTCTATTCCTAGTTCCACGGGATCTGACACCCTCTTGTGGCCTTCATGGACCATAGGCATGAAACCGTACATAGATACACATGAAGGCGAAATATCTGTGCACATGAAATAAAATAAAAATTTAAGAACTAAGCTAGGTGCATGAGTCATGAGACTCAGTTGGCATAGCACTGGCTTCCCTTGTATGTACAAAGCCCTGGGCTGCGTCACCAGCACAGACAGGCAGAGTAACTCATGCCTGTAATTGGTTGAGGAACTCAAAGCCACCCTGGTGGACATATGAGACTCTGTTTTAACAAAAAAAGAAGGAAGAGAAAGAAAGAGGGAAGGAAGGAAAAGAAAAGAAAGTCCACTTATATTGCATAAGATAGTACGAACTTGTTCAGTTGGTTAGCCAGGGCTATTTAAAGGCCTTCCTTAAGGTGACTGGAATGTCAAAGAATGTGTTCAAAGCCTCTCAGAGAGGCAAGGAATCTAGCGGACTTGCGGGAGAGTGGCCCTTAAACGTGATTCTATCAGTTCAGCCTGGTCACCAACAATACAGTAGGAGACCGACTCAGTATGAGTGGGCCAGCTGAGGTCCCTATCCTTCAGGGGACACAGCCCAGCATAGAGCTGGCCGACTGAGATCACCATCCTTCAGGGGCCTCTACTAGCAGAAAGCTGCATCCTTGAATTTGCCCCAGGCAAGGACTTTAGGATCAGCCAGTATAAGTAGGACTGGAATTTATTAAAAAGAGATTTCTGCTGGGTACAGTGGTGCACTTGGGAAGCAGGTGCATCACAAGGCCATCCTGATCTATATGCCAAGGTCAAGGCCAACCGTAAGACATGGTGAGACTGTGTCTCAATAAAATAAAGTAAAAATAGATTTCTAACATAAATTTAAGCATGAGAGAAATGGTTCAGTGATTAAGAGCACTTCTCTTAATCCAGGGAGTCTGGCACCTTCTTATGGCTTCTATGGTCACTACATGAACATGGCGCACACACAGACAAGCACATCACATATACATAGATATAAAAATAAACTGCCAGGTATGGTGGCGCACACCTTTAATCTCAGCACTTGGGAGGCAGCAGCAGACAGATCTCTATGAGTTCAAGGCCAGCCTGGTCTACAGAGCGAGTTCCAGGACAGTTAGGACTACACAGAGAAACCATGTCTTGAAAAAAAGAAAAAACAAAATGAAGCCACAGGAGGTAGAAAGAGACACTTGGGGAAGAGGGTCCGGCTTTCAAAGGAGAGCCATGGGAGCACCATAGCAGCGGCTTTCAAAGGAGCCATGGGAGCACCATAGCAGCGGCTTTCAAAGGAGAGCCATGGGAGCACCATAGCAGCAGCTTTCAAAGGAGAGCCATGGGAGCACCATAGCAGCGGCTTTCAAAGGAGAGCCATGGGAGCACCATAGCAGCGGTTCATTCCACAAACAACTTTGGTGGCTCTCATTACATCTCAAAGGGTTGCCAAAAAGCTCTGCCCCCCTTTAATGATAAGTGAAATTATAGGGTGGCTCCAAAGGTACCTTGATTAGGATGTAATCTGATGAAACTGTGGCTGGGTGTAGCAGGCTTTCTCAGAATGCCAGCCCCCAAATCGTGACACAGGACTTCATATTAGTTATGAATGCTCGGCCTTATGCTTGTCTCACTAGCTCTTATAGCTTAAATCAACCTGTTTCTCTTCATGTTTTGCCTTGGGGCTTTTTACTTTTCTTTCATTCAGTATGACCTACTTTTCCTGCTTCTTCCAAGTCTGGCTGGTGGCTTGGCTGGTTGGCTTCAAGTGTCTCCCTCTCTTCCACCCTCATTCTCTTCTCTCTCTCTTATTTATTCTCTCTGCCCGCCAGCCCCACCCACCTACTGCCTAGCTACTGGTGGTTCAGCTTTTTATTAGACCAATCAGGTGCCTTAAGCAGGCCAGGTGAAACAGCCGCACATCTTTACATAAATGCAGCATAAACAAATGTAACACGTATTTGCCTAGTCAAAGTAATATTCCACAACAGCTGGGTCCCCAACATGATTCAGTGAGAGAAGGCGCTTGGTACCAGGCCTGACTGAGTTTAGTCCCCAGGACCCATATGGTGGAGAGAGAGCCAATCCCTGACAGTTATCCTCTGGCCTTCACACATGTACAGAGACATGCACGTGTTCACTCATGCACACACAAAATAAAATGTCATTTTCTTTCTTTTTTAAAAAATATTTATTTATTTATTATGTATACAATATTCTTTCTGCGTGCATGCCTACAAGCCAGAAGAGGGAACCAGACCTCATTACAGGTGGTTGTGAGAGACCATGTGGTTGCCGGGAATTGAACTCAGGACCTTTGGAAGAGCAGGCAATGCTCTTAACCACTGAGCCATCTCTCCAGCCCCCTCTTTCTTTTTTTAAAGATAAGCATGGGGCTGGAGAGATGGCTCAGATCACTGACTGCTCTCTGGAAGATCTAGGTTCAGTTCCCAGCACCCACATGGTGGCTCATGGCCATCCATAAGTCCAGTTCTACTTATATATACACACAATGAAAATGAATAAATCTTAAAAAGAAAAAAGATAAACCATGGACCACAAGGGCTGCACAATGGGGTTAAGACATGTCTTTAACCGTAAATGGGTTTCTTTTGAGATTCCTTGGAACTTCTAGGTTTGTAGTTGGGAAACACAAAAAGGTCATATATGCTTAGGCCGTAAGCATGATTTACTGCCATTTTAATGTTTTTATTTTAAATATTTTCACTAAAAAGGAATATTATTTATACGTAGGCAATCTTCACATCAAAGTTTTTTAATATTAAATTTCGACTTATTGTGGGCATCTGTGGCTGTATGAAGCATGTGACCATGTGTAGGTATGTTCCGGGGCCGTGGAGCATGAGTGAGAGTGGTTCAGGGCGTGAGTGGGCATGGAGCGTGAGTGGGCGTGCTCCGGCCGTGAGTGGGAGTGCTCCAGGGCGTGAGTGGGCGTGCTCCGGATGTGAGTGGGCGTGCTTGTCTGTCTTCCAGGTCTGGTGACCCGGCCAGGGCCTTTGGCCGCCCAGCCACCCCCGCGGAGTCTGCCACAGCTGTGGTCTCAGCCGCGGCTGAGGGACTTCACCGTGGGGAGACCTCCCTTCCCTCCCGTGCCCCTGCCTGTCTCTCCTGAGGTGCTGGCTGCGCACCCGCCCCGGGCTTTACCGTCTCCGTGTCAATCCCACATGCTCTGCTCGGCTGCTCCTTCGCCAGCTTCCTTCAGGCTCCCCCGTGGCCTCCCTGAGCCGGCAGCACTCCGAAAGTCCTCCGGCTGGCGGCAGGGTCCGGGCGACCTTGCCTGTGTGGGGGGAAATGACCGGCAGGCACCGCGCGCGCGGGCCTCGGGCGCCGCCATCTTGGGGCCTGCGGGCGCCATGGGGTCGTGGGCGCTGAGGGCCGCGCTGCTGTGCCTGGGCGGCGCCCTCGTGTACTCCAAGCTCCACACGCCCCACAGGGATCGTCTCATCCCGGCGCAGGAGCAGGCCAGCAAGCCAGGGCCGGAGGCCGGGGCCCCGGAAGAGGAAGAGCCCTTCACGAAGGGCAGTATCTCGCCCACTGTCCTCACCGCCTCACCCCAGAGACAGAACTCAGCTGCTCCCAGACCCTCGGTAGCGTTGCCAGCGCCGAAGGCGTTCGGCACTTAATTGATAAACAAATGTCTGAGTATTCATGGCCCAAAGGGCTGTTAGGTGACCTTTTCAGAATGCAGCTGAGAATTGTTCAACCGGTTAAATGGCAAGAAATGCATAGCTTGTATCTCTTAATCACAACTTTTGTTTTATGTCAGATTGAGCCAGGAGCTTCTTTATAAACATGCTACCTACACACGCTTACCACTGAGCTACGTATCCCAAGCCACTAACCAGGGCTACACAGAGAAACCAAGGCAATGCTGCAGTGCCGCGGGGGCTGAGGCTCTCAGTCACTGTCCCACAAAGAAAAGAGCTTGACCAGAGAAACTTGTTTCTATGTTACTAAGTAGTCAAGTATGGCGTGTTTGTCTTAATGCATTTGCCATTGAAAAGTTTAGCTTGCCCCGGATTTGGCTTGCTTTATCAGTGTTTAAAGAGAAAAAGACTTGTGTTAATGTATTCACGTTAGGAAATAACACAAAATGTGGGTGTTTACTCCAAATAATGTTTTGTTTTGTTTTTAGGTTGTGGAATAGCACCACTTAGGGGCGCATTGGAAGGGTCTCGGATCATAGGAGGTACACGAGCTGCTGCTGGCGCCTGGCCGTGGCTAGTTAGCCTGCAGGTTCAAGACGGCGATATTCTTGTGCATATATGTGGTGGTGCCTTGGTGAGAGACAGGTGGGTCCTCACGGCTGCCCACTGCACTAAAGAGGCTAGGTATGTATCCCGAGCTCCACTCCCGTTTTCTTCTCCTAGGGACAGTCTGAAACGGTGGAGTAGCGTGTCTACCAGTAGTTATATAGAATTATGTAGATGACAGTGCATTTGCTGAGATGAATTCTTTTTGTTGTTGCTTTTGTTTTTTGTTTTTCGAGACAGGGTTTCTCTGTGTGTCTTTGGAGCCTGTCTGGCTCTGTAGACTAGGCTGGCCTCGAACTCATAAGAAATGAATCCTCTAAATCACACATTGGCAACTTTTTCCATGGATACCTCATAGGGTTTGCAGGCCATATAGTTTGTTACATTACTTAGCATGAAAGTAACCATATGTAAGTGGAAAATACATAATTAAATGACTGTTGCTGTGGTCCTGTAAAACCATACATATATGTGTATGTATAAAACATACTTTGTTCATGGGTTGCATAAAAACAAGATAGGTCAGACTTAATCTTTTATTATTTGAACTCTGGAAGAGATTCTTGGGCCTCATTTGCACCAAGTCCTAAAATTCTGTTTTCCTATGATTTCTGTGACCCAAACAAAATTTAAAGGCTAATTCCATGCCCAATCCAGTGACTTCTAAGTTTCCATCCTAGTGACCCTATGGATAGGACAATTATGACAGACTTTCTGTGAAAGTGTTTCTTTTCTTTTCCTAAAACTATTTTTATGCCTATGAATGTTTTGTGTATATGTACGTTTTTGTACTGTGTGCCCAAGGAGGCCAGAGAGGGCATCAGTTCTCCTGGAATTGGAATTATAGATGCTTGTGAGCCTGCACGAGGATGCTGGAAGCAGAACCCAGGTCCCCTGCAAGAGCAGCAATACTCTTAGCCCCTGAGCCATCTCTCTAGCTCAGCAGCATCTCTTCCAAGACACTAGTGAGCTGGTGTGTGTGTGTGTGTGTGTGTGTGTGTGTGTGTATACAATGGTGCTGCTGTTTTATTTTTTTTCTGCCCTTTTCCTCTTTCTGCTAAATTCCTCCTAATACCATGAACCTTTAGAGCCCTTCATTCTACATACTAATCTTTCAGTTTTAGCTCCTATTGCTAGATAGCTTTCTCATCAACTTGTATAATGAATTATCTGATTGGCACTGCCCAGCTCTTCGTTTTAGATGAAGCAATACTCCCCAGTGTTGCAGAATGTTATTTCAAGGTGTGTTTCTTTTGTTTATGCTTTGGAACATTTGTTTAATGATGCAAAGATGAGTTGATTAAATAAAATTTATTTGCAGTCTGGAGGCTGGGTCAGAAACTAGCTGACAGGAAGTTGTAAGGAGGAGCCAGGTGGAGAAGGGTTTATAAGGAGGGATAAGAACTTTTTGGGAGAGGCAAGGACACAGTCAACTAGGTCAGCTGCTCGCTCTTCAGCCTCTCTGGGAAGCAGGATTCTACCTCAGCCTTTGAATCGTGAGTTCTTTAGCAGGACAGAGATTTAGATAAATTCTCTTAGTAGCTTTGAAAGAGTCGATGGCTGAGGAAACAGAGTTTATTTTTTCAGACTGTGGCTCTGGTGGCCTAGCCTCTGCTGGTGGTGGAGTTGCAGTTGCTGACTAGGACAGCCGTAGCTAAAAAGGCAGTAGCTGTACAAAAGGAGGACAGCACTCAGATTTTTAATGAGCTGTCCTTTGGCCAGACAGAACTGTGGGTAAGGGGTTTGGGTCATGTATTGGATCAGAACCCCTGGAGGACAAAGTGGGTAAATCACTTTTCCTTGTACAAGCACATAGGTGGGTACTTCTAGCAGAAGGGAGAGGGTCGCTGTTTTCTGATACTGGGGGCTGAATCTAAGGCTTACACATGCCAGGTGAGTGTTCCAGTTCTGAGCCACAGTCTCCAGCCATGTGTGGTTGGATGGTTTTGGTGTCTGTCACAGGGCAGAACCACAGCTTTTCCTGTGATGCCAGCTTTCACCCTGGCAGAAATGACCATTGTAGGCAGAGTTTTCTTGTACTGCGGCTGTTTCTCAAATAACCAACATGGTGACTCAATATTAATTACAAATGCTCAGCCAATAGCTCAGATTTGTTACTAGTTAATTCTTAACCCATATTTCTTATCTCTGCTTTATCACGTGACTTGGTACTTTTCTCAGTATGACATGCCTATCTTGCTCTTTTTGCGGCTCCCGGCGGCGACTGTTTCCACCCCTCTTCATTCCAGTACCCTCAGGTTGATTTTCCCCAACTTTATCCTGCATTGCTATAGGCCAATTATCTTCTTTATTAACTAATAAGAGTAATATATATTTACAGTGTACAGAAGGATTATTCCACAACAGACCATTAGGATTTAGTTTTCTCTCATTTCTCATTTATTATTTTCTTTTATACTTAGCCTCTGGGCATGAGTGTCAGAAATTATCTAGAGTAGATTAGTTTAGGTGGGACCCTCCCTAACTGAAGGAGGCACCATTCCTTTCTTAGACTGAATAAAAAGGAGAATAGGAGCTAGGCACTAGTGTTTATCGCCCTCTGCTTCCTGATACAATGTGTGGCCACCTGAAGCCCCGCCTCCATGCCTTCCTGCCATGGTGGACTGTGCCCTAGGGCTGTGAGCCGAGCAAGCCTTCTCCACTATGCTGCTTTTTTAAAAAAATATTTATTTTATTTATTATGTATACAATATTCTGTCTGTGTGTATGCCTGGTGGCCAGAAGAGGGCACAAGACTCCATTACAGATGGTTGTGAGCCACCATGTGGTTGCTGGGAATTGAACTCAGGACCTTTGGAAGAGCAGGCAATGCTCTTAACCTCTGAGCCATCTCTCCAGCCCCACTATGCTGCTTTTATTGGAGTGTTTTATCCCAGCAGTGAGATAGGCAACTAATAAACATGGTGAACCTCTGTCTCAGAGAACAAAACCTTTCTTATGGCAGTGCTGTGTGTTCACCTATTTTCTTTTTTGGTTTAATTTTCTCAATTCTAATGATAAAATCCAAATGCTTTATTCTAGTATTAGTATATTTTTAAAAATTAGGGGTTCAAGAAATGGCTTGGTGGTTAAAAGCACTGTCTGTTCTTCCAGAGGACTTGAGTTTGATTCCTAGTGCCCACCTGGCCCCTAACAACTATACAACCACCTCTAATTCCCCATTCAGGGAATCTGATTCCCTCTTTTGGCCTTTTTTTTCTTTTCTTTTCTTTTTTTTTTTTGAAACAGGGTTTTCCTGAATAGCCCTGGCTGTCCTGGAACTCACTCTATACCAGGCTGGCCTTGAACTCAGAGATCTGCTTGCCACTGCCTCCCAAGTGCTGGGATTGAAGGCATGCGCAGCCACTGCCCAGTTTCTTCTGGCACTCTTGGGCATTGGGCACATATGTGATGCACAAACATATATACAGGCAAAACACCCATAACACATAAAATAAAATAAATCTTTAAAAAAGTATAAAAGCAGAGGAAGTGTTTTTTCCATGTGCTTATCACACAGTTCAAGTTTTAAACTTACCTTTTAATGATTTTTATTGGCATGTATCAGTTATACATAACTTAATGATGACTTTTTTTTTTTTTTGAGACAGGGTTTTTCTGTAGTTTTTGGTGCCTGTCCTGGAACTAGCTCTTGTAGACCAGGCTGGCCTCGAACTCACGGAGATCCGCCTGCTTCTGCCTCCCGAGTGCTGGGATTAAAGGCATGCGCCACCACCGCCCGGCTTAATGATGACATTTTTATACATGTATATTATGTATTCACTCCTGTGCCCTCTTGTGCCCCTCCCACCTGTGCCTTATGTGTACTGAGCCCCAACTCTGCAGAACTGAACTCCTCACCTTGCTGTACAGTTATTTGAAGGCAAATCCCAGCTCTGTCACCTGCCTGTCTCTTGAAGACAGCAACTCTTGATTTAATAGAGTTCTAAGTTTTTAATCCACTTGGAGTTTACTTTGGTGGTTTGTGCTGTTTCAGGGATTTCGTTTTCTTTCCAAACAGCTTGCTGTCTCAAAACCGTATGTTGAGTGATCCAGGCATCTGTCTGCTAGTAAGAGACACTGTCCTGGTCAGCCACGGAGTTCTTGTGTTCTGATCCCGCTCAGCTTTCTCCCTGGGCTGCATCGTGACATTTGTGCTTTTGTTTTATACTTATGTCACGTGAAAAACACTTAAAACTTAGTTATCAGACCAATATAAAGAAGCCCAAATCTAGTGGAAAATCAAGGGAGTTGAAGTGAGCCTGTCTGTACTAAGAACATCTGCTTTCTTTCAGCGACCCTTTCAAGTGGAGAGCAGTGATTGGAACCAATGACCTCTCCCATCGCCGCTCCCACATCAGGAATATTCAAGTAGTAGCAATCATCATCCGACCAGACTTCATTCTGGAAACTTTCGTAAATGATATCGCGCTGTTCCGTCTAAGGAAAGCTGTGAGGTATAATGGCTATATTCAGCCTATTTGCCTACCTTTTGGTGTTTTCCAAAAACTGGACCAAAACACAGAGTGTTTTATAAGTGGCTGGGGAAGAACCAAAGAACAAGGTAATTATAGTCTGAACTCAGTTAATACATGCACACCTTCCTGGTTATTGGCAGAGGGAGGGAATTCACTTACGTATTAATATCCTTTTGTATATTTCTTTCAAGTGATTGAGAAATTGACTGATTGTGCTAAGGATCAATTTAGTGCTTTGCACACACTTGGGAGGCAGTCCAACATTAAGTTTTATTCTTGCCCCATTTTATGTGTTTATTTCTTTATTTTTACTTTTTTACTCAAAAGCTAAAAAACTGAGTTTTATAATCCATGAAAAAGAAATTTTTTACTTTTTTTTTCCTTATGAAGAGAGAAATTTCCTGCATAAGCAGAAATATAGAGGAGCCTGGTCATAAACACCAAGATACTTGAACTAATTGCAGATGTTAGGGTAACAGTCGGCGTTTCTGCAGCCCAGGACTCAGAGTTGGTGAGAGAACTGTGGCAGAAATGCCCCCCTGAATCTGAAGTTTGGACCCTGGGGCTGATAGTTTTCTTTTCACTTCAATGCCCTGTGCAGGATTAAGCAGGGGGCTGCATGGGGTCGTCTCACTCATTGAGTCACTAACTGTTCTCCCTGGCGGAGAACAGGAAAGTCCCGTGTTTGTAAGAGCAGCATGCTTGTGGAGACACAGCACGTGTGTGTCTCAGGCTCCTGCCCCCTCATATCCTGCTGCTGCCATTATATTTGACAGGCCAGTAGTTTAAGGTCGTCCTAGTTCAGTTTCTACTGCGGTGCTAAGCCCCATGATCAAAGCAGTGTGCAGGGAGGAAAAGGCTTATTGGGCTTACATATCCCGATCACAGTCTACTATGAACTGAAGTCAGGCAGGCGGCCAACATGAGGGAAGACTGCGCGCTGACCTACGCCCATGGCTTCCCAAACCTGCTTTCTTGTTTGCTTGATTTTTTTTCTTTCTTTCTTTGTTTAAGGCAGAGTCTTTCTACAGAGCTCTGGCTGTGTAGATCAGGCTGGCTTTCAACTCACAGAAATCCACCTACATCTGCCTCCTAAGTGCTGAGATTAAAGGTGTGTACCACCATATCTACTTCAGTTTGCTTTCTTATTCCACTCAGGGCCAGTGCCAAAAGGTGGCACCCACCACAGTGGGCAGGCCCTCCCACATCAACCAGTAATCAAGAAAACATCCAGTCTTGCCACAGGCCAGCCTGATGCAGGGAGCTCTTTAACTGGGAGTTCTTCCCAGGTGGAGCAGGTGTGTGTCACATTGATAAACCCAGCACAGAGAGCACGGGTGTCAAGAACTGAGACTTTATGGAAACAGTGGCCAACATGTGTGATCCCAGAGCCCATGCGATTGGAGGCAAGAGAATCAGAAGTTCCAGGTCATCCTCAGCTATATAAGAATGAACTTGGGTGGAGAGATGGCTCAGCGGTTAAGAGCATTGTCTGCTCTTCCAAAGGTCCTGAGTTCAATTTCCAGCAACCACATGGTGGCTCACAACGTTCTGTAATGAGGTCTGGTGCCCTCTTCTGGCCTGCAGGCATACACGCAGACAGAATATTGTATAAATAATTATTATTTTATAAAAGAATGAACTCAAGGCTTTCCTAGGCTATGTGAACTCCTGTCTCAATCCCTCCATGTCCCCATTCTTCCCTACCACTCCATCCATGCTCTTTTATCAAGCAGTAGCTAGGATTCAAATTTGTCTTTGTGAGTCTCAGGCCTTATTCTGCCTTTAACTAGCAAACTGACCGGTTCTTGAGAGCATAATAGACCAGTTTGGAGCATATGAGATCAAGCACTGAGATTTGTTTTCCATTGCACATGAGCCCAGCAAGTATGGATTTTATTTTTTATTTTTTCAAGTAGCACAGACTGGCCTTGGACTCACCGTGTTATCAAAGATGGCTTTGAGGCTGGGCAATGGTGGCAAATGCCACCCTGGACTATGTAGTGAGTTCCAGAACGGCCATGTCCTTAGTGAGACCCTCTCTCAGAAACAGTCACCGAAATAAGATGACCCAGACTTGTAAAGATGTGCACCACCACATCTTGTTTTTATTTGTGATTATTTAGACAGTAAAGAGATAGTTTTGGGAAAGACTTTGTAAATTACTGTTTTTCTTGAGTACTTTTGAAGAAAGATAAGGAAAGTAATGTAGTATAGGAAAAGAACATGCGCAATAGAGTCGTAGTCCTAAATTCCAGCCTTGCCGTGTTCTAACTCACAGAGCATGGGCATTGACCTGATAGTATACATTTTTAATCCTGCACTTGAGAGACAGAAGCATGTAGATCTCTGTGAGTTCAAGGCTAGGCTGGTCTACTTAGCAAACACCGGGTTAGCCAGGACTACATAGAGAACCCTTTCTTGAAAATAAACGAACAAAACTAACCAAAAAAGAACATGATCATCCAAATGAATTGTTAACAGTTATTATAAAGTAACAATATAAGAGTAGTTCCCATTTATTCATGATTAGGTGCTTAATAAAATACTCAACACTTGCCAGGCAGTGATGGCATGCACCTTTAATCCCAGCACTCGGGAGGCAGAGGCAGAGGGATCTCTATGAGTTCTAGGCCAACGTGGTCTACAAAGTGAGTTCCAGGACAGCCATACTCTGAAATGTACTATAACACGAATGAATACGGTGAAGATTAAGGAGATTACATTCATACCCTGAGTTACACAGCTAACTACTACATGCAGTCAGCCAAGCACATGTCATTTGGCTTCAAGTCAGCGCCAGTCTTACCTTGTCTCTTCTCTATTGTGTGACCCATCACAGGGCCATATAGCTTCATGATCTGCAAGATGAGAGCAGTGACACCATCAGACAGTTCAGATAAAGCTGGTGTTCCAACATGGAAAACCACAACCACACCTGAGCCTTCCTACCCAGCAGGAAGGATACATAGGGCAGGAATGGAGCATACGGGACAGGCAAGATGGCTTCAGTGGGTAAAGGGACTTTTCAAGCAAGCTTGATGGGCTGAGTTTTGGGCGAGAACCAACTCCATAAAGCTGACCTCTGCCCTCCACACCTGTTCTGTGGTGTGCACATACCCCAGCCCACAATAACAAGAAATCTTAAAAGGATGGAGCCCAGTGGAGATAGGAACTTGGGAGGGAAACTGAAGAACAGAGGTAATGCTAAGCTTGAGAGCGTTCGCCAAGCCAAACAGCACTGATTCTAGTGGTTTTATGGAGTTTAGGGAAAACAAAGAGCTGAACTGATCAGGGAGAGATGCCCATAAAGCTGGAACCCCATGACTCATAACAGCATGGAGTTGCCACAGCCACAGCCCACTTCAAATATGACAGGAAGATTGGAAGCATTGTTATACTCGGTTCATGTTACATGGTGTTCTTTGGGCTGTTTTGGTACACAACATAGTCCACCATGTTGCAGGAGAAAAATGTATCCTCAGAGAAACTCTGTAATGAACATCACTCTATCTTATAGCCCCAGAAACTATATAGCTATGAGAGATACAGTGGGAAAGATTCAAGACAATAGTAACCTAAAAAAAATCTGAGCCTAGTAGTTAAGAGCACTGGCTGGTTTCTCAGAGGACCCAGGTTCAAGTCCCACCACCCACATGGTAGCTCACAACTGTCTGTAACTCCAGTTTCTGAGGAATCTCATGCCCTCTCTAGCCTCCATGAGAACTTTATGCACACGGTACACAAACATATATTCAGGCAAAACACCCATACATGTAAAATAGTAATAAAAATAAAATCTAGAATGAAAAAACAAAAAGGAATGGTTTCATTAATATTATAAATTAGACCAGGTCAAATAAAATGACCAGAATGCTGAGGAATATTTTTGAGGAATATTTTATAATAATAAAAGGTTCAATTCACTAGAAGATACACAAGACCGCTTTTTCCTGTTCCACCTTGCAGGGCAGGTGCTTGTGGGTCAGTGAGACCCAGAAGAGGTTTTTCTGTAGTTGGGAGGTCGCGGACGGCTGTTCCAGGGCTGTCATCATGCCACAAAATGAATATATTAAATTATACCGTAAACGCTATGGATATCGTTTGGATTACCATGAGGAAAAGAAAAAGAAAGAAAGTCGGGAGGCCCATGAACATTCAAAGAAGGCAAAAAAAATGATTGACCTGAAGGCTAAGCTCTGCCATGAACAGCGCCATGCTGAGAAAATACAAATGAAAAAGACTATTAAGATGCATGAAAAGAGAAACACCAAGCAAAAGAATGATGAAAAGACTCCACAAGGATCAGTGCCTGCCTACTGCTGGACAGAGAGGGGCAATCTAGAGCAAAAGTGCTTTCCAACGTGATTAAGCAGAAACGAAAAGAGAAGGCGGGAAAATGGGAAGTCTCTCTACCCAAAGTTCGTGCCCAAGGAGAAACAGAAGTATTGAAAGTTATTCGAACAGGAAAAAGAAAAAAAAAAAAGAAGTCATGGAAGAGGATGGTTACTAAAGTCTGCTTTGTTGGTGATGGTTTTACAAGAAAACCACCTAAATATGAAAGGTTTATCAGGCCAATGGGTCTGCGTTTCAAAAAAGCTCATGTCACACATCCTGAGCTGAAAGCTACCTTTTGCTTGCCAATACTTGATGTGAAAAAGAATCCATCATCCCCATTATATACAACTCTGGGTGTAATCACCAAAGGTACAGTTATTGAAGCAAATGTGAGCAAGCTGGGCCTTGTGACACAAGGAGGCAAGGTTATTTGGGGAAAGTATGCCCAAGTTACCAACAATCCTGAAAATGATGGGTGCATAAATGCAGTCTTGCTGGTTTGATAGTGACTTCTACTGAAAAGTATGTACCATTAGGAAAACACCATCACTGTGATCTTTCTGAATACTACCAAGGTGCCTACCCAGAGCAGTCATCAAGGAGTATCTATTAAATTGTAAATAAAAAATAAAAACTTTACAGTTTTACAGTTAAAAAAAATACACAGGACCAAAGAGGGAAAGTCTTACTGCTGTGACAGGTCTCACTGTGAAGCCCAAGCCAGCCAGTACTCCATCCTCCTAGCCCAACCCCTCCTTGCTGAGGTCACAACTTGTGCCACAGTATTCAGCAGCAGAACACAACCCTGTCCTATAAACAAACAAAACGAGCTGGGCAGTACTGGGACACTGCTTTAAACCCAGCCAAAATGTAGCATCATTAAGGAGGTTCACGAGAACCTGTAATAAAGGATACCAAACATTTATTGGAGAGCACTCAGTAAGAAAGCTGCTGCATCCCTCTGTTCTGTGGGTGCTGGCAACTATGAACTGAACTCCAACCAACCAAGTGAGAGAGAAAAGGACTAGCGTACTTCCTGTCGTGCTTATAGTACATCAGACCACGCCATCATGGACTGGTATCCAGAAGGCCATTGGCTGAATGAATTCCCACAACACCTCTCCCTTTTGTCTAAATAAGAGGATTCTCAACCTAAAATAAAACTATATACAATAAGAACAAATATCAAGTATTGTTCAGGAGAAAGAAAAGACAAAAACATGCAAAATAGAATTATAACCAACATGAACAACATCAAGCAAGAAACACATACTAAATGTCCAGTCTAAGCTAATTAGCAAATAACAGATTATTTCAATAGTTGTACTATCCTGAGGAGTCTTAAGTCTTGTAGTAAAATGTCTTGGCTGAGTTATGAGAGTAAAGTAGCTATGACTGTCTAGTCTTTAACCCCATCAAAGACTTGAGAAGGAAAATAATGTTACCTGAGTAAGCAGGAAGGGCAAACAAGCAACTTCCAAATGGGGTAAGAAATGACAGAGATAGGTGGCTACCTAGGCAATCACCAAAAGTCTCATTTGTAAGGTTGGGGCAACCAACTTTGTCCTAGAGTATCTGACAGACCATTTTCAGAGGCAGGAAAATTCAAAAGACTGTTCTACCCTGTCTTGGCAAGGTTTGACAGTCATTTTTGCTTGTGTCCTGCTTGTCCAGTTTGGACAGTGGACATATTGTCAGTAGTCAAGGCAAGGGCAGTTCTTTTGCCCAAAGGCCAGTTTTGTCAAGAAGAAAACAAGCTCCAAGTGGAGTGTCTTTGGTGCTCAACCTTCTCTGGGGAATAGATCAGTGCTGCCAGGAGCAATCATGTCTCATGTCAATAGAATCCTGAGTTACTTAAATGCCATATTCTACAGTTCTTTGAAGTGTTTGGAGATTATCTATCTATGTGGAATACATTCTCTGTGCATCTAGAGAACCTGACTACTATAACTTTTATAGTCTAACTATAAATATGACAAACATGGGTGACTATTAACCTATAATTCTTAATACCTATATATCTCAAAGACTAAGGCTTTACATTATAAAAATAAACAATCTTTAAACAGATGTGCATCAAAAGATGACAATGACCCCAAAATGTAAACAATATATATATTGATCAGAGGTAGAAATATATAGTGCAATATGATAAACATATCCTAAAATTGAATCAATATACAAAATATCTTAAGCAGAGGTAGAAACATGCATGCATACAATATGACAAAATAATTTTGAATAAGTGCACAAATATTGTAGACAGAAATAGCATATTCAATATAACAAATATAATTTGAATTTGTATCAACATACAAATTATCTTAGGAGTACAAAGATAATTTTACATATGTATCTGGGCAGAAGCAGGCGGATCTCTGTGAGTTCAAGGCTAGCCTGGTCTAAAGAAAGGCTGGTCTAAAGGTCTGGACAGAAACCATATCTCAAAAACAAACAAACAAACAAACAAAAACCAAAAAAGCAAAAACAACCAAAAAAATGAGAGAAATGAAGAAAGACAAATACACACAGTGTTATACTCAAAGGGGTTCAATAAAGGTTTTGGTTTTTTTTTTGGTTCTTTTTTTGTTTTGTTTTTTGAGACAGGGTTTCTCTGTAGCTTTTGAACCTATCCTGGAGCTAGCTCTTGTAGACCAGGTTGGCCTTGAACTCACTGGGATGCTGGGATTAAAGGCATGCGCCACTACCACCCGGCTAAGATTCAATAAAGTGTTATTTGTTGGGTCAGCAAGATGGTTTAGTGGGAAAGGGTGCTTGCCCTTAAGCCTGATGGTCTGAGTTTGATCTTTGGGATCCACTTGGTGGAGGAGAAGACTGACTCCATATGTAAGCACACGTGCACATGCACACACAGTGACAGTTCTGATGTTGTGTGTTTAGTTACATGTAATCAGCTTTGAATGCTTGGGATAGAAGTGAAGAAGTAGGAAAGAAAACTGAGTCATTTACTAAAGGACCCAAAAGAAACCGTCACTGGTTTCTTACAAAGATTGACTTCAACAGTAAATAGAATGATACCAAACTCAGAAGCTAGACAAATAATAATTGAATTTCTGGCTTTTGAAAATGCTAATTCTCAATGCAAAAGGGTAATTAGGCCATTAAAAGCAAGATTAGCACTCTTGAAGGAATGAACATGAGATGCAGTCAATATTGAATCTCATGACCATGATGATACTTGGATAGGAGAGGTGATTTCCAGAGGTTTGAAGAAAAACTGAAATATCAGGTGTTTCAATTGTAGTAAACAAAGTCACCTAAAAAGGGATTGTAAACAGGGTGTTCCTAGAAACAATGTTTTTTTCTAAGCATAATCCAAATAGAATACCTCACTTCTAGAGTCTGCAGAAGGTGTGGCAAGGGCAAGCATTAGACTAGTGAATGAAGATAAACAAGGGACAGTCAAGGTAACCCTTTGCCATAGGGGAAACACCTTGGGGCGGGAGGGGCTCTCATAGGCCCTCGTGCCAAATTTGGTTTCAGTCATTTCCTGTCATCATGGAGGAAACTTCTTCCCAGAGCAATTAAAGGACTTAACGCCTATTCTAAGAAACCATACTGCTCTGGATAATAGAACAGTTTAGAAGATGGAACAAAAATTTCAGGAGAGACCAGAACAAAAGAGACCTCTTGATTAGAAGAGGTGAGTTCATTAACCAGTGTCACCAATCTAAACTAATTTATAAGACTAATAAATGCTTTTCATTTGATTAGATATAATTTGCTAAAAAGGAAACTCCTCAAAGTTAGAGTTGGGGAGGGTTTTGTTTTTGTCTTTTAAGAAAAATGAAAACAACCATCTTGAGGAATTTTAAGACTTTTAGACAAGTAAACATCCAAAGAAGAAGGGAGAACTACCTGGAAAAATTACCAAGGAAAGGAATAATCTGACCTAATAATCTCTGAAGACTCAAAAAGATGGCGAGATTGCATAATGATGATTCCACTGGGACTTTGGTAACACCACTTGGCTGAAAAACACCATCTAAAGACCGACTTTGGACTAAAAACTGCTTAGGACTTTTTGAAGGTGATTAGCTATGATGATCCAGCCTCACACACTGCTCAAGCCAGGATTTCAGACAAGCCCTGCACTTTCCCATTATTCAGAGACTATCTCTCCCAGGACTTGACAGTTAACCCTAAAGATGCCGTCACCAGACAGCAGGAAGTAAATTTAAGAACACAACCCTGACATTCCCAAGTGGGGTGGGTGGTTTGTGGTCATTCCATGGTTATGGATAATTGTCATCCTTTAGAGTGGTTGGTTATAAGTTGTTATTGGTAATGGTCAGATTAAAAGGAGATTTTAGAGTTCTTTTTTTTGAAAATAAAATGCAGGTGGATCTCTGTGAGTTCAAGGCCAGCCTGGTCTACAAGAGCTAGTTCCAGGATAGGTTCCATAGCTTCAGAGAAACCCTGCCTTGAAAAACAAACAAATAAACAAACAAAAATAACGTAAGTTTTTTTTTTTAAATGAATATGAGACATGTCTGTTTCTGGCAGCAGCATCAAAGAAGATGATGGGCATCGAAGAAATTCCACATGGAATTTACTTTCTTTGTGGCAGAAGTAAGCTACTGGGGCTGGAGAGATGGCTCAGTGGTTAAGAACTTTGCCTGCTCTTCCAGAGGTCCTGAGTTCAATTCCCAGCAACCACATGGTGGCTCACAACCATCTGTAATGAGATTTGGTGCCCTCTTCTGGCTTGCAGGGATACATACAGGCAGAACACTGAATACATAATAAATAAATCAAAAAAAAAAAAAGAAAGAAGAAGCTACTGGGCAAGAAAGTGCTCTTGCCTTGATTGCTGACAGTATGCTGTCCAACTTGGACAAGCAGGATGCAAGAGAAAGTGACTGCCAAACATTGTCAAGACAAAGAGAAACAGCCATTCAGAATATCCTGCTTCACAGAAAAGTCTGTCAGATATGCTAAACCTGTAGGCTAAAGATAGATGCCCCAACATTGCAGAGGAACTTGGGGTAACTGTTCAGACAGACAGCTGTTTCTGTCATTTCTCACATTTTTTTTTTGGAAGTCACTTGCTTGCACTTCCTGCTTAGTTAATATTTTTTCCTTCTCAGGTCTCTGATGGAGTTGAAGACTATATAGTTATAGTTTTCTTGTTACCAGATTTAGAAAAGAAATTCACTAAAGAGGTGTAAAGTGTATAGGATTGAGAGACATTGAAAGATAGTTTTGGTAATACAAATTAGAATAGAAAGTGAATTAGGGGCTGGGAAGTGGGTGGCACATGCCTTTAATTCCAGCTTTTGGGAGGCAGATCTCAGTGAGTTCAAGGCCAGCCTGGTCTACAGAGTGAGTTACAGGACAGCCAGGACTATACAGAGAAACCCTGTCTTGAAAAACAAAACAAAACAAAACAAAAAACAAAGTGAATTAGGTACAACCTTTTGGACTCACCAAAATAGGGTAGATATTAGAGTATTTTCTCTGAATTTGTCACATGTTTATGGACTTGACATTGTTGAAGTTTTATTGCTTGTATATATTACACATAGTTATTGTACTTATCGTATATAGTTTTTCTTATATTAGTTATAACCTTTTTTATTTTAGACAAAAAGAGGGAAATGTAGTGATATTTTATTTGTGCTCTAACAAATAAAGCTTGCCTGAAGATCAGTGGATGGAGCTAGCCACTAGTTAACCATAGAGGCCAGGCAGTGGCACACACCTTTATTCCCAGCACTAGGAAGGTGGAGACAGGATCTTATCCCTTCAATCTGAAGATTCAGTAGAGGTAAGAAGTCTCTGTTGGGTCTGGCTTCTTCTCTGATCTTTTAACATTTACCCCAGTATTTGACTCCAGATTTTTATTATTAAGACCAACTAGAATTTGCTCTACATCTGCCTGTGTATATAATATGCAACATGCTGTGGCTACAATCAGCCACAAAACTATTGGGAAATGAGTCAAATATAACCAAAGAATTATCTGTTTGTATTCCAAGCCCTGAAATAGTTAGAAAACCTGCCAAATGGGATAAGGAGGGGGACATTTCTTTAAAAATGTGTGATGAGGACAATCACTATCCTGGATTTGCAATCTGAACCATATCAAGTCTACCAAGACATAGATTCCAGCTGAGAATTTAAACAGCATGGCGCTGTCTATCCCTAGGCAGCAGAACAAGTACAAGTCATATTTATAAAACTCCAATTCTCTCTAAGACTTCAAAGGATTGCTTCATAGAGGTTAATGAAAATGGAAAACCAGGCATTTGCAGGTCCTTTCCTCTGCTCATTAAC
This sequence comes from Myodes glareolus, assembly GCF_982192425.1. Classification (NCBI taxonomy): domain Eukaryota; kingdom Metazoa; phylum Chordata; class Mammalia; order Rodentia; family Cricetidae; genus Myodes; species Myodes glareolus. Next base: position 63,443,910 of record NC_142044.1, read on the forward strand.
CCACAGCCTTGTGGACTGTCTCTTAACGAGTTGTCTGTCTAGTCTATGCCTGATTTAGCAGGCACGGAAATTTCTTGCATCCCTCACCTGGATTTTACCTAATCTGTTATGATTTTCTTCTTAAACACTAGTAAAATTCTCCTTGAGCATGCTTTTGATGAAATCAAAAACCAGTGCTGGAGAGATGGCTCAATGTTTAAGATCACTGGCTGTCCTTCCAGAGGACCTGGATTTGGTTCCCAGTGTCTACATGGTGGCCCACAACGGTAACTATAATTCTCTTCTGGCCTACTTAGGTAGTGCATACACATGGTATAGATCTATACATGCAAACAAAAATCCATACACATAAAAATAAAATCTTTGGAATCAACAGAGTTTAATGAAATGACCAGGTATTATATATATATAATATATAGTATATATTATATATAATAATATATATATTATTATATATAATATATATAATTATATATAGAATATATAGTGTGTGTATATATATATATATATATACTACTAGCAAAATTAAGAGCAAAATATATAGTACTAGCAAAAATTAAGAGAATTCAAGGGAGCTGGGAATGTATCTCAGTGAGAGGGCATATCCTTAGCATGAGTCAGGCCTGGCCTAGCTCCCTAGCACTACAAAAAATAAATGTAAACAAAAGTGAATTCAATGACACACATGGATTGATAGCGAAATGTTGGAAAATAAGCATCAGAGAGGAAGTGAAGAAATCAGAGTCCTGCTGCATTGCTGCTGGGACTAGAAAATGGGGAGGTTGTTCGGAATACAGTTTGGGAGTTCCTCAAAAAGTGATCCAACTTCAAGATGTATCCTAAAAATGAATGTGTATGTCCACACAAGAACCTGTTGGTAACATTTATAGTGATTTCAGAATAGCAGGAAGATGGGAGATAGCACAGAGGCTCACCAACTCATGACTGAGTAAACCAAACACAGGACAGTCATTGATTTTATTTTGGTTTTGAGATAGAGTCTCACAATATAGTCTGTAAATCAGACTGGCCTTGAACTCAGATCTGTCTGCCTCTGCCTCCCAAATGCTGGGATTAAAGTATTTTATTTACTTTTTTTTTTTAAAGAGAATGTACCACCGTGCCCAGCTTTTTGTTATTTTTATTTTGTTTGGAGACAGGGTCTCTCTACATAGCCCTAGTGTTCTGGAACCTACCACGCAGACCAGGTTGGCTTGGAACTTACAGAGGTCTGCTCACCTCTGTCTTCTAAGTACCAGGATTAAAGTATGTACCACTGTGCCCAGCATTTATTTGTTTTATTATTTTTAATTATATATATGTGGGGGTGTGTGTGTGTGTGCATGTGTTAGCAGTGCCCCAGGAGAACAAAAGAAAGTCTCAAATCCCCTGGGACTGGCATTACAGGAGATTGGGAGCCATCTAATATGGGTGTGGGAATCAAACTTGGGTCCTCTGCAACAGCAGTAAGTGCTCTTAGCCCTGAGCCATCTCTCCAAACTTCTTATTTTTTAGTAATTTCAAGTAATGTAAAGTTATTAAACTACACAAAGGGATAGCATCCTGGCACATAAATCAACATTATTCTAAATGAAATAAGCCAGACAAAAAATGCAGTATAGTCCACAGCTCCATTTATATAGTGAAAGGTTTCGAATGGACAAGGCAGACGAGTGATTATGAGCGCCCGGGGCATTAGGGAAAACAGACTTTGATTCAATAATACAAAGATAACATTTAATGTGGCCATTCAATCCGTTCCTTTACTAAGGAAACCAGCGAGGCCTCATTAAACACTCGTACTTCAATTTTTCACATGTCTTGTTTTTTAAGACAAAATCTCACGTAGCCCAGGCAGGCCTAAAACTCACTAGCTGAGGATGGCCTTGAACTTATGACCCTGCTTCTCCCTCCTTTGTGCTGGAACCACAGGCTTGTAACACCACTACTCATGGCTCATGCAGTGCTGGGAACCAAATCCAGGGCTCTATTTGGGCTTGGCAAGCTCTCCACAAGGTGAGCTACACACCACTGGCTGCTGTTCATATTTATTTTTTGAGTCTGAGTCTCACTCTGTGGCCCAGGCTACCCTTGACCCAGTAGCAATCTTCCTGCCTCAGTCTCCAGAGTGCAAAAATTACACGTGTGAGTCACCACCCTTGGACTACACGTGGACATTTGAATCACTGTAAAATGCCTGCAGTTATTAAGACATAAAGAGTTTTGCTCATTCTTCTGCTGGCAGGCAATGGTACAAACATCCTACAAGAAGCAAAAGTGCACTTCATTTCTCGAGAGATCTGTAATTCTGAGAGAAGCTATGGAGGAGTGATCCCTAGCACCTCCTTCTGTGCAGGTCACGAGAATGGGACCTTTGACACTTGCAGGGTAAGACCAGATACCCTCTGAGGGCTCTTCTAAAGCCAGGAGGGACCTGAACAGAGCTCTTAACTATTAGGCTAATGGAAAAATTTTTCTCTTTTCTCCCTGCTCCAACAATCCAAATCTTGGATGGGATTTCCTGGTTCTTATTCCTACCAGGCTCAGTGCAGGCCACACCCGCTTGACTCTAAGTTCTGGGATTAGAAGTGTGCAGCCCCTATATCCAGCTATTTGTGTTTGTGAAAGATATTATTTGAAACATAAGTTTCCAATTTTTACAAAATCTGATTTCCTTCTTACCTTTTCTTTCCCAACTATTTCTCTCTTTGTCTTGGAAACTGAACCTCTCAAGTGCTGAGTGCACACTGTGCCCGAGAGACATGTATTTGGTTTCTTTTGCTCATTACTGCTCCCAGAGCCACCAGCTCTGGACATGCACAGAGATGTTCTGCTCTCTCACATTCTCTGATTCACTCTCAGCTTCATGTTCCTCTGTTCTTTTCCTTAAAAATCTCTATGAATGAAACAATGAAACATTTGGTTTAAATGAATTGCATTCCCTAACAAATCATCAAAAACAATGATTTCAATAATCATTCAATGCCTGCCAGTATAAAGAACTGTCAACACCCAGAACCAGTTCTTCACCTGTAGGCGCTGAAATACTGATCTACATATCCTTCCTGCTTTGAGGACTAGCAGTTATCACAAGCACTTTTGGGCCCACTGGTGGTTTTGTATAAACACTGAAGGTCTGGTTAGTTACAGCACCACTGACTCCCATCTTCTTGCAGTAGCTGATCTCAGCTCTTGAGGACATGCCATCCCTGTGGACGACAATGTGTGCTTTTCTAGGTAGCTAATGGCGCACACTTTTCTCACTTTTGAAAAGAGGCCTCTCCCACATTATGGTAAAGCAAAGTAAAAATTCTAAAAACAGTGTTTTTTTTCAATCTTTTGTATACTTTCTAAATTATATTTCTCCTGAGAACTATGCTTTAAAATCCAAACAATTTCATCCACAACCATGCAGATGCCTTGATCCTCCAGGGAGGCACCCCTCTTGTGTAATTAAAACATTAGGTTGAAAATGTCCCAGTTCCCCAGAGCGTTGTATTAATATGTTAGGGGGCACCTTAGAAATATGTGTGGCTTGGGGCTGTCTCAGCAAAGCACCGGCTCCCTGCCCTTTATTCTCATGTGAAGTGTAGTGAGCTACAGCCTGAAAGAAAACCAGAAAACCCATGCTATCCTTGGAGTGTAATGAGCAGGAATATTCACAGAAACAGGTGTAGTGTAACTGAGTTGTCTCAGCATAAAAAATGATAAAAACTACCTTGGATTTCAACAGGGCGACAGCGGTGGCCCACTCATGTGCTATTTACCGGAATACAGGAGATACTTTGTGATGGGCATCACCAGTTACGGCCATGGCTGTGGCCGGAGACATTTTCCCGGTGTCTACAGTGGCCCGGCCTTCTTCCAGCAGTGGCTCACAGACCATTTCTCACAGGGCAGTACTATGCGATTGTTCCATACAGACGTGGTGCTGGGCCAGATCCTCGTGGCTTTAGGCCCTGTCGTCCTTCTAGGAGTGCTATAAAGACGCTGCAGACTGTCAGTCTGTCTCTGCTGTGTTCTACACAAGGAGATTGTTCTTCCGTGGCTTGTTGTAGTGTTCTCATGTCAGCATTGTTTCTTGAACAATGTCATAGAGGACTGTGACAGATACACAGTTGTGAATTTTGGCACAAAATCACGTGCCTCCTTAGAGCCTGATTGTTTTGTTATTTAATTGTAATTCTGTATTTGGAATACTCTCTTAGAGTTTGTATAAATTATTTAGTTCACTATGTACTATGTATAAATTATTTAGTTCACTATGTATAAATGTCAATAAACAGTTTATAACCCAACTGAAAAATCTCTTGTTAAACTAATCAAAATGCATTTTAAGTTAAATTTTATTTGACTTCCTTTTCAGTTTGGGTGTGGTGGCAGAGAGTTCATGGCAGTCACTTGGCTCTACTATTTCTGGGCGTGGGCTGAGGCAGTGATGATGGGAGAAAGGTTAAGCCAAGTAGCTCACTCATGACAGCCAGAAGCAGATGGGCAAAGGCTATGTAGTCACGAGGTGCAGATATCTTAAAATCATTTCTGTATGTATTTTGAGATGAGGCTTCACTATGTAGCCCAGGCTAGCCTCAAGTTTGAGATTCTCCTGCCTCAGCCTCCTGAGTTCAAGGATTATAGGTGTAAGCCACTGTGTGTAGCTAAGTATTTGTAAAGTGCATAACAATAGAAAGAAAAACTTCTATAGTCCTAAGATGGCTACCACAAAATCCTATTTTTTCATTTAATTTTTTTATGTCAGCTATTCTGAAAGCTTTCCAATTATACAATAGGTATAAAAATAGTACCACAATTATCCATACATACTTTACTTTTATTCCCTCATTCTAACATCATGTTCTTAGACTCTCCTTCTACATGCACATGTGCCCACATGCGCGCGCGCACACACACACACACACACACACACACACACGTCTATTAAATAACTAAGCGCTTCCCAAACTTGGGAAGTAAAATAACTATCCAGTTCATGAAGCCCATAGGTCCCCAAAATGTTGAACCCAAAGGACACCAAGACATATTATAATTTGTCTAAAGTCAAAGAAAAAGTTTCAAGAACTACAAGGGGAAAAACTCTCGGTTTGACTATCAGCATGTTCCTCAGCAGCCACCTTGAAGGGAAGGAAAGAATGGAGCGTTTTAAAAATCTTGAAAAAAGAAAACTAAGCCATAACAGCAACAGAAACACAAGATCCCTAGACCCTGCAAAGCTGAGCTTCAGAACAACAGGGCTGGAGAGCAGGTCAGTGGGAACAGCTTACTCAGCATGTGTGGCCCTAGGAGAGGGGAGAGGGAAGTGGTGGGGGAGAGAACCCAAGAGGAGAAGGAGGAGAGGAGAGGAAAGGTGTGGGGGGGAAGAACCCAAGAGGAGGAAGAGGAGAGGAGAGAGGGAAGGTGGCGGGGTGGGGGAGAACCCAAGAAGAGGAGGAGAGGGTAGAGGGAAGGTGGGGGGAAAGGAGAACCCAAGAGGAGGAGAGGAGAGGGGAGAGGGAAGGTGGGGGGAAAGCAGAAGAGAAAAAAAAACCAAGACAAAATGTAGACCTTTCTGAATGAACACAAGCTGAGTTCATGGCTGTCCTTGCCTTAGAGACATGCTATAAGCAATCAAGCTTAGGAAAGAATGACTATTATACAAATGACATGGATATATAAACTTGCCGGGCTCCAGCCTTGGCTCGGGTTCAGGTCCTGAGGCAGGGAAGGGGCAGCCGTGCAAGGAAAACTCAAGTGACCCCAAATAGCTCAGGGAATCTTTATTTATCTTAAACAGAGTTTTGTTTTGTTTTTTAACCAGGGTAACAAGAACAGTTTTATTATTGGCTTCTATTTTTGATTTTAGGGGATACATTGTAATTTAAGGAATACATCATGATCATTATGAAAAGCCTCATTGTTCCCCTTTATGCTTCCTCAAATACACCTTCCAAGCCTGCATAACCTTATTCTAGACATGGAGTTCAGCATTTTTTCAGGCTTACCTAAATATCGAGCTGGACACGTCCTGCTCCAGCAACACTTTATGTCAGCTGGCAGCTACTTGTGGTTGTGAAGCTAAGAAAGTAATAGACATGGTCACAATGCTTTAAGGAGAGCAATATTCAAACGCAGACATTTCTTTCATGTCTGCAAGTTATGCTTTTATATGGTTCCCTTTTCTACAAGAGGGTCCCATGTCTGCATCTCTCTGTAAAAGGCAGCCTTTGGTAAGACACGCTTTCCCCACCCACACTGCAAGCTCCTGTGCATGGTAAAGATGGGCCTGTCCAGCCCACATTTTTCATTGTAGTGTTTCATCTTGGAGCATATCAGATCCTACCAACAACTCTATGTTGGGTGCCCAGGGAACTTCCTCTCAACAGTTGGCACTGTGTATTCCTGTGTCTGTGTGCCTTGCTCTCCTTTGTGGGACAAGGCCAGCGTTCCCAGTGTTGTTTTCTCACTGCTCCTGACTATCTCCACTGAGTCAGAAAAGTTCCCAGGATTGGGAGTTGTAGTTAGTGATTACAGATAAGAGATTTGAGAAACATTAGCGCCCTGTTGAATCTTATGGGAAAAAAATTGGAGAAAGAACAGAATATCCAGGGAAAATTACAGCTATTGCACATGTGACTGACAACGTAAAACTAAGAACTGTCCAAAGAATCACCAGTACAATGAGAGAGAAAAGAGCCTGTAAGCTGCACGGATTTTGGTCCTTGATAAGAGAGACTCTGATTCCATGGGGGCCCATGGAAGCCCATTGCTGATCCAAGAAATAGGCTGCATGGCTCCCAAAGTAAACCCAACGGAAAAGGTAAGAACATAGACACATTCAGGATCATGTAATTTGACAGCATCACATATGAACCAATTTCAATTGCTGTAAAATCACTGCAGTTGGCCATGGTGGTGCATGTCTATAATCCCAGCACTTGAGAGGCTGAGGCAGGAGGATTGGGAATATAAGACATGTCTGGCTCTATAGCAAAATCTATCTCAGAAATAAGCAAACAACTAGGGCTAATTACCTACAATAATGCATTACAATGTGTTGTGATTGTTGAGACAGGGCCTTATATAGCCCAGGCTGGCCTTGAACTGATCCTCCTGCCTCAGCCTTCCAGCTGCTGGAATCACTGGGCATGAGCCACTACACCAGGCATTTCTTAAAGATATAAATCATCATATTAATGCCCTAACATATGAGTAGAGGCCAGGATTAAAAATATAGTGATTTTTTGTATACAAAGGTGTTAAGTTACAATTTATAGCTATAAAATGATTCATGAGCACACCGTGGGGTTTTTGTTTGTTTGTTTGTTTGGTTGGTTGGTTAATTTTTGAGACAGGGTTTCTCTGTGTAGGTCTGGCTTTACTGAAACTAACACTGTAGACCGGGCTAACCTCAAACTCACAGAGATTTGCCTGCCTCTGCCTCTCGAGTGCTGGGATTAAGGCATGCGCCACCACCACCCAGCTGCACATCATGGTTTTACGAACAAAAGTCTTAGAGCAGAGAGTCACTGAGATGGCTCAGCAGGTAAATGTGCTTGCTACCAAGACTGTGACAACCCACATGGGGAAGGAGACTACAGACTCCCATAGTCGACCTCTGACCTCTACCCACACACCCTGACATTCATGCCCATACTCTATTCATACACACCCCCCAAATAAAATGTAATCTTACAGCCAGATGGTGGCAGGGCATGCCCTTAATCCCTGTACTCGGGAGGCAGAGGCAGGCGGATCTCTGTGAGTCCGAGGCCGGCCTGGTCTACAGAGTGAGTTCCAGGGCAGGCCCCAAAACTACAGAAAAAAAAACCTATCTTGAAAAACCAACCAACCAAACAAACAAAATGTTCAAGATGCCTAAGTCCATCTTCAGGGTCCTGATGTCAGGTTTGGGTTTAAATACACAGCAAGAGGCATATGTAACTTAGCAGTCTCTATCAAGATGTGGCCCTGCCACCAATGGCCAAGCAGCTGATAGCACTGATTGCAGTCTCTGTGGGAGACAAGATCTTCCTCTGACAGCACCAGAGTTTCAACCTTGTCCTGTCTAACACGAGAAACTGCAACTCCGTGGGGCCCATTGTTTGAACAGCTAGAGACAGAGGCCCACGCCTTTCCAGAGAGTCTCCTGCCAGGGTGAGTTTGTCAAATACTCAGGAAGACAGAAAACAGCCCACAGAAGGGCAGCAGTGGGCTGGAGAGACGGTTACATAGTAAAGAGCACAGACAGCTCTTGCACAGGACCTGAATCATGTTCCCAACACTCCTGCTAGGTGGCTCACAAACACCTGCAGTTCCAACTCCACATGGATCTGATGCCTCTAGCCTCTCAGGCAACTTTACTCATGTGCACACACACACACACACACACACACACACACACACACACACACTACAATTAAAAATAAATCTTTAACATTATAAAGCAACAATAAGTTCCACCCACCAATAACTAACTGTGGCAGTTTGAATGAAACTGCCCCCATAGGCTCACAGGGAGTGGTGTTATTTCAAAGGATTAGGACATGTGGCCTTGTTAGAGTAGGTGTGACGTTATTGGAGGAAGTGTGTCACTGGGGTGGGCTTTGAGGTTTCAGATGTTTAAGTCAGGCCCATTGGCTCTCTCTCTTCTTGCTGCCTGCTGATCCAAACATAGACTCTAGGCTCCTTCTCCAGCTCCATATCTGCCTACATGCCACCATGCTTCATCCATGATGCCAACAGACTAAACCTCTGAACTGTAAACCCTCCCCAATTAAATACTTTCCTTTATCAGAGTTGCCCTGGTTATGGCATCTCTTCACAGAAATAAAACCCTAACTAAGACACTACCTTAAACATAAATGGAATATATTCTTCACTGTTGAAAGAGGCCACTTGTTGGTTCCCAGCTGCTCAGCAACTCAGACCCAGAATAATCACACAGAAACTTTATTAATTAAAACACTGCTTGGTCTTTTAGCTCTAGCTTCTTATTGGCTAACTCTTACATATTAATCTAACCCATCTCCATTAATTTATGTAACACCACGTGGCAGTGGCTTACTGGGTAAACTTCCAGCATCTGTCTCTGACAGGGCTACATGGCTTCTCCTGACTCTGCCTCCTTTCTCCCAGCATTCAGTTTAGTCTTTCCCACCTACCTAAGTTCTGCCCTATCAACAAGTCCAGGTCAAGGCAGTTTCTTTATTAACCAATGGTATTCACAATACACAGAGAAGAATCCTACATCACCTCCCTTTTTCTGTTTAAATAAAAAGGAAGGTTTTAATTTAACATAGTAAAATTACATATAACAAAACAGGCATCAAGCAATAATTACAGTTACAATATTTATATCTACTTTATCTTTTATTATAGCTAAAAAAACTATAACTATAAATTCTCCAACTCCATCAAAGACTCCAGAAGGATATAATATTACCTAAGTAAATAGGAAGTACATTGTAAGCAACTTCCAAAACTCTAGAATTGACAGAGACATCTTGCTACCTGGACAGTCACCCAAAGTTCTTCGGCACCATTGGAGCATCCATCTTCAGTCTACAGGCCCATAGTATCCAGCAGACTTTTCCATGAAACAGGAAATTTCAAAGACAAATCTGCCTATATTGGCAGTTTGTCAGTTACTTTCTTCTGTGTCCTGTAGAACATCTGGCAGACTCTTTCATGAAGCAGGAACCCCGAAGGATCATCTCACCTTTAGGCAAGTTCAGCAGTCATTTCTCTGTGGGTCCTGCATGTCCAGTTCAACAGTCCAGGCAAGAGCAGTTTCTTGCCCAAATGTCTCGCAAACTTCATAAGGAGCCTCTTCAGTGCCCATCTTCCTCTTGCAGTTATTGGTGCTGCCAGGAGCAGATATGTCTCATTGTCATGAAAAGTCCTAAGTTCTTAAACATTTTAAATGCCATATTCTGTAGTCTTTGAAAGGTTTGAAGAATATCTATCCATCTGAAATACATCTCTGCACATCAAGAAAATCTAACATGACTACAAGCTTGACTATTATAAATTACTATCTATTGACCTATATTTTTAATTATACATTACATTTTAAAATGAACTGCACAGTCACAATACCAAAAACAGAAATATACATATAACAAAATTGACCTTAAATTTGTATCAATAGACCAAAATTCATACCAATGAAAATCTCTATAGCATATTCCCCTTTAAATGTAAGCAAACATTTATAAACAATATTTGGGAATATGTGCATAGTTCTCTCCAAAATGCTTCCTGCTGTTTATTGGGCAAAGTAATTTTGGGGAGTATTCACAACAACCTTTCAGGGGCTCTTGGTCCATCAAACCACATTAGCCTGGAATTCTCATTAGCCACAGGTTCTCATTTTCTGTGGAAATAAAAGAAGAACCTCTTTTCCAGAGCAATATATCTTTAGATCTATATTTTGAAATCAAGATACCTTTAAAGTACAAATGTTTTAGTTTAGCAATCTCCAGAATCAAATGTCTCTCTGCAGTCAAAAAATTCAAAGAAAACACAACAGTATATATAATCAGACTCTCTTTGCATATTTCATCTTAACATGGCTTTATTTTTCTTTACTCCTTTTAATCTGACTGTCTATACTCTATCTCTTTAAAGACTTTACCTTTAAAAAAAAACCATTTACTTCTTTTTATAACTGTCTATATCCTTTTCTTCTCTCTCCCAAGCCTATGTACACTTATTCAACTGTAGCTCATTTACAGGTCTTTTATGTCTGAATCTGTCCTATTGTGTATCTGTAATTCTTTACTGTCCAGGAGCACTTCTTAAAATACTAAGTCCTTCTTGAAAACTTAAGCTGCAGCATTAAGCTGCAGGGTATATTTGGCCCTGTCTGCTTCCTCCACGCAGTCCAACATAGTGAAAGTCCATTCACTGCCTCTGCAATCCGTGCACATTGCCCCAGTTCCAAGTATGCAGTAGGTCTATATTGAGCAATTAAGCAGTTGTAGCACTCTGCTCACAGACCCTATTTAAATGCTCCTTGGTCAGACCTCCCTAAATAGCCAGAGCCATTTGTGCTGGTGAACCAGGGAGCTGCCACTTTTATTTTTAAAGAAGCTGCTCAGTTTTTACTGCACCTCTCTTAAAGCAGCCGCAGTGCCTCTGCTTGCTGCAAGACCATCTAGAAAAAAAATTTATGGCTACCAAAAGCCATGCTTAACTCTGCTCTTTTGTGTCTAGAATTCTTTTTTAAGCTTTCTTAGCTTTTTATGTGGATGTAGTTACCCACATTGGGTGCCAATTTGTTGAAAGAGGCCGCTTGTTGGTTCTTGGCTGCTCAGACCCAGAATAATCATACAGAAACTTTATTAATTAAAACACTGCTTGGCCCATTAGCTCTAGCTTCTTATATTAATTTAACCCATCTCCATTAATCTGTGTAATGCTACATGGCAGTGGCTTACTGGGTAAAGTTCCAGTATCTGTCTCCAGTGGGGATACATGGCTTCTCCTGACTCTGCTTCCTTTCTCCCAGCATTCAGTTTAGTTTTCCCCACCTACCTAAGTTCTGCCCTATCAACAGGTCAAGGCAGTTTATTTAATAACCAATGGTAATCACAGCATACAGAGGGGAATCCCACATCGCTTCACCCAAAAGCAAAGAAGAGCTAAATGGGTAAAAAATGAAAGTCAACCAGCTGGGCAGTGGTGGCACACACCTTTAGTCCCAGTACTCGGGGACCAAAGGCGGCCTGGTTTACAGAAGAAATTCTAGCACAGCCAGAGCTACACAGAGAAACACTGCCTTGAAAGGGAAAAAGGAAAAGGAAAGAAGAGAAAAGAAAAGAAACGAAAGCCAACTACATCCCTGAGCTTTAACATGTCAGGTAAACTTAACCAAAAGTGAGTGGATGGAATTATATTTTACAAACAGACTTTAAGTAAAAAGCCTGTTACAGGTGACACAGTCCTCATTTAATGATAAAGAAATATAAGTATTTATGCTCCTAGAATCGAAAAGCCAAAGCACATGCCAACAGCTGGATGGCGAGGGGTTGTCATCGGGCTTTATCTCTGCTGTTATTACTCTTGTGGGCAGTGCTGAAGACCCAGGCGAGCGCCCTGTCACCACACCTCCCTAGAACAGGGACTTAAATACCTCAGTGGGCAGTGCTGAAGACCCAGGTGAGTGCCCTGTCACCACACCTCCCTAGAACAGGGACTTAAATATCTCAGTCTTAACAATGAATATGGCACAGCGCAAAGGTGAGCAGGGAACCTGATAAGCACCACAAAGGAAAAGGAAGTGATACACATATAACACAGGGTTACACATATAACAGACACACAGGGCTACACATATAACAGACACACAGGGCTACACATATAAGAGACACACAGGGTTACACATATAACAGACACACAGGGCTACACATATAACAGACGCTACACATATAACAGACACACAGGGTTACACATATAACAGACACACAGGGTTACACATATAACAGACACACAGGGCTACACATATAACAACAGACACACAGGGCTACACATATAACAACAGACACACAGGGCTACACATATAACAGACACACAGGGCTACACATATAGCAACAGACACACAGGGCTACACATATAACAACAGACACACAGGGGTTACACATATAACAGACACACAGGGTTTTTTTTTCAACTTCATAGGGCTCCTACTACATGGTATATTACACACATGAAGATGAATGTCAAGCGGATTTCCTACAAAGACTGAACCAGAAGACAGCACTGGAAAGAAACCCAGACACTTCCCCCAGATCTGGAGATTAAGCAACATATTTGTGAGCAACTGTGGTTTGAAAGAAGATTGCTCCCATGTGGACTGACTGTCACTATTAGGAGGTGTGGCTTTGTTGGCTGGTGTGTGTCACTGTGAGGGTGGCTTTGAGGTCTCATATATGCTCAAGATACATCCAACGAGGGACAGAGTTCACTTCCTGTTGCCTGTGGATATAAATGTAGAAGTCTCGGCTCCTTCTCCAGTCCCATGTCTGCCTGCACACCACCATGAAAATAGTTGACTAAGCCTCTGAACTGTAAACCAGCCCCAATGAAATGTGTTCCTTTGTAAAAGTTGCCATGGTCATGGTGTCTCTTCACAGCAATAGAAACCCTGACTAAGACAGTGACCTTTAAGTCAAAGGGAAATAAAAAAAAGATCTTAAAGAGTAGGAGAGATGGTTTAGCCCTCAAGAAAGTGTAGTTTAATCCAAGCACCCACACCAGGCAGCTCACAGTTGCCTGCAACTTCAATCCAAGAGACCCGACACCTTCTGTCTCCAAGGGCATGCACATACATATACAAATATATATAAAAAAATCTTCAAAACAAGAACTTAAAAAAAGTATCAAGAGGGACTATGGAGACAGCTCAGTTGATGGAAGATCTAACGCTCCTCTGACCTCCCTGGGAACATGTACACATGGAGGATCTAACACCTCTCTGACCTCCCTGGGAACATGTACACACATGGCGGATTTAGTGCCCCTCTGACCTCCCTGGGAACATGTACACACATGGGGGATCTAGCGCCCTCTGGCCTCCCTGGGAATATGCATACACATGGAGGATCTAGCACCCCTCTGGCCTCCCTGGGAACATGCACACATGTGGAGGATCTAGTGCCTCCTCTGGCCTCCTTGGGGTCATGTGTGGAGGATCTAATGCCCTCTGACCTCCCTGGGAACATGCACACACGTGGAGGATCAAATGCCCCTTTGGCCTCCCTGTGAATTTAAGAGAAAGCTATCTTGAGACAGCGGATAGCAAGATAGCTCAGGTGGGAAGGTGCTTGCCTTGACACAGGAGGACCTGAGTTTAATCCCTCAAAACCACATTAAAAGAAAAAAAGCTGGCTATAGATGTATTTGCAATCCCCAACACTCAAGAGGTGGACACAGACAGGTCCTTGGCATTCATCAGCTGCACGCCTGGCCTGTATGACCAAGGATAGTGAAAACCCCTGTCTCAGAAAGTAAGGTGGGAGCAGGGGAATAGTAATGCACACCTTTAATCCCAGCACTTGGGAGGCAGAGGTAGGTGGATCTCTATGAGTTCAAGCCCATCCTGGTATACAGAGCAAGTTCCAGGACAGCCAAGGCTATATAAAGACCCTGTTTTGAAAAAAAAAAAGTGAGATGGGAGCTGGTGGGAGGGCTCAGTGGGCTCAGCACTTGTCGGACAAGCTGGACAACCCAGTCCAGTCCCCTTTCCCACAGGAAAAGGAGAGTGCCAACTCCCACATTAGATGGCTCACAGCCACCTGTAACTCCAGCTTGGGACGATCTGATACCCTCTTCTGGATTCCTTGGGCACCTACATACGCATTATGTAACATTCACACAAATACATATATAGAAATAAAAATGTAAATTAAAAGAATAGTTTAAAATTAGCAATGAATCATGCTCTGAGCATATATGGCTTTTCCCTATTTCCCCAGCTATCAAACTGCAATTCTTAGGACTCTCACAGGAAAATTTATTTTCAGAAAAAAAAAAAAAAGCAGAAAAAAAAAACCAGCCTTTGCCTTAAGCCGTTTGTACAGCCCTTGTGACTCATGGTTTTATTTGTTCATTGGCTTTTGAAGATTTAGCTACCAGCCAGGTGTGGTGGCGCACACCTTTAATCCCAGCAATGGGAGGCAGGCAGATCTCTGTATGTTTGAGGCCAGCCTGCTCTACAAAGTGAGTTCCAGGACAGTCAGGGGGCTATAACGTTAGACTTCTTTCCCACCTCTCAAAAACAAACAAACGTGCAAAGACAAAAATCTCTAGTTCCTCCTGTGGGGTTTATTTATATATTGATTTATTGTTGGGTTGGGTTTTTTGGTTTTTTTGTTTGTTTGTTTTTTGGTTTTTGGTTTTTGGTTTTTTTGAGACTGGGTTTCTCTGTAGCCTTGTAGACCAGGCTGGCCTTGAATACACAGAGATCTGCCTGCCTCCCAAGTGCTGGGATTAAAGGTGTGTCTCACCGCCACCCAGCTTCTCCTGTGTTTTTACATTATCAGTTTATATGGTGAGAATGGAATGGAATGGCCTCCATAGACTCACGGGTTTGAGTGCTTGGTCCCCGGTTGCTAGAACTGTTTGCGAAGGACTAGGAGGTGTGGCCTTGTTGAAGGAGGTGTGTCGCTGTGGGTGGGCTTTGAGGGGTCTCAGCTGCCGCTCCAGTGTCATTCCACCATAACGGACTTACCCTCCAGAGCTGTAAATTCTTTCTGGTTGTGGTGTCTTACCACAGGACTAAAAAGTGAGTAAGACAAGTTGCAATCCTTTCCATGATACTTCCAAAGCCAACTACAAAAGAGAGGAAAAGGAAGGAAAGCAACAACAAAGTTTCTTAGCAACCCTTGAGAGGTGGTGTTCAGTCTACCCCAATCGCATAAAAGGCAATCACTAAGGCGCTTAAATTTGGCTCTCCTTGGACTTGTCTTGTTCTTTTCCTGAGCCCTTTTCTGCAAATCAACTCCCCTCCACATCCGCTCCCTTGCTTAAGTCTATCTAAAAATCTTTAGCTCACCTGGGTTTGACACCCACTGCCGTCTGGTGACAGAGTGCAAACCCGGCACTCAGGGGGTGGGGCAGGAGGGGTCTAACCTCATCCTTAGCTCCATAACAAGGCTTGGGATCAGCTAGGCTACATGAGACCCTGTCTCAAAACCAAAACAACACAACTGGGGATGGGACAGCAAGATGGATTAGCAGGAAAGGCATTGCTGCCAGTCCTGAGAGCCAGAGACCTAACTCCCAAAAGTTGTCCCTTGTCCTTCACACATGAACTGTCTTGGGTATTTGAATACTTGGTCCCCATTGGTTGTCTGTTTAGGGAGGGTTAGAGGTGTGGCCTTATACCTTTAATCCCAGCACTCACAAGGCAGAAGTAGGCAGATCTCAGGAAGCTCCAGGACAGCCTGATCTACTAAATTTCAGGACAGTCAGGGCTACACAGTGAGACCAAACTGGGGGGCAGGGGGGAGAGGCGTGGTCTCACTGAAGGAAGTATGTCACTAGGGGTGGGCCCTGAGGTTTCAAAACATGCACGTCATTTAAGGGTCTTTCTGTCTCCTGCTCACAGTTTGAGATGTGGGTTCTTGGCTATTCCTGCCACCATGACACCTTCATTCTCACCAGGCTGCTATTCAGCCATCAAGGACTCTACCCCTCTGGAACTGTAAACCAATTAAACGCTTTCTTCATAAGTTTCTTTGCTCATGGTGTTTATCACAACAGTAGAAACTAATACCGCTGTGGTGTGTGTTGGTGTGCACTCAAAAGCAAGCGCATGTACCTTCCGTGCTAGTACGTGTACTACGGTATTACACCTGTAGTGTGGCACCTGCACTATAAGACCATTCGCGAGCCGGGCAAGGACCTGGAGATTTAAACACACAAAGACACACAGACAGAGACACGGGTCATCCTTGAAACATGAATGCCAAGTTTTTGTGTCCCAGAGCCGCTTATATATGGATCCTTAACTGATAGCCACGCCCCAGCCAAACCCACCAGAAACCATTCCCCTGCCATCAGGAGCTCCTGAGGGTCTCCTGCTCAGAGCAACTGCAAACACAGGAAAACAAGTTGTTTTGCTCAGAGCAGCTGCAAGCATAACAAGTTGTTTACAGGAAATTCAGGGTCTGGGTCCACAGCCCCCAACAAATGTGCACACACACAAACATACACACACAATGGTAGAAAACGGGTCTTTGTTGTTTTAGACAGGCTCTCTCACTATGTTTCTTTGACTGGCATGAAGCTCACTATGTAGAACAGACTGGCCATCCCCCTGCCTCTGTCTCTGCTGGGATTAAAGGCAGCACCACCAGGCCCAGCCTTATAATAGCTTAATTTTTCATAGTTCCAAACTGGAAATAATTTAGTCATATGCCAACAAGTGATGAGATAAACAAATGTAGGGTGTGACAGGGAAGCAATAAGATGGCCCTGAATCCATTGCCTGCTTTCAGAAATAAAAACAAAAATGGGGCTGGAGAGATGATGGTTCAGTGGTTAAGAGCACTGGCTGCTCTTCCTTAGGTCTTGAGTTCAATTCCCAACAACCACATGGCTCACAGCTATCTATAGTTTTAAAAAAGTGCAAAAAAAAGTGTGTCTGGCCAGTTCATAAAAGCACTAGCAGTACACCCAGTGACCAGGTAAATGAGTGCTGTACACCCACAATTCCAGCACTCCTACAGTGGCCCGGAAGCAATGACAGAATTACTAGAAGCCAGCAGGCCCTGGCCTGGGTTGCTCAGCGCAGCTGTAGAAATGAGAGACCCTCCCTCAGCTGTTGAAACTTGTCCTTCCACATGGGTGATTGACATGTGCACACATGTGAACACACAATTAAAATAAAAATCTGGGTAGTGGGGGTGGCACATGCCTTTAATCCCAGCACTTTTGGGGGGTGGGGAGCAGAGGCAGGCAGATCTCTGAATTCCAGGCCAGCCTGGTCTATAGAGTGAATTCCAGGGCAGAAAGAGCTACACAGAGAAACCCTGTTTTGAAAAACCTAATAAATAAATAAAATTTTAAAATGAAAAAAAAAACTGCATATGCTCTAGCACACACGCGTGCTCACACACACACACATGTGCTCACACACACACTCATGTGCTCACACACACACTCATGGAATAGTTGTTATAATACTTTTGTTTGGTTCTTTTGTGTTTTTGAGACAGGCCTCTCTATTCTACATTTGGGAGTCGGTGGGGGGGGGGGGTTCCTGTGTCACTGTGTAAGTCAGCCTGGTCTCACAGACTTCATACACCTCTGCCTGCCTTTGCTTCCTCAGTGCTGGGATTAAGGTGTGTGCCACCAGGGCCTGCTGTTGTAATTGCATAAGTGTAGGGTATATAAGTGTGAGTGGACTTTAAAACACCCCTACACACCCCTCCCTGGGTTAGGATCAGTGATCGAGTAGTTGCCCATTATGCATGAGACCCTGGGCTCAATCCTTTGTACCATCCATGTCTACCATCAAATAAAAGAAAGATCCAAAAGAGAACACAGCTCCGCCGTGCTTTAGAATGTGAGTTGTTCCCTCCTCTGATGCCGACACTGCCCTGCCAATTGTCAGATGCTCTGGTTGTCTCACTCCATTTCACCTGGAAACCAGTGGAGTGACATTCTTGATCTGACTTGCAGAACTGCATGAATATATTAGTGTCTCAATTCTTCCGGTTGTGCCTATGTTTCTATTGCCATTCACATGTCAAAAGCTCCGTGTTTCACTTAGAATCTCTTTGATAGTTCACTTAATTTCATTAAGACCTGTTCGAGCACTCAGAAGAAACAGAAGCAAACGATTTCATAAATAATCCAAGAAGTTCACAAGCAAGGCTTTTGTGACAGAGGTCTGTGATCTCAACACTTGAGAGGTCAAAGCAGGGTCAAGAATTCAAGGCCAGCTTGGTCTAAAGAGGGAGACCCTGCCTTTGGCAAAAACCCAGAACACTCCCATCAAGACAGATTCTTGCAGCTATAAACTGGTGGGCTTAGAAGACCCTCTGTGTGCAAATGTGAATACCCTGAGCACTAGTTACCCCTGATAGGTTGTTACATAACAGCCAAGTGTAATGACAACTGCACTTTAAACAGTAGAGGATCAAACAGTGATTTAGAAGAAATTCCTCTGATTAATTATTAACCAATGAAAGCCTCTGTTTAGAAAGGAACTTGGGAAATTGTTGACTGAAGCTAGGCGGAGATCCCTTTCACTTCCTTTATTTTAAAAAAAAAAGAAAACAAAAAGGACCTGGGTGGGGTGCAGTGGGGAGAGGAGAAAGGAGGAGACTAAATTTTGATAGAGGGGTCTCAGTCAAACATCCCGTGTGGGCTCTAATCCACGCGGGGACTCTCCTCAGGACAGACTCGCTGACTGGCTGGCTGGGTGAGGTGAAAGGACCTTGCTTATAACAAACTGCAGCAGGAACCTTGCCGCTGCCTCTAGACCCAAACAAGGCCAGGCAGAGTTCTGGCTGCAACTCTCCTGAGGAACCACGAGGGACAGCCCTGGGCCACTGCGCACGCAGCTGTGCCAACTTCTGCCTCATCTCCCGGGCGGGGTGGGGAGGGGATCTTGGATTTTGTTTTTCTGCTCGGCGGCGCCACCTTCCTTCCTGGTTGGCTCTGGAACGCGGCCCGGAGCCTGCGCCCTACTCCTCCAGAGGACTGCTTCGGTCTGTGGCCCTTTCTCCTCCATTCGCCGCGATGACGCTCGCCATCCTGGTCCTCCGGCTGGTTGTCGGCATCCTGGCGTTTCCCATCTACCTGCTGAACCTTTTAGGCATGTGGAATTGGATATGCAAAATGTGGTTTCCCTACTTTCTGTCGCGGTTCACGGTGACATATAACGAGCAGATGGCGAGCAAAAAGAAGGAGCTTTTCAGCAACCTGCAGGAGTTCGCGGGCCCCTCGGGGAAGCTGTCGCTGCTGGAGCTGGGCTGCGGCACCGGGGCCAACTTTAAATTCTATCCCCCCGGGTGCAGGGTGACCTGTGTCGACCCTAATCCAAGCTTCGAGAAGTTCTTGTTCAAGAGCGTCTCAGAGAACCGGCAGTTGCAGTTCGAGCGCTTCGTGGTGGCGGCCGGGGAGAACATGAGCCAGGTGGCTGATGGCTCCGTGGACGTGGTGGTCTGCACCCTCGTGCTGTGCTCGGTGAAGAACCAGGAGAAGATTCTGCGCGAGGTGTGCCGAGTACTGAGGCCGGTGAGTGACAGATGAGGACTAACCCTAACTCCCAAGTGTGGTCCTGTCAATTTCGGGTGTATTCTAAACTAAAAGGTACACTTAAAAAAAAATCAGGGAAGGATTTTTTTTTTTTTTTTTTTTTAAGAAAAGGAGTGTCAGAGACCGGCAGAGGTAAGGACTGACAAATTAAAATTTAAAAACTTCTAAACTGCTGCAGAGGCAAGAGCCTGCAGGACAGCTCAAATGTCGAACTTGGTAACAGTAGCTCCCAGAACAGCTGAAGGGTTCATGCCCCCCCCCCAATTAAAAAACATTACAAGTGCCAACACTGAGGAGGCAGAGGCAGGCTGATCTCTATGAGTTTGAAGCCAGCCTGGTCTACAGAGTGAAGCCCAGGCCAGCCAAGGCTACACACTGAAGCCCCGTCTCAAAAACCAAACCAAACAACAATTGGCAAGTCACTAAGGACAATGGGTTTGTTTCTTAAAACTGATCAGAGTTAAACAACAACAACAAAACAAAAAACAAAAAAACCAAGATGAGCAACTGGGCAAGATCAGGAGCACAAATTAAAGTAGCCATTGTGTGAGAAAGACCTAGAGGCCATTTTTAACCATGAGACATAGTCTAGGTACTGGTGTGTATCTGGGAAGGGTCCCTCATACAGCAAAAGTTTTTGAAGACACTTGACATATCAAAGTATCAAGTGTACATAATTTTATCTACTAGAAATTTATCTACAGTTACACATGTACAAAACCTTGTCCATCACAAGGATAGTCATTAATAGAGCATTGGCATTAGTGGAAATGGGAGAAAACCTGTCTGTGGATGGGAGATTGTCACATAGTCAGGAACGCTGTAGCTATTAAAAAGTTGGCTGGGTGTGGTGGTACACACACATAAACCCAGCGAAAGTCAGTGTCTCAGAGGCTGAGGGCTCGGCATAGTCTCTCTGGCACAAGGACAGGTGCGCAGTGATCAAACTAGTAGGTAGTCACACCTGACACACACCAGACATGGCTTCGGTTGTCTTCTTTAGCATCTATGGTTGCTTAATCGAGCCCAGATCATCATGAGAGCCTCAGTTTACCCTAACCATAACCCTCTGAAGCAGGTACTTATGATCATCCTTTCAGAAAAGAGGTTTAAGAAATGCACCCAAGTTACCTGTGAATCCAGGTCTCATTCTCACTGAATTGTGCTAGGCTGGCCTGAAACTCTGTAGGAAGACCAGGCTGGCTGTGAACTCACAGAGATCTGCCTCCCCAGTACTGGATTAAAGACATGCACCCCCACACCCTGCCCAGGTCCAGCTCTTCAGTGAGAATATTGCTGCCCATTGTCATCTTCCAGATTTCGGCCTTTCTGCCCCTTTGCTGTCCCTAGACACGGAAGCTCTCCCTCGGCTCTCCTTCCACATATATATCCTCCCCAACAGTCTCACGTGTCTTGAGTGTTCTCGGCTGTGTGCCTGCACAGATTTCCAAATCTCAACCCCCACGCAGTTTGCTCTGCCCCGCCCTGCCAACCTCCCGGACTATTTCCAGACACAGCAAAGCCCGTCTCTCTGCTTTTCCTTTCTAACCTGAGGAAATGACATGTTTGGCTTTTCGCTTTTTACTAGGAAATTCAATTGCATTTTGTTTGTTTGTTTTTTGTTTGTTTGTGTGTATGTTTTTTTTTTGTTTTTTGTTTTTTCAAGGCAGGGTATCTCTGTGTAGCTTTGGAGCCTGTCCTGGAACTAGCTCTTGTAGACCAGGCTGGCCTTGAACTCACAGAGATCTGCCTGCCTCTGCCTCCCGAGTGCTGAGATTAAAGGTGTGCGCCACCACCTCCTGGTGTTTTTCTATTCTTAAACATACGTTTTACTTGAACTTTTCTGTATAATTTGGGGTAACTACATCTCTAAACTGAATGTTATCAGGAACTCTGCCTTCGGGTGGCCAGGACCAGAGTAGCATAATGAAGGCTGGAAAAAGGGAAATGCGTTTCTTTTCTCCCTCGGAAATGCACAGGGCTGCTCGGGTAGCATGCCCGTGCCCTACGTGGGCTGCAGGGCTGCTCGGGTAGCATGTCCATGCCCTACGTGGGCTGCAGGTGAAAAATCAAAGTGCAGTTTCTCCCCTAAGGGCAATATCACTTACCATCCCAGGCTGAGTGAAACCGAAGGATGAAATGCTGCCCTGGGTGTCATTTGCATTATGAATGAAATAACACAGTTCGGTCTACACAGCACCTGTAGGTAGGTTCATATTTTCCTTCGACAGCTCCTGTGTTTCCAGAACTTACAAGAAGTGCCTGGGAACATTTTGCTAGTGAGTTAAAAGTTTTTTTGTATTTTAAAGGATGGTGGAACATATCTGTAATGCCAGCTTGAGGCAGGAGGACTGGGAGTTCAAGACCAGCTAGTGCCAGAATGAGTTTGCTGTGTAGTGAGATCGAGACCAACCTGGGTGATGTTGTGAGGCTGTTTCGAAAGTCAAGGAATGACAACAACAAAAGACAGAAGAGGGGAGGTGGTCAGTAAGGTAGCTCAGCCAGCAAAGGCACTGCGGTCAAGGCTGCCGCCCTGAGGTCCACATGGTTAGGAGACGAGAACACACGTGTGCACACACTTACACACGCACTTGTGTTTTCACACTCAGACTAAACTAATGTAATGAAAATTTTAAACAAAAGGGACTTGGTGTTAATGCATTTATGAAGCATTTGTGTAGCAAACATGAGAGCAGGAGTCAGGGCCCCGAGCGCCAAAGCACAACAGTAAAAAGGCAAGATTGTGAAGGAGCAACGACAGATACAAAAATAGAGAAACCTGGCAAGCTTCCTTGCGTAGACTCTCCTTTTGGAGAAAGACTGCTTGAGTTTAACAACTGTTGTTGTCCACACACGTGTGTGTGCTCACATTCATGCACCCACACACTAATTCCAGAACAGGGGAGTCAGAAACCAACAGCTCTCTGAGGCCGCTGGCCAGTTAGCCTAGCCAACATGGTGAAATCCAGCCAGTGAGCTGCTGGGTCAAAAGTTGTCCTCTGACCTCCACAAAAAGCCCTACACATGGGCACTCACACATGAACACTCATGTAAAAATACACTTATCTTTAAGGTTCTTAGTAGATATAAAATCTTTTTACTAGAAAACTTGTGTACTTGGGTTCCTTTTAGGTCTGTTTGTTGATATCCATCCTTGTTTTGCTCATGGAAATAACTGCTTTTTTCCATTAATGAGCCGTCATTTTATTACAGTGTGATTATATTAGTTAGATGCTGTGACTCACACCTATAGTCCCAGCCCCAGGGTCCACAGAGGAGGAGGATTAAGGTCAGCCAGTACATACAGTGTCCTCTAGGTGCTGCAGGAGGAGGCCCGTTTCTGTGTCCAGGTCCAGGCTGAAGGGAAGTGGGGGGAAGCAGACAGGGCTCTCTTTGTAGCAGTAGAAACCCTAAGACATACCCTTCACAGGCATTGCTAGCTCTAGTGTAAAGGTGAGTCAATTTTTCCAAAGGGCAATTTGAAAACTTTTATCAAGGTGTTTTAAAAGGCACCCATCATGGACTCAACCCCGTTTTTAAACAATGTATCTGCTTGGCAATAATTACAAATTCTCCCAAAATTGGTAGACATTAATGCTAGTTACAGTGAAAAACTGGGAAAAGCCTAACAGATACGAAGTAAAATAAAGATTATAAACAACGTGTGGTACAGACGTAATGTTGGGGAAAATTGCCTGTTCCAGGCCTGAAGATGTGGTCCCACTATGACTGGCCTGTCACTTCAGATCGTCCTGCCTTAGCCTCTCTTGTGTGGAGACTCCAGGCATGGGCTATCTTACCCAGCTAGTGCTGTATAAAATGTGACCAAAATTCAAACTACATTACCCATTACCTACTCCATTATAATTTACCTGTGAATTTTCAAAGTTGGCCTCAGGCACTGAAATTTGATGCTTCACACATCTTGTAAAGCTGTTTTCCCAGAACCAGTATCTTTAAAATGTGTGTGTGTGTGTGTGTGTGTGTGTGTGTGTGTGTGTGTGTTTTCTTTCTCAGGGAGGCGCCTTCTACTTCATGGAGCATGTGGCGGATGAGCGGTCCACCTGGAATTACTTCTGGCAGCAGGTTCTGGATCCTACCTGGTTTCTTCTGTTTGATGGATGTAACCTAACGAGAGAGAGTTGGAAGACTCTGGAGCAGGCCAGCTTCTCGAAGCTCAAGCTGCAGCACATCCAGGCTCCACTGTCCTGGGTTTTGGTGCGACCCCACATCTACGGGTACGCTGTGAAATAGTGGGAGGGGCACAAGGCCTGAATGGCTGCTAGGGCTTCAGTTTAGATGTAAACTTCCACCTGGGAGGAGTGAAGTCCACTTCATTCTGTTTAACCATTTTCTACATTCTCTCTCAAAACCAAATCAAAGCGGCTTTGAACCCCCTTCAAAGCGACCAATGATCTCCAAGCCTTTGATAATAAAGCAGCTGACAGTTTGCAAACCGAACAAATCAACTCCAGCTAAGTGAAAATCCACCTCTGACTAACAGAAAATCTTCTCCCCAGAAAATGAAATCTGAACCCGCTTGCTGCCCTGGTGTCTCTGCTCTGGCTTTCGCTGCCCTGTGCGCTCAGGCCAGCAGCTGTCTCCCTTCTGATTCAGTGTTTCACCAAATCCTGCTGCACAACACAGTTTTTATGCGTGCACTGAGCACCGGTGCCCAGCGTCACCGCAGGACTGCACCCGGCCACTGGCATTCTGGGGTTAATTATCTAGCATGTGCTTTGTTGAACAGAAGAGACTCTAGGCAGTGGAAGGGCAGCCCCTGCAGTTAGGGAAAATGGGCACACTGTGTGGGAGACTCTAAATGCAACCGGTAAATGTAGTGGGCAGGGCCTGGGGGATTCTTCTGACCAAATTCCCTTGGTATTGAACTGGGCGAGGTGGTGCATGCCTTTAATCCCAGTACCTAAGAGGCAGATTTCAGTAATCTCTGACCTCTGGACCAACCTGGTCTACAGAGTGAGTTCTAGGACAGCCAGAGTGACACAAAGAAAATCTTGAGGTGGGGGAGGAAAAAGCCCCCACTGGTCCTGGAAGGAAAGCGCGGACATCACTGTGTGCACTGAGAGCGAGTCTGGGTGGGCCACTCAAGGGTCTCAGCTACAGTTTGTATGGATGTAAACAAATATATTTTCTGAGATGCAGAAGTCCTATTTTCAACATCAAATCAATAAATTCATATTCCTTTAAGAAATGGAAATAATCTATACTTGGCTGGCTTGTCTTCATTTGTGTTTTAGCATCTGAGAAGGAAACATCACCTTAGACAAGGAAGGCATTTGAACGCGCAGATGTGTTTTTCTGCATCCAGGTATGATGCACAATATACAAGGGTTGGTCCTTGATGCTGGGGCCAGATCAGCCCAGAGGTGACTGAAGGGCAAGGGGGAGGGGCCTCGTCCTTCTAGGAGGGGGAAGGCATCCTGGCAGGAGCATAGGCAGCTTCTCACATTGTATCACAGTCAGGAACCTGAGTGTGGAGAGAACTGGGACCAGACCATAAAAATTCAAGTGATTTATTTTCTTCAGCAAGGCTATTAAAGGTTTCACAGTCTTCCAAAGCAGCCCACTGGCTGGGGACCAAGTGCTCAGGCCCATGAGCCTGTGGCGACATTTAGCATTCAAATGACCACACACAGCTAGCCTTCAGCCATTTTGATGTGGACATGTGGTTATTTTGTTTGTTTGTTTGTTTGTTTGTTTGTTTGTAGTGTTGTAGTAGGGATTGTGGGCATGCTAGGCAAGGCTATACCATTGAACCAGGTCCCTGTCCTGGAATAAGAATTATGTGTTGGGAGTTTTAATATAGGGTCTCACTATGGATCATTGGCCGGCCTCAGACTCTACCTGCCTCTGCCGCCTGAGTGCCAATCAAAGCCATGTGCCACCACAGCCACCCTGAATGAGTTTTGAAAAGCTTCAGTGCAGGGGTCCCGTTTGTGAAAGCAGAGCTTGGAGAAAGGCAGCTCATGGCTCTGCCTCTCCCACACAAATCAGCACTGTTGTCAGGACCTGGATAGCTCCCTCTTCAGTTCTGGGAGGTTTGCAAAGGCACAGGTGTACCTCATCGCATTGGAAGGTGTCGCAGGGTTTCCAGGGCTGTGAAGAGACATGGTGACCATGGCAACTCTTATAAGGAAAACATTTAATTGGGGTGGTTTGCTTAGTTTCAGAGGTTCAGTCCATTATCATCATGACAGGGATCATGGCAGCGTGCAGCAGACATGGTGCTGGAGAAGGAGCTGAGAGTCCTACATCTTGCAGGCAACAGGAAGTCAACTGAGATACTGGGCAGTATCCTAAGCACAGGAAACCACAAAGCCTCAAAGTGGCACACTTCCTCCAACAAGGCCATACCTACTTCAACAAAGTCACACCTCCTAATAGTGTCACTCCCTATGAGAGTATGAGGGGCAATTACATTTAAACTACCACATTCCCCTTGAAGTCCACCCCCGACAGTGGCACACTTCCTCCAACAAGGCCATACCTACTTCAACAAAGTCACACCTAATAGTGCCACCCCTATGAGAGTATGAGGGGCAATTACATTTAAGCTACCACATTCCCCTTGAAGTCCACCCCCGACAGTGACACACTTCCTCCAACAAGGCCATACCCATTCCAATAAAGCCACACCTAATAGTGCCACCCCTATGAGATTATGGGGACCAATTATGTTCAATCTACCGCAGAAGGTAAGAGCCCAGTGCAGAGGACTAGCTAAGTCCTTGTCTGAATGGCATGGTCAACAGCCTCACTGCTCTATAGAAGCTAAGGCGAGAGAAATTAACACAGGAGTCTATTACAGCTGCCACCTGTGGCAGAGGTGGTTCCAGAAACCCTCAAACCGCACAATCTGTTTGACACCCATGTCTGCATATTACAGATTTTCTCCTTCTTCGAAGAAAACACATTTAAAGCCACTCTGAACAGGGCTGGAGAAATGGGTCAGCAGTTAAGAGCACTGGCTGCTCTAACAGAGGGCCTGCATTTATGTCTCAGAACCCATATGGGGTGACTCACAACCACATAGAACTCAGGCTGCAAGTCTCTGATGCTTACATGCTTCCGCTCCACCACAGTTCTGTGGCTAATATGTGCCCACAGCCATGCCTGATGCATTACACGGATGCTAGAAGTGAAAACTTGGCTCCCCGCTCTTGCACACTGAGCCATCTCTAGCCCTGGTCAGCATATATGTAGACTCCTTCCATTTCAAATAAAGCTTGAATTATACTTTTCTATGTCACTTTAATTTAATTCTGAGCCTCCTCTGGGACAGCAGGATGATGAAGGTAGAATTTTCAACCCCTATTGTAGGTGTAAGTAAGGAAGTCACAATAGACTGGAATAAAGGATAAATATTTATTTGGGAACACTCACACAATAAAGGTACAGAGCTAGTGTAGTCTTCTGCCCTAGAGTGGAGAAAGCTGTGATCAGATCTCCAACTACCACACAAGAGAGTGAGCATGCTTCCTGTCTGGCCTAATCAGTCCACATGTAGTACCTCAGGCAACACCCTAATGGGCCAGCACCCCAAAACATATAAGTGGAATAAATTCCCAAAACACTTCCCCCTTTTGTCTAAATAAGAAGGTTCTAAACCTAATACAAAACTATATCCAATAAGAACAAAGATCAAGTATTATTCAGGAAAAAGAAAAGGCAAAAACATACACAAAAATAGAACTACAACCATCATAAACATCAGGCAAGAAACATGTGCTAAATGTCCAATCTAAGGAAATTAGCAAATAACAGATTTCAAGAGTTGTCGTATCCTGGAGTCTAAGTCTTGTATCTAAAATGCCTTAGCTATGTTATGAGAGGATATTAGCCATGACTGTCTAGTTTTCAACCCCATCAAAGACTTGAAGAGGAAAATAATGTTACCTGAGTAAGCAGGAAAGGCAAGCAAGCACTTCCAAAAGGCACAGAAAAAAATGATAGAAACAACTGACTGACTGCCTGGGCAGTCACCCAAAGCCTCATTTGCAATGTTGGGGCAACCAGCTTTGACTGAGGCCTAGAGTATCTGACAGACCATTTTTAAAAGCAGCAAGATTTGAAAGACTGTCCTACCCTGTCTTGGCAAAGTTCAGCAGTCGCTTTTGCTTGTATTGGTGTAGGAGGATCTTCTATCTAGGTGCTACTTTCATTAGTTAAATAAAGAGACTGCCTTGGCCTAGTGGATAGGGCAAACTCAGGTAGGTGGGGAAGACAGAACAGAATTCTAGGAGGAAGAAGGCAGTGTGGCAGATGCCAAGGTTCTCCTCTCCGAGACAGACGCTGGTTAGACTCATGCCAGTAAGCCACAGTCAAGTGGCAATACATATTAATGGAAATGGGTTAAACAAATATGTAAGTTAGCCAATAAGAGGTTAGAACTAATGGGCCAGGCAGTGTTTAAATAAATACAATTTCTGTGTAATTATTTCAGGTATAAGCTAGCTGGGCGGCCGGGAGCTGAGTGGGAAGTGGCATGCCACTCCTTTTACAACATTGTATCCTGTTTTTTTCCAGTTTGAACAGTGCACATATTGTTAGCAGTTGAGACAAGAGCAGTTCTTTGCCCAAAGGCCAGTTTTGCCAATAAGTGGCATAGAAAGCAAGCTCCAAGTGGAGTGTCTTTGATGTTTAACATTCTCAAGAATAAATCTGTGCTGCCAGGAGCAACCATGTCTAATATTAACACAATCCTGAGTTATTTAAGTGTCATGTTCTACAGGTCTTTGAAGAGTTTGAAGATTACCTGTCTATGCAGAGTACATCTCTACAACAAGACCCTAACAGTAATAGTATAACAAACATGGGTGACTATTAACCTGTAAATCTGAAAGATTAAAGCTTCATATAACAGTCTTTAAGCAGATGTGAGCACAAAGACAATGACCTCAAAATTGTATCAATATAAAAATATCTTTATCAGATGTAGAAATGTATAGTGCAATATGATAAAAGTATCCTAAATCACATCGATATGCAAAATATCTTAAGCAGAGGTAGGAACACACAGTGTAACAAAGTAACTTTACAAATGTAAATATAAATAACATACAATATTACAAATATAAATAATTTATATAATATATACAAATGGTCTGAGACAGGAATACAAAGATAATTTTACATATGTATCAATATACAAAGAATCTATACCAATGTAAATTGTCTATAATGAATAATTCACAAGTAGATACATTAATCTACCTATTATCCCATATCATCCATTCCCCTTTTTTCCCCCAAAAAGATTCCTGAGCCTAAACTTTGTATTCTACCCCCAACCCTATACAATTTATAACCAACCCCTTACAGATGGGAAGTATGCGGAACCACTGGCAGTAGAAACAGGATCTAACCCTAATGCATGAACTGACTTTGTGGATACCATTTTCTATGGAGGAATACCTTGCTCAATCTAGGCACTGTGAGAGACAGGGGGAAAACCTTGATCCTGCCTCAAAAAGGTGATGGGACAGATTTGACTTTCCATGGGAGACCTTACCATCTCTGAAGAGTGGATGTGGGGTGGGGTGGCAGGTGGGGAGAGCATGAGGAGAGAAGGGAAGGCAATATATATATATATATATATATATATATATATATATATATAGACAGATAAACAAGAAAACAAGCAGACTGAACAAGGTATAGGGAGCAAGTCATTAGAAACACTCTTCCATGGTTTCTGTATCAGCTCCTGACTCCTGGTTACTACCCTGCTTAAATTCCTGTCCTGACCTCCTCCAGTGAAAAACTAGAATCTGGAAGAGATTACTTTATCACCTTTTGTCAGTCGGCTTCAGAAAGATTGAAGCACTGAAATGACTAGAAACAACACTGCTCAAAGGAAGTCATCTCAGAGGAAAACAGACAAGGTATGTGAACGGACGAGGCCTTCAGCTTCATATATAAGACTGTAGACTGTGTGACTGTTAACCACAACCGCTTGCCCTTAGCTCAAAATGCCATGAACTCATAGCCTAGATAAAGATTTATATCGAAACTAATGTCAATCCATGTCTAGCATAACCAACCGCAGACTCACACTGGGGACATCTGTCTGAGGAATATCTATTCTCATGTATCTGATATGATTCTAAGAATAATCTGTACCACATGAAAAAAAACCACATGCTATTAAGCAATCTTTTCTGTATAAAGGATGAGTCTCATGCCTAATAAAGACACATTCAGATACAATTCCTTTGAGTCTTGTGTCTGGCATTGGGCGACTCCTTACTCACCTATTCCTGAGACCCTGTCCCGTTGGTCCCAGTGCTCCAGCTGAGCTGGTTCGTAGCAACACAATCTGTCCAAAAACAAACTTCTGAAAAGAAAATATTGGACTGCAGTTTCTCTTACATCAACCACCTAAGAGTCGCGCTGTAAGAAGCAACACCTCCTCCTCGCCTCTACCGTCCTCCAGGAAGCCGCGAAAAGCAGCAACCATGCATGAATGCATCTCCATCCACATTGGCCAGGCTGGTGTCCAGATCGGCAATGCCTGCTGGGAACTCTAGAACATGGCATCCAGCCTGACAGTCAGTACCAAGTGACAAGACCATTGGGGGAAGAGATGACTCCTTCAATACCATCTTCAGCGAGACACCTTCTCTGCGGGCACTCTTCCTTCAAGCTTGTGCCACATCTTACCTGAGAGACCATGGAGATTCCACAGGTGGCTTGACATGGTATTACTTGAAGAAGAATCCTACTATCAATTCGTTTTGGTACTGACGTTTTCTGGAGCGAGTTCTTTAGACATCTCATGTGTGTTATCAAGACGTCTCCCTTCCAGGGGCATACTGTCATCTATGAAGTGTTTGTAGACCTGGAACCCACAGTTATTGATGAAGTTCGCACTGGTACCTACTGCCAGCTCTTCCACCTTGAGCAGCTCATCACAGGCAAGGAAGATGCCACCAATAACTATGCCCGTGGCCACTACACCATTGGCAAGGAGATCATTGACCTCGTCTTGGACAGAATTTGCAAACTGGCCGACCAGTGCACAGGTCTTCAGGGCTTCTTGGTTTTCCACAGCTTTGGCGGGGGAACTGGTTCTGGGTTCACCTCCCTGCTGATGGAGAGGCTCTCTGTTGATTACGGAAAGAAGTCCAAGCTGGAGTTCTCCATCTACCCAGCCTCCCAGGTTTTCACTGCTGTGGTTGAGCCCTACAATTTCATCCTCACCACCCACACCGCCCTGGAGCACTCTGATTGTGCCTTCATGGTAGACAACGAGGCTGTCTATGACATTTGTCGTAGAAACCTCAACATTGAGCGCCCCACCTACACTAACCTTAACCGCCTCATTAGCCAGATCGTGTCCTCCATCACTGCTTCCCTCAGATTTGATGGAGCAGTGAATGTTGACCTGACACGTTGATAAAGTAATGTTTTTCAGATATCTTGAAAGCAGGTCCAGCACAGCGGAAGATACTTCCTGTCCTGGAGAACAAGATTCAGGTGCCACCATGTGGAGACCAGACAGCAAGATCAGACCAGACATCTCCTTTGGTGATGTCCTCATTGTCTTGTCTCTTTTGGACCCTGGAGATGTCTGCATCTTCTCTCCTCAGAGCCCTGGTGTGACCTCATTGTCCCCTCTCCTCAGAGCTCTGGTGTGACCTCATTGTCCCCTCTTCTCAGAGCCCTTGTAATAAACAGCATCAGGAAAGTTTTTAACTTAAAAAAAAATTCAAACATTTTTTCTTTATGTCATTAATTCTGATACATTCTTAAATTGTTGGAAATTTTGAAAATATGCTTCAGTGTTCACTTCTATTTGATCTGTTTATATTGTATTTACCTAATGTTTTAATGTTCAGTGCTCCTCAAGCACATCTGTGGAGACACTGTCAGAACTGCAGGCTATGTAAAATATTAACATGAAGCAAATATAAAAAAGAATGAAAGAATGAAAGAACTCGGAAAGGAAGTGGGAGGAGAGAACAAAGTGGGAATTTTGATTGGTATTATTTATAAAGTAATACTTTAAAAAAAAAAAGAATGATGCCAGGTGGTGGTGGCGAATTGGCAGGCGGATCTCTGTGAGTTCGAGGCCAGCCTGGTCAATAAGAGCTAGTTCCAGGACAGGCTCCAAAACTACAGAGAAACTCTGTCTCAAAAAACCAAAAAAGAAAAAAAAAAGAAAGAAAGAACAAAAGGACCAAGGAAATGCCAGGTGGGTGGTGCCCAGCGCTTGGGAAGCAGATCTCTGTATTTGAGGCCAGCTGAGTCTACATTAAGTTTTCCTTTCTCGAAGGAAAAACAAAAACAAAACAATGAAGTAATGATACATTTCATACATGCTGAAGTCTTGTTTGAGACAGGGTCTTACTATGTAGTACAGGCTGGCCTGGAACTCTTGATCTTCTTCTTGTGACCATCTGGATGTGAGATCCCCGATCGGCCTCATCCTTCCCAGCACGCACTCACACATACGCACACACCCCTTGCTATTTCTTGTAGTGCTGGTGTTGAACCCTAGGCCTAGTGAATGAGACAAACCCTCTTGATTGTGCTATACTCCTGGCTTATTTCTTACTTAACTGAGTAAGAATACTGAGTACCTACTGTATGTTCTAGTCTTGAAAAAGCTATGGACAAGTTAGCCACCTCTAAGACAATACACAGATGCCAGAGAATGCTATCCCATCTCCCCAAGGGTGAGCAGAGATTCTTCAGCCGAATTCCAGAGAACAGGGGCATATGCAGCATGGGCTACACTTGAACGAAAGAAGAAACTCTTCCTCAAGAAAGTGAAGGTAAACCAGGCAAGGAGTCCGAGTGGGCAAAGGTGCTCGCTGCCAAGCCCGACAAGAGTTGGTCCCCTTCGCCCATAGTGGAAGGAAAGAGCCAACTCCCAGAAGTTGTCCTCTGACCTCTACACAACAGATGCATGCCAACACATAGGTAACTAAGAAATCAAGGTCATTACAGTATAGTGGCATCACCTGTAATCCCAGCACTCAGTGGGCAGAAGCAATACGGCCAGCCAGGGCTACATAGTGAAGCTCAAAACAAACAGTCGAGCTGGGCAAGGTGCCAGAGCCTGAAGGGTGGGCAGTTTTGGATTCAGAGCCCTGCAAACATTCAAATGTGTGATATTTATTCCCAGGTTCTCGGATGTTCTGTGTCCTCTGAGTTGAAAGGGGAGCAAATATTGTATAACTGTTCCTTTTGTATTCTTGGCCCCAGATCCAGTCCTTCCTCATAGTGCAGCTTTGAAAAGCACAGTACTTAACTGAAATTAAATTCCTGCTTGTCAGTTTGAGTAACAGACAGCACGGTGTGCCATGGACGCTAATATCAACAACAGCGAGAGAGGCCTATTCACTTCAGCTCAGCATGTAAAACCCCACTCGGGCTGCACTGAAGAATCATAGGAATTCCCTAACGAACTGTGGAGCCACTCTTTCCACCCTGTGCCAGAGAACAGGCAGAGGTCATGGTGACCAAGAGCCAAGACCAAGGCAGGTCACTGCACCCATTCCTCAATCAGCTTAAAAACAACAGTGACTAAGCAAAATAATATTTTTCTAAAGGAAAATATTTGAGAACCTGGAGAATTATACTGGGATGCACATATAAACTCCAAAGATTACAAGTCAAAAATGTAGCATTCCTAGAAGCAAAATAAACAACAAAACCGCCCAGTTAGGTGGCACAGTCCTGAGATGGTAGAACTCGGGAGGCTGAGGAGCGACGGTGAGTCCCAGGCCCGGTCAGGCTGCAGCAGACATTTAAAGCTAGGCTGGATGGGGCACAAGACTCTGCCTAAAAACAAACAAAAGCCCCACAAGTCTGTAAGGCTGCACCTTCCCAGTCCTCAAGCATGCGGCACTGATGTCTGTCCCCTCTGTGGATAGATCCCTTCATCCCATGCCTCTAGAAGTCAACAATAGAGATTTCCATCTTAAGGTGCCTTTAGGCCAGGCTTGGGAGCGTGCTTCTATCCTCAGCAGTGCTCAGGAAGCAGAGGCAGAAGAATGGCAGCTTTGAAGCTGGCCTGGGATACATACATATCAATCCCCTTCCACTCCGTCCCTTCAGCCCATATTCTGCTGTTAAGTTGGAAACCACCTATGTCATGACCTCTCTACGTCATCCCTGATCCAGACACCACTGCACCTTCGTGAGTAACCTGCAGTCAACTTGGATGACAGGAGCTGCAGAGCCTCTTGGGCCAGAGAAGGGCAACTGTCTCTGGTGTCAGGCAGTAAGGGCACCCCTGCCGCCCAGGCAGTAAGGGGCACCCCTGCCGCCCAGGCAGTAAGGGGCACTATCTCTATGCAGAAACAGACACAAGGCTCCTCTGAACTTCACCTTGACCACCTCTACTTCCCTGCCCCTGTTCTTTATTTTTATTAATTTATGTGTATGGGTGTTAAGCATGTATGGTTCCTAAGGAGCCCAGAAGATGGTGCCAGGACCCTGGAATTAAAGTTACAGAAGGTTGTGAACACCACATATGTGCCAGGAACCAAACCTCGGTCCTCTGGGAGAGCAGCTAATTTTTTTTTGAGACAAGGCTTCTCTGTAACAGCCTTAGCTGTCCTGGAATTCTCTCTATAGACCAGGCTGGCCTCGAACTTACAAAGATCCGCCTGCTTCTGCCTCCTGAGTGCTGAGATTAAAGGCATGTGCCATCACCACCCAGCACACTGAGCCACCTCTCCAGCCCCATTCTTCCTCTAATTAAGTCATGTCTGTCCACTGGAAAGTGGACCTGAGGCCACAGGACCCTTTTGTCTGTACTTGCGATGCGCACACAGTGACATCCTTCTGTTCTTCACCACTCTCTTCAAATAGGACAATTTGGAGGTTCAGGTGGGTTCCTGGACCCAGAACTTTTGCCCTAAAACCTCCAGTAACAACACATTGTACTGGCTAGTTTCCTGTGTCAACTTGACACAAGCTGGAGTCAGAGAGGAAGGAGCTTCAGTTGAGGAAAGGCCTCCTTGAGATCCAGCTGTAAGGCATTTTCTCAATTAGTGATCAATGGGGGAGGGCCCAGCCCATGTGGGTGGGTGGTTCTGGGTTCTATAAGAAAGAAGGCTGAGGAAGCCCTGGGGACCAGGTCAGTAAGCAGCTCTCTTCCACAGCCTGGTTCCTACCTTATTTGAGATCCTGCCCTCACTTCCTTCAGTGATGAACAGCATGTGAAGTGTAAGGCAAATCAACCCTTTTCTCCCCAGCTTGCTCCCTGTCATGGTTTTAGGTTGTAGCAATAGAACTGCTAACTGAAGATACTTACATAGCATGACAATAAGACACCCCATGGGAGGCTAATGGGGCTGGGAGAGCTCCTTGGGGAGTGAGCAGTGAGCTGTGCACTCCTGCACATAGGCAGAAGCAGGAATCCAGCAACACATGGCACAGGACAAGAAACGACCAGCTGCTGCCTGGCAGTGAACCCCCACAGCAACTTACTTGTATATTTGCTAGAGGAAACAAAGCCAGGATCCCCTAAAGCTGACATTTGCTCTGTGACTGGAAGGCAGATGACACATGTCCGTGCGCTAGGAGCCAAGGGGGAGGGCAAAGGTGGCAGCAGCGTGCCCACTCCCCACTGCAGAGAGCAGCAGATCAGGGCTCTGCGGGGACAGCATGTCTGCTGGGCTGGCTTCTCCTAAAAGGCTGTGTGAGACAAGAGAGGAAAAAGCATCAAATGACACCAGACCCGGGTTGGAGAGACCCAGTGATTATATAAAGCTTTCCTTGGGAATTTAAAGAGGACTCCATTTTAACAACTGCTACTGAACACCTGGGCAGGCCATGGGGCAGCAGACATTCAGTTTTTACATACGGCAGGCAAGGAGAACCAGCTCATTAAACAGCTCCTTGGGATAGAAACAAGTGTGGTCACTGCAGTCTCTGAACCAAGCCAGCCTAAGCCTGAAAATGCTTGGTCAGCTCACACCAGTGTCCCACACGTCAGTTCCGGGAACAGTTTCATTTAATTATTTCCTTGTTATCATTTTGAAGCTGCCCTGGCTGGCCTGAAACCCACCGCTTTTACTTTACTGCGCCTGTGCGGGGGATGGGGGGGGGCGCGGGGGACACACAGCTGCTACAGATCTTGTGGAGGTCAGTGAATAAGTGAATAGCACTCCAGAACTGGCTCTGTCCTGCCACCTTGTGGGGCCTGGGATGCAGGTCATTTGGCTCGCACACACGCACTATTGCCAAGGCTATCACAGAACGGCTTCACTTAACTGCTCCTGCACTCAGGTTATGAAGCTACCCACCCATCTACCATAAAATTGAATCTAAGCTATTTATATCTCAGCATTTAGGGCCAACTGTCAAGAGATTCTTCAACTTTGCTTTGTGGGTGCAGGAGGTGAGGGGACCAACACTTGAACCTAAATCCAATTGCTATCGCTTACTGGTATTTTACTTATTTTCAAGACAGAGCTTCCCTAGGTAGCCCTAGTTGTCCTGAAACTTGCTTTGTAGACCAGGCTGGCCTCGAACTCAGAGATCAGCCTGCCTCTGCCTCCTGAGTGCTGGGACTAAAGGCTTGTGTGCCATTGCTGGCTCTCTTTAGTGCACTAGAGGAGAAGAGCGAGAGGTCCACCTGTTTATTACTTACGACAATGTCTCATATAACCCAGGCTAGCCTCCAACTGGGAAATGTTGAGCCAAAGCTGGCCTGGAAGTTCTGATCCTCCTCCATTGGCTGAGAAGGATCAGAAGTTCAAGATCTACGTAGTATAAGGATCATGTCTAAGTGCTGGGATTACAGCTACGTGTCGCCATGCCCAGCTTGGTAACATTTTCTTTATCGTCACTTCATTATGTTTTTATTTATTTATGAGTGAATATTCGTGGCATGGAGCATATGTGGAAGCTAGAGGACAACCTGAGGGCGTCTGTTCTCACCCCCACATGGAGGTCTAGGGGACTGAACTCATCAGGCCTGGTAGCAAGCGCCTCCCCCCACTGAGCCCTTCAAAGTTTCTGTATAAAGCTGGGTGTGGTAGCGCATGCATGCAATCCTACCACTCAAGAGACCGTGTGCTGCTATCTAGTGTGGGCTGAATTTGGAGCTTTTTTGTTTTATCTATCTATCTACTTATTTTTGCTTTTTCAAGACAGGGTATCTAAGTAGCGATGGAGTAGTTAGGACTTACTCTGTAGACCAGGCTGGCCTTGAACTCACAGAGATCTGTCTGCCTCTGCCTCTGCCTGCCTCCCAAGTCCTGGGGTTTAAGGCTTGTGCCACCACCGCCCAGTTATACAGTTCATTTTTAAAACACTTTCTTATTTAGAAGCAACTTCAGACTTTCCAAATGTTGAAAAGGGGGGCGAGGGAGAAGCCTTGGTCAGTAAAATGCCTGCTGTGTAAACATGAAGACTGGAGTTCAGATTCCTTCCACCATGGAAAAGCTGGGGACAGTGGGGACGGGCGGATCCCTGAAGCTCCTCGCCGGCAGCCTAGCCAGGCTGTGAGCTCCAGGTTCAGTGAGAGTTCTTGTCTCAAAATGTAAGCTGGGGAGAGAAGAGGATGACACCCCAAAGATCCCCTCACTTTCACACACGCGCACGCAGCATTTGCACTCACATGACCACACGTGCACACATACCTACACACAAGCTAGGCTGCTGCCACATGTCTGAACTCAAAATACTGAGGAAATGGGTGCAAGAAAATCAAGACCAGCCTCATTCCATAGTGAGTTCAAGGCCAGCCTTGACAATATGAAATTCCCAAAACCAAGAAAAATAACTGAAAGGCAGAATAAAGAAGGCCTGTATGACCAGGCAGTAATGACACACACCTTTAATCCCAGCACCCGGAAGGTACAGGTAGGTGGATCTCTGAGTTCAAGGCCAGCCTGGTCTACAAGAGCTACTTCCAGGACAGACACCAAAGCTACAGAGAAACCTTGTCTCAAAAAACCAAAAAGCCCTGCATGTACATAAACATTTACATTTTTAATCACTTACTTTGTATTCCCTGAAACATTCAAACATACTTTATAGGCATGGTTCTTCATGGCAGGAATATCGTATGCAGAACAGTTTATTAGTCTAATGGGCACAAAGGCCGCCATTATCCTGTAGTTTTGCTCTGCTGGGGCTCAACCCAGGGCTGTGGGCTTGCAAGACAAGCATTCTGCTGTTGAACTCCACCTCCGGCTCTCGTTTTGAGACAGACTCTTAGGCTGCCATTGAGTTTGTGATCCTCCTGCGTGGGCTCCACAGAGCTGGGATTATAGGCATGCACACCTGGCTAGCGCTTTCCTGTTGCTGTGAGAGTCCAAGGGATCATCAGGAAAGACATGAAAAGGTCTTTCTTCCTAGACCTCCTCTCCAAATCACAGAGATCCACCTGCCTCTGCCTCTCGAGTGCTGGGATTAAAGACATGAACCACCCCAACCTGACTCTTTCTTTTTTATGTGGAT
This sequence comes from Myodes glareolus, assembly GCF_982192425.1. NCBI lineage: Eukaryota > Metazoa > Chordata > Mammalia > Rodentia > Cricetidae > Myodes > Myodes glareolus. The sequence goes on from NC_142044.1 coordinate 63,482,127, forward strand.
ACAGAAAAAAATCTCACAAATCCTAGACTTGTTGAGCTTGCTATTTAGCCAAGGATAACGTCCAATGAATCTCCCTCCCTCCACTTCCCAAGTACTAGGACTAGAGCGCACACCATCTCACTTGGCAAACCTCTCTCTCTCTTTTCAATTTACAGACGGTAACAGCAAGCTTTATTTTTTTGTGGAGACCGAGTCTCACTATGTAGACCTGGCACTCCCAGAGAGCTACCTGCCACTGCCTCCTGAATGCTGGGATTAAAGAGATGCACCACCATGCCCAGCCTTCCTTTTGGATTTTTTTTTGAGACTTAATTTTGTAGTTAAGGGTGCCTTAGAACTAAAGATTACCCTGGGGCCTGTGAATTAGCATGGTAGTTTGAAAGAGAAATGTCTTTCATAAATTCATGAATGTAAATGCTTGGTCCCGAGTTGGTGGTGCAGTTTGGGAAGATTCTGGAACATGTAGCCCAGGAGCCTTGTTGGGGGAAAGATGTCACCGTGGGTGGGCTTTGAGAACTTAAAGCCTTGCCCCACTTACAGATGACTCTCCCTCTCTGCCTCCTGTGTGTGATGGAGATGTGATATCTCAGACAACAGGCCCTGTCTCAAAACAACCAAAGCCATTTTATTTTCAACATATATTACATAAAACATATATTACAATGATTCAGGAAGAAGAAAGGGTTAGCACCAGTAGAATTGCTCAAGGTGGCCTTCTTTTCTCCCTAGCACGGGGCCCTCTGCCTTGGCATCTGAGAGACGCCTAGTCCCGTGCTGCAGAGAGGTGAGACATCCAAGTGACCCACAGTGCTAACCAAGCTGGGATCACCTTGGCAGCCACCAACTGAATTCTACTCAGCAGTAATAAGATTCTCCAGGGCTTGACTTGCTGGGCTCTGCCAACCATCTAGCATCCAGAGAGGACAATCCAGTATTCTCAGCAGCAGCATCCTGTCTCGTTCTCGTAGGTCTGGCCACCGGGATGCTCCTGCAGAGGAGGTCAGATCTTCTACCTGCTTCTTCAACTAACTTTGTGCTGCTTCCTCTTTGCCCTTCACCTTGTTGGGTTTTTTATAGCCCGGCTTCTGTGGGTAGCCCAGGATTCCTAGGACAGCAAGTTCTGCAGTTGTAGATCAAGCTGACGTCACAGAGATCTGCCTGCCTCTGCCTCTGCCTCCCGAATGCTGGGACTAAAGGTCCACAGCACCCCAGGCGGACCTTGTGCTTCCTTACACTCTTTTGACTTAAGTGTGTGCAGATGCACTCACACACTATATGCTTACACTGTGTACGTGTGCATCGGTGTCCGTAGACTCACACACTTGCAAGCTCAAGGTATGTGTGTGTAGCCCAGGTGTTCAGTGTCAAATGTCAATTCACGGGTGCTGGATACCTTGTGTTTTAACACAGGCTTTCTCAAGGCCAGTGAGGTCGAGATGCATCTGCCTCAAAAGGTGGCACGCACACACCTACAATCCTGGCATCCAGGAGTCAGAAGCGGGCAGATCTCTGTGAGTTCAAGGCCAGCCTGGTCTACAGAGGAAAGGCCAAACAGAAAAACCCTGTCTCCAAAAGAAGAAAAACCACCACAACGAAACAAAAACGGAGATTCACCTGTTTCCATCTCCAGGTGCTGGGGTGGCCAGCTTCAGCAAGCCTGCCCGTCCTTTTCCTTGGATTCTGCACAATGAAGTCATATCAAATAAGGTAAACAGGCATTGTACAGACAGACAGTCACTGTCAAGCTTCTTGTGCTTCTGAATCTCACCCAGGGGGTCGATTTCACACTCTTGCTTGGTGCCAATCATTTCTCATTAGGGCCAGGAAGAACCAGCAATGTAGTCTATGAAGTTTCTTCAGGGACATCCCCTGGGCAGAACATCTATGAAAGCTATTTTGTCCTTTTATTAGGATACTGTAGAAATGGAATGAAGTAAAGGAGGATAAAGTCACGTCAGATGGGTACAGAGCAATGGACGCCTCCCCCACCCCACTTCCGAGCACATCCAGTCACCCCACTTTGTGGCAGGAGTTGAAGCAGGGACCCCAGCAAACCAGGCAAACTAACACGGAACTGGTACAGAAGTGCCACAAGGGGGCAGCACAACATCAGGGTTTCTGAGGGGTGGCAGGGCCAGCAGCCTTCCAGCCTTTCTTATTGGCACAGGTGGGGGTCTCTCCATGCTCTCCAAACCTTCCTGTCAGTGCCTCCCACAGGGCCAGCAGGGAGTACTTACCGAAGGGTTCCTCAGTGCTGTGCACAAGGATGAACTCAATTGGCTCAGGCCACTTCCAGATGTGAGTCACAGGAAATAGCCCTGCACATCTATCAGAAAGATCTTTTGATTCAAAGAATATGTGGTTGGAATGGGCTGCTATGTCACTGTTTTCTCAGATTGGGGCATTAAGATTTGGGGGTAGGTGCTGTTTGTTTTTAAAATAGAGTGTCATTCCTCCTAGACTGGCCTCAAACACTCTGTGTTGGAGGATGACCTTGACTCCCTGATCCTCTTGTGTCTGTGCCCCAATACTGGGATTCGCGGCATGCTCCACCGCGAATGGTGGAGGGTTTATTTTATCCTAAAGAAGACAGGGCCAGAGCCAGTGTGTATGCTAGGCACTCTGAGCATTAGTCCTGTTGTTCACTTTCTGTGTTTTAGAGAGAGAGCCACCAAAGCCTAGACTGCTGTTCCTCATGGAGGCCAGGCTGGCCTTGAATTTATGGCTAGTCTCTAGGCTAAGCCTCCAGAGTCCTGGGATTATAGGCATACACCTTCACCCTAGCTCTAGCGTCTAGACAAACCCACAAACTCCCTAGAACTGTCTAAATGTGAGGAATAGGAGATTGCCCCAAGGGGTAAGGTGACTAAACCTTCAAGCAGAAGGGTGAGGCTCCATCTTCTTAGTTTCATCAGCCTGAGGTCGGGACATGGGCTGGTTAGGGCTGGTGACTTTCATTTTGTTGCACGGAGCTGCAAAGGCACTCAGACGAGGCCGACTTGAGGACTGCTGGTCAGAACACACCTTCAACGCTCCCTGGATACACAGGGGAGAGTCCGGGGACTCTGAGATGACACGGGACTGGGACAGCCTCCTGTTCCTCCCTCCCACCCAGAACACAGCTCACTAGCTTCAGAAGAAGAGTGGTGTCCAGCTACGCCCCTTGCGTGTGCAACTTCAAAAGATTCTCAGTCGGAAAAATAGGTCATCTAGAAAGGCTAAAAGAAAAAAAATAGAGAAAGAAAGGAAGAGAAAAAGCAGGGTCAATGGGTAAGATCTGCAGTTCCATCAGGAGGTGTTTCTTAGCTACAGAGAGTCTGAGGCTAGCCTGCCTGAGCTCCAGGTGTGACTCAGTTGGGGCAGCTCTTGCCCACCATGCAGAAACCTGGGTTTAGTTTCCAGAACCAAACAAACCAGGCATAGTGTGGAATTCCTGTAATCCCTACATTGGGTAGGTGGAGGCAGAAGGATTAAAAGATCAAGAATATCCACCCCTACGTAGATGATTTAAAAAGTAAAACTCCCAAAACCCACTAAGACAAGTTACATACCTGTACCGCCTACACTCAGCTGGCTGAGGGCAGGAGGATCGACAGTCCTTGGCAGCCGGGACTACATACAGTAAACCGGAGTCAAAACAACAGGAGAGAAAGAGAAAGGATTCTTCATTAGAAGGAACCAATAGATAGGCCACTGTGGGGTTTAAGAGTCATATGCTTTCGCAAAGAAAAAAGACGACCATGAGTACAAGGTACAGACAGTCGGCAGTGAAGGGGAACAGAAAGGACAGAGTTGAAGAACTCTACAAAAGGCGGGTATGTGTTTGTGCATGATATATCCATGACCATAAGTGTGTGTGTGCGTGGTTGTGTGTGTGTGTGTGTGTCTGTTTGAGAATGTCTGTCTGTCTGTGTGTCCTCCTCACCTTTTGAGCACACATGTAGACCAGGAATATTCATCAAATGATTTTATTCCTTAAAACATTTTGCTTGGCTTCTGAGACAGGGTTTCTCTGTGTCTACCAGGCTACCCTTGAACTCAGAGAGTAGCCTGAGTCTGTCTCCCCATCCTGAGGCACCACCAGACCTCTTCTACCTTAAGCAAGCTCCCACACCTGCTCCCTTCCCCACCAGGCGAGGATGACACAGGGATGCTGGCACGTCCTGCTGTCACACAGTCCCGTCCACCCATCTCGCCTGCCCTGGTCTCCAGATCCGATAGTTCAGAATATTGAGAATCTCCATATTCTTTTGGGGACAGGTTTTTACTCAGCCTGGAACTCACTCATGCCTACCCTGGCCTGGAGGTTTTCCTACTTAACAGGGCAGAGTGGCTCAAAGCAGGAAGGAATTCCTGCAGTGGGCAGTTAGAGACGAGAAGATGAGGATCCTGCTCAAGGTCATCTTTGGCTACAGAGTGGCCTGCCTGGGCTCTATGAGGCCTTGACTAAACCACAATGCTGACAGTGCTTCAGTGCAGCTAAGGAGGAGTTGAGGCAGCAGCATCTTCAGGACTATAAAGCCAGCCTGGACTACACACTGTGTTTCAGTCCAGACCGAGTTACAGGGCAAGACTCTGTGTGAACTCGAAAACTATCAAAGAGAAACAGTTCGTAGCCTACGGTTCCTACTAACCAAAACAGACACAACGAAATGTCAGAAAATAAGATGGAAGTGTGCACCTAACACTTAATGCACCTGTCAGGGAATGAGAGCCAATTCTCATCTACGGTTGCAGATAGAATGTGTTCCCTTAGCATACTTCTGTGGGTCTGCAGTTTTTAGGGTGGCTCACTCAAGGTGTTATGTCTACTTGTTTGTTTGTGTGTTTGTTTGTATTTGCCGTGTCTATTACAATCAATTGGAATTTTTATATTATATTTGCATTATTGCGGCAAATATATTATGGCCATCCTCAGTGCTTGGTGATTCCCTGGGGGTTCAACATATGACAGAGCAGCTGGCCTGCCTGAGAGTTGTTCATGTGCAAGAAAAACACACAACCACAGAGACGGAGACAGGCAGACACACAAAAGAGAGAGAGCGACTCACCAGCGGCTGCGTGTTCGAGTGGGTAGAAGGCAGGGGAACAAGTTCACAGTGTCAGGCCAGATCAGCCTCCCAGGCTGGCCAGAGTCTCCTGAGAAGCTCTCTCAGTTTAAGTAGTTCAGTCTGGTCCAGTGACTAAGGCCAGGAATGGACCCTGTGGCATGTAGAGAGTTGTTGACGATGGGCTGGGAAGCATGGGGTTCTGGGGGGAACACTTAGGGACACATTCTTGAACATAGATGCTGTCACAGGACAGCTGCAGAGACGGACACCACACTACCAGTCGCGCAGTCTTCTCTGGGTCTCATGACCCAGACAAGTTGACACGGTCTAGGCGGAAAGAACACGAGATGAGATTTTACCAATGTGACTGTGGTATGCACGAGGCAGCTTCCCGGAACCTCCCCCACCCCTCCAAAAGAAGTGGAAAAAGTGGAAAAGCCTGCTTACCTTTGTAAGATGCATTCGTGGGGCTGTCAAAAACAGAAGTCATCTAAGAGAAGTTCACTGCTGAGTGCAGACTCAGGCAGGCTGGAGGCAGGGAGCACAGCAGGTTGCTGACACCTCACTGGGTTTTGGGTTTCACTCCTTAGCATTTCACCTACCAGTCCCTCAGGGTGTGGCACATGGTGGTGAGTGCAGGAGCCAGTTGTCACTGGTGAGAATGGTGGCCTTGAGGGAGCAAGCAGGCAGAGGCAGGAGGTGAGTAGCTGGAAGGCAGAATTGGTGGAGAGGGGGGACTCTGCTGCCCTGGAGTCCCTCACTCCCCAGCTCAGATTTTCCCAAGCTTTGGGTCTGAGGACTCAAGCAATGGAACTTGCTGGGATGACTTGTGGGGATTCTTGCTAAAGGTTCTTGCAGGAGCCTGCCCTCTAGAGGAGTCAGTCCTACAGGGCTGCTTGCAGGACACATTCTCAACCTGGCAACCCAATTTAGGGCAGGCTGACTAGGAATACTGTCCTTGGGGGAGAGAAGTCTGTGTTCTCTGCCAAGAAACGGGGCAAAGGACAACCACTACCCAGAGCGCCACTTCTGATGTTTCTGCAGGCAGGCAGGGGAAGAGGGCAAGGCGCTATTGTTCCACGAGACAGCCTAGGGCACCTCTGCACCTCAGCCCTCCACACTGAGCTAGACCCTGTGGGAAGCCTACCCTTCCTGCCTGGGATTTTACCTGGAGAGATAGATGTTCTCTGGGGTGGACGGCTCTTCCTCTGCAGGAGGGGCCTGTGGCCAGACAGTGTGGTGTCCTGGGCATCTGGCCTGGGTCCCCAGAGGGGCTGTCCGAATCTCCTCCAGACCGATCCCCAACCCGTGGCTCAGAAGCCACGGAGCTGGGGCTTGACCTCTTCAGGGCTTCAAAGAGAAAGGCACAGGAAGGAGACTCTTAGTGACTTCAAAACGCACAAGACTTAGTGCACTGCCCTGCAGCGCCCAAGTACCTGACTGGTCCTCCAAGGAATCTTTGCCTCCTTTGGCCTTGCCCCCACCTCTCCCTGCTTGGCTCAGCATCTCTGCTGTCCCCCTGTTGCTCAACAAGCCCGAGGTCACACTTGAGGGGACACCTGGTCTTTCTGAAGTGACAGGTTGTTACGCTCACAGTGTGCCACGAGTGGACACAGGCGTCATTTATCACAAAGGACAGGAGGAAAAGTACAAATCAGATGAAGTGAGAAGGGCGCTCACCTGGTTCTGTGGGTGTCTCCAGGATCCCTCGTCTGTGGAGCCTGGTTCTCACGGAATGCATTGTTTCCCTCTGTGGGAGGCAGGCAGCAGCATAGGTGCCTGAGGCAGCTGACAATTGTTTTTTTCACCCGTTTCCAGCGGTGGTGCCTCTGGCTTCGGGAGGAAGCTGGCCTGGCATCCTGGGGCTGACCATGGATGGTGGCCTCTTCCTGTCTTGTGGACACTTCTCGGGTCACTTCCTGCACTGTGTCCCCAAGGGAGGAGCCTTTGGAGGTTACATGGGAGCGCCAGAGTTTCTCTGGGTCATTTGCAGCCCCATTCTGGTTTGCCCCAACAGCGGGGTACGGAGAGCAGGATGGCTGGGCACTCGCCGTCAGGCTGCCACACAATGCCATTTTAGAGTGCGTGGAACTCTCCCTGGTGGCCAGGCTGCTGCTCCTGAGGGAATCAGCCACAGGACAGCGCAGATGGGATAGGTGGGCAAGGTGGATCCTCCTAGGCTGGCAGCACAGGGCGGCAGGCATGTTATGCCTTCTGCCACCCTGCCTGGAATTCTTATCTTCCTTCTGGGGCTCAGATGACACGATGAAGGTTGGGGGAGTAAGGTCAGTAGCTCTCCTGAGGGTCCCAGAAAAGGTGTTAAGATTTCTCAGGTTGGGGACAAGGCCTGGCTCCGTTGATTTTGCAGATTTCCCCTGGTGATGGCAGCAGTCTCCCCCGGGTGCCCGGTTATAGTTTTCCTCTCCTAGACACTCAATCATTCCTTCATGCTTGCACCCCTTGCCTCTCAAGGCCCCAACAATGCGAGGGCTCGGGGTGCCTGTGGGGCTCAGTATGGATGCCTGTGGCTGGCTGTCCCTCACCATGGGGCGCTCCAGGATTTCGTTGATGGTGGGCCTCCTGTTGGGATTTATCATCAGGATCTCCACAATGACGTTAAAAATGTCTATTGGGACGTGATGAGGAACGCTAAAGTTAGCAGCAAGGATTTGCCGCCTCAGACCCACAGACGAGGTAGCTTGAAACGGTATGTGCCTGGCCACCATAAAATAGAGGAGTACCCCCAAGGCCCAAACGTCACTAGCATAGCCATCATAAGGTTCCCCCCAAAAGACTTCCGGGGCGCAGTAGGCCAGAGTGCCGCAGAAATTATTTATCTTTTCCCCAGGGAGAACTTTAACGGCCAGGCCAAAGTCACACAACTTGGCAGTGCCATTGGAGTCAATCAAGATGTTCTTTGCCTTTATGTCTCTGTGCACGATACAGTTGTTGTGGCAGTGTTTCACTGCCTGTAGTATCTGCCGAAAGAGCTTCCGAGCCTCGTATTCCTTTAATCCTCCCGGTTTGCGGATCTGATGCAGTAGGTCCCCTTTGGAGGCGTACTCCATTATAACGTAAGTCACCTCCCGTGTCTGGACCTCCTGGAAGAACTTGATAATATGCGGATGAACGAGGGATTTCATGATATCAACCTCGTTATTATCTGTGGGGTACCTCTCTGTATTGCCTAGAATCTTGACAGCCACGTAGGTGAGAGTAGGCATGTGGAAGGCAAGTTTTACTGGTGCAAAGGCTCCTCGTCCCAATGTCGTCATTATTTGACAAACATCGGTGAAGGTCTTTTCATCGCAATAGAGGGTGTCTCCGCCCTGCTCCATGGTCGGATTCTTGTTGAAACACAATGGGAATTTTAAACAGTTTAAATCACACCAATGAGAATGTTTATCACTATGAATTCCTACATCCCAAAGAGAAAAAGAGTCACAGATATTTCAGGTAACCTAATTAGGTATGTAGTACTCAGGAAGGGAAGGAAGTACCTTCCAAAGCAGTGGACAGCAGAATATAACACAGATCACGTTGGCCGGATTCACCCAGAAACTGAGATAATAAAACAAAGGGTCGCAGAAGCTACGAGCCACTTATTGGGAAGAAGAACCATCGTCTTACTCGAGCTGAACATTCATTGAGAGAGAAGATACTAATAAAATCACATGCAAGAGAAGTTGATGAGACAACAGAAACCCCCAAAACCCAGAGTGTCTTGGTGGGGAGATGGCTCAGGAGGTCAGAAGGTTTACTATTCCTGCAGAGGACCTGTGTTTGGTTCTCAGGACCCAGGTCAGGTGGATCACTGACCCCAGTTCTAGGAGATCCTACACCTCTGACCTCTGAGGGCATTCAAACACACGTGTGGACAATCGCAAGGGCACACACACACACACACACAGACACACACAAACACTTGAGGTCGCCTACATGTACACTCACATGTACTACATTTAATTTTAAATAGCGATATAAGTCTTTTTGTATAATTTTATTTCTATGACCTGGAAGGACATAAGAGGGCAACAGATCCCCTAGGTGTGGCGCTTCAGGAAGTTATGATGTCGTGGGATTGCTGTGAGGCAGACCTAGGTCTTTTGGGCTAAGAGTACATGCTCCTAACTGCTGGGCCGTCTCTCCAGGCTAACCCACCCATCCCCAAAGAAATCTGATTTTGAAAACCCTGAGAGTCCTTCCATGGACTGGAAAATGTGGATGGAATTGAGAAACTTCTTGATATAAATTCAACTAAGAAGATATGATAAAGAACAAGATTGAAATGTTTATGAGGAAACAATCTGCATAGGAAAGCCCAGGACCAGGCAAACCTACTGATGAATCCTTCCAATCTCTTGAAGACAAATGTCAGTGCTCCTCAATACTCCACAAAATAGAAAGGTACTTAGCAGTTCCAAACTCGTTCATGCCAAAACCAGGAAAACACAATAAAGAAAAATAGAGGCTATTTCCATGATGAACATAGATGTAAAAGTCCTTAATAATACTACTTAATACTTTTCACCAAATTCACATTAGCCAGGCCACACTTCATGGTTAAAATATGCTCACAATGATCCATGCTCTATGTATTTAGCCTGACAACACAACATTGAAACAGAATTAAGGGCAAGAGTGCCACAGTAATACAGAAGGATGGCCAGAGAGAAGGATGAAACTGTGGGGCTCTAAAGAACATGGTTGGCACTGGAGAAGATCGCTCTCCATGAGAAAAGCCAGTCCTTCAAATGTGTCCCTTTTCTTCTCTCATATGTGAAACTTGGGAGCAGGAGGGGGTCCTCAACATAAAGAGGGGCTCCTAGGAGTGTGGAGGAGGTAATGTGAGAAGAAAGCAAAGCAGTGTGGGTTAATCACATGATCATGTGATCAGAATGCATTCGAGATGTTTCTGCGATTGCCAGGACTAAATTGTTCCTATGATACGGTACGCCATAACAAGGAGAGGTCTGAAATAACATAAGAAATGGACCAAGGAACACATAACAAAAGTAAATGAAGAAGTAAACCTAAATACAGAGGTTCTGGAGAGATGAGTTAGTGTTTAACAGCACCTCCTGCTCTTTCAGAGAACCCTGGTTCGAGGCCCAAACCACACGGTGCTCACAATCACTTGTTACTTGAGTTCTAGCTAATCTGTCTCCCTCTTGTGACCTCCACAGGTGCGGGGCTCATGGTGCACACACAGACATGAAAACAAAACCTCATACACATTAAATAATCATATTAAAACTTATACCCCTGAAAGCACAACTAAAAATAAACACTGCTGGGCTATGGGGACACATGCGTTTAATTTCAACACTCAGAAGGAAAAGCGGGTGATCTTTTAGTTTGAGGCCAACCTTATCAACAGAGTGAGTTGAAGAAAGGCCAGAGCTACACAAAGAATTTCTGTCCTGAATTCTCCTCCCAATACAACCGCAAAATGAACAGAGAGTGAAAAAAAAAGAACATGAAAAAGTAAGCTCATGAATCAAGCCAGAAAATGCATAATACACCGAGAACAACAACAACAACAACAACAAATATAAAGGGAACAGAGTTGGAGAAAAACTCACTATGTTGGAGCTCAGCAGACCTTGAAAGTCCAAGCAGCCTCTTTCACCAGCAAAGAGCGCCAAACACTTTCCACCTCACGAACCCACCTGCATAGTAAGGAGAGGAGGAGCCTCAGTTAGAGCACTGAGGGCACAGGGCTCTGTCGGGTAAGGATAAAAAAATGACAAATGATGGTTTGCACAGCTCATTGCGTTTCTTCAACTTCTAATACCAAGGACAAAAAGGATGAGTTAGAAAGTGAGAAGACCAAGAGACTTGGAAGGGGTGGGCAGGAGGCAGTGAGATCAGGGGAATGGGCTCAAAGCTGTCCACGTACGTGTCTGTAAATGCCACTGCGAGAATACTCATGTTGTAGAGTCAATGGAAACAAATGTTTTAAAATGGTGAACGAAGGAATAAACCCAGAGAAAATATTAAAACTAAACATTAAAATCGAGTAAACATCCAATTAACGCAGATAACAAAAATTGCCCCAAATTATACCCCAGACCAAGGGAGAAAGAAAGGAAGAAAGGGTTACTTTAAATCCTGGAAACCCAAACCTCTAAACCCCAAATCTGTGACCTTAGAAGGAAACTCACTGTGTTCGGATTCAACGCTTGACGAACTGTAAGCAGCTCCCTTCTCTCTCAATCAAGTTTCAGCTGAAGATCAGCCTCTGCACTGTAAGGAGAGGAGGCAGCCTCAGGCAGAGTTGTGAGGCAACAGGGTTCTGTCATTGTGAGGTCAGAGCAAGAAATGGACCAATGATGGCTTAGCTCAGACACTGGTTTTCCTCACTTCTGTTCTCATGACAGGGAAGGCTGCTCTGGTCAGGGGGAGCAGCGCTGCTTACACTCAAATGACTGTCCCTAGTGTTGCCCAGTGCCCCAATTTTTCCTGCTAGGCCCACTCTCCAAGGTCCACAATTTTCCCCAAATGGTGTCGCGTGGTGGGAACACTGTCCAAACACTTGATTCTTCGTGGGACCTTGACACCCAAACCTTAACAAGGACCCTGTCCACTTTAACAACAAAACGAGCAGTCATAAGTATGACAATGAACTCCAGAGCACTGCCCCCCCCCCCAGTTACGAGTTCTGATACTCTCTCCTTAGTAGGTGGATGGTGTTTTGCTTTTCACTTGGTCCCTAGCCAAACTTCTGTGACAAGTTGGTAAGAACTCATCATGTCTACACTCAAAGTGTTCCATTTCTTTTTCTTTCAACTTAGTTTGATGCTTCCTTTAGGATGGCAGCTCCTTACTACATCGAGATGCTGTGACCAAATACTGCTTTCCATGGTACCCTATGGCCTGGGACAAACATCTGTGGGGCCGAGAGCAAGATGACATCATTCATCACATGATCCCTATTATTCCTGACACCGCTTACCAAAGCCCAAGACCCCCCAAAGACAGTGTTCTGATAGGTTTGTTCAAAAGGACCAAGAAAATACTTGTCAGCCAGAACCCCACAGACAACATAGGTAGGTCATGGAGCCATATCCTGGCACCCTAGGCCCCTCTGCTCTCAAACAGAAGGTCTTAGGTGTGTCCCTTACAAACAACAGTAATTGGTCACTTGCATCTCTGGACATTGGCAAGGTAAGATCAAGATGCCAACAGAATGAGTGTGTAACAGGACTGCTTTCTAACTCTAATTGGTACTTTGTATGTATTCCTACATGGTCAAGGAAAGGCATGAGCTCAGTCTATCAAGCCCCTTTCTAAAGGCCACCTGTTCTGCTGTGTGGCAGATCTCCAAACGTTAATACTGTTTTTCAGGTTTGAAGTTTCAACATGGACTTGACAGGACACAGACATAGACACATAGTTACATACATATTACAGTCACTCACTCACTCAATCACAAACTCATTATGCACACACACACACACGCACACACTCACACACACACAAATCAAACATGCACAACTAGATGTACTCAGCATGCGGAGAATCCTTCAGGGTCAGCTGATACACATTATATAGGAACTCAATGGGAAAGTCAGGAGTGGGATATTTGATCATACTCTGAATATCTTGAGACTGTGTTAATAAAATCAATTAAAAACTCAGGGAGCGGCCTTTTCTGTCTCTCCTCCCGAAGAGGCAGCTTCTGCCTTGCTCCATTCTCCCCACTACTCCTCTTCCCCCTTCAGTTTCTGTCTCTCCCTGCCTCTCGGCTCTTCTCCTCTTTCCCCTTCCCTTCCACACCCACTAAATAGATATCCAACCTCACTCTGCACGGCATGCCTATCCATCTGTCTCAACAAAATAAAAATAAAAGAAGATAAGAAAAGAAAAACAAAACAAAACAAAACAAAGAAACCCTCAGGAAGTGGAGCGAGCAAGTAGTTGACAAGAATCAGCCAAGGAAGAACAAAGTAGCCAGCAATAGGAAGAGAGGGATGCACGGGAAGGTGTAGGGAGGGACTTAGTGATTCGGGGTCTTTTTGGTTTGGGATGAGTGAAGAGATGCTTTTCTTGCTGGGTCTCTGTCCAAATAGGAAAGGAGATTGGTTGCTTCTTAGCCTCTGTGAGCTAGCAGGTCATCACCCCAACATCTGACTCCCAAGTCTTTATCGGTAAATAGAACAAAGGAAGCTTCGTTAAACTTACATTTTGGTGAGTGTGGCCAAGCTGGTGCCAGCGGGACCAGAAGTCCCACTAGGCCTCAGCCTATGTGGTGAGGTGTTGACTGTCGGGCCCTGGGGAGAAGAAAGTAATTAAAATGCAAGTAGATTCAGGTTAGGCCATTAAACTGACAGGAAAACAAGAAAAGTCTCATAAAGGTGAGCACAGGGCTTCTTTTATTGGTTTGTCAGGACGGGTTTCTCTGTTGAACAATCATGGCTGTCCTGGAACTCGCTCTGTAGACCAGGCTGGCCTCAAAGTCACAGAGATTCAGCTGCCTCTGCCTCCCGATTGCTGGGATTAAATGCATGCACCGCTACGGCCCGGCACGTGGCAATTATTAAAGCTAGGAAAGTGGAGGCAGGAGGACCAGCAGTTCAGGCTATCTTTGGCTACACAGTGGTCTTGAGGCCAGCCTGTGCTACAGGAGACCCTCTCTCACCAAACCAAAAGCAAAAGCAAACAGAAGGGCAAGGACTGCTTTTGTCTTGTACATGATTGAGGGTCCCACTGCTTCAAAAGTAACCTTTGCTGTGAGACACGGGGCATGGACACGAGTGTGCCCATGAGTGTGTCATCAACAACCGAGGCAGGAGGCCTGCGATCGGCCTTTTGTGTTCTTGAAGCTACGCTGCCGTCCCCTCCCATAAGTTGTCAACAGATTTACACGGTCAATGGACCTCACAGGACCCGCCCAGAACCAGCTCTGGGGCATAAGCCAAAGAAACCGATGGAAGTTGACAAGAGTTCAAACAGGACGTTCTCTGTCGACTGAACGTTCACACCCCAAGGCATCACATGTGCACACATTACACACTTAGTTACTGGCTAAGTAAGCAGCTCTCTGAGAGATCGAGGCCAGTCTGGCCTACAGACCAAGTTCCATAACAGCCAGAGCCACACAGAGAGGATCCCCGTCTGGAAAAATAAAGAAAGGATGAGATGAAAGAGTTTTCCTCTAGCCCAGGCTTGTGATAACCAGATAAAGACAGTCCTTGTCAACAAAATGTCCCCCCTGTTTTTCCAAAAGGACAGGTATTTGGTATTTGGGGTGGGTCTCTGGAGTGTTGGGCAGAACATCCCAGCACTAGGTAGTTTTGTTCCAGAACATGTTCCTTGAGGTCTTGGGCCAGCAGAACTCATCCTTTGCTTCCAAATCATTATTGCCCCCACCCCTGTGCCTGATAACACATGAGCTTTAGTACTGTAATCGCCCCGCCCCCTGATAGAAAATGAAAACGCCCCACAAAAGATCAGTTTCAGGCACACAGAAGGACAGAAGATGGTGGAGGGACCTGGTGTGCTATGTCCCACCAAGGAAAGTTCCTCTCTTCCTCAAACAACAGGTTCTTTTTAGACCTTTCACTTTTCCTGTTCTTGAATCCTTTTCAGCTGCCCTGTTCCATAATTAGCATCACAAAATGGGATCTAACTATTACCCCTGGCCCTCTCCATCCCTGACTTTTGAACCGCCAGGAAGATCCTAAGATGACCACTTAGGAGGAGGCTTTCTGCTAGAGCACAGGCAGACATACATCGGTGCCCTTCCTTGGGACACCATCCTGTGTGCCTGTCAGTCCTCTGGACAGGAGTCCACATGACTTGCCCTGGACTCGGAAAGGAACTGGCTGAGTGAAAAAGTGAGAAGATCAAGGGACTTGGAAGGGGTGGGCAGGAGGCAGTGAGATCAGGGGAATGGGCTCAAAGCTTTTCACGTACGTGTCTGTAAATGCCACTGCGAGAATACTCATGTTGTAGAGTCAATGGAAACAAATGTTTTAAAATGGTGAACGAAGGAATAAACCCAGAGAAAATATTAAAACTAAACATTAAAATCGAGTAAACATCCAATTAACGCAGATAACAAAAATTGCCCCAAATTATACCCCAGACCAAGGGAGAAAGAAAGGAAGAAAGGGTTACTTTAAATCCTGGAAACCCAAACCTCTAAACCCCAAATCTGTGACCTTAGAAGGACACTCACTGTGTTCGGATTCAACGCTTGACGAACTGTAAGCAGCTCCCTTCTCTCTCAATCAAGTTTCAGCTGAAGATCAGCCTCTGCACTGTAAGGAGAGGAGGCAGCCTCAGGCAGAGTTGTGAGGCAACAGGGTTCTGTCATTGTGAGGTCAGAGCAAGAAATGGACCAATGATGGCTTAGCTTAGACACTGGTCTTCTTCACATTCTGTCCCTAAGTACAGGAAGGCTGCTCTGGTCAGTTGGAAGGCAGGGGCCTGAGGAGGCCTGTTATACCCAGTAGCATTCACCATATTTCTCTTTTTTGTTGATCGTGTCTGCTTTTTTCATTCTTTTGTTCTTTTGGGACCTGATACCCAGGTCCCAACTAAATTACACACAGTAGCTTATTCTTACTTACAATGGCTAGCCTTAGCTTGGCTTGTTCCCTACCAGCTGTTCTTATCTTTGAATTACCTGTCCTCTTTGCCTCTGGCTCTGGCCTTTTCCCACCCCCCTTTCTTTCCCCTCTGTGTGTCTTACTTTGATTCCTACTCAGTGGTGGGTAACTGCTTACCTTCCCCTAGCATCCTCCTCTCCCTGTTCTTGCTCTTTCTCTGTTCCTTCCTTGACGATTTTCCTTCTATTTATACTCTCTCTGGGACTGACCAACCCATCCTTTCTCCTGCCTTTAAAATCTTTCTCTACCCATTAAAATTTTCATTAGCCCCCCAAGTATTTTAGACAGGCAAAGCATCACACCTTCACAGCCTTAAACAAGTGCAACCTAAACATAAATTACATACCTTAAAATAATATTCTACAACACCCCCTTACCTACTGTTTCCTTCTGGGTTTTATTTAGCAGGTTTTCCACAACTTTCAAACATGGCCACATGCTATGGATCAGTGTCCAAACACAGGATCCTTCCTTGGGTATTACACATCCAAACCCTAATAGAAACCCTTTCTGCTTTAATAATCATAGTAGGTGGAATCATTTGAATTATAAAAAGGCTCCGGATGTTGTCCTTCACCAGGTACGGACACTGTGTATTTGTTTTCTCTTGCTGTGAAGAAACATCATGACCAAAAGCAACTTGAGCAAGGAAGGTTTACTTCCCTTTCACTTTCCTATCAGAAGCTACCATGAGAGGAAGTCAGGGCAGGAAGTCAAGACAAGAATCTCGAGGCAGGAACCAAAGCAGATACCATGGAGTAAAGCCACTTACTGACTTGCTCTCCTTGACTCTCTAGGCCAGCTTATTTTATATATACAGCCATGACCTCCAGCCCAGGAACATCAATCACTAATTGAAATTCCCCATACACTTACCTATTAGATAGTTAAGTTCCTTCTTCCTCAGATTACTCCAGCTTGTGTCAAGTTGACAAACACCATCTGGCACACACTGACACTCATCTATTAGTGGATGAGTAGCATGGTCCACTTTTCACAGACCCTAACATGTTGTCATGACTTTTGGCTTATGGAGCCCATCACATCCATCCTCAAAGCAATCAGTTCCTTTTTTTAGTAGACTCTGATTGATCAGAATGAAATGGCAGCCTCTGACTGACTCTGGGATGCTCTGGCAAGGCTCTGTTTCCCAGGACACTCCAGGGCAAGTGACTAACTTCTACGGGGCTGAGAGGAATAGACTTTGTCACATTCTCTCCATAAACACTTCATCCAATTTCCCACCAGACAGAAATCTAGGACCCCAGCGGGCAGTGGGTTGATATGTTCAAAGTGATAAGAGGAAAAAACTCCATCAGTGGTCCTGGAATCCGCAACTCTGAAGGAGGATGCACATGTGGATTCTTCAATGAAACCTGATGTTCTGGACCAACATTTTAGAGAACGTAGAGGGGAAAAATCCTCTCAAAATAAACCAAACAACAACCAATATAGTTGAGAATGCAAATGAAAATTCAGAGCAGACCTCAGAGCTAGGGCAAGTCCCAAGTAGCTTTTCTGAGTGTGTTTAGACTCCTTTAGCTATCATGGCCCCTTTCACGATTTTAGTTCTGCTTTGTGTCTCTGTCCATGTGGACTCTAAACGCTGGTACAGTTGGTGCTGTCCTAGTTCCAGGCCTTTAAGACCTCGTGCCTCAGAAATACCAGCCATTGCCACCTGCATGGAGCCATCTCCTACTGCTAGACTCTCAGTGTTGTCACCGTCTGACCTCCAGTCCCTCACTGCCACACCCGACCTTCTCCAAACGCCTCCACACCCAAGACCAAACCACAAGATCAGCTATCCATTCCCAACTCTACAGTTTTCAATTATTTATCGTTTTTAGTGTCCTTCCATCCAGCCCAGGGTCAGAACTGTGCCGGATTTCTAAACTAGGAATTGGATCTTGGCTTTGAATGGCATTTCCCTGATAGTAGCCCGCACTTGCCTTCTCTTCAGTCCTGGGCAAGGATATCTGAGAGTCACAGTCACAGAGGCCCCAGGAGACCCCTGAACAGTCGGACTTTCTTCTAGCCGGGTGTGGTGGCACACAACTTTAATCCCAGCACTCAGGAGGCAGAAACAGGTGGATCCCTGAGTTCAAGGCCAGCCTGGGCTACAGAGCAAGTTCCAAGACAGTCAAGACTATCTATAGTATTAGACCCTGTCTCGAAAAAGCAAATGAAACCTAGAATCTTCCAAAGCCTGACATTCGTGGCAGCTGCCGCTTCCGGGTCTTCAGCAGGAGGGTGGGAGACCTCAGCCAATGCCAGCTGGCCACTCCCTTGGGGTTGTCTGTTTTCCTGTGATCCTGTGAATTAGCTGGAAATCGCAGGGATCTGTGGCAGCCTTACACCTGTGCCGTTCAGACCCTGCAGGAGTCAGCAAGCAGTGGGGCTGGGCTCCAGCACTTGCAGGTATGGTGCCTCTTGCTGGCTTTGATTTTCTGTTGATCTCATCCATAAACAGGAGCTTCTGTGTTTGAATACCATGCGCTGCGTATGTATTCACATGTAAAGGTGGGCTGCACACACACCAGGCTGGAACACCATGCGCTGTATGTGTGTTCACATGAATAGGTAGGTGGGCTGCGCACACACCAGGCTGGAATACCACGCACTGCATGTGTGTTCACATGTAAAGGTGGGCTACGCGACCACCAGGCTGGAATACCATGTGCTGCTTGTGTGTGCACATGTATAGGTGGGTTGCACATACACCAGGCTGGAATACCATGTGCTGCTTGTGTGTGCACATGTATAGGTGGGTTGCACATACACCAGGCTGGAATACCATGTGCTGTTTGTGTGTGCACATGTATAGGTGGGTTGTACATACACCAGGCTGGATCACTCAGTCTATCACAATTCAGTTGTCTCTGAGTCTTCATTAACCCTGGCAGATGAGGACAATCACTTCTCGCTGCCTGGCCTGGCGCTAGGGGTGCTCAGTAGATATCTGAGCAGTTGTCCACGTACTGAGCATCATGCAGAGTGGTAGCCCTATCCGCTGGACCCCAGAAGACTTTTACCCCCATCACCTGCGCATCAGAAGACGAGTTTGCCTGTGCTGGCGACATCATTGTAAGAGAAAGCCTGTGGTCTTGGTTTCTTGGGGAGAAGTCCTCAAGTCCCAGGTGACTTCAAATGCCACACTGGGAAAGGGGACTGGATGGGGACCGGGTGTTGTACTCAAGGACTCTGCCCACCAGGTTCTCTCTCCACATATTGTAACATTCCCCCGCTGTTTGGGATTCAGTTGCGGTGAAAAGTGAGATGGAGGGAGGGACAGCTGCCTATTTCCAGTGAACCGACAGGCTCTGAGCAGCGTAGCAGCGGGAGACAGGTTCTTGGGCCGATGACAGCAACCACACAGGTCCCTGCTGTCCCTAGAGAGAAGTATGCCTTCAGACGAGTGGCCAGCAGCTGGGGATGAAGGCCAGCTGTCCCGTCTCCTCAGGAAATCGAGGGACTCCCCGTTTGTCCCTGTGGGTAAGTACCTGCCTTGATGGTTGTAGGAAAACCATGACGAGAATGAGTTCAGCCTCTCTGGGGTGACTCTTCCCGTGTGCGCGCATTCTGATTCTCCAAAGTGTGCCCCTCAGAGAAGCATGGGTTGAGCTTGGGGATACTTTCTAGCTCACATGCCAGTGGGTTTTAGCTAACCTTTTACTGAGTTTTACACACTTCATCAAAGGCCTATCTAATGTCTTTATATTTACTGTTGATGGGGGGGGGGGCTGTCACACACATGTCACAGCAAGCATGTCAAAGGACAACTTTTGGGGACTGGTTCTCTTCTTCCACTATGTGGGTTCCAGGGATCAAACCTAGAACATCAGACTTGGCAGCAAGCACCTGCTGGGCCATCTCGTCAGCCCCTAGAGGTCTATCTAATATTATTAGTTCACACGAACTCAAACAGAACTCCCTGAATAGACTCACGTTTCTGGCTGAGGACCGGAGCAACAGTTCAGCATCCCGACGGTCGGCTAGAACCGCCTGTCTCTGTTCTGCACATCACTTGTAAGTCTTGGCATCTGCTCTTACAGGTTTTCCCTGCATCACTGTCAAGTATGATTGAGAACATTACTCCTAGGGGGCTGGGATGCAGCTCAGTTGGTGGAGTTTGCCCAGCTTGTGCACAGCGCTAGGTTCAAGTCTTATGTATGAGTGCAGGTTGGCAGATCACTCCAAGTCCACCACTCAGGAAGACCTGAAGTTCAAGGTCAACATCACTATAGAGTAAGATCAAGACCAGTGTGAGCCACGAAAGACCCTGCCTCCAAAGAGGGAGGCAACAGAAGGAAAAGCAAGCCCCTTAGAGCTATTTGGGCAGATCCCGGTAATGGCAGATTAACCTCCGTGTCTGTTGCACATTAAGGCGGTGTTCTGCAGGAACAGAGTGTCTAATGCACAAAGATGAAAGCTCCCAGCTAAACTCAATTACCTGCAGAGCAGAGACACTAGGAACAGAATGGCACTGACTTAGATTCACAGAGGGACAGAACCTTTTAGTGAGGACAGAACCGGACTTGATCAAGGGAAGAGTCAGATTTTAGCTAGAAAACAAATAAGGATAAAGTTTGTATGTATTGTTGAAGTTTCATTTAGCTTTTGTAATCTTAACAATAGTTACAGGATATTTTGCCACAGGATGGACTGTATCATACAGATAATTTACAAAATACTTCTATCGATGATCTGAAATTACTTCCATCAAATTATAATTTATTGGGATGGACCCTGAACTAGAGTACTTGCCTCAAACACATAGGCCCTGGGGTCCAATTTGAAGCACTGTGAAATAAATCAAAATAAATCTATGATTCTTCTTATTTTTTGAGACAGGTCTTCCCTACGTAGCCTTGGCTGCCCTGGGACTCCCTATGTAGACCAGGCTAGACTCGAACTCACAGAGATCTCTTCTTATAACACTTTGTAGGTTTACAGTTTTTCTTCTGCTCAGTGTAGCACAAATAATAAAAACCCAGAGACAGACATTAGAGTTCAACCTGAAGATCAGAAAAGCAAAGCACCAGCCACTGACTCTTACCGCTACCTCAGACCGAAAATGGGTGATCCTGCCTCCAGAAATTGAGACTGAGACCTGTCTCCTCCCGTCTTATGTTCCTCTCTAGTGTTGATTAAAGGCATGTAGCACCACCACCCGGCCTCTATGGCTAACTAGTGTGGCTGCTAGGATTACAGGTGTGCGCCACCACTGCCTGGCCTGCATGGCTGACTAGTACAGCTGCTTTGCACTGACCTTCAGGCAAGCTTTATTTATAAAAACACAATATACCACTATAGTTCAGGCTATTTAGGGCTTTTAGTTTTTCCTCAGATTGATACAATCATGAGTATTTTTGTGTCATATTCTGTACTTTTGATTAATTTCTTGGAATATATTCCAAAAGTGAAATTTCTACATTAGGAAGCATGAGCAGTTTAAGATCATTGTAACTTTTTAGAGCTGGGTGGTGGTGGCGCAGGCCTTTAATCCCAGCACTCGGGAGTCAGAGGGAGGAGAATCTCTGTGAGTTCAAGGCCAGCCTGGTCTACAAGAGCTAGTTCCAGGACAGCTAGAACTGCTACACAGAGAAACCCTGTTTCGAAAAACCAAAAATAAAATAAAATAAAAATAAAAATGAATGAAAGAAAGAGAGAGAGAGAGAGAGAGAGAGAGAGAGAGAGAGAGAGAGAGAGAGAAAGATCATCTATCTTTTGCCTGGGATTAAAGGCATGTGCCACCTTTAATCCAACCAGGGAGTTAAAAAATCTTATGTGTGTATGTGCCTATGTATGTGAATGTGTGTGTGTGTGTGTGTATGTCTGTATGTGAGAGTGTGTGTGTGCATGTGCATGCACCACATGTGACCTGCAGATGCAGGAGATCAGAAGAGGTGTCAGATGCTCTGGAGCTGAAGTTCCAGGCAGTCCTGAGCTGCCTGACTTGGGCTACAGGAACCAGACCCTGGTCCTCAAGTGTTTTCAACTGCTGAGCCATCCATCTCTCCACCCTCAAGTCTTTTATAAGTATGTGTGTGGTGTGGGAGAACTGTCTGTATTCTGTCAATCATATTTTAATAAAATGCTGATTGGCCAGGCAGGCAGTATAGGCGGGAAAGCCAGACAGGAAGTAGAGGTGGAGCAAAGAGACTGAGAGTATTCTGGCAAGCAGAAAGCTCCCTCCACAGTTCTGCCCAGACCACCCGAGAGGAAAGATGTAAGCTGCCCCGCTGGAAGAGGTACTGAGCCATGTGGCTAATGTAGATAAGGATAATGGGGTAACATAAGTTATAAGAGCTAATAAGTAGCCTGACCTAATGGGCCAATCAGCTTTATAACTTATAGAGATCTCTGTGTGATTGATTTTTCTCTGGGGCTTGCCGGTTGTGGGGTACTGGGTGGGACAGAAACCCCAACAAGCCGGCCCTCATGATACATGTGTGTAAGAGAGAGATTGGAAGGGCATGTGTGGAGGTCATAAGACAACTATAGCTTCAGCTGTCTTCCCTTAAGTGGGATCCAGAGACGGAGCTCAGGCTGCCGGGTCCCACAGCGTCCGCGACCCACCAAACCACCTCACTGGCCCTGCCATCGCTGTCCTATTGGCTTGCCTTTTGCTGTGTATACATCTTGTCCTTTAATCATTTCCCTCAGCCCATTCACTAACGAGCCTATAAAACACACAGCATTTTGATCGTTTACCCTGGTTCTTTCTTCACGCTACCAAAGAGATCGTGAAGGCTATGGATGTCACCTATCCCTAGGATCTCCTGTGCCAACATAATTAACCAGAACTTCTTATCCCCATAAGAAGAATTCACTGCATTCTGTAAACCATGAACAAACACACAGACCCTATAGTTTAAGAGGGGAAATCCATTTATAGACATCATAAAGAAAATACTTAGTTATGAACTTAACACGTGTATGCTGACAATTGCAAAATTTCAATTAAATAAATCACAAATGACCTGAATAAATAGACTACCTACTATGTTCATGAATGAGTATTAGTTATATATTGTAATATAGCAATGAGGTCAGGTCTTCCCAAACAGATCCAGAGGTTTAATGTCATTCCCATTACAATCCCAACAAGGTTTTTGTGACCACAGCGCTTGCCTTGTAAGCACATGGACCTGAGTTTGACCTCTGGAACCCACATAAAAAAGGCCAAGGGCATGGAGCCTGCTCACTTGGATCCCAGCACTGGGGAGGTGGAGCCAGCAGATCTGTAGGACTCCGTGGCCAGCCAGGCTGGCTTACTTGGTGAGTTTCAGGCCAGGGTGAAGAGCACATGAGGAATGACACCCTTAGGCTATCTGCTGGCCACTATATGCTGTGTACACAGGTGCACATAGACATACATACATAGACACACAAAAGACAAGCTTAGAGCCTAAGACGTAACATGTGGAAATCGTGAATTCTCCAGCAGCTAAAACAGCGTTTGTCTTTCAGTGTTTGAGACCAGTCTAGAGCCCTTGCTCACGAAAGGGAAATACTCTAACACCAAGACCTTGGGCTTTTCGTTTTTTGAGGTAGTCTCCCTGTCTCACTTAGCTGGCCTCTAACTCCTTGATCCTCCTGCTTCAACCTCCCAAACGCCTACACTACACATGTGTGCAGCGTGTTCTGTTCTGGGGTTTGTTTGTTTAAGATAAAGTGAAAGGAGGCATTCTGTCTCCTAGCTCGGATGACCCAGACACTGTGGCTGCTGATGGAGAGATACATAGATCAGTAACCAGAGAACCTCAAGGTAGAACAGCACTGTGTTTTAAAAACATTTTTACTTAAACATTTTTTTTAGATTTATTTTTTAATTTTTTATGTGTATGGGTGTTTCCATAGGTATGTACGTTTCTATACCACGTGCACCTGGTGCCCCTGGAAACCAGAAGAGATTTACAGTTTGCATGCCTTGGATATACTTTAAATGCTAATAAAATTGCTCTTGAGCTTAAAGAAAAAAATAAAAGAAAAGAAAAAAGGAAGGAAGGAAGGGAGGGAGGGAGGGAGGGAGGGAGGGAGGGAGGAAGGAAGGAAGGAAGGGAGGGAGGGAGGGAGGGAGGGAGGGAGGGAGGGAGGGAGGGAGGAAGGAAGGAAGGAAGGAAGAGCAAGTTAGTGTGAGATGTGTGGTGGAGAACAGACTAGCTAGCCTGGGGTTTGCAGTGCATTAGCAAGAGGAAATATAAAAAGATTTCCAAATACACCGAAATTCAGTCCTTCAATCTCTCTTCCTCTCTCTCTAAATAAATTCTTAAAAACTATAATTTTGAGCATGTTTATTGTTCAGTAAAATTTCTACTACTGTGATAAAACACCATGTCTAGAGGCTGGAGAGATGGCTCAGCAGTTAACAGCACTGGCTGTCTTTCCAAAAGACCCAGGTTCAATTCCCAGCACCCACATGGTAGCTCATAACCGTCTATAACTACAGTCATAGTGTATCCAGTGTCATTTGCTGGCTTCTGTGGGCACTGAACACATGTGATACAAAACATAGACATATAAAATAGAACACCATGACCAAAACCAGCACAGTGACAAAAACGATTTGGTTCATCTCATCTTGCAGCCTGCTATGGAGGAAAGCCGAGGCAGGGCTGGAGGCGGGGACAATCCTGACGAAGTCATCTGCCCGCTGGATTGATCTGCTTTACTTTCTCAGCCTCTGTTTTCTTAGACCTATGGGCACCCTGATGGAGGCATTTTCTCAATAGTGGTTCTTCTTCCCAGATGACTCCATCTTGCATCTAGATGACAAAAACCTAGCCAGCACACAGGGTTTCATGTAGCCCAGGCTAGCCTTAAACTCCCTGTACAGTGGCATCCTGGTTACAGGCATGGACTGCCACACCAACTTGAGACAATCTTAGGCTTAAGGCCATGCTAGGCAGGTCCTCTGCTATAGCTCTTTTTAATGTCCTCTTTGGTACAGGTTGAGCATTTGAAATCCAAAATTTCAATATACTTCAAAATCTGAGTCACCATGATGCTTTGAGGGGAAGGTTCCACACCTGCTCTCACGTGAGGAGTCACAATCAAAGTATAGGTACTCTGCAGATCTAGGAAACACCTACAGTCCAGGTGAACAGGTGTGGGAGGCATATACAGGCTTGCTTTTGAGACCTGGGTTCATCACAAAGTATCGTGCAATGCAGATATTCCAAAATCTACACCACCTGCAAGCCTGGCTTCTGGCCCCGAGTGTGTTGGGCAGGGACACTCAGCCTGCAGTTTGACTGCCCGTCTTCCGGGTAGCTGCCCTGTACACTTGCCTCCTGTTTATCCTCTCATGGTTTAAATTCACAGGGGTGGCAGGTTTTGTGCCTGTGCTGTCCTGCGGTCTCTAAAGTTGAAGTCCAGAAGAGATGAGAAGCTGTCCCTTCGTCTCATTCACGTGGGGGTCGCTGCCCAAGGCTGCGTTGTGGGAGCCGTGACCCTAGGTAAGGTTTCTCAGGGCCAGCTGTCCTCCACAGGTGTGCGCATCTGTGTGTATGTGTGTACTTTTGTTTTCCTTGTTCTGTTTATTCTTGGTAGAAGATAAATATTGGCTTGAGACAGTATGAGGCTGCAGATAAGAAGATTCACCTTGGGCCCTGGAGAGATGAAGCAGTTAAGAGCACTGGCTGTTTCTCAGAAGACTCAGGTGCAGTTCCCAGCACCCACGTGGTGGCTCAGAACTACTCGTAACTCCAGTTCTGAGATCTGAGAGTTCTGGAATCTTCTTTAGCATCAGGCATACACAGTGTGTACTTCCATACTTTTAGGCACTCATGCACATAAAAATAAACCTTTAAAGGAAACAGGCTAATAGGGGCGAGGCTTCTTAATTTCTTACTATTTTCACCTGATAAGACCTCAAGGAGGGGGGTGGGTATTTTGTTGTTGTTTTTCAATACAAGGTTTCTCTGTAGCTTTGGAGCCTGTCCCGGAACTAGCTCTTGTAGACCAGGCTGGCCTCGAACTCACAAAGATCTGTCTGACTCTGCCTCCTGAGTGCTGGGATTAAAGGTGTGTACCAACAAAGCCTAGCTTCTTTTCTGGTTTTCTGAGACAGGGATTTTCTATGTAACAGCCTATGGCAGTGTTTCTCCACCTTCTAACACAGTTCCTCATGCTGTGGTGACCCCCAACCATAAAATTATTTTCATTGCTACTTCATAATTGTAATTTTGCTACTGTTATGAATCACAATGTAAATATCTGCTATGTGGGGGGGTCGTGACCCACAGGTTGAGAACCACTGCTTCAGCGGCAGGTGCTGAACTGCCTCTACCCCATCCAGTTCTGCTCACAGCAGTGGCTGCATCCCCAGCACTTTACTTAGGAGGAGCCACTTCAGAGGCCAAAGATCTAAACAACATTTTTACTTCCATCCAGGTGTGAAGTTTGCCCACTGAGCAATGTACTGACAAGAAAAGATAGGACCACGTCTTAGGGTTTCTATTGCTGTGATGAAACACCATGACCAAAGGGCGAGCTGGGGACTAAAGGGTTCATCAGGCTTACACTTCCACATTGCAGCCCATCACTGAAGACAATCAGGACAGGACTCAAGCTGGGCTGGAACCTGGGGCAGAGCTGATGCAGAGGCCATGGAGGGGTGCTGCTTACTGGCTTGTTCCTCATGGCTTGCTCAGCCTGCTTTCCTATAGAATCCAGGACCACAGCCCAAGGATGGCACCACCCACTATGGGCTGGGCCCTCCCCCATCAATCACTAAGAAAGTGCTGCTTCCCTACAGCCTCATCTTAGAGAGGCTTTTTTCTATTGACGCTCCCTCCTGTCAGATGATGTCAGCTCGTGTTGCGCTGACATAAAGCTGTGTAGCACAGAGCACTCTGGGTGGCGGTGAGCTCACTGTGTAGCCTGGATGGCCCTCAGCGCAGGTGGCCTTCCTGACACTGGCTCACAAGGGCTGGAATTCAGCTGTGCAGCACCATACCTGGCGTGCACTTCTGAGGTTTGTTTGCTTGAGACAGAATATCTCTAGGTAGTCGAAGGTGGACCCCAAACTTGCTATTTAGTCAGGCCAGACTCAGAATTACAATTCTCATGATAGGATAGGCAAGAAGAATTTAGAATGTTCAAACATGAGCTAGCTAGAATACGCAGGACAGACTAGATTCCTACAGTGGCTCTGGTTGGCTGTTTTCCTATGGGCCTTATGTATTGGCCCCTTTTTCTATAGACATTATACATTTCCTATGGTCCAATGGAGCGTATTTATTGCATAGGTAGTACCAAAACCCTTTCATTACTTTGCTTTTAGGGTCCTACACTAGAGCCCAGGCTAGCACTTAGGAAGTACCCCAGGCTATCTAGAGCTTGAAATGTTCCTGCTTCAGGCCTCCTGGTACAGGGATTAGGTGTGTGCTCCTGGCTCAGTAGACGATGCTCACGTGACCTGTTCAACAGTGAACTTGCTAGCACGGCAGGAGGACCTGTCAGTTCAACTGCATCAGAGTTCTGGAGGCAAGACATTTCACCCAAGCAACTGTAACGAAATTTCCAAGGAAGCCTGGCAGAACCCTGTGAGGACCCTAAAGTTCTCACTGCTGGAGGAGAGTACCAAGATGGCTTCAGAGTACACTAACTTCACACGGTACAGCTTAGAGGGGCACATTAAAAGATATCTACTCAGCACCATCATCAGACTGCACGGGGCCCAGGCCAGGCCTTGAGGATTTTGCCTTTGCAGCAGCAAGGCCAGCTCAGAGTCACTCAGGGGGGTTCCCTGCCACTTTCCCGCTCTCCTCTCCAGCCATGTTTTGTTTCCTGCAGTGAGAACCTCTGGCCACAGCTGCAGCTGCCTCTCTGCTGTGAGAGCCACTGGTCACTGTGGCCTCCATACCACAGGGCCAGTTTCTGCTTCAGTTTCCTCTCTTCGTGGGTCCCGAACCTGAAGATCTGTTGTAATTGTAGCTCCCCACCTCCAAACCTGCCCTCACTGTTAGCAGATCATCTACCAAAGCCACGCGGCCAAGGCTGTCACCACCCACAAACTCCTCTTCAATGGCAACAGCTTCCGTTTCCAGAGCTGCTTTGGCCAGTCACGGCGTGCACGAAAGCAAAGCTCCTCTCCTGGCCCCCGCCTGAATCAGCCATTCCCATCTCTTCAGAATGCTCTCTCGGGTGTCAGTCTTAGTGTCTTTAGTGTCACCAACTAAGCTCTTTGTCATGGTTCAGAGGGCACTTGGTCTCTGTGAACCTTCTCGAGAGGACCCTTCGGTCCACCACCCTTCTGTCCACCCTGTGTCCTTACGTCCGTGGTGACATCCAGCCACTTCACGTGGCGTAAGTGACACACACGAAGCCTCGGAGTGCTTACTGTTTGGTCCTCTTATCACCAAGCGTCACAGCTCAGCTATGAGGAGCCTCCAAAGGTTCGTGGCTTGGTTGGCCTCATAGGCTTTCAGGAAGCGACAGCTAGTGTGTTCCCTCAGGAAAATCTGATCTGGTAACGTATGGGGACATTTTTTGTTTGTCCTGCTGGGAGTGGAAGGCAGGGGTAGAAGGAAGGGCTGCTGCCAAGTGGCCTGCAGTGTGCAGGGCATCCAGAGCAGACAATGTAGCCTCAGCTGGCAGCAGCACTGAGCCTACGAAACTGCCATCGAAGCAGCCAGTCAGAGTGATTGTCCTGACTCCGAGTCCACCCACCCACTTTGTGGTGCACAAGTAGTCCTGGCTCCCTTCTCAAGTCCCGATAGCGCTTTCATTCCGAGAATTGCTGCACTGAGCCGCTGGCCTCCCCGGACTGCAGTGGACTTAGAGATCCAGATCTTAAAGGGGCCACTGGCAGCATCTGATCAGCAAAGGCCAGGGATGCTTGATCGTCGTGATTAGCAGCAGTCCATACAGCAACCAGCACAGGCTAAGCCATAGAGATGGGGGTGGGCGAGCTACAGTGGGGACCCTGGGTACAGTGACCCTAGAGCTGAAAGTGGAGTTCCTGGTTATGTTAGGGGCCCTGATTATGGCAGAGGCCCTAGTTACAGCGGGAGCCCTGGTACAGTGTGGGCCTTGGTACGGTGGCCCTGGAGCTGAAAGTGGGGACATTACAGAAGCAGAAAAGGCTGGGCTTGAACTTAAAGTGGAGAGTTCTGGCCCCTAGGGGAAGATACTGCAATATCCTCCAACATACACATGTTACACACACACACACACACACACACACACACACACACACACACACGTGTATGTACAACACATCTATGTATAAACAAATGTACTATGATCATCTCGCTAGCTTGCCCCAAAGAGACATGTAGCCATTTACCAGAGACCTGAGCAGCACAGGGAGGAAAATCACATCGTCTGAGGCGGGTCGAGCACTGGCTGGATGCTGGCAGACCCCTGCCCTGCCACTCTAAGGAAGAGTCTGTAGATGTCTGTGCTTTGTAGAGGGCCTGTGTCATCACAGCCTGCTGCTTCCTGTCACGAGCATGTTCGTCTCTAATTCTCTCTCTCACACACAATTGGAATACACACACACACACACACACACACACACATGCACGCTCAGAAACTTTCAGAATTCTTCCACAATTTGGCACTGTTGTGTGTGCCGTGCACATGGGAGTACACACATATGGCACACGTGAAGCAAGGCATGTGTGCAGCACAGCTCTGTGGAATGGTTCTGGCCACCTTTCGTGATTTCTGAGGTCACTGGGCTTGAGAGGCAGATGCCCTCACCCCGAGCTGTCTTACCAGCATCTGTCAGCATCCCCACACTGGTACCCTGCCCTGTAAGAGCCACTACAATACAGGGCCGGAAAACCAAGTGTCACTGTATCTCACAGGACAGTCGCTTTGTCTCAAACCACTGTTCTCACAGTACACGGATTGCAATCCCCATGGCTATAGAGAGAGCCCAGTGATTGGGCGCTTGCTGAGGATATTGGAGGCCCTCAAATTGAACAAAACATGGCACAAAAATCAGGGTGGCACAGATCTGTAATCCCAGCACCCAGTAGATGAAGGCAGGCTTATCAGATGTTCAAGGTCATTTCCAGTGAGTAGCAAGTTCAAGGTTAGCCTGAGACTTCAGTAAACTCTTTAATTGTAGAATTCCCATCCTATACATAAAGGGGTTCTTAGGAATCTGGGTAAAAAATACTGTATCTTGAAACTAAAAAGTTAACCAGATGTGGGAGGTCCCACACGTCCTTCCCCTTGCATCCAGGAATAGAAGCCACACTGGGCAAGACAGTCAGATCCTGGCTCAAAAAGAAACAGACTAAAATAAAAAGTAATAATGCTTTGCTAATATATACACTGTTTATATTAAATTTATTGTTTAAAAATAAATACGCATGCCTATAATACCAGCACTGAAACTGAGGCAGGAGGCTACCAGCTGGAGGTCAGTCTGAGTCCAGGCTGCATAACAAAACCTTGTTTCAAAAAAGACACATTTTTGAGGACATATTCAATATTATTTCTTTTTCTTTCTTTCTTTTTTGTATTTGTTTTTCAAGAGGATGTCTCTGTAGCTTTGAAGCCTGTCCTGGAATTCACTCTGAAGACAGGCTGGACTTGAACTCACAGAGATATACCTGCCTCTGCCTCCCAAGTGCTGGAATTAAAAACATGCGCCACCACCATCCAGCTCAATGTATTTCTTTACACACAATTTAAAAGCTTGGAGAGGCAGGGGGATGGCTTGATAGTAAAGTGCTAAGTGCTTGCTACATCAGTGTGAGAAGTGAGTTCAGATTCACATCTGTAACCCCAGTGTGCCTGCGGTGAGATGGGAGCTGCTTGGCTGGCTAGCCTGGTGTCCACAGGACCTGACAACAAAGATACCCTGTCTCAAAGCAGAAGTGACTCCACACACATGCTAGGGCGCAAGCATGCCTACTTTCACACACATAAACATACAAACTAAAACTAAATCTAATAAGAAGCTAGGGTGTCACTGTTAGCACATGGAGCTGTGTGTCGTAGACATGAGGGCGTCACACTTAGGTCTCGCTTGGAGAATCGGTTCACCAGTGAAGCGACAGGTCTGTGAGCTGAGACGAAGATACTGTGACCTTAGGGAAGTGGGTGGAAAGAGCAGGAATCATCTCTAACAAGACAAAAGAAATGAGTCCAGAACTCTCTGCCAGCCAGAGGTTTTATCTGCTACTGCTACGTGTCGAGACAGTCTCACTATCCGGTGCTGGCCTCAAACCCCGTGTAGCCAAGGATGACTGAACTTCTGACAACATTCCTGCCTCTGCTGTCTGAATGCCGGGATTACAAGTGGGTGCCACCATGCCTGGTGTATGGGGTGGTGGGGATCAAGCCCAGGGCTTGTGGTGGCGGCTAGACCAATATCCTTAGTGACCTCTCCGTCCCAAGAACATCGCTTCAGTGACAGTGATTTCAGCTAAAGAAAAACATTTGGGCTTGAATTCTACGCGTCATTCTAGTTATTTCAGTATTTCACTCTAAAATTTTTGCAGCTTGTGCCTCAGTTTACTATCATGTGGAGCTGCAAGAAGAATTCACAGAGCCCTATCCTCTGTGGCCCCTAGGGAGCTCACAGTGGGCAGTCTTGGGGGAAGTAAGCGACTTGGATGACTAGGTACCGGATGCCCTGGCTGGGAGACAGGATGGCAATGAGAATTCGGCTGAGTCTTCTGACTCCTCTAGCTTTTGGACATTTGGAGATTTACTAACACGTCAAGGCTTCATGGAGGCAACCCTTTCCCTCTGAACCTATTTTACCTGTGTCCCCCGTCCCCAGCACAGTCCTAGGACCTTGTGGAAGCCACAATCAGCATCAGCTTCTTGGCTTTCTTTATGAAAATAATAGAGGAACTTAAACAGGAGGTGAAAATCTTCCGTAAAGAAATGGAAGATAAGTATAACAAAAAGATTGAGGAAATGAGTAAAGAAATGGAAGAGAAATATACCAAAAAGTTTGAAGAAATGATTAAATCCGTAAATGAAATTCTGGGAAACCAAGAAAAAACAATCAAACAGGTAATGGAAACAGTTCAAGATTTGAAAACTGAAATGGAGTCAATGAAGAAATCACAAACCGAGGGCCGGCTGGCTATGGAAAATCTAGGTAAACGAACAGAGACTTCAGAAACAAGCATAACCAACAGAATACAAGAGATAGAAGAAAGAATCTCAGACTCTGAGGACACCATAGAGAAATTAAACACTCTGACCAAAGAAAACTGCAAATCCAACAAATTCTCATCACAAAACATTCAGGAACTGTGGGACACAATAAAAAAAACCAAATCTAAGAATAATAGGAGTAGAAGAAGGAGAAGAATTGCAGATCAAAGGTTCAGAAAATATACTCAACAAAATTATAGAAGAAAACTTTCCCATCCTAAAGAACGATATTCATATGAAGGTTCAAGAAGTATACAGAACACTGAATAGACTGGATCAGAAAAAAACATCCCCTCGCCATATAATAATCAAAACACAAAGCATTCAGACTAAAGAAAGGATATTAAGAGCTGCAAATGAAAAAGGTCAAGTAACTTATAAAGGTAAACCTATCAGACTTACACCAGACTTCTCTATGGAAGCCATGAAAGCCAGAAGGTCCTGGATAGAGGTACTGCAGAAACTAAGAGACCATGGATGCAAGCCCAGACTACTATACCCAGCCAAGCTATTGTTCACTATCAACGGAGAAAACAAAATATTCCAGGATAAAAACAAATTTAAACAATACGTAGCTACTAATCCAGCCTTACAGAGAATATTAGAAGGAAAATCACAACCCAAGGAATCCAACATTCCCAACACTGCCTACAATAACTCAGACATCTAGCGACCCTTCACAAGCACAACTCAAAGAAGGAAAACACATACACTCTACTACCCAAAAAAATGACCGGAGTCATCAATCACTGGTCATTAATATCACTTAATATCAATGGACTCAACTCACCTATAAAGAGGCACAGACTTAGAGATTGGATACGAAAACAGGATCCAACATTCTGCTGTTTACAAGAAACACACCTCAACCACAAAGACAGACACCTACTCAGAGTAAAGGGTTGGGAAAAGATTTTCCAAGCAAATGGACCTAAGAAACAAGCGGGTGTGGCCATTCTAATATCTAACAAAATCAACTTCAAACTCAAATCAATCAGAAGAGATGGAGATGGACATTTCATACTCATAACAGGAACAATTCATTAGGAAGAAGTCTCAATCTTGAATATCTATGCCCCTAACATAAAGGTACCCACATATGTAAAAGAAACTCTTCTAGAACTCAAGGCAGTCATCAAACCACACACACTAATAGTAGGAGACTTCAACACTCCTCTCTCACCAATGGACAGGTCAATCAGACAGAAACCTAACAGAGAAATAAGAGATTTATTGGAGGTACTGAATCAAATGGATTTAACAGACATCTATAGAACACTCCACCCAAATAGGAAAGAATATACCTTCTTCTTTGCAGCTCATGGAACCTTCTCAAAAATTGACCATATACTCGGTAACAAAGCAAACTTCCACAGATACAAAAAAATATTAGTAACCACCTGTGTCTTGTCAGATCACCATGGATTAAAATTAGAATTCAACAACAATGGTACCCCCAGGAAGCCAACAAACTCATGGAAGTTGAACAGTCAACTACTAAATCACCCCTGGGTCAAGGAAGAAATAAAGAAAGAAATTAAACTCTTCCTTGAATTTAATGAAAACAAAGACACAACGTATTCAAACCTATGGGACACTATGAAAGCAGTGCTAAGAGGAAAGTTCATAGCACTAAGTGCCCAATTAAAGAAAATGGAGAAAGCACACATTGGAGACTTAACAGCACACTTGAAAGCTCTAGAAAAAGAGGAAGCTGATTCACCCAGGAGGAGTAGAAGACTGGAAATAATCAAACTGAGGGCTGAAATCAACAAAATAGAAACACAGAAAACAATCCAAAGAATCAATGAAACAAAAAGCTGGTTCTTGGAGAAAATCAACAAGACTGACAAACCCCTATCCAAACTAATCAAACGGCAGAGAGAGAACACGCAAATTAACAGGATCAGAAATGAAAAGGGGGACATAACCACAAACACAGAGGAAATTCAGAGAATCATTAGATCTTACTACGAAAGTTTATATGCCACAAAGTTGGAAAATGTAAAAGAAATGGACATTTTTTTAGATAAGTACCATATACCAAAGTTGAACCAAGAACAGGTGAACAATCTAAATAGACCTGTTAGTCGTGAAGAATTAGAAGCTGTTATCAAAAATCTCCCTACCAAAAAAAGCCCAGGACCAGATGGTTTCAATGCAGAATTCTACCAGAACTTCCAGAAAGAGCTAGTACCTATACTCCTTAATGTATTCCACAATATAGAAACAGAAGAGTCATTGCCAAACTCCTTTTATGAAGCTACAGTCACCCTAATACCAAAACCACACAAAGACACAACCAAGAAAGAGAATTACAGGCCAATCTCACTCATGAACATCAATGCGAAAATTCTCAATAAAATACTGGCAAACAGAATCCAAGAACACATTAGAAAAATTATCCATTATGATCAAGTCGGCTTCATCCCAGAGATGCAGGGATGGTTCAACATACGCAAATCTATCAATGTAATCCATCATATAAATAAACTGAAAGAAAAAAATCATATGATCATTTCATTGGATGCTGAAAAAGCATTTGACAAAATTCAACACCCATTTATGATAAAGGTGTTGGAGAGACTGGGGATACAAGGATCATACCTAAATATAATAAAAGCAATATACAGCAAGCCGACAGCTAACATCAAATTGAATGGAGAGAAACTCAAAGCCTTTCCACTAAAATCAGGAACACGACAAGGCTGTCCACTCTCTCCATACCTCTTCAATATACTGCTTGAAGTTCTAGCAATAGCAATAAGACAACATAAGGAGATCAAGGGGATTCGAATTGGAAAGGATGAAGTTAAACTTTCGTTATTTGCTGACGATATGATAGTGTACATGAGAGACCCCAAAAACTCTACCAAAGAACTCCTA
Source organism: Myodes glareolus (assembly GCF_982192425.1). Taxonomy (NCBI): domain Eukaryota; kingdom Metazoa; phylum Chordata; class Mammalia; order Rodentia; family Cricetidae; genus Myodes; species Myodes glareolus. The sequence goes on from NC_142044.1 coordinate 63,516,826, forward strand.
CAGCTGATAAACACCTTTAGTAACGTGGCAGGATACAAGATCAACTCCAAAAAAATCAGTAGCCCTCCTATACACAAAGGATAAAGAAGCGGAGAGGGAAATCAGAGAAACATCACCTTTCACAATAGCCACAAATAGCATAAAATATCTTGGGGTTACTCTAACCAAGGAAGTGAAAGATCTATTTGACAAGAACTTTAAGTCTGTGAAGAAAGAAATTGAGGAGGATACCAGAAAATGGAAAGACCTCCCCTGCTCTTGGATTGGGAGAATCAACATAGTAAAAACGGCAATTCTACCAAAAGCAATCTATAGATTCAATGCAATCCCCATCAAACTTCTTCACAGACCTTGAGAGAACAATAATCAAGTTTATATGGCAAAGCAAAAAACCCAGGATAGCCAAAACAATCTTATACAATAAAGGAACTTCAGGAGGCATTACCATCCCTGACTTCAAACTCTATTACAGAGCTACAGTATTGAAAACAGCTTGGTATTGGCATAAGAACAGAGAAGTCGACCTATGGAATCGAATAGAAGACCCGGATACTAACCCACAAACCTATGAACACCTAATTTTCGACAAGGGAGCTAAAGGTATACAATGGAAGAAGGAAAGCATTTTTAACAAATGGTGCTGGCATATCTGGATGTCAACCTGTAGAAGAATGAAAGTAGATCCATATCTATCACCATGCACAAAACTCAAGTCCAAATGGATTAAAGACATCAACATTAATCTGTCCACTTTGAACCTGATAGAAGAGAAAGTGGGAAGTAGTCTACAAGATATAGGCACAGGAGGCCACTTCCTAAGTAGGACCCCAGTAGCACAGACAATAAGAGAAACAATGAATAAATGGGACCTGCTGAAACTGAGAAGCTTCTGTAAAGCAAAGGACACTGTCAATAAGACAAAAAGGCTGCCTTCTGACTGGGAGAAGATCTTCACCAACCCCTCATCAGACAAAGGTCTGATCTCCAAAATATACTAAGAACTCAAGAAACTAGACACTAAAACTCTAATTAACCCAATTAAAAAATGGGGCACTGATCTGAACAGAGAATTCACAACAGATGAACTTCGAATGGCCAGAAGACACTTAAGGTCATGCTCAACCTCCTTAGTGATCAGGGAAATGCAAATCAAAACCACTTTGAGATACCATCTTACACCTGTCAGAATAGCTAAAGTCAAAAACACCAATGATAGCCTATGCTGGAGAGGATGTGGAATGAGGGGAACACTCATCCATTGTTGGTGGGAATGCAAACTTGTGCAGCCACTGTGGAAATCAGTGTGGCGGTTTCTCAGCAAACTGGGAGTCAACCTCCCTCAGGACCCAGCAATTCCACTCTTGGGAATATACCCAAGAGATGCCCTATCATACTACAAAAGTATTTGTTCAACTATATTCATAGCTGCACTATTTGTAATAGCCAGAACCTGGAAACAACCTAGGTGCCCCTCAACAGTAGAATGGTTAAAGAAGGTGTGGAACATATATACATTAGAGTTTTACTCAGCGGTAAAGAATGATGACATCTTGAATTTTGCATGCAAATGGATGGAAATAGAAAACGCTTTACTGAGTGAGGTAACCCAGACCCGAAAAGAGGAATATGGTATGGACTCACTCATAAGTGGATTCTAGCCATAGTTAAAGGTCTTTGAGTCTATAATTTGTGATCCTAGAGAAGATAAATAAGAAGGTGAACCTGAAGAAAATTTATATAGTTATCCTCCTGGATAATAGAACTAGGCAAGATTGCCAAGCAAACTCGGGTGCATGGGGGGTGGGGGGGTGGAAGTAAGGGAAGATGGTTAGGGAGAGGGGAGAGGGTGAGAATTGGGGATGGCTTGGGGGAATGGGAGGGGGGAGGGAGGAAGGATGGTTATGGGAGCAGGGAAGTTTATATCGCAACTAAGGGAGCCATTCTAGGGTTTGCAAGAGACTTGATTCTGGAGGGGTTCCCAGTAAAAATTAAATAAAAAATAAACAAATAAATAAAAAGAAAAATAAAAAAAAGAAAAAGAAAATGCTTTACTGAGTCAGGTAAGCCAGACCCAAAAAGAGGAATAAGGTATGTATTCACTCATAAGTGGATTCTAGCCATAATTAAAGGTCTTTGAGCCTATTATTCGTGATCCTAGAGAAGCTAAATAAGAAGGTGAACCTGAAGAAAATTCAGGTAGTTTTCCTCCTGGAGATTGGAAATAGACAAGAGTCCCAGGTAACCTCGGGTGCATGGGGGGGGGGGGTGGGAGGGTAGTTGGAAGGGGAGAGGGTTAGAAAGAAGGGAGCAGGGGAGGAATGGGGAATGCTCGGGGGACTGGGAGGGGGTGAGGGAGGAAGGATAGATATGGGTTCAGGGAAGAATATATCTCAACTATGGAAGTCAGTTTAGGGTTTACTAGAGACTTGATTGTAAATGGGATCCCAGGTCCAAGGAGAGATCCCGAGATTGTTCTCTGGACAGAGGAGAGGGTGCCTAAACTGGCCTTGGCCCATAACCATACTGATGAATATTTTGCTTATCATCATAGATCCTTCATCTGGCAATGGATGGAGATAGAGACGGGGACCCACGTTGGAACACTGGACTTAACTCCCTAGGTCCAAGCGAGAAGCAGAAGGAAGGAGAACGTGAGCAGGGAAGGCAAGATCAGAGGGAACCTTCATCCGGCGATGGATGGCGATGCAGATGGAGACCCACATTGGAGCACTGGACTGAGCCCCCCAAGGTCCAAAGGAGGAGCAGAAGGAGGAAGAACATGAAAAAGGAAATCAGGACCGCAAGGGGAGCGATCACCCACTGATACAAGGGGACTGATCTAATGAGAGTTCACCAAAGCCAGTTGGACTGGGACTGAACGAGCACGTGATCCAACCAGATTCTCTGAATGTGGCTGGCATGGGGTCTTTCTGAAAAGCCATTGACAATGACTCTGGGACTTGTTTCCTCTGCATGTACTGGATTCTTGGGATCCAGTCTGTTTGGATACTCACCTTCCTGGACCTGGAGGGAGGGAGGAGGAACTTGAACTTCCCACAGGGCAGGAAACCCTGACTGCTCTTAGGGATGGAGAGGGAGGAGGAGAGGGAGTGGGGGGAGTGGGAGGGTGTTGGGAGGAGGGGCTGGAATGGAAACTTTTATAGTTTAATAAACTTTGGAAAAAAAAGTTAAAAAAAACCCAAAAACATTGGGGGCGGGCAGTATTTTACTGTACAACAGTGTCTGTCCTCAAAACAGCAATCCTTCTGTCTCAGCTCCACTGCATAGAAGACACCTTTTCTCACAAAGCCCACCTTTTTTGGGGTGAGGGGGGATTCTCTGTGTATCCCTGGCTGTCCTAGAACTCACTCTGTAGACCAGGCTGGCCTCAAACTCACAGAGATCTGACTGTCTCTGCCTCCCCAGTGCTTGCATTAAAGGCGTGTGCCACCACTGCCCTGCCAAAGCCTACTTTGTAATGTTACTGAGTGAATGAAAAGAATATAGTCAATGCTTAAAAAGCAATGCCAAGTGTTCACCTATTGATGGCAGCGATGCATGCAAACTTACAGACTCAGGTGAGGTGAACAGTAGAGAACTGTTGAAGAAGGGATGAGAAGAGCCGGGTAAGCTGGGAGACTCACCGCAGGAAGGTCCTGTAGACAGACACTAACACCCGACTCAGGGAAATACTCCAGGGGCCTAAAGCCATAACGTCTGAAAAGGGAATCTTCACTGGATATGAAAATCTTTGAGGCTGCCGATTAATTAAACTACGTCACAAGCCTGCATGTTCTCCATCCGTCCTTCATAGCAAGGGGACACAGCTATGCAGGAGGAACACGCTGCATGCTTGCTGCCACTCCAAGTCTGCAGGATCAGAACACCCGTCCACAACTGGACGCCACAGTGAACACACGTCGGTTCATCTAGAGATTGACTACACTAGCACTTTCATGCTATAATCTGAATCTGTCCCCCATATGAAGCTGAGGTGGGAGGAGTCTCTGAAGAGGTGGAGCCTAACGAGGGATGGTTAGGTCACAAGGGGAAGAATTGGCAGTTCTTACAGAACTCCGTTTTCATGAGGGCAGGCTGTTAAGAAGGGACAGTCCTAGATGGTGGTGGTGGCACACGCCTTTAATCCCAGCGCTCAGGAAGCTGAGGCAGGTAGATCTCTGAGTTCAAAGCCAGCCTGGCCTACAGAGTAAGTTCCAGGAGAGCTAGAGCTACACAGAGAGACCCTGTTTTGAAAACACCCCTCTCACCCCCCCAAAACAAAACAAACAAAAGGGACAGTCCTCCTAGGGAGCTAAGGCTGAGTTTGTGGTCAGCTGAGAGCAAGAGGGGAGAGAGAATAGGAACGAACGAACGAACGAAGAGGGAGTGAACTACTTCCTGGCTCTTGGTCTCCTGGCATTCTCTGCTTTTGCTAGTGAGCCTCCCTTGGCGCCATCCACCAGGTGACACAGGGAAGGCCCCTCAGTAGAGGGGAGTGCTAGCCCCATGTCCTCGAATAGACTGAGCTAAATCTCTTTTCCGAGAAAATACCCTGGTATCAGGTGCATAACGAAACAGACCGCTGCCGCACAATGCCCCTGCACAAATCCAGATTTCTACCATGGGGTGGCAAATAATGAAATACTACTGGTTCATTTGTTTTTTTAAATTCATCTTGTTATTTTGTGTCTAGGTTGTTTTGCACTGATCACCATGCCCAGCTAATTGTTTTATGTTGTTTAATTATTTTTAAGTCACACTCTTAGTTTATTTGTGTGTATATGCGTGAGTGTACACTAGCCATGGATTGACTGTAGAGGTCGAGGAAGACTTGTGAGTCGGTTTCTCCTCCTACCATGGAGTCCCTAGGATGAAACTCAGGTCACCAGACATGGTGGCATGTGTCTTTACCTACTGAGCTATCTTGCTAGCACCTTCATTTAAATTTTTTATTGTAATCTTTTTAGATTTTTTATGTGTATGTTTTGCCTACATGTATGTTTGTGCACCACAGGCATGCCTGGTGCCTGAAGTGTTCAGAAGAGGGTACTGGGGTGAAGGATGGTTGTTAGCTGCTGTGTGGGTGCTGGGAACCAATTTCAGGCTCTACAAGAACAATAAATATTCTTAACCACTAAGCTGTCTCTGTAGCAACAACCCCCATCTTTAAAAACAAAACAAACAAACCCCAGGATTTTGAAGTTGATACAAAGCCGAGGATGAACCCGAACTTCTGGTCCTCTTGCCTCTATCACCAGGGTGCCAGGATTGCTGGTGTGCACCACCAGGCCCGGATATTTGTTTGCAGAGCTGGGTTGAATCCAGACTTCCTGTATGCTAGTCCAAGACTCTACCTTCCACCCCGCATCTCCAGCTCCTGGGTCCTGATGAAGGAACGCTCACATCAACCTTCTAATGGGTTGAATGTGATAGATATTTTCGCTGACAAGAGTGGTGTGGCCTCAGAGTGACACGTGAGCATGTGGCAGTTCAACTCTGCCCCTACTGGCACACAAAGCACGGAGGAGAGCTACAGGAATCTTCAGAGTTCTTGACTCTTCAGAGTTCAACTACCTCAGCTGCTTACGAGTTGTGAAACAGGACATTCCTATCTCTGACCTTTCTTCTCCAGCATCATCTCCTGTGAAAGCAGCACTGAGAAAGAGAACTGGAGGGGCGGGGCCAGTAGACACAACCTAGTTCATCTAGGGTTGCAGTCTGTGCACACACAACTGAAATGCAGAAACTTTAATTACCCAAGTGAAAATACTGGTTTTGTCTCAATTTTAAGATCAAAGAACTGTGACCTAAATTGTATGGTTGTTCTCTTAAGTCTCAAGAGGCCCAAGGCCAGGCATAATGGCACACATTTTTAATCCCCACACTTGGGCTGAGGCAAATGATCTCTTAAATTCAAGGCTAGCCTGGTCTACACAGCAAGTTCCAGGCCAGCCAGAGCTACATGGTTAGACTGTCCAAAAAAACAGTGGGGGGGGGGCTCAAGTGAAAGTGAAGGAACTGTCAAGTTCAGAAAACTCCCTGCCAGGTGGTATGAACACCTCTAATCCTAGCACTCAGGAGGCAGAGACAGGCGGATCTCTGATTTCGAGGCCAGCCTGGTTGACAGAATGAGATCTTGGACAGCCAGGAATACACAGAGAGAGCCTGCCTAGGAACAGAGAATAAGAGAGAAAGGGAGGGAGGGAGGGAGGGAGGGAGGGAGGGAGGGAGGGAGGGAGGGAGGGAGGGAGGGAGGGAGGGAGGAAACGAAAACTCCCTGACACTTAGAGGGCAGATAATCTAGGCATACCTAGACACACACACACAGACACATACACACACATAATACACAGATACAGACAGATATACACAGACATATACACAGAGACACACAGATACACACACACACACACACACATACACACACACACACACACAATCACTTACTAAACGGTATTGTTTTAGAGCAAAGCAGAAAGATCAGACAATTGAATGCCAAAAGATAAACGTGACGTTTAACAGCATCAACATCTGTGAGGTTTGTAGACTTAGCACCCAGGGAGCCAAGAAGGAAATGAGCGGCTCGAATGCCACTGTGGCACACGTGGCGATGACAGTGGGCGGGCAGGATCCCGCTCCAGCCTACTGGACTGCTGTGTAGGATGTGAGCCCAGTGCTGTAACCCATTCCTCAAGAAGATGGCTGTGGGGTGGAGATGGCTCAGTGGTTAAGAGCACTGAGTGTTCTCCCAGAGGACCCGGATCAGTGGCAGCTCACAACTGTCTGTAATTCCGGTACCAGGGGATCCGCCACCTTCCCACAGACATACATGCAGGCAAAACACCAATGCACATAAAAATAAAAATAAACTATTTAAAAAGCCTGTTAGGATAAAAGTGTGTGCGTGTGTGTATGAACTGCTGGGGGTCAAACGCCAGACCTTGCCTAACGCAGGCAAGAGCTCCGCGATGGAGCAGTACCCTAAACAAGTTTTCAGTTACCCAATGTGAGTTTTATTATACAAAGTTTAAGAAGGAGATTTAAGAAGCTACACAGAGGTTCTGTGTGGACTGACTATCTGGGTTCTCATCCAATACAAGCCTCACACCACTTGCTACACACACACCTTAAAATGCTTAGGGTTCCCCAGGACACTCAACGGCATCACTAAGAGTGACCCTGAGAAACAGGGTCCACCATGGCATGTGCAGTGTCAGTGCTTCAGTGGGCGGGGATACCACGGCCTGGCAAACACTGAAAAACCATAGCAACAGACACAATCAGGGTGAAAACAGACGGGAGAAAGGCTCTCATTAGAACTGATGTGCCAGGGACGGGGGGGGGACATTTCAGTTAGTGAAGCATCTGCTGTCCAAGAAGACCTGAGTTCGGGTCCCTAGCTCTGCATGAACTCCAAGTGTAGTGAATCTGTAACTCCAGTGTTGGGGCAAAGAGGCAGGAGGATCCCCAAACTCACTGGCCAGGCAGTGTAGCCAAGCAGTGAGCTCCATGTTCAGAAAGTCCGTGAGTCACAAGGTAGGGTAGAGAGTCTAAAGAAACGCCTGATATCAGCCTGTGGTCTGCACAAGTAGGAACACATGCAGGCACATGAGTGCACACACATGCACACGTCTGAAAGCCAGAAAAATGTTCATGGCTTCCACATGCATTGCTGATTTGATGCAACTGACTTTCATGGGGCTGGGAGATACGTGTATTTACATATAGGAAATGACTTCCCCAATAGAATCGGATGCCTACCTATAACTTTCCAGAGATAAGGTATGACCTAAGCCTCAGTTTCAAATCTGCATCCCCGTCTCACCGACCTTTAAAATCCTGCCCTAGATCAGTTAATTCTGTAAACTAGAGATTAGAGCAGGGGGCGGACATCTGGGAAGGCCAAATTTACATGGATAAAAATGCCTGGCCTCATCTGGTACATATAGAAGCTCTCTTCCCATCCTCAGTATGTCAGAGAACCATCTGGAAACCTACTTGTTCTTTCATTATACCATGGTTTGTTTGTTTTTTTTTAACTTGATTTTTTTGTATACAATGTATTTCCAGGAAATATTTTCCCCCTCCCCTCTGTCACTCTAGATCAGTCCTTCCAAGTGTGGCTAAAACTCCATTCCCAGTTAACAATGATATCTCAGCCGCGCAGTGGTGGCACACTCTTTTAATCCAGCACTTGGGAGGTAGAGGCAGATGGATCTCTGAGTTCAAGGCCAGCCTGGTCTACAGAGTTAGTTTCCAGGACAGGCTCCAAAGCTACAGCAAAAACCTGTCTCAAAAACAAAAAACAAAAACAAACAAACAAAAAACCAACAACAAAACAAAAGACAATGATATCTCATCACATCAGGGCCTACCTGTTATTATAGCTTAATCTTTTATTCCTAGTCTGACATTCAAGAGCTCCCAAACAGGGACGAGTCTTGGTATATTCGGCATAAACAGACATAACTTTGAAGGAACAGCAGCCACCAATAGCTTATATGCATACGTTACCTGGGAAGGGACATTTTTGGGTGGCTCAATTCTAATGGATGGGTCCCACTCCCCCGGAGGGAGCACGGTCACCTGGTCCAGAAACTCATCGATCCCGGCCCGAAGCTCATCTCGCTCCTTTGCTTTATATGCTACATCATGAAAAATCTACAGAAGGGAAAAAACCTTAGGAAAACTCAACATTATTTTTTGTTTGTAACAAAACCAATGAACACTGAGAAATGGATATGGCCTCTTGATTTTTATCTCTGGCATGGACATCTAAGACATAAAACTTTGTGCTTAAAGGAACCTAAAGCTGAGTGCGGAGGGGCCTGTGCCTGTGAAGCCAGGCACACCCAAGGCTACAGCAGGAGGGGCACCTCAAGTGGAAGGCCAAGCTGGCTTATGGAGTGAGACCCTGTGTCAAGGAGATAAGACACGACTCTAAAGTCATTTTATTGTTTCCACAGGAGAAAGAACAAGACACATAGAAATTCTTAGTCATGTCTGAAACTAGACAGCCTTGCTAATGGAGGGCATCTGGGAAAGGACCAGAGAGAGATCACACATGAACTTAGCGCACAGATTGTGCCTCGGAACCCACTGCACAGCAGTCCTCACAGGTCCAGAGCGGCAGTGCAGGGCGGTGCTGGAAGACACATCCACACGACATTGCTGAGGGCACGGCCTGACCGTATGCAAACCTCTCTTTCCAGGGAACAGGAGTATTTCTTTATACAAATAACTTCAACATATTTAATTAACTATATTCTCTAGAAAGTTAACTCACGCTTCATGAGCTACATTAAATATGAGTTGACACATTTTACTTGGCAGTAATAATTCTCCCAGAAAAGAATGTCTTTGCATCTTGGATTACTTAAAAAAGGGAGAGTTAAGTGGCCATAGCGGTACGTGCTTATAATCCCAGCACTGGGTGTTCAAGGCCAACCTGGGCTACACGCTAAGAACCTGTCTATAGACAAACAAGCAATGGAACTTCAAGGAAAGTCTCCCAGAGGGCGTGGTTCTCTTGAATGGCCCCCAGAGAAGTCCCGGATGCTTCCCAGCAGATGCTGTCACAGCCCTTATCGTATCCCCAACAACGCACAGAGGTGAGTGGGTGGAAGGCAGAAGTGGTGTGTACCTCATCGGTCATGATGGTGGCCATGGACCTGCCAATCTCATGGTACTGCTGACCTTTTCCTACTGGACCCAGTAAGATAAACAAAAATCTGCCAAAACACACAAAAGAGGAAGCTACATAAATAAAGAAGGAGTAGCGACATCTTATCCACTCTAAATAGCAAACTCGCCCTGACTACCACACAGATACCATCACTGCCTTCAAGAAGAACATCAGCCTGCTATGGCCAGGCATCATTCGGAGCTATTAATAAGACATCATTCAATAACGTGGCTGGCTGGGCTTCTTAGCCTTACCATAGACACGATTCCTAGCTATGGAAAGCATGTCTTTTCAAAACACTGCAACCTGTGCAAATTCAAGGTTATCTAATTCCCATCCATTGTTCTAATAAGAAAATGATAGAGAAAGGGAAGGATAAAAAGTTGAAATGACCAAGTCCTGGAGAGAAGCGTGAATTGTGTCCTGGACATCTGTGTACTCTCTATAATTAGTGGGGCTCTGAATCACCACGTCACCACCTTGGGGTACACAAATAGCCAAGTCCTGCCAGCACTGCGGAAAGACATCAGTACCTTTGCCTAGAGACAGTTCCCTGGAGACGGAGGCCTCCTGGTGTGACAATCCACTGCCCCTGCTGTGTTCTTTCCCTGTTCCCCTGGGCTCCTCTTCCAAAGCCAACAGTACTCATGGTCACAGCCATAAAAGTTAGAACTCACCCTCCCCCATTCTCCCTTCACCCCCACTTTTATAGCTCACCAAGGAATTTTAAACACTCTCTCCAAGTGGCGCACCCTAACTTCTGGTACTAACGAGCTTCTAGCTCCAGTGTTTACATGTCACTCAGCTCGGGGCAGGACCCAGGTACCTGGTTGGGATGGGAACTTCCATCAGGCCTGAGAGGAGCACAGCTGGGGAGAGCCTCACAAAGGCGACGATGGGACGGTCCAGAGTGTCCACCTCTCCAACCAAGACATTGGAGGCCTCTGCCCCAGTGGGAATTTTTTTCATGAAATGAAGGTCCACCTGAAAGTACACAAGAGCCTTTGAGAATTTAGAAGCCATCAGCCTCACCGGCAACCACTCTCTTCAAGTATCACTCAAGGTTATAGAAGAGTTCCTCACTGTTTTATTTGATCGTTATAAAAACCCTGAATGGAAGAGGTATCATAGATCAGATCAGTCCCACTATTTAAGAACGAAGAAGGGAAAAGTGATTAAGATTCAGGGAGAGAAAGCTGACTAGAAGTACGGAGCTTAGAATACACGTGCGCGCACACAAACACACACATATTTATCATTTATATCACATATAAACTATATACAATTTAGTGTGTGTGTGTGTGTGTGTTTGAGTGTTGTATATATGCGTGTGTCTACACATGCTGCAGTCCATGTGTGGAAGCCAGAGAACACCTTGTGAAAATCAGTTCCCCCACCACTGTGTGGGTTTCCCAGCAGAATTCAGGCAGCAACACCTTTAGCCACTGAGCCACCTCAAGAAGCAAAGTTTAAGTCCAAGAACTTTGATCCCATCCCACCATGCTCCTCCGGAGGAAGCGCCTCAGGAGTTCCGGGTCACATTATTTCTCCTTGCAAATACCTGACTGCTCCATCAGGTGCAGCAGCCACAGCCCTCAAGAAGAGCCCGACGTCAGGAGCTTTAGGAGGCAGCGGCAAAATACTGCTGTGACAACAGTGACAAGAGTGAGAAGGACCACAGGGCATCGGGTGCCAGAGGGTCACTAATGAACCGGGGAGCCGGGTTAGTGGGGCCTCAGCAGTAGTCTGCCTTCGCTGTGCTGAGTCATGTGTGGAGGGAGACGACAAGGAAGATGGCGTCCCTTTCCACAGAAGCAGTGCTGCTCTTGGGGAAGGCTCATGAGCCGTCAGAGCTTACCAGATCCCAGAAAGATTCCGAAGACCCTGGGCTTCACTACAGATGACCTCCGGTCTAGAAGTCAACCTGCCATGTCTCCTCACCTTGCTTAGATCCACAGGACTGTGCTCGCAATTCACTCCATTTTTCACCTCAAGACTCGTAGTTGGAGCAGACTGAGGAGAAACAGTCTGACCTATTTGGAGACAGTCAAACAGAATCTGCCAAGGGCTTGCCCTTCCTTCCCCTCTGACACAGCCCATCCATCACAGCCAGCTAGTGACCTCTACAGGCTGACAAGCAGGGTCCATCACGTCTGTCCCCACACTCAGTGTTAAGAAGGTAGAGGTCTAGTCCTCCTTTACCCTCCTTCCTTCCTTCCTTCCTTCCTTCCTTCCTTCCTTCCTTCCTCTCTGCGGGGAGCCATCCCTACCCTCAGTGCGCGAGCACCTCTGCAGAGAGCTTGTCAAAACAGCTTGCCAGCAAAGGTCTGCACTCTGACTTAGTAAAGGAGGGGAAGATGAGGACCTGCCCAGCCACAGCAAGAGAAGCGGTCATCAGCTGGGAGACTTTGTGCCCACCCACGCCTGGGCGCAGGCTCTGGACCCAAGCTAACTCACAGAAGCCCCACAACAAATGGAAGGAAGGTACTGCCATTGTCTTTATTAAGTGTGATGTGAAGATTGTCCAGGGCCATACACTCTCCGGGGGGTGGAACCACAGCACAAGCCTGGAGGCCTGGCTAGACCACGGCAGTTTGTGTGTAAGCAAACTTTCGTTTAGCTGGACAAGGCTGCAGCTCAGCTTCTCTGGCCCAGCTCCTCATCAATGTGAACATTCTCCCCAGAGCTACACTGTCTCTGGGAGCACGCAGGGAATACATCCCTCACCTTGCAGACCCACATGGAATGCTGTCCAAGGGCACAGGGAGAAGGTAGCATTTCCTAGTCACCCGGCTCACTACCCACCACAGAGTCCAGGGGTCTAAGTGTCACAGCCTCTGCCCCCTAGTGATCCACATCGCCAACTGGTCCCCACATGTGTTCTCAACAGAGAGAAACAACAGAGACCCCAAGTCCTTACCATCTTTATCCATGGAATGTGGGTTCGATTGCTTCTTGCCAACCTCAGCAAAGGAGCGGACGATGGGAATGAGGTTGTTCCTCCGCCTCTCATTCTGATGGTGGTGTTTCTTGAGAAGGGCTTCCCGCACTTTAACCCTCATACTGTCGTTCAGGTCACTGAACAGTTCTTGCTGGTCCAGTTTCAGGTCTAGAAAATGGACATTCACAGCAACACTCAGACGGAGAGTTCAGGAACCCAAGGGGAAGGGTATCAGGTGGCAGGGGAAGGGGCAAAAGGCAGAGACAAGCTGCTCTCCTAAGGCCACCAAGGTGGTTTCAGCTTCCTGTCTGAAGGAGCATTTGGGTCCTTTGCTTATTTAACAATGAGACAACAATGAGAACACATGGTTTAGGGACAGAGTGTCACCATGCTATAGAGGCTGGCCATGAATTCTGGAGGTAATGTGACCCTTCTGCAACAGCGGGGCTTACAGGAGCTGGAGAGATGGCCCCATGGATAAGAACACAGACTGCCCTTACAAAGAACCTGGGTTCTATTCCCAGTACCCACATGGTGGTCATAACCATCTGTAATTCCAGTTCCAGGAGACCCAAAACCCTCTTAGAGCCCCCAAGGGCACCAGGCATGTGGTGTACATGCACACATGCAGTCAAACTACTCATACATATAAAATAAAATTAATCAATTCAAAAAATTTTAAGGTAGGACTTATGCAAGGTGACTATGCCATTATGCTTAGCTCCAATCACTGCTTAGGGAATGAAGTCTGCTGAGTATTTAACGCACGCCGAGAACTATACCATGGGATTTACATCTGTCATCTGTCCAGTCCTCGCTGAAACTCAAAAAGTGGGCATTTTTATGACAATTCTTTTTTAATTCTATTTTAAAATGTAGTTACTTTTATCTTTATTTATGTGTGTGTGTGCCACATATGTGTGCAGGTACCCATGAAGACTGGGATTGGATTATCAGCTCCCCTGTAGCTGGAGTTACAAGTGGCCATGAGCCACACAATGTGGTTCTGGGAACCAAACTTGAGTCCTCTGCAGGAGGCGCAAATGCTCTTAACTTCTGAGTCAGAGTTCTTCCAAACAAGGAAACCAAGAGAGGTTGTTACAAAAGTCCCCAAGCTCTCACATCTGCGAAGCCAAAGAGCCAGGGTTCGCGTCCAGCATTTGCTGACCCACAATTACTCTTAACTCTATTATCCTTCCTCCAAGAGCCCAGCACTGCTGTAACTGTCAGGGATGCTGCGACCTTGAGCTCCAGTGGCTACTTGAAAGTGCATCCTAAAAGAAAGGTTAAATCGGGGCTGGAGAGATGGTTCAGTGGTTTAGAGCATGGGCTGTTCTCCCAGAAGACATACACGCAGACAAAATATGAATATAAAATGAAATAATAAAGTTTAAAAACGTATTATTTAAATTAGTTAACTGCTCACTGAAGACAGTCACCAGCATTTAAACTATCAAGGTTTGGGGGACAGGGGAGTCTTACTTGGTTCTGCCATCAGGGCTCTAGAGAAATGTCCAGAGCTTCAGGCCCTACACTCTATCCCTAGTTACATTATTCTTGACCTTGGAATTACATGACCACTCTCTTTTCAGTCTCCCCTATACAGAGAGGTACAGCACCAATGTCTCCCCACGCTGATTGCCGCTGCAACGAGCTGTGAGCAGCTGGTCCTCCTGCCTCCTCTATGTGCTGGGACCACAGGGTGAGCAATCAAGGCCGGAGTCCTGCATATTTAGCCTTTATAATGATTATTTCTTCTCTCATATTACACTCATGCTTCAAAATCCTGCTTTTTAAAAGAAGAAAATTCCACAAGGGTCCTCTTCTAGCTTCTGTTTTTAGCTTTTCTTTTCCCACTTAAAATTCTCAAAAGAAAAAAATCCTACTTTAAGAATCACCTGCAGCTCCCTGCCAAGCGCCAAAGGATCGCGAAAATCCGTGTCTGCTCTGGGCCTTTAGGAACACAGCTCTGCCCATAACTCATTTCAGATTCCAGCTTCCAAACTTATTGTTTGATTGGTTTTATTTTGAGGGGAGATCTTGCCACAAGCCCAGAGTGGTCTTGAACTTGATCTACCTGCCTTACCCTCTGAGTGCTGGCATTCCAGGTGTTAGGCACCACACACGTGGACTTGGGTTGCAGCAGTCCTGGTGGCTAACAGGCTTGGCGGCTGGCACGGGCTGTCCTCTCACCATCTGCACTCCTGAGCTCAGTCTCCAAGGGCGCCTCGCTTCCGTCAGCCTGCTTATGCTCCCCACCCCACAGTCATCCTCAGACAGGAGGCGTCCCACCCCATTTCTAACCGCAATAATCTCAACTGCCCTTGAGACTGTAAGCACCAAATGCCATGAACTGGTGTGATCTATCTCAAGTCACATCAAAGCTCCGATCAATGGGCAGACATCACCTGGATGTACCCACACCCTAAAACTTAGCAAGTACAAAATGAAACCCATCCTCTTTCCACCCACCAGACCTATGGATTTTCTAGTCATCCAGCCATACGTCAGAATCCCGGACATTCTTCCTTTCCTGCCCAAAGCCAGTCAATCAAATGATTCTCACCACTCTACCTCCTGAGCAAGCGCTGGCAATCAGCCCTTGCTGCATGGCCCACTGAGGGGACCCTGGCCCACTGGAGCAGGTGGCTTTGCCTGGCCTTACCGTTCTCCCCAGCTCCTCTGCCTTGCTTAAAAACCTTTGGGTTGCATTCCTAAAGCTAGCCAACAAGGTTTCTTCCCCTATTTGTCCACCTCCTTCCCCAGAGTCCAGCTATGAGAAGCCCCCTTTGGCTCACCTAATTAACATGCCCAATTAACATTAAATACCTCACACTAACACCGAGTTCTCCCATTTTACCGTTATTTGCCTATGTGCCACATCTGTCTCCTCCCTTTCCGGAGGCAGCCCTTTGTCCCTCTGGGACAAAGATTCCTTCCCCCTTTCCCTAGTCTGCTTCCCCATCTCCCTCAGCCCTACTCCGTCCCCACCGCATCCTAGCTCACTGTAACACAGACCCCTTCCCTTCTAAAGCTCCACCTGCAAGGTCATCTGATGCTTCTTTTTCTGCCTGAGTCAGACAGCAGCCACTTTAACTTTTCTTCCCCACTTACAAAAGATCGCCTTAGAAACAGGTGTTTGGATGTGGTTTGTACCTAATCTGGGGTCCAGGAAGGAGCAGGTCTGTGCCGGGGCTGGGGGAGGGAAGGTCTCCTTCATCTGCAGTGATGGAGCACCATCTCATCTGGTCCAATCCAACGACCTGGTCCATGCTCCCTTTAGCTCACTCTCTGTCTTTCTTACAGCTAATCTGATGGAGTACTACCCTGCCAAGACTTCAGCAGGGTCTCCTCATTCTTGATGACTATATCATCACTAACTCCCCGGGGATCCTCCACTGAAAAACAGGGCACAAACTTTCTGGGGGACTTCACGGGCATTTAGATCCATAGTCAGAAGTCGGTGAAACACAGATGTGACCCACTTGGAATACAGTCTAGGAGCGGAGTCGTGTGAAGGAAGATAAAAGTGCTGTGGGAAAACTCCCAGAAACCATGAGTGATGTGACCTCGTTTCTTCAGAAACACCCAACTGTTCTTGGATGTGCTTTTGTGCCCCTTCCAGGTGTATTGATTGGATAGGAGTAAATTTATTCTTTACGTACTGGCCACTGTTTGTATAAAGTGCACTGATTGGACAGGGGTGAGTCCACTCTTTATGACTGGCTACTGTTTTTATAAGCCTCCACAAAACCATGTGTTTGCCAATTGCAAGGGCAGCTTGCCCATTATCTGAGGCTTGCCTGCGGCACTATCTTCAGGGTGCAAACTGTACTTTTGGGGTCCATTCTCCCAGGTTCCACTATCTCTAGAGCAGTGAACGTGACTCTAACTCTGAACTCACTTTTTAAAAATTCTACTTCCCCCAGAGTTGGTGGTACAACTGAGACACCGCCTTCCAAAAGAATTCCCACAGGGCTCCATCAGTACTGACCTCCATCTTCCAGGGTCCTCAAAAGTCCTTAGAAAGGCATGATTATTTAGACACTTGGAATAGAGAAATCTTTAACCTGTCCAGTAGAATGGAGCCAATCTGGGAGTCTCCAAAGCTGCACCCCAAACACAGTATCTTAAAGTCTGTTCACATCAGAAAACCCCACCAGAGAGGTCTACCCTGCATGTTGCACTGAAGCATGGGAATGCTATGGCTCACGTTCCTGCATATCTGTTCTAGATGACATATTTTATACTTTTAAGTCTTAAATTTTATCCTTGTAATTATTATGATTGTCACAACTATTAGTGTGCATGTGTGTGTAATGAAGGCATGTGCCATGGTGTCATCATGGAGGACAGAGAACAACTTTCCTAAGTCAGTTCTTCCATCATGAGTTCCTGGGGTGGGACTCAAGTTACCCAGCAAATATTTTTACTAACTGAGCCATCTGACCAGCCCTTTAATTTTCTTTCTTTCTGACTTCATTGTTCTGTCTGTTTTGCTTAAGATAAAGTATCACTGTATAGTGCGGGCCTCGAACCATCATTCCCCTGCTTCAGCCCTCTGAACTTCCAGGATTACCTGTGTGCACCAGAACACCTGCCTCTTATACTTTCGAGTTTATACAAAATGTCTGGGCCCTTTGTTAGCCTTACCTGAAATTTCTTCTATGCTACTTGCACGCATGTCCAGAAGGACAGAGCCATTGATGAGGCAGCTCCTCAGCTCAAACAGACTGTGCAGAGAGAGGGTGGCCACATAAGGCTTGCTCCAGCGCTCTCCCCCATCTTCAACATCCTCTTCAAACTTCAGTCACCTGCAAACATGGCCAATAATGAGACACCACAGACAGAAGATGATTTTTTTCTAGAGGGCAAAATATCCAAATGGTCATAGAGAACACTGGAACACCAGGTCCAGACACAGAAAAACTGGAAAACCAAGTTGTGGTACAGTGCAAATCTTTTTTTTTTAATTTTGTTTTGTTTTTTGAGACTGGGTTTCTCTGTGTAACAGTCCTTGCTGTCCTGGAACTCACACTGTAGATGAGGCTGTCCTGGAACTCATGTTGTAGACCAGGTTGGCCTCGAACTCCTTTGCCTCTGTCTCCTGAGTGCTGGGACTAAAGGTGAGCATCACCATTGCCCAACCTTAATCCCATTTTTATTTAAAGACAAATCTAAAATTATAAACACATATATGTATAAGATCCTAAATATATGCCTTGTTTTATCCTTGGGACAGTAAGATTGAAGGTAGCTGTCATTTTCTTCCTTTTGCTTATCTTCATTTATTTTAATTGTCTATAGTAACCGTGACTTCTACAAATTTAATCTATATCATTTGGACATATTGACAAACCACATTAATAAAAAAATAACTTTTTTATCAGTGCTCTGTATGACTTTAGAATCCACAAAGACAGAAACACAAAAGACTTGTCACTTGGGATCAGGTCAGCTGGCCTGCTTAGCTCTCTCAGCCCCTGGAAAATGTTCACAGCAGGGCATGCATCAACGCTAGCTACATCAGTGTGAGCAGGAGCCAGGCCTCCTAGCTATCACTTCAGCCATGAAGAGTCAGGGCAAGCAGGTCTACCAACTGCTGAGAGGTGTGCATCTGCCTGTTCCCGAGCTCCTGACCCGGCTCCTGCAGGGCCTCACCTGGCGGTCTCCTTCCACTCGGCATCCTCTCCCTCTCTCAGACAGATCTCATCCAGCTCTGTGAACAGCTCATGAGGCACATGCTCCTCGTCTTCCTCAGTGACCAGAATGAACTGAACACACTGAGATGGGGTATCTAGAAAACCAATCAGAGAAAAGTCTGGATGTGTATCTAGCCTCCAAGTCAGAACGAAAATAGCATTCTGCCTCACAGCTTTGGGAATATATAGAAGATGTCCTGAATACAGATTTAAAAGTTCTTTTGTTCTTAGAGAAAAGGCTATTCTGTTATTTAAACCAGAGAGCAGAACTATAAACAAGACCACTTGCAGAAGTCCCGTGAGAACCTAGAAGTCAGTTCACTTCCCAGCACCCACACACCAGTTCACGACTGTCTAACTCCAGTCCCAGGGATCTGACGCCCTCTTCTAGCCACCAAAGGCACCAGGCATGTAGCACATAAACACACATGCAGGCAAAACACCCAAACACATAAAAATAGATTTTTTTCAGTTTTCTAGAGAGCTGACAAATTTTAAACAGCAAAGGATTACTTATAGTGTTGACTGAGGTGTTGAAATGTCAATTTCAGGAAGACATTTTTAGTTCTTAGAAGCATTCGTTCTTCCTGGGAACCCTAGCCAAGGGCTAGGCTATCAAGACAACCTGCCTAGGCCTCCTGCATTCCCATGAATCACCACACCACCCTACCATGGACACTGGTCCTCTCTCTCCCCAGGGTGATGCCTCCTCTTCCCAGGGTGCTACTCCCTCCCTCCAAGGTATTACCATGGGCCAAAGCTTCCAGGACCTCTTCACCCTGGCTGGCTCCTTTGCCCCGCGCTCCTCGTCTCCGGTGCTTCTGGCCATGAGTGTGGTGGTGCCGATGGCCCTACCTGCCCAGTGGCATCCGAACCCCCACATACAGAGTTCTATGACCTGGATGAAAGCAGAAGACCTATGGTAAAAATGCCTTTCACAAAAGGAGTCTAGCATAATTAGGAGAAAAACATCACGGGTTTTTGTACCAGGCCCTTCTGGAATGATTAAACATCACAGACTCCAGGACTAAAGACAGCAATTTCAGAGTTGGCAGTGTCTTACTCTGTCCTGCACATGGCACAAGGATGTGTGACAATCAAATGAAGAACATGTGAGACTGAAGGACATGTGAAGGGCACAGCAGGTCACATACTAGAGCATGGGAATGCAGCTCAGCAGCTGGACGCCTTGGTGTGTGCAGGGCTTTGGGAGGGAGTGGGGGGAGGAGGGAGGGATGGAAGAGGGACGGAGAATAGGAAGGGAAGGGGGGGATATGACTTACAAACTCTGGATATATGTTACTTTTTGCTATTACAAGAACAATGGGAGTGATTTTAAAGGGACAATTCCTGTATGGGAACTGTGGCCGGTTTTGGCAGGAAGTGGTTAAGCATGGTCAAGGCCCCAGTCAGCCCAGCTGGGCTTAAAGCTCCTTTCAGTACTAGATGTCTGAGTGTGAACAAGCCTCTCTTGACTCATCTTCTAAAAGGAACGCTGGCACTCATTCTTTTTAACTCCTGGGGTTACCAAGAGCAGCAAAGAAGATTAGGCACAGAAACTGCTCAAGGCCACGCCCAGCACCGCAGGCCATACCACCTAGCCTGCTGCAGACGGACCTTCTAAATCAGAGAGAGCGAGGCTGGGTTTAGAGACTAAAGATGGGCACAGAGGGGAGGACACGGAAGTGAGTGATCCGACAGCAGTCCTTTCTTGCCCCTCCTCCTGCTCCCCACTCCTCCCGTACACCCCTTTGGTTTTCATCCTCCACCTGACTTCTTGCCAAGCCTGCAGCCCAGAATCAGAAGCTTCAGGGCTGTTCCAAAGCCTTATACTTGCAGCACTGCTGTGCCCACACAGTTCCCATGGCTCTTGGCATCTTTAGCTGGTGTCTTTGAATCCTACCTATTACCCATTCCTTCCCTTTGACTCCTTGCTTCTTACCTTACTGAGAAGACACAGGGCATTTCATGGCAACTTAGTCCATCAGTCTGGCTCCTCTGCCAGGCTCAGGAGCTCTCCACCCCATGCCTCCCACTCCCCTGTCCACTCTCTCCTCTATCCAGTCCTTCCATGGCTGACCTTTAAGACTCCTGCTGGCTGCTCCCCATGTTTCCCCCCTCCTTCCTTTCCCACCAAGAATCATGAATGGCCTCACTCCCCCCGCCAAGTTCTTGGTCCATGGAATCTGACTGTGGCTTCTGTCCCTGCCCTCTACTAAGCTGCATGCAGTAAGGACATCAGAGGCCCCTGCCCTCTACTAAGCTGCATGCAGTAAGGACATCGGAGGCCCTGAGTCACCAGAGCTCTGTCACAGCACATCTCCCAGCTCCACAGACTCCATGGCGAGCCCGGCGTGCATCCGGGGACTCCAGACGCCCATCTTCTTTGGTGTTCTGGGTTCCTCACACTCTACTGCCACTGCTGCCGGACACCTTCAGATGTCTCATAACCCAAATAAGGGTGACTCTTGACCCTTGCTCGCTCCTCTTTTTCAGTGGTACCCATTCTTTGGATTTCAAGTTCACTTCTACACGTGACTCTCCGAGCCCCTGGTTTTGAGTCTTTCTATGTATTCCAGCTTGGCCTACCAGGCTGGTTTTATACCAGGTTGCCTCAGTCTGGAAGTACAGACGTGTGCTACCATACAGCTTCAGATCTTTTTCTACAGTAGTGAAAACTTCCTAATGCTGAGACCCTTTAGTATAGTTCCTTACGCTGTGGTGACCCAAACCATAAAATCGCTACTTCCTAACTGTAATTTTGCTACTGTTACAAATCATAATGTAAATATGTGTTTTCTGATGGCCTTTCATGACCCTTATGAAAAACTTGTTTGACCCCAAAAGGGGTCATGATCCATAGGTTGAGAACCACTGATCTACAGTGATTAACATGCCCCAAAACAAATTTAAAATTCTCTACCTTTGAGAATCAAGCTCATTGCGGATGTGGTATCTCACACCTAGAATCCTAGCACACAAAAGGGTGAGAACGGGTGGCTAAACCTCGGAAGTCAATCGAGGAAACATAGTGAGTGAGACTCTAGCTTAGACAAGAGGGAGACCCTGTCTCAAAAAAAGAAAAAAAAAGAAAAAAACCTCAAACTGAAATGAGGCTCCACGTTTATGTCCACAGCGCCACCACTGTGTGGATTCCATGGTGGCTGGGAGGTGGCTCAGCCCTGAGTCGCTCTTGTTGCTCTTGCAGAGGACCTGGGTTCCCAGCAGCTCCACTGTGGCTCACAGCTGTAATTCCAGTTCTAGAAGAGCTCACGACCTGTGTGGCCTCCATGGTATGGCAAACACACGATGCATTGATAAACATACAGACAAACACCCATACACGAAACAAAAATGAGTAATTTTCCTCAGCGTTACCTTAGATTCCCAGCTCCACCCCGCCGTCCTCTTCATAGAGGGTCCTTGTAGACATAATTAAAGAGATCCACAAGAGCCCAGAATAAAGGATAACAAGTATTTATTTATTTGGGGAAAAATCTCACGATAAGGGTAGAGAGCCACGGTCTATGGGTGCTGGAAGCTGTGAACCAAACTCTGACCACTAACAAAAAGAGAGCAAGCGCCTCAGACCATGCCCTAATTGGTCAACACCCAAAAGGCTATTGGCTGAATGAATTCCCACAACAGGTAGGTCCTATAGATCAGGAATGCCAATCCCTTGGCTGCTCCTGCTCTCACGAAGCAGGGTCTCTTTCCTGCACCCCACACTAACTGAACGTTACAGAGTGGTTCTCCTGGTGACAGTAGTATAGTTCATCCTGTGTGTCCAGTGTCCCTGTGCTCAGTTCTCAGCGTCCATCCTGTGTGTCCAGTGTCCCTGTGCTCAGTTCTCAGCGTCCATCCTGTGTGTCCAGCGTCCCTGTGCTCAGTTCTCAGCGTCTTCTTTGGATTTTCCTTCCTTTGGGTCAAGTTTACATATTTAACAAGGAAATAAACGACCCCTAAAAAACCAGGTCATCAGCTCAAGAGAGCAAAAACGGTAGCCCTACCTGCTGGCACAGAACGAAGATTCTGGAGAACAATACACGTGCACACCTTTGTATCTTCGCCAGCACCCAATGGTTGGTCTCAGCGCCCTCCGCCTTCCACAGCTGCTGTATCCACAGCGGTTCATACTCTCTCTACCTGAGCCGGGCTGCTCTTCTTCAAGTGTGCTGGCACTGTCTGCACATGTACTCACCAAATTCTCGGCAAAGTCATCTGCCTCCTTGGCATTGTTTCTAATCTCCCCGGTGAGAGAGATTCCTCCAAGCCACCCAGAGCCCCAGCTAAAGCTTTTCTCAGGCCGTTTTTTCTGCCTTGCATTACAGATGAGCAGCTGCTTACTCCCAGCTGTGAACCTGTGAACTCCCAGTCCCTGCTTAGATCTCCTCCAGCACGGTGTGGAACCACGCTCATTCTTTATAAAGTGAGTGTCACAGGAAGTCTGCTGGAGCTAGAGGACAGAGGACAGTCGGGGACAGGAACAGCTCCTCCTGCCTCCACTTCACCTGGGGTTTTATATAAGTTTGTGCTGTGGATGCTGTTTTTTGCTGTTATATTGTTATATTCCCTTTTCTTATTTAGATTTTAAAAAAAAACCAATCTGGTAGAAATGGGCACCGTTAGGAAAAGAAATGATAATAGTGGAAATGTGGTTTTAAAGGTTTTACGGACAAACTCTTAAACTCCTGATGTTCTCTTTTCTTTTAAATGTGTGCAGATACTCACATTCCCGTGCCGTTACAAAGAGTCAGTGAGCTAAGTGAGCACTTCACAGCCTCACAGAAAGGGTTATTTGCTATTGTTGATATCCGTGCTGAGCAGCCCAGTACTCCATGCCTGTGTCTCACGCTGCCTACTGGGCCCCGTGCCCAGCCTATCAGACAGGGATCCTCTCTGCTCTTATTTAAGACAAGGACTAAGAGGCAAAGGAAGGTAACTGTTTTCCCCACAGAGTCCCTCAGCCAGGAAGAACGTGTCAGATGGTTCAGGTCTCCCGAGGGCTTTCGCTTTCCCTGGCCATGTGAGGCAGCCTCTTACCTTCCAACTCTTCCTTCTCATAGTGAACGTTGAGGGCTGTGCTGGTCCCGCCCTGATCCACCACAGCTTCCTCGTCTGGTCTCTGTTTAAAAACAGATGTGCAAATGGTCATAGGAATACATGTATATTCATTCATTCAATGCAAACGACCACAGAAATACACGCATATTCATTCATTCATTCAAATACTCCAAACCACAGTATATACCAAGGCTCCTCCGAGATACCTGGAGGGGGAAAACCGTGGTTTATATATATATTTAAGTTGGAACCTCACAATACCCTTGAGATGCAAATATGGCAGTCATTGTCTTTCCCAGGCTGTAGCATTAAATAACTGTGCCCCAAGAACACAGCTGTGGTAGAAGGGAGTTAAGACTGAGCAGCTCCCATCCTCGCCAGTGACCCAGTTACATCTGCAAAGCCAACTCCAGCAGGCACTTGCCTTGAATGGCGACTGCCCCTCACTTCCAAACTAACCTAACAGCTCCCAAGTTTTATGTTCTAAAGGCATACTGCAATTCTGCTTAGCAATAAAACATATACGTGGGGGCTAGAGAGATGGACCAGTGGTTAAGAGTGTGCATACTCCCGCCGTTTCCAGCCTATAACTCCAGCTCCAGGAGATCCGACGCCCTCTTCTGGCCTCCTGGGGCAGCTGCACTCATACACACATACTCACACAATATACACAATTCAAAACAAAACAAGCCAGGCATGATGCAGCTGGGAGGCAGAGGCCAACCTTGTCTATAGAGCAAATTCCAGGTCAGCCAGTGTTGCATAGTGAAATTGTCTCAGAAAAGAAGAGAAAGGAAAAGAGAGATATTCTTTAAAAGATTATAGCCCCCACAGCACAAAAACATTCACATAGTAACTACTCAGTAAGACCTTTTTTTTTTAAGATTTAATTTAACTTTATTTTATGTGCATTGATGTTTTGCCTGCATGTATGTCTGTGTGAAGTTGTCAGATCTTGGAGTTACAGAATATTGTGAGTGCCATGTGGGTGCTAGAAATTGTACCCAAGTCCTCTGGAAGAACAGCCAGTGCTCTTAACCATGGAGCGATCTCTCCAAGCTTCCAGGAAGTCTTTCTTTAAAAAAACCCGCTGTGAACCAGTCCCCTCCTCCTTCACAAGGCATTTGGCCACTAAGGCAAACACACTAAGTGCTACTCTGGACTCACTTTCCCTTTCCCGGCCCGAGGCGCCCACCGGACTAATCACCACAGGGACACAGGCACATTCCCACTTCCGCGTGGCCTGTGCACACTGCCAGGCTTGGTGCTTCCCCCAGCTCCGTAGCTTGCCAGGTTCGCTCCCCATGTATTGCTCAGATCTCTAACTCACTCTGAAGCCCCCACTTCACCAAGCCCATCGATGCCCACCTCCCAACACAATGCTGAAGACAGGCAACCAAATTCCCCAGTGAGAAGATATGTTAATGAGATTAACATAAATATTCTTAGAGAAAGAGAATGTCAAATGTCAATCTGAGATTAATTTGATAATTTACTTTTGTAGATATTTAAAATTACCTACTATTACTACTATGAAAAATATTTAAGATATTAAGTTTTAAAAGCAAAGTGGAAAAAACTGTGATTTGCTACATTTTAACAAAGAAAAGGGAGCTGGAACATAAATGCCTGGCTAGACTTTAGAGCACAGGGCTGGAGAGAGAGCTCCAAAAGCCGCCACATGACCTGCACACACAGACACCGACACACACGAATAAAAATACATCTTTTCCAAAGGGAATTCTCAAAATAAAAAACCAAACAAGCAGATGTGAAATTGGTGGTGTGGTTGTTTCACAAAATGATTCTACATTAGAGCGCACAGCGCTGGGAACCCGGCCCAGACTGGCCCTCCAACTCCAGATCAGTTCCTGGCAAAATGGAAGACAGAGAAACCAGGACAAAGTAGCCAATCCCCGAGCAGTACACACTCACAACAGACAGACAAACAACAGCAGCAAAGATCATAAACAGCTTCTTTTCTTTTTTGGTTTTTGAAAACAAGTCTTTCTCTGTAGCCCTGGCTGGCCTCCCAGGGGCTGTCTTGCTTCAGCCACCCTGAGAGCAGGATTAGTGTAAGCCACTGCGCAGAGCCGCCTGAGCGGTCTGCAGTCACCATGCACCACTGGTCGCAGCACTCACACTGGGTATTGGCATCTAGGGCGCTGTGTGCTGCGCGGTGACTGACTGTGTGAACTGCTGCCATCCCCAGTGCAGCTGAGAGGGAAGACTCTCAAAGGGTTGGAAATGAGACATGACAGCAGAGACAGAAGGTAAATAAAAAGGCTACGTCTTTCTCACGTGGAACGCGGCAGCGAAAACATACGACACATCCGTTGTCCATAAATAGCTTTAAATTAGTAGATATTTTCAAACTCTGTCCTTTCAAAGGCCTGTAACACATGATCAACCGTAGCTCGAAGTATCATCGGCACCAAGATTATGACCTCTGAAAATATCATTCTCTACTTAAAGGAATCAGAGTTTCTTGATAAAAAAAAAACAAAAAACAGCTGATAGAAGGGCACAGTGGCGTCCACCTTCAACCCCAGCACTTCAGAAGCAGCACAGGACTATCTGTGACTGTTACAGGCCAGCCAGGCCCACACAGTCAGACCCTCGAAAAACAAAACAAAACAAAAATTGGCCGGCTACAGGTCTGGAACGTGTTTGAACCCTCCCGTTTTAACAGTAAGAAAGCAAGAAGAACAGCAGATACACGGCCACGGGCACCAGCAGCCGCCGTGGAGGGTCCTTGCCAACCACACAGTAACCTGCGCTTCAGTGTGGATAGGACCTTCAGTAGACTATGCAGAACAAATAAGCTAAGATCCGTGAGTCTGTGCACTGTAACATCTAACAAGAAGCATTGCCTGGCTTGTGCAGGGCCCTGGGTTTCACACACACACATACACACGTTCACGCACACACTTACTTTAACTAACCAGCCATCGTTGAAGGACAGTGCTAACAAGGCAACTCTTCACTTGGAAAGGTGACAGCTTGTCTAGGCTCTCTTCCACGTGTACTAGAGCAACGAGAAAGGCTTTTCATTACAGAATAAATAATATATATACATATATACATATATATATATGTATATATATTGGTTTTTGTTTTTTGCCTACTACACTATGCAGATCTACGCTGGACGGTGGAGACTGTGTGTGGGTCGTTCTGCAGGCCACCAGGTGGCTCTGACCGACGGTCACAGAACTACATGCTGTACCGGGCCGGGAATCGAACTCGGGTCCTTGGGCGGGGCAGTCAGGCGCTCTGCCCCCTGAGCCGTCTCTCCGGCTAAAAAATATTTTTTAAAAAATTCCCAAACACCACTTTAAAACCCCTGGTGGACCGCACAGGCCTTCAGTGGCTGCCAGCGTGGCAACGAAAACCAGTGAACTACTGGGGACTGCGGTATAAATTGTCCCTGAATCTGATAAAGCATCTAAACCCAAATACCAATTTACTGAGAATACAGGGTTTTCACAGGGCTTCACAGGAAACAACACCACGGAATACAGTCAGCAACACTGGACCCCGTCCACTCAGCCGTGTGCCAGTCAGCACAGCGTCATTAGCACTGGGATCACGGCTCTCACACCATTTTCTGCTACAGAAAACTTAAGCAGGTTAAAAGAAACAATGAGCCTATTAGATTTTTATTCAAACCATTAGCTGTTTCTTTTAAAAACTTATGCAGGGCCAGAAAGGCAAAGGCTCAGCAGGTAAAGGCTCAGCAGGTAAAGGCCCTGTCACCAAGCCTGACAGCCTGAGCTCAATCCGTGAGACGGACCCGCAGGATGGAAAGAAAACTGACTCTCCCAAGTTGTCTTCTGACCTCTACATGGGCACCATGGCATGTGTGTGTGTGCACAAGCATACAAAACAAGTAGATAAAAAAACATAATTTTAAAATATATCTAGAAGCCGGGCGGTGGTGGCACACACCTTTAATCCTAGCACTTGGGAAGCTGAGGCAAGGATCAATGGGTTCCACACCAGCCTGGGCGATGGCGTACACAGTCAGACCCTGTTCAAAAGCAAGGTCTGCACAGCTATTGGGATGGCCAAGAATCCAGGACACTAGTAACAACAGACCTCCCTCTTTGCTGTTGGGGAGAAACACAATTTTGCAGCCACACTAGAAGACAGTTTCTTCCAAAAGCAAATTCTTACTTTATAAATCAGTGTTGATAGTTACTACCCAAAACTTTATTATTATTGTTATTATTATTATTATTATTTTGGCGATGGTGGCACACACCTTTAATCCCAGCACTCAGGAGACAGAGGCAGGCAGATCTCTGTGAGTTCAAGTCCAGCCTGGTCTATAGAGCAAGTTTCAGGACAGCCAGGACGTATTACACAGAGAAACCCAGTCGTAAAAAGTTTCAAATCCACACAAAAACCTGAACATAGATGTTTACAGAAGTTTTATTCATAATTGCTAAAATTTAGAAGCAACCAAGATGTCCTTCTTGGTGAACAGATAAACTGTGCTACATCTAGACAATGGAGTAGTGTTGGCACAACAAAGAAATAAACTATTAAGTCATGAGAAGATGAATGCCTTAAATACATTTTATTAAGTGAAAGAAGCCAAAGCAAGAAGACCATGAGGCCCTGCAGATACAAGATGGTGGGGGAGAGCTGGCCTGGCATGCATGAGGCCCTGCAGATACAGGACGGTGGGGGAGAGCTGGCCTGGCATGCATGAGGCCCTGTGCTCCATCTCTAGCACTGCATAGAGAGGAGAAAAGAAAACTGGGAAAGAATTATTAACTCTCCATAAACTTTTAACCCAGTGTGGTAGCACACTCCTGTAACCTCAGAACTCAGGAAGCCGAGGCAGGACAATCACTAGTTCTAGGGAAGTTGGGTTTGGGGAGTTTTGTTGTTTTTAAGAAAGAGAGAGAAGAAGAAGAAGAAGAAGAAGAAGAAGAAGAGGAAGAGGAAGAGGAAGAGGAAGAGGAAGAGGAAGAGGAAGAGGAAGAGGAAGAGGAAGAAGAAGAAGAAGAAGAAGAAGAAGAAGAAGAAGAAGAAGAAGAAGAAGGGGGGGAGTGGAGGGGAGGGGAAGGGAGGGGGGGAGGGGAGGGGAGGGGAAGGGAGGGGAGGGGAGGGGAGGAGAGGAGAGGAGAAGAAAGGAAAGGAAAGAAAGAAAATTCCATGTACTAAATAATTCCAGCCCTGTGATATTCAGGAAAAGACAAAGCTATGGAAACAATAAAAAAGAAGAATGTAGGGGCTGGAGAGATGGCTCAGAGGTTAAGAGCACTGACTGCTCTTCCAGAGGTCCTGAGTTTAAAATTCCCAGCAATCACATGGTGGCTCACAACCATCTATAATGAGATCTGGTGCCCTCTTCTGGCATGCAAGCACACATGGAAGGAATGTTGTATACATAATAAATAAATAAATAAATCTTTAAAAAAAAAAAGAAGAACGTACTGGTTGTGGCGGTGCATATCTTTAATCCCAGCACTCAGGAGGGCCGAGGCAGGCAGATTTCTGTTTGTTATTTTACTGATTTTATTAAGCTATACATTTTTCTCTGCTCCCCTCCTTTCCTCCCCCTCCCTTCTCCCCTCGCCCATGAACCTCACACTCCCAATTTACTCAGGAGATCTTGTATTTTTCTACTTCCCATGTAGATTAGATCTATGTAAGTAAATCTCTCTTAGGGTCATCGTTGTTGTCTAGATTCTCTGGGGTTATAAATTGTAGGCTGGTTTTTCTTTGCTTTATGTCTAAAAGCCACTTATGAGTGAGTACATTTTATATTTGTGTTTCTGGGTCTGGGATACTCACTCAATAGGGTTTTTTCTAGATCTAACCATTTGAACTGTGAGTTCAAGGCCAGCCTGGCCTACAGAGTGAGTTCCAGGATAGCCAAGGCTACAGGGAGAAACCCTGTCTGGAAACCCCCCATCCCCCCACCAAAAAAGAAGACGAGCTGGGGGAGGAGCTAAAAGGTCACACACAGAGCATTTGGGGGCAAGGTAATGAGTCTGCATAGTCTAAGCATGGCCCCATGTCATCAAACATCTGTCCAAGCCTACAGAATGCCCTGCACTAAGGCATCACCCTAGTGCAAGCTACGGACTTAGCACAAAAAGTTGCTCTGCTGGGGAAGTGGATAATAAGAGGGCAGGCAGGGGGTGGGACAGGGACAGAAGAGAATGTTCTGAGCCTTCTGTAGTGTACTGTGAAAAGAAAGCTGTTTGCTGCAAAGTCTCTAAAATCACAACAAAAATGGGACATATGGGCCAAGTGCCAATGGGAATGGTGACGAGGACACTCGTGGCACGCGAAGACTGCCTCCCTTTGGACGATGGGCTGATGCTGTGCAGGCCTTGGAGTGTAGAGACACACTGAAGAAGTTTCAGATGAAGCTAATGTTTCAGAGCCAAGCATGATGTTCACACTTGTAATCACAGATGAGGCAAACAGACCGCCATGAGTTCAAAGCCAGCCTGGGCTCCAGAGTGAGAACCAGGCCTGGGAGGCTGCACAGAAAAGACCCTGGAGAAGGGTGGCAGGGAGAGGAGGAAGGAAAAGACTGAAATTGGCCTATATAGTATTTCTTTGTTTTGACACAGGGTTTTTCTGCTTAACAGCCCTAGCTGTCCTGGAACTTGTTCTATAGACCACGCTGGCCTCAGACTCACAGAAATCCCCCTGCCTCTGCCTCCTCAGTGCAGGGATTAAAGGCCTGCCCACTATGGCACAGATGACCTTCAGATGCACCTCCGTACCTCCCTCAGCCCCATATGATGAACACGATTTCCAGCGCGCAGCAGCTCTACTTGCACATAAGCTGCAGAGTCCACATCTTCCCTGCAGAACCATTTTCTGTTCTCTTTTGTGCTGCACGAGGGGCTGGGGACCACTTTTTAGTGGAAAAACAACTGGCTTTATTCCCATGCTATCTGCTTACCTAGCTTATCTTTCAGGTCCCAAATTTCCCCTCCCTCCCGCTCTCCCTCCCTTCTTGCCTTCTTGATTTGTTTTTTAAGACAGAGTCTCAGTATGTAGCCCCGGTTAGCCTGAAATTCAGAAATCCACCTGCCTCTGCTGGGCTTAAAGGAATGTACCACCACACTCCGCATGGAAACACATTGTCATCCTTGAGTGTCCCCTAGAGCCCAGCACAGTGGCCTACACTGAACCCAGCATGCACCCCTGTAAGCTCCAGGACCAGTGTCACTTCCTGCCCAGGACAATGCCCAGCACGTGACAAGTAACTTCCAACAAGCAACATTAGTTTCTGAACGTGTGTGTGTGTGTGTGTGTGTGTGTGTGTGTGTGGTTTCTCTGTACACCTTTGGAGCCTGTCCTGGAACTTGCTCTGTAGACCAGGCTGGCCTCGAATTAACAGAGTTCCACCTGCCTCTGTCTCCCAACTTCTGGGATTAAAGATGTGTGCCACTACCACCTGGCCTGCTTTCTAAACTCTTTGTGATGTTATCATATAGTCTCTTGAAGCCATGTATAATTTTATATAGAGGTAATTATTAATGTTGACTACCAAGCTACTATCCAGCTAGAGCTAGTCTCCAAGCTGATATTTTAATATCCAGCATCACTTATAATAGTTGGTACCATCTCAGCAGACAGCTGGCATAGCACAGAACGAGGGGCAAATATGGAGAGAGAGGAAGAGAGGTAGAACTTACAGATTTATCTAAGACTATAAATTAAGAGCGGCTGGAAGGAGGGCAGGGAAGGGCTAACTGATACAAATATATTATAATCTCAAAGAATAAAATTAATTATAACAATTTAAAAAATACATCTTCAACATTATATGTACATATACATATCTATATGTGTGTATTATGTGTATGTGTATGTATGTATGTATGCAGTTATGCATGGAGAGAGAGAGAGTAAAGTCAACTATTGGAAAACTTCAAGCTTCCTTATCTTGGTTACCCACAGCTGAGCTCACTCACAGAGGAGCAGTCACTGTCCGCATCCAGTAGCAGCTGGAACGCTGAAAAGGCCACACTAGAATGTAAATGTGCATCCTGGCTCACATAAACTAATGTTTAAAAAATAAAAGAAAAAATAATTATAACTAATTCACAGAAATTTAGACAGAATGGATATCTGATTGTATTCCTTTATTTATAATTTGTTGTTGAGACAGGGTCTTTCTATGTAACTCTGGATGTCCTGGAACTTGTTATGTAGACCACCCTGGCTTTGAACTCACAGAGATCTGCCTGCCTCTCAAGTACTTTTTAAGGTATGGTAATTGTTTGGAAGTTCCAACCCAGCCCCCTCTCCTGGGAGTTGTCTCAGTCCAGACTCCAGCTCCAAGGCCACCAAGCAATGATCCTCCCCAGAGATGCTCAAGACCACTCCCACAGGATATTTAAACTGCCCCACAGAGACAGCCTTCCTGTCTCCTCTCTGGGGGGCTGGAATGCCACCTGGGAGCGCTGGCATCCACTAAACCCGGGCTTTCTCTACTTGGGTTTGCTCTGATTTAGATTATTGCATCAGCACAGAGCTTATCAGGCCGCAGACACTTTTCAGTTAATCATCTTGTGATGTGCTATCAATACATCAGTACATTTGAAAAAGCGCCCTTCAGCTGGTATTTGGAGACTGGAGAGAGACAGAGAAGAAACAAGATGTGTGTTCATTGTTGACGCCAAGTCATGGGTACAGGATGATTCACTATGCAAATGTTTCTCCTTCGATATACATTTGAAATGTTCCCCAAATTTCAAGCATATGCCATCATTGTCTGAAACTGTTAAATTTAAAAGAAAAGAAAGACTGGGCCTCTTGGTCTATGCTCGCTGTGGGGGCCACAGGGCCGGTTATATTTGCCTCTTCCACCCTCACTGTCCACAGAAAGCAAGATTTACCAACTTGGAGTCCATGAATTTCTAGAATACTTGTGGATGCTTCAGAGGAGGGGGCGGTATGTGTGCATGTACGTTTGGTGGTGTGGGGGCTGCCCACGACTTTTACCAGAGTCTCAGTGGGGCTTGTGACTCGAGAAAGATCATATTCACAAGAAGCACGCACCTAAGAGAAAAGGAGAGGGGTGGCAGGAGGAAGGAAGTAGTGAAGTGGGAGGAAAAAACCTTTAAAGTAATCCTCTTTATATATTTCCTTTGAATGGCTTATGGATGATGCCTCCTATTAAGCCTGAATTGGAGGGTCCCAGGGATTAGTTAAGAGAGGAGGTGGCTAATTCAACTAAGGCTTTGACACTGGGATGCTAGAGAGAGAGTCAGTTAGTTGCTAAGCACTTGCTGTTCATATAGAGAACCAGAGTTTGATGCCCAGCACCCAAATCAGGCAGCTTAGAATCAACCACCAAGAACTCCAGCTCCAGGGGATCTGACACCCTCTTCTGGCCTCCACAGGCATGTGTGCTTGCAAGTGTATGTGTGCACAAGCACACACACACACACACACACACACACACACAAACAAAAATTATAATAAACTTTTAAAATTAAATCATTGACATTGCATGGCATGTCTTGAGAGATAAAGTACTGTTATAATCCTTAAAAAAATGGTCTTTTCCAGGAGAAAGCTCCCCAAACTAGTCATCCAACACCGAGAGGTCAGCTCTGAGAGTACATATATACAGCTGACATGTAGACCAAGCAGGCTGTATTTATATACTCTGCGTGTATCTGTGTTAACAATTAAAGAAAAACAGACCATGATTTGAGAAAGAGAGCAAGAGAGTGCATGAAAGGAAAGAAAAGGGGAGCTATGACGTAACTATACTATAATTTCAAAATATAAAAAGTATTACTAAAGAAAATGAATGAAGCTAGACACAGTGACACATCTTTAATCCTAGTACTCAGGAAGCACAGACAGGTGATCTCTAAGTTCAAGATCAACCTGATCTACAAACTGAGTTCCAGTACAGTCACGACTACACAGTGAGACCCTGTCTCAAGAAAAAAAAAAAATGAGTCAGATTTTGGTAAATTAAAGCCTTGCTTCCAGTAATGAACAAATAAAAAGACAAAACCAGGGCTAATTATTACATAATGCCCCAACTCCTAGACACAGCCAAGAAGACACAGCAGGGAGAATGAAGATTGTGGGCACGGGCCACTTACAACCCCTTCTAGACACACTGCCCCTGCTGGCTATTCTGGACGTGTGCCCAAATGAACTCCATCCCTCTTCTGGTAAGAGCGTCCCAACTTTATCTCAAACACCTCTTCCATCTCCACCCCACCCCATGGAGCCAATGTTTGCAGTCTTCAGCTGCGGCGGTCCCCCTCACCCCAACCATCATTCGCACCCAGAACAACATCAAGAAAGCCTTTGCTGCGTGCTGCTGCAGAGTGAGCTCCAGGTCCGCACAGAGGACAGCCTCAGCCCTACCTCCTGGGTTTCTACTCAACCAAAAACAGGAACTAATTTCAGCGAAAGGCTTACTTACGCCTACCAGTTTTGCTACAGATATTACCTTACTTAATCTTCACCATGGTCCTAAATCAAGGCAAAGTAAGATCTCACAGGAGCCAAGAGGGGTCACAAGGTTCAAGTTTTGTTATTAATCGTGTATCAATAGTGCCCAAAGCAAAGAAACTGGTCATTTTTGAAAGTTCCAGAAAACTAATTATGGATTCATACCCACAGTGAGACCAGCTTGAGATTCACACCATCTTCCCAAGCCATCAGTGCCCGGAACCTTACAGACCCAAGGGTCCTTTAGCTCAGCAGCTCTCCAGCCATTTCCCAGTCCCTGGTCCATCTGCCTCTTCACTCCAGAACGTCTGGATTCTGGCCCCTCAGTGGACGCCTGGCCGCTGAACCTGACCCAGCTCTCTACGTTTCTTGTGGCATATCCAAGTTTGGCTTAGAACAAAAGAAGCCAAAGAAGAGATCTTTTGGGTGGCTTTTTGTAACGGAAGAGCGGTACAATTCTCAAGCAGGAACTCTGTGAATGACAGCAATGTGCCTGCCACACACTGAAAGGTTGGACATGCCTGGGGGCCTTCACTAACTTCCTCACTGCCTACAAACACTGGTCCACAAGGCCTGTGGCAGGAGTCGCGAGCCATGAGCTGTCCTGGCCCTCTCATCCTCCAGCAGTTTGCTAGGAAATGAGACTCCACAGTGGCTCTGTGATTCTTCCCTTGAACCCCATTCAGAGTCGCTCCTATTTCACACAGACTTGGCGAATAATGGCTCTTGTAGAGATGTTCATCTAATCCCCAGTGATCTGAGAGTTTGTGACTTTACTGGCAAAAGAGAATTAAGACTAAAACTACAGGTCACATCACTGATCAACTGACCTTCCAAGAAGTCTGCTGAAAATTATGTAAACTCCAAAGTAACTTCCTGTAGTCAAAAGCATTGTAAAGCCAGGTGTGGTAATACATGGTTTGTACTCCAGCACGTGGGAGACTGAAGCAGCAAGATCACAAGGTCAAGGTTAGCCTGGTCTACACAAAGTGAATTCCAGGCCAGCCTGACATACACAGTGAATTCTAGGCCAGACTTGGCTACACCGGGATCCTTTCTTTCTGAGGTTGCTGAGATGGTTTGTTAGGTAGGAGCACTGGTTGCTTTTGCCAAGGACTTGGGTTTAGTTCTCAGCACCCACATAATTGTTCATCACCACCTGTAACTACAGTTCCAGAGAATTCAATGCCTTCTTCTGGTCTCTGTGGTAACTGTACATACATGAAGCATCCACATACATGCAAGGAAAACTCTTAGCCATGTAAATATTTTCCAAAAAATCATCCACAAACAAAAGAGGCAGAGAAGTGGAATCAGAGAGGACGATTTGAGGGAAAAAAATTTGGCCTTTAAGACATGATTTCTGGCCCCGAGGCAGGAAGAAGAGGGAGGAAATGACGAGCCAAAGAACATGGGCAAGTCTCAATCTAACAAGACGGGAAGAAACAAAGAGACTGTCCTGAGGCTTCCAGAGCCACAGCCCTGGCGATGGCTTATGCTTACAAGCAAAGGCATCAGACTCTCACTGCAGAACTGTTCCCATGTAAACATATGTTGTTTGAGACACTCTGCCTCTGGTAATGTCACGGAAGCAGTAAGAGGCTAGTGCACTGTATGTATTTTGACTCCCTAACTACCACAGCTAGTGTGAACTTGTTCTTACCTTATGGGAAATGACCGAGGCTCCATTATCTAAGGTGCGCTGCTGTAACCTAGCAGCGGATTTAGAGCCGACTTGCTGCTTTTCCTTGTGTTGATGACTACAGGCCCTGGTTACCCTGCCAGGGCAGACAGCACCGAGATGGTTATCTAAGGCTCCTAGGGAGCAAACGTACAGCCTGAGCTGCCCCCGTTTTCTGCCCACGGCTCTGCTTGGCCCACAGCTCTCCTAAAAGCTTCCCAGCAGAGCTGGCAGAGCACGGCAGAGGGTACCAACAGGTTCTCATGCCACCCCGCCTGCGAGGAGAGGACGGGGTCTAGCTTGTTCTTCTGCAATGAGGTGACGGGGCAAACTTCCATCTAGGACGGGCACTTTTGTTCGGTAGTGTCGAGCAAATTCTTACCATCTGCTTACCACACACTGACCACGGCCTTGGGGGCCGATCTGTGCTCCCTGGGGCCACTCACTCACTTGTTCAGCAGACATGTGCTGTGTTACGTGTGCCAAAGTCAATGAACACTAGAAGCCACAGCTCCTTCGGGAATCTTGTCCTGCAAGTTTGCTCCCGGTCTACCATAAGAGACGGGGATGCTCTTCCAGTGGCTGTACTCCTCAGACATCGCCCACACACCAGGGTTCGGCACCATCTCCTGGCTGCTTGTGTAGCCAGAGTCCCACACAGCCTAGGCTGGCCTTGAACTGTCTATGTAGCCAACATCAACTGTGAACTTTTTTTCTAGATTTGTGTGTATGAGTGATTTACCTGCATGTATGTGTGTGCACTACTTGTGTGCCCAGTTTGAGAAGAAGGCATCAGAGTCCCTGGAACTGGAGTTATGTTACGAGCCACCGTGTGGGTGCTGGGAATTGAACTAGGGTACTCTGCAAGAGCAACAAGTGTTTTAACTGCTGATCCATCTTTTTTTAAGTATTACACCGTGTGTGTGTGTGTGTGTGTGTGTGTGTGTGTAGTATATGCAGGCATGTGCCTGCCATGGTGTACCTATCAAGGTCAGAGGACAACTCTGTCGAGTCTGTCTCTTCCTACCTTTATGCAGGTCCTACAATTCAAACTCAAGCGGTCATTCTTGTCCAAAAGTGTTCCATCCATTGTACCATCTCCCTGGCTTTGACCTTGAACTAGTTCTCGTGCTTCTACAAGTGCTGGGATCACAGCCATTTGCTCCTATGCCCGTCTCCGGGGTTTGGAGTTGGTATTCTACAAAGCGTTCTAGCACTGCCGCACATAAAAGCTAGGCTTCCTTGCTTCCCTTGCCAATATTTCCACGCTCCCTGGACGTCCAACCGATGCCCTCTGTCCACTGTCTCCACGCTCCCTGGACATCCCACTGATGCCCTTCTGTCCACTGTCTCCATGCTCCCTGGACGTCTAGTGATGCCCAGCACTACCTTACGTGGATGCTGCGATGTCCAGCCTCCCAGTCCTTCCAGCACTTCCTTCTGGTCAGTTCTGAAAGTGCTGTTCAGCGGAACTGTGAGGCTGTCGGATGTTCCAGCACAAAGCAGGGCTTTCCCTAAAGCTGTCTGGTTGCCTTCCTCTATTACTCCCCACTTGTAAGGGCTTCTCAACTCCTAAAATGTCAGTAACTCCTCAGAGAGCTTAGAGAGATGGATGATGCAGGCCACGTTGACACAGCCTGCATCATGCCAGCAGCCTCGGGCTGGCCTCGCTCACTGCAGCCAGCTGTACTCTAATGCACTCCTTGTGTGCCTTCCCAAGCCCTTCTGGTGCTCACTCAGGGCCAGGCGCTGCTCCAGGTGGCAAGACAACAGCTGTGGTAACGCACAGTAGTTGAGGGCACAGCCTTTGGAGAGCAGCGACTCTGCCCTTTCTGGAAGTCCCTTCACCTCACTGCATCTCCATTTCTTTATTTAAGCACTGAGAACAATACAGGTGCATAATTCTCAGGACCACAGAAAAAGTTAACTGGGATATGAGGTTGGGTGGTCCAGCGACAGAGTGCGTGCTTGGTATGTGTGAGGCTCGGGTGCAATCCTCAGTGCTGTAACTAAAGAGAAGGTGAGCATGAGAACACGTGGAAAGCAGCCAGCATGGTGCCCGGCACACAGAAAGCGCTCCCTGCTCACACAGCAACAACGGGAAGATCGGGCAAATGGCAGGAGCAGAGTGGAGACATGGGAGCACCTGGCGGGCTGTGTGGGCAGAGGAGACCGCGTGGCAAATCCTGGTGGAGCTCCATGGAACCAGCTTTGAAGGCCAGAATGGAATTTCCTCAGAGAAGAGGAGGGAAAGTTTCTGCAGCTAACCTGAGCAAAGGCATCAAAGAAGGGGGAGCTGATGTGTGAGCCACTAACTGCCGTCTACTGCTTCGTGCAAATCCTGTCAGTAGACCACGAGCTCCTAAGAGAAAGACTTCAGCCTCGGCCTCCCGAGCCGTCCCCTCCTCAGCAGCCAAGCACTAATGGGACACTGGGCGATGTATGAGACAGGGTCACCTGCGCGCCCTGCCCTCCTGAAACTTCTCCCCAAGAAGACAGCAGGACATCAAAACAAGAACACTCACACACAGTGTGCTAGGGAGGAACACGAAGAGGATCCTACGGAGCAGTGTGACTCAGGTTGGAGGTCAGGGGAAGCCATTCTTCAGGAGATACAAATGAGTCATGAGGACACCAGGCTGGAAGTGTGTCCTAGAAAGAGGACACATCCCTGCGCTGTAAGGGAGCTGGGCATACTAAGGAAGCACAAAGCAAGCCAGAGTCGGAGTGCACGGTGAGAGAGAAGGGCAGGCCGGGCAGGGTGGGCAAAGCTTCAGTCATGTCGAACCTTGGTAAGCCACTGCAGAGTTTGGATTTTTTTCTAAAATTCACCAAGAAGCTGCTGGCAGGTGTCAGGTGAGGACATGATCTGGCTTGCATTTCTAAACCCCGCAGGCTACACGCTGGAGCCTGGCTGTAGAGAGCCATCAAAGGGAAGGGCCAGAGTCCACCCGAGAAAACTCTAGTCTTGGGATGGGGATGCGATGCCTGGAACCTCTCTGCTTCCATCAAGTCACACAATCTCCTCTCTTTGTAAGGTCCAGCTCTCTCAGTTGAGCACGCAGGGGGCTTGGCCACTAAGGTCACTGCCCATTGGTTGATTGTGTCTCCTCCAGGCCATTCCCATTTCCTTTTCCCTTTCAGCCCCCACTCTCCTCCCCTTCCAAAATCTCAAGTTCCTGTGTCTAATGCCTGACTTCACCAGGACCTGCTGGCTCCTCCCTTTTTTCTCCCCACTCCACGACCCACAAAGTATCTTAGCTCAATGTAAAGAACATATTTATTGTCTGTTCGGAAACCCAAACCACAGACCATTAGCAGGTGACTAAGTGGGACTATGTACTGGCCATAACCTGCATACATTCTACATGTTAGACACAGGGTCTGCTCACACATCCCAGCCCGATCGCCCACAACAGTCAGAGAAATCTTTCAACAGAGGAAATCTGATCAGGACTAAAGCTCATCAATGACTGCTCTTGGTCCTCAGGTAAAAATATCAGCTTCTTCAGCGGGGACCACAGTGTCTCACTATGCTAGGAACCCAGAAGACACCCCGCCATTTCCTCGTTGCTCCCTGTGGCTCCACCATATATCCTTGCAGAACGCGCCCCATCTCTGCTCCAGGACTGTTGTACATCCTCCTCTCTGCTTCCGAGTTCTCTGACCTCCCCTTTTCTTCAGCTGGTAGTCATTCTTCAGATCTTTGCCCACATTTTCTTCTTAGAAAAATCTACGATGTGCGTCAATGTACACTCACAGGACGGTCTGAGATGCTGTCCAAGCACCTGATTTTATAACAACACATTTCCTTGTGCAGACCTTTTGAGACAGAGTCTCATTATGTAGTCTATGTGAACCCCAAACACATGATCCTCCTGCCTCAGGATCCTAGTACTAGGACCATGGTATTTTGTGTGAAATGAAGATAGCGCCATGGGTGATGTGCTTTTCTCACAGAATACAGACCTGGATGCAGATCCCAGCACCGGTGGAAGCAGCCAGCATGTGCTTGTCTGTAAGCCCAGCACTGGGTTTGGGGGTGGGGCAAGTGGATTGGGGGAGACAAGCAGATCCCAGGGGCTCACTGGCCAGCTACAATCGCTCCAGGTTCAGTGCAAGAAAATGTTTTCAGTAAATAAAGACAGAGTGATAAAGACAGCAGTTATCAAACTCTGGACACACACACACACACACACACTTCTTACTTTAGGCTGGGGATATGGCTCAGCAGTAGGGTGTCTGCCTTTAAGTTAGAAGGCAGTCCATCCCCAGCATCCCCAAAGGCAACACAAACAAAGCTAATTCTCCTCCTTTCCCACCAGCTGGGAGGAGCAAGGCCTTGGCCTCTTTTTGCTTCTGTCTCCCAAACAGAAACTGACTATAACATGGCATGGCATGAGATCAGATATGGAAAGATTTCCCAAAAATCTTACATCTATTTATTTTGGTGACTGGCAAGCAAATACTACTGCCAGGAAAGAAGAGAAGTAGGGAGTGTCACACCCACATCGCAACACACAGGAAGTTTTCCCTGCCTTTCCCAGACCCCACTACCATGTCAACCCGGCATTTGCTTCCCAGACCCACCACCCTTCTGCAACAGCATCGTCTCGGTTCCCTTCCCTCCTTCAAATCCTCTTTCCAGGGCAGCAATCACACCTGATCCGGGTTTCACAAGAAGTGTGTGTGTGTGGGGGGGTGAAATTCAAAAAGCTACTACTCGCTTATTAGGGCTCACACAATAAACCGTGTTTCACAGAGTCCTTAAAACAGCCCTGTGAAGTAAACCGTACAAACATCACTATTTCCATTTTAATAGGTGGGGAAACTGAGGTTCAAAGAGGCAAGTAGCTCGCACAAGATGAGAAAGCCTATAAGAAACAGACTGGGATTTGAACCCACACACTCTTAAAACCTTGTCTAATGCTTCCTAATATTAGCCGCCCCTGCAGTTCCAGCACCAACTACTTAAGGCTGGTGGTATCGTTCCTGACCCTTCACCACTTCCCTGGTCCACGTGCAATCCCTACTCAGAACTTATCGGCTATCTGGACAGCAGGGCGGGGATACATATAGCCGGCCACATTCTCGGGGGTCTTTGAAAGGCTTCCTCTTAGCCACGGAGGAACCAGAATAAAAACACAAAGACCCGCGAAGGTCCCCGGATACCCTCTCGTCCACCTACGGTAGAGCAAGGCAAGGCCAGAAGCCGGAGTCTGCCGCCAAAGGGGACCCGCGGACAGAGGTCACTGCTCTGGCGGCACCCGGTTCGGCCCAAGGTCAACC
The DNA here is from genome assembly GCF_982192425.1 of Myodes glareolus. Lineage (NCBI taxonomy): Eukaryota > Metazoa > Chordata > Mammalia > Rodentia > Cricetidae > Myodes > Myodes glareolus. The sequence goes on from NC_142044.1 coordinate 63,557,658, forward strand.
TCCCCGGCAGCCCGGAGCGCCCTCTGGCGTCCCACGCGAGCCTCCCCCGGCTCTCGAGGACACGCCCGGAGCCCCGGCTGGAACCGGAGCCGGGCGGTGGGCACCCGACCCAGGCTAAGCCAGGGAGGAGCGGGAGGCGGGGCTCACCTGATAGCTGAGGACAGTCCGGCTCGTTGTACCGGCGGGCATGGCCGGGCGGAGCCCGGTCTCGCCGGTGGGTTCCAGGTTGAGCAGCAGCAGTCCTCGCGGGGACCCCAACCCTGAAGCACATGGTCAACCATCAACCGGAGCCACCTTTATAGCCACCAGCCGGCGAGGCGCCCGCCACAGCCAATCAGAGAGCGGCCCGAGCAGCCAATCAGAGCGCGGAGCATGGGCGGACGCTGTCCGGCGGTACCCTGAGCTACCAGGAAGAGGGGAGGAGGGCGCCAGAGAGCCAACCCCTCCCAGGGCCGGTTGCCTTGGAAACCGCCTCCCTCGCTTCCTCAGGGTGGGGAGGGGGGGTTCTGGGCTCAGAGGTCCTTCCAACTGCCTGCTAGGAACGAAAACCACTGCCTCTGTTTGCATTGCACTGACTCTGGGAAAGTGTTGGGTTTACCTATTGTGATTGTGTTCTTCGGATGATGGATTTTTAAATTAGGAGAAAATCCCCCTCAGAAACTAAGATGGCAGGAGGAAGCAATGATGAGAAGAGGGATTTCTAAATTGGCTTGTTAACTCTTGAGCTAGGGGCCAGATTGAAGAGCGTTAAAGAGTGCGGACAGGCAGCAGGCAGGCCCCTCGGGCTCCCTGCCTCTTAGACTGACAGCAGACAGTGGAGTTTGAGCGGAGGATAATTTCAACTCGTCCTTAAAAATAAATAAATAAATAAATAACAAAGAAGAGACAAGAAAAAAAAGCTTTAAGACTAATTACTATCTAACAGCAGAACTAACAGATCTGAGGCAAGCTTGGAATATGATGAGTAACATACTCAATTTGATCTGGTTTTAAAAGAAAGCAAAGTAGTTGATCCTCTGAGGGAGGCTTAAGAGAAAGAAAGGGCCCTTTGTCTCATTTGCACTATCACTTGAGGCTGGAGGTGAGTCCGCACTGTTGGTGGGAAAGCGATCATGCACATTCTCAGCCTCTGCCAATGCTCCAGAAGGGAATATGACAAGTCCCAGTTCAACCCTTGTGGTGGAGCAGCTTCTCATCCAGTCTGGGAGGCTGAGGCGGCAACAAGTTCAAGGTCAGTTTAGACTCCTATCTCAAAATAAACAAGTAACAACTTCTGCAGACCATCCTTTGTATCGTCACCAAACTTGGAAATAAGACTGAGCCTTGATGTCCCTGGGAAGATAGAAACAGTGCGTTCTGGAGCTTGCTAGTCAACCAGTCTAGACCAATCCACGAGGAGCTCCATCGAGTGAGAGAAGAGACTGTGCTAACAAATGAGGTAGAAAGGGTTGGAGAGATGGCTCAGCAGTAAGAGAAGCTGTGGCTCTCACAGAGGACCTGGGCTGGTTCCCCATGGTGTCTCACAGCCTTCCAGAACGACAGTCCCAGAACCGGTCCACCATGTGTGTCTGGTCTCCTCAGACACACATGCAGGGAAACAACTGATGCACATTACAAAACACGTAAAGAGCTACTGAGACATAGACCTCTGGCCTCCCCATGTGTAGTCACACATGAGTCACACAGGAATGTGTAAAACACACGCACACACAAACACATACCATGCACCTTTATTTCTGATCTCCTATAAAAAGCCCGCTGCCCAGTTCCTCATCTCACAAACAATGATTCTGTGCCTCTGTGCTCCGCACAGAGCAAAGGATGCTGGTCATCTAGAAGACAGCAAACATATGTGCACTTATTTCAATCTACTCATAAATGTATGTAGGCCCAGTAGGTGTAGGCAGTTGTCACCAAGCCTTATTATCTGAGTTTTATCTGCAGGACCTACATGAAATAAAAAGAAAACCAGCTCTTGCAAGCTATCCTCGGGCCTCTACATGCACAGCATGGCTGGTGTGTGCGCATACATTTTATTGAGCCAAAATAAAGAGAGCACGCAAACAGCTCAAGTCTGTGGCAAGGATTTAAGCATGCTAACACATGCAGAGTAGCCACAACCAGACCAACACAGAAAGTGCTGTCGAGAGGAGCCATAGAAGTGAGTGCTGCAGTTAGAAACCGCTCTTGTCGACCGGGGAACACTGGGTAGTGAGTGCATAACAAACGATCAGACCATTAAAGGTTTTAGGGAGCCCCTCGACGTACCAGGACCTAATGATGTAAAGGGTGTCATTCATTGCAGTAGTCATGGTGTCTCTGTCCTTTGTTTCACTAGTGAGAAAGCAGAGTCAAGGGAAAACTAAACAACGTCTTGATCAGGCAATCACTAAGCAGGGATTCAATCTGGTGCTGGGGAACCAGCAATGAGAAAAGTTTGCCCCCGAGGGACTTAGGGGTTAGGTTAGGGTTAGTAAGTCAACAAGATCATTCTGTAAGTTATGGCAGCCTCTGTGAAGGAAACTGCAAGGCTGTGTGACAGATGGAGCCTGGTTATGTGACAGGGGGTACATCTCTGAGGAAAATGAGTCGAGGTGAGCCTGGCTGGCCCTGGAGGACCCGCTGCCAGAGGGTGGGAGGGTGATAGGACAACCCTGAAGCTTTAGACTAGCCCTGAACAAAGGTGGCGGCCAAAGGGAGGATGTCCCTGCTACCTCCCTGCCCCATAAGACAGGACTCAGCAGGGTAAGAGAGGGCGGGGTAGGGCAAGGGGTCTGATTTCCTTTTAGTTCAGAGGTGGAGGCAGAGCTCTGGCCCTTGACTTCAGGGTCAAAAGCCCCACCTTCTGGCCTGTGTGAAAATTACAGAAGGCAAGTGGGCCAGAGCCAGAGCTTCTGAGGCTGTTCTGGGCAGACCTTGCTACCAGGCACCGGTCTTCCAGCTCATAGCTCTCCCCGCACTGGTGTAAGAAGTGCGAATGGGCGACCAGGCAAATGGGCCCTGGAGCAGCCGGAGAAAAAGCATCCAACTAAGAAACAGCATTAGCAGACCCTTGTGGGGCCTGCAGTTGGCCTGGAAGGGGAATAAAGTGGACAGGAAACCACAAAAACACACATACAGAGACAGAAGTCATACAGGCACATCAAATTAGCAGGACACTCGATGGGTATGACCTCATCTAATTCTTGCCACGCCTCTGTGAAGTAGATTCTGTCATCCCATTTCACAGTTGAGAAACTGAGGCTTAGAGAAGCCATGCCCCAGGTCAACCAGCCAGAACAGTAGGCTCGTGGAGATGCCAGCCGCTGAGGTCAGGTGTGTCTGATCCAGATGGGATGGCTCTTGGGAGCCCTGGCTTCCCTGTCTCATACAGATCCCACCCTCTCTTCCTATCCTCCAGATGTAGTCTCTGCTTCTCTCTGCTCTTTAACATCGGTGGTTCATACACTTGGGAGAAAGAGGTTTGTCTTAAAAGTCCTGATATGTGATAAATTGTTTAAATCTCTTTCTGAGTAAGTATACAAAGCACACAAATTTGCACAGTGTAAACAGACATAGCTGGGGGATAAGATGGTTCTATCACTGTGCAAACATGTAAAGTACACTTCACACAAACAGAGTCTGCTTACACAAATTAGGAGGACTACCACGTCACTCCGTGACACAGTCCTAAGGGACCACCGTGTCCACATGTTCTATCTTCAACCAAAATATCTTTATGTGTGAGTGTGTCTGCATGTGTGTGTATGCGAGTGTGAATGGAAATGCAAGTGTGTATATGTGAATAGGAATGCAGATGAGTGTTAATTGTTGTATGTGAATGCATGAATGTATATGTGTGTATGATTGTGTATGTATATGTGTATGTGAATGCATGTGAGCATGTGAGTGTGAATGTGAATGTATGCGTATGTGTGACTGTGCATGTATGTGTGTGTATGTGTGACTGTGTATGTGTTTGTGCATGTGTGACTGTGTATGCATGTGTGTCAGGGAGTTAGCATGTGAGTGTGATTATATTGGCTGGAAGTATTTTCTTCATAAGAGACAAAATGACAAAAATGCAAGAAACAAACATCTGAGAAAATGTTCTATAATTGCAATCATTTTTTTCTATCAAAAGCATCTTAATTTTTCCTGTCTGCTTGCTTTTCTGCTCCTATGCTTGGCACCCAACCAGGGACCTCACCTACATTAGGCAGGTGTTTCTACCTTCAGAGGACACCCCAGGCTATCCAGCTGAGCCCTATACCAGTTTTGTTTCTTTGTTTTTTGTTGTTGTTGTTGTTGTTGTTGTTGTTGTTTTCTTGTTTCTCCCAGAGTCCCGACTCCAGCACTGAGGACTGAACTCAGGGCACACTGGACATGCCAGGCAAGCATTCTATCAATGAAGTTACAACCTAGCCCTTTTGTCAAGAAAAAATGTCCCTTGATATTCCTCTTAATTACACATCTAAGTCCAAGGTTGGAGAAGAAGATAGATCCAAACAAAGACTTAATTAGGGCTTGTTCCAGTGCAATCTAGAAGCACTTCCTGTGAAAGAGATGGGGGCGGGCTTCTTTGTTATGCCGCAAAGGTTAAGCAGGTGCATGATTTGTTTTCAGCCCTTGCCAAGTCACAGCTAAGGAGATGATAGAATGCAACTGTCTTTGTTCACAGCATGCTGCCAGCCTGAAACACTGCGTGTCACAGGAAAGAAAACCAAATGCCACACACACATCCCGAGAGCCAGCTCTTGACTGAGAATCCCTCCCCCTCGCCATCAGCATCACCCAGAGAGCTTCCTTGTGCCCTGCTCATTGACACCTTGCTCCAGACAGCGACTCTGAGATGAAGTGTGAGTACAGAGGCAAAGACCTGCCCCACCCCCGCCTTCTTTGTAACCCTGATTGAGATGTCTAGACAGAAGCAGAGGAGGGGAAAGGGAAGCAGAACAAACAGAAAAACAGGTCATAGAAAGTGGGGCCAGAGGAAAGGCACTGTGGGATTACAGGACCCGAGGGGAAGCATATCGGGAATTTGCAAGAAGCAGGTGTTCCCAGAGGATCTCTTGCCAAAGCTCTTGATACCAAATCTGAGCCCTTTTATGTTATGCTAAACACAGCTTTCTTATCTGTTTCTAACCAAGCCTAACCCTGCTCAGAAATGCTTGTTTAAAGTCGTTTCATTCCCTATCTTATCTTCTTGGGATAAGATCTGCTGCACTCAGGCAGGAAGTTCTTGGCTCACTTCTAGCCCTCGGGCCTGGCCTGGCCTTAAGGTGGCAGCAAATCCAACCCCTGTAGAGCTCAGAGGCTGTGTGTGTGTGTGTGTGTGTGTGTGTGTGTGTGTGCGAGTATATAACAACTCTGTGCTAGAGCATTTACCTAGGTGGTCAGGCCCTAGGTTTGATTCCAGCACATATATCCCACCTTCACATCTATAATTCCACACACTTATTTTTTTAATAAAGATTTATTTATTATGAATACAGTGTTCTGTCTGCGTGTGTGCCTGCAGGCCAGAAGAGGGCACCAGATCTCATTATAGGTGGTTGTGAGACACTGTGTGGTTGTTGGGAATTGAATTCAGGACCTCTGCTTTTAACCTCTGAGTCTTCTCTCCAGCCCAACACACTCAACTTTTAAACCCATCATTTTGTCATTTGTCTTCAATGTACATGAGCCCTTTTACAGACTACCTTCCCTTCACCTGTTAATAAGTGGACCGTTTAGAAACTAAAGATGCTTGTGATAGATCCGTGGCTAAGAGCACTGTGATAGCCAAGCTTTTGCGTGTGCGTGTGCATGTGTGTTGGCCCTCCATGGATGAAAAGAAAAGAAAAGTTTAATATTTGCCTTTCGACTTTTAGGTGAAAGGCAAGAGGAGTTGATGCTGCCTTCTTGTACGCACCTGGCAGTTCTGAGCATCACCCAGCAACTGGCTGCAGAGAACTACTAGGGCATAGGTAGTGGGCTTCGCATGCCGTCTCCTTACAGTGTGGGAATGCGGTGGGCACAGGACTGGGCAGGGATCTGATCTGGGTAAGCCCTCTGCTCCTCCTGAGTTTCCATGTACACTACCAGCAAGGGGGAAGTACAGGAGACAGACATGCTGAGTACATGTCTGTGCCTCTACCTTTGGACACAGTCAATGCTGGGGACCACTGGGACCTCAGGATGTCCAGGCAGATGCTGCCATTGCTGCTGATATTAGGGTGACAGGTTTTGGTAGTGAAAGCAACCTTTGGGAAGGCTAACCTGTGAAAGACTCCCCGCTGGGCGTCTTCCCTCGGGAGAGACCCCCATGTCCAAAGATCAGTCGAAAGCACGCAGCCGGATGCAAAATGCAAGAGGTTTATTTGGGGTACACAGGCACCTGTGGGCGACAAGGTCTCTCGGAGAACTTGCGCGCCTGCAGGTTGGGGGTGAGGGGTTTTTGTAGGAGAGCAAAAAGCGAGGTTTACAGAAGCAAGAAGCAGGGTGGTGAATTTTTAACCTAGATAACAATGAGGGGACTTCTCAGCGGTTTATTGTTCCTCTCATCCTGCCTTCCCCTTTCCTGGCTGGCGACCAGATGTCTGATAGCATAGCCCCTGATTCGTGACGAGCCCCGCTTTCTACGTGACTCAGGCCTCGCAATCTTCTCTTTCTTTGTTTCTATGGCCAGTTCATAAATTCCCTGTTTTGCAGCCAGATAAGGCTGTCCTTGCTCTAACCTCAGGTAGGTATCTTTGCTCAGCGGAGGCCTTTTATGGAGCTTGTTATTTGTTCAGCATTCCAGGAGGTCCTGAGCTAAGTTTGTTATTTGCTCATCCTTTGCAAGAACGGTATGACTGTGGTTAAAGCGAATTGGGGTCCTTCATTCCCCAATTTTTTTTTTTTTAGTGTCTAGTTCTAACCATAGAACTAGATTTCAGTATCCTCTTGACCCTAAAAAAAAACATTGTGTTGGAGGTGCAACATCAAAACCTGAACAGCACCTGTTCTTTTTCTAATAAAGGCAATATTAGTAGCAGAAGCAAAGTTAGGAGTGGTCCCATAAGGGAGGATATCAAAGTAGTCATCCAGGGAGATCTATTCGCATAATCCTCCATCCTTTAAGAATAACAAATCTAATTTCCTTCTATCCTGTAAGACCATTTCTGAGAGGGAAGTCAATGACTCTTCGAGTTTGGAAACAGATTGTTTTAAAGCCCTCAAATCTTAATACATTGAAGTACTGAGGGGCCTGCATTAGGGCAGCGGTACCTGTCCCAACACCGGCAGCTTCTCTAAGGCCCAGGATTACTGCTAGTGTCAGAGAAATAGGTTCTCGTCGAAAGCGAGATGGGTGCCTGTCAAACTCATACCAGTTGTGCAAGCACATAGTAATCTTTGGTTACGTCAAAAATTAACATTGACATGCAAGGCATCAAACCTGTACTACAAACCCATCATCTATCTAAACCAGGAACCAAGTACCAAGTGTCAGGAGTCTTAGGGCCCTTTAGAGTCTCATTACATAACCTCAGTAAAAGTCTGTCTATGATTAGTCCTCTAAACCCAAGCCTTTTGACTGGTAGCTTTGTCAAAAGCCTCGGATACTGTAGTTTGGGTAGTTCAGGAGCTCGCTTCATGTGGGGGGCGTGGATCCAGGCAGAGATGCATACTTCTTTCAGTTGTTTTCAGATCTGATGTCTCTCCATTTCAAGGACCTTTAGACAGGGAAAATAAAGGTCTAGAAAGAATAACATCAGGATTACACATTTTATCCAACTCAGTGAGCAGTGGTAGTTCTCCACATAGGATCTCATAGGGGATGAGTTTAAATCGCCCCTGGGGTATTCCAAACCTGGAACAGGGCAAAAGGGAAGGAGGGCTGTCCAGTCATTTCCGCAGGTCTCTTTTAGAATTCTATTTATCCTTTCTATCTGTCCTGACTCTGGGGTCGGTAAGCACAATGTAATTTCCAATAGATCCCCAATTGGGCGGCCAGTCCCTGACTTACCTGGGCAACAAATGCAGGTCCATTATCAGATCCAATTACCTTGGGTATCCCAAACCTTGGGAAGATTTCTTCTTTGATCTTCTTAGCCACCGCATTGGCTGTCTCAGTCCTGATAGGAAAAGCTTCTACCCAGCCTGAAAAGGTATCTATAAAAACTAATAAGTACTTGTTGCCATATCTTGGCTGGCTTAATTTCTGCAAAATATACTTTCCAATAGGCTCCAGGCCAATCGCCCCTGAGCCTCTTCCCAGGAGCATATATGGAGTGTCCTGCATTAATCATAGCACAGTCCTTGCAGTTTTTGACTACTTCTTCTGTCAAGACAGAGAGTCTGTCGTCTGATTTTCTTTCAGCCACAGCATCTCAAGCTTTTTGGTGTCTTGGACAAGTATATGTCTTTTCCTGCAGATGTTCTGTATATTGCTCCATGAATATGAGCAGTGGCAAAAGCATACCTGCTGCCAGTGTAGATGCTGAGACTTCTCCCTCTGTCATTCGTATCCAAGCAGCAAGTCCGGCTTTTTGTGCCAACGTCCTTCAGGGAGGCTATGCCCAGGCCATTTGTTTCCCATCCACCACTGCTGTCCCCGCCTTCCGCTTACCTTCGATCACGAAACAGCTGCCATCCGTACACCAGCTCGGACTTTCAGGCCACGGCTGATCCTTCAGATCATTTCTGGTGCCAGCTTCTCAGCGCATTGATGAGTAGACGAGATGTCATCAGTCTCAGGCAGTAGGGTAGCGGGATGGAGGACAGCAGGGGGAGCGAAGGTCACTGGTTCAGTCAACAAAAGGCTTTAATCATCTCCAGCCTGGTTTGAGTAAACCCCATCTGGGCCTTCAGCTTCATTAGCAAGTCTCCTTCTAATAAAGATAGGACGCTCGGGGATAGCCAGGAAGGTATGAATCACTTGTCCTCTCCCCAAATCTACAGTTCGTGAGGTGGTCCACAGATACTGTTTCTATCCAGTTGCTCCAATTATTAAAGTCTTTTATTCTCTCCCCTCTAATCATCTTTTGCTAGGGTCAGTACCTTAGAGTCCCTTCCTTTCTTCTTTGGGCAATTTCTTGCCCAATGTTCTTTTTCTTTGCAATAAGCACATCGTCCTTTGTCCAAGGGGTGCCTGTCCATGTTCATCTTTGGTCTTCTGTTGCCCAGGTTCCCTATCTGTCTATGTTCTATCTTTTCTTTCTCTCCTACCATTGCGGCCAAAATTCTATCAAATTTCTCTTTTGTCTGTGATCCCTCCAGTCCTCTTTCTTCTGCCTCCATTTTTTCTCTCTCATGCTTCTCTTTCTCCGTCTCTTATTTATGAAACATTTTCTCTGCCTCCTTTAAATGCTCAAGAAACATAGATGGCAGAGCCCTGCGGTGATGGACTGTCAGCTGCTCCCTACCTGCTTTAAGTTTGACCTTAAAAACATACATGGGGACCTAGATAAGGCCCATCTGTTTACATATTTTTTAACCAAAATTTTTCCTTGCTTTTAGACAACATAGCAAAAATTTCTCTTGCTTTTAGACAACATAAAAACTCTTACCAAAGTCTTTCTTGTGGTTTTTCTCAGTGGGGATATATGGCTATGTTTTAAACTAGAACAGCATACAAGAACAGCATATAAAATCCTATACCAGTGTGAAACATTTGAGATCAGCGATAGGCTCTTTTTTAAAAAAAATAAAACATTAACCAATGATAATTTTTAAACAAGAACAGCACATACCAGTACGAAACATTTGAGACCAGCAATTTTTTTTAACATTAACCGACAATAATTTGTAACCAGCCCCTATTAATGATGACAGATATTTATAATAGTTATAACCCATAGGATCTGAAAGAGCTCTTTAAGGCTGAGAGCCAAACTTGGGGTGAGGATACACATTTCAAGGCTGTCAAGGCCTGTGCCACAAAGACCTTGTCCCTCCTCATTTGAGCTGGCATGTAGCACAACAATCAAAGACATACAGCACTTCCACCTAGACACAGCATGCCAAGAATATCTCTGTTCCCACCCATTCCTAAGGAAGGAAAAGGCAAAATAGAGTAAGAGATAAGAGATTGAAGGTCATCTCTGCTGCCTCTATATGAATCTTCCACAGCAGGACATTCAGCATCTACTGGGTCATCTTTTTTTTTTTTCTTTATTTCTCTTGTCAGTCTTGCTGGCACCCAAATGTATGTCAGCATTCCTAGAAAAACATAAACAAAACTCTCCTCCCAAATTAATATTTAAGAGTATTAAAAATCTCAGTGTAAAAATTCAGCACAATCAGTACTGGAAGTAGGCTGGTTTTGAACTTAGAGACCTGCATGTCTCTGTTTCAAAGAGCAAATCTTGTTTGCCTGTGCCAATACAGCAGGCCTTAGAATTAAACCGTTTTAAATCTGGCACAGATGAGATTATTGCTCCAAAAATATGAGAAAACCGTTTTCCTGTTCCCAGCCTGGAGTCCTAAGATGACACAGTCACTGGGAATCGAACTTACAACCTCTGGAAGAGAAGGCAGTGCTCTTAACCTCTGAGCCATCTCTTCAGCTCCGCTATTCAGATGAAAAAAAGCCTCTAAGTCTAGCATTGTTTATCTTATCTTATCCGTTGCCTGAGGCAATAGGTCCGCCTCTGTTACCTAGGATACGGGTAACCAGCAGCAGACGGCGGCGGCTTCGACAACTCCGCCTCTGAGGCACGGCCCACTGTGGCGCTCAAACAAAGGCATGGCCCCGCCCGGGCCTTGCGCGTTTCTGCCGGCGATCTGTGCACCCTGAATGAGCCCGCCCATGTTGCTATGGAAACGCGGCTTTCCGCACAGCCCGTGCTCAGGTGCAGAACAGGTCCTCCGAAAACCGCAACCCTGCCAGAAGGCCGGGACACATAGCCTCTGATGTCAGTCACTTTAGCCCGCCCAAGCCGCCACAGTGACCTGGCTTTTCGTAGACGCCTCTGCGGACTCCAGCAAATTCCCGCCAGCATCTGGTTAGCATGGCCACGCCTCCCGGACGAGCCAGCACTCTCCCGTGCTGTTCTGCACCTTCCTCCCGAGCAGCCGGGACCATAGGCGTGTGCCACCGCGCCTGGCCCAACTCCGTGTCAGTTAGCCACTGCAACGGTTGCCCAGTATTTCAAACATACATATGAGAGCCAGGCATAGAGCTCTCCCATCAAAATTAGGCGAGAATCACCTCAAAAACTCTGTGGCTCTTTAAGAACAGGGAAGGCAGTTGTCAGAGGGGACGGAAGCCACAGTTTCCCGTACCCCATCGTCCTCATAGTCCCGCCTTCAGTTACCTCATTTTTTTCTGCTGTTTTTTCAAATTCCTCCTGCACTGAACTTAAGGGATTTTTCTTCCCCGTTGCTTTTTGTACCTTCTTCCAGATACCTTAACTTTGATTCTTTAAACAAACAGACAAACCATATGCTGCACAATAGAACAGACTGACAATCAAACACACTGCTCAAACGGAGGCTATTACAAAGAGGCTCCGGACACCTCGGCCCCCCAAACGAACCTCGTACCTCGGACAAAAGTCCGACTCTGGTCGTGGGTTCAGACAAACGAACCTCGTACCTCGGACAAAAGTCCGACTCTGGTCGTGGGTTCAGACAAATGAGCCTGAAAATTCGAGCTCCCAAATTCCCGCGGGACGTCTCCCGGGGTGCGGGGGGGAAAGTCTGAGCTCGTCAGCTCCTCTCCAAGGCCCGCCAAATACAAATCGACCCAGCTGAATCGTACAAATTCAAATTCGCAGCGCAACAATCAGACGCAAACGACGCAGGACATACAACATAGAACATAAAACATAGAACATAGAATTCTGGCCAGCTCACCTCACCTCCCGGCAGTGATTCGGTGGTCTCTGGGATAGGGGCCTCAACTTCCCGGCCAATGCACCAAATGAAAGACTCCCCGCTGGGCGTCTTCCCTCGGGAGAGACCCCCATGTCCAAAGATCAGTCGAAAGCACGCAGCTGGATGCAAAATGCAAGAGGTTTATTTGGGGTACACAGGCACCTGTGGGCGACAAGGTCTCTCGGAGAACTTGCGCGCCTGCAGGTTGGGGGTGAGGGGTTTTTGTAGGAGAGCAAAAAGCGAGGTTTACAGAAGCAAGAAGCAGGGTGGTGAATTTTTAACCTAGATAACAATGAGGGGACTTCTCAGCGGTTTATTGTTCCTCTCATCCTGCCTTCCCCTTTCCTGGCTGGCGACCAGATGTCTGATAGCATAGCCCCTGATTCGTGACGAGCCCCGCTTTCTACGTGACTCAGGCCTCGCAATCTTCTCTTTCTTTGTTTCTATGGCCAGTTCATAAATTCCCTGTTTTGCAGCCAGATAAGGCTGTCCTTGCTCTAACCTCAGGTAGGTATCTTTGCTCAGCGGAGGCCTTTTATGGAGCTTGTTATTTGTTCAGCATTCCAGGAGGTCCTGAGCTAAGTTTGTTATTTGCTCATCCTTTGCAAGAACGGTATGACTGTGGTTAAAGCGAATTGGGGTCCTTCACCTGTAAGGGAGTGGATGGTCAGGAAAAAACCACCTTCCTGGTAAGGACTGTCCTTATTGCAGAACACTGAGTAAGAGGGTCCCTCTGTGAACCAGGCAGTTCCTTCTGGACCCAATTCAGCGCCATGTTCCCACCGCTCAGGCCAACCCAGGGCTGCCCAAGGCAGTGGCTGAGCCACAACTCTGTGTGGTTTCTTTGTCAGCTTGAGTCATCTGAGATGAGGGGTTCCTCCCCATCAGACTGGCCCATAGGCAAGCCTGAGAGGCACCATCCTGATTGGTTGGTAGGAAGACTTAACCTATTGTGGGTGGTGCCCCCTTGGGCAGGTGGTCCTGGGTTACATAAGAAAATAGACTGAAGAAATGATGAGAGATCCAGCCAGCCAGCTGCTAAGTAACCTCCTCCGTGATTTCTGCTTCAGTTCCTGCCTCCAGGTCCCTACCTGACTCTGCACACACCTTTTATCCCAGCACTCAGGAGGCAGAGACAGGCAGATCTCTGTGAGTTTGGAGCCAGCCTGGTCTACAGAGAGAGTTCCAGGATGGCAAGGACAACATTAACACATACACACACACACACACACACACACACACACACACACACCAATTACCAATGTGTTTCGCTGGGTTGTGTGGTTTCCTACAAATACAACTTCAATTGGCCCGCACAATGACAATCTCCCCTTCTTGAATGGCTCACAAAGCAAAAGCCTGGGCATGGTTCCTCCTCTGCACAGTGAAAAGTCCGTGTCTTTTTCATTGCTTTTCTTTTTCCAGTGCTGAGGACCAAATCAAAGTGTTTGGTTGGAACCTCACCCCCTGCACCATCCAGAAAGCCCCATTCCTGTCTCTCTCCCTCTCCAAACCCTGCCCGCTTAGAGAGTCTCCAACAAAGGAAAGGTGTCAAAAAGCCTTATTTTTGGTGGCTATTGCAGCTTACTCCTCTGAAGTTGCCAGTCACCCAAGTCCTGGCCTAAGCCGTACTTGGATACAAACCCATGGTTTGCGTGGCTGACATGTCATTACCCCTTGTCTACAACCTAGAAAATCTTCCTGCTTTCTTCAGGGGAGCGACTTCTCTGGCCCCAATCTCTGGGACCCCAGGGCCCACCCGGGAATGGCATTGTTCAAATAAACCTGTTGTTAGACTTTTTCCATTCGGCTTCTCCTGGCTTGCTGTATCAGTAAATCTATTGTGGGGGTGGGGCAGAAAACCTTTTACCAAGACCTTGGACTAGCGAGGCAAGCTTTCTACCCTTGAGCTACACCCCCAGTTCCACAATTTCCCCTTTGAAGTCTGTCCGTGGTACACATAAGTTTTCTGAACAACTCGCACAACATAAGGACAACAGCTGTGACGACGACCTGCCGCTAGAAGCCTGACGCCTGGCACAGACACACATCCAGTCGGGCCACGCCTCCTTCCCGTGCTACAGCCCCTGGGCCTTTTTATTTTGCAGATGATAAGAAAGAAAGGAGACTGGGTCAGCCATCTGCACTGGAGCCAGGGGACTGAACACAGAACGTGTCTCTTATCGCTCGTACCACACAGAAAAGGCCAGACTTTCTCCGGTCTCTTCTGCACCTCGATAGAAAACAGGAGCAAGTATTTGCCAGATTCACCAGAAACTGCAAAGGGAAAAAAAGTCCAACTTAGGGCTGTGGTGTAGCTTAGAGGTAGAAGAATTGCTAACACGGGCAAGGTTTGGGGTTGACTTTTAGCACGTGGGTCACGAGACTCTAGTCTTGGAACACTTTGGAGTCAGGCATGGTGGATCATGCCCAGAATCCCAGCACTGAGAGGCTAAGGCAGAGAGGTGGGGAGCTGTGGGCCAGGCTACATAGTGTGGCCCTGTTAAAACAGCCAAAACCCTCAGCTGTGTCTAGGGAAGGTGAACGGGGCTGGAGTAAACCCCTTACAGTTACAACGTATCTACGCATCAGTCTGTCTCCCCAGAACTTTTCACCCTTAGCCTCAGAAGAGGGGAGTTGAAGAGAGACTTAAAGTCCTACAAACCAGTTTTCTAATGTCATTTTCCCCCACAGCAACCCAGAAAAGAGTCATCCAGCCGTTCCTGGATACCTTTCCTGACAGAGTCACACTGACAGTGGCAGCCGATTCCAGGAATCAGCTGGCCTCATGCTTGCCCAGCGGTTCTCAGCCTTCCCAATGGTGCAGCCACACGCCCAGCTTCCCCATGGAACTCCAGTTCTCTGGTCCTCATACTCACCTGGCGTGTCACCCTCAGTCATTTCCTCGGTGCCTGGTGGGATCATTTTAGTTATAGCTGGCAACTTTCTCATTGTGCAGAATTCCCAGAGATAATGTTTGATGGGAGCTTCCAGCTTCTTCCTGTACAATCTGGAAAGCCCCATTCCCCCCCACCCTTCCCCCACCTCCCGGTCTCTCACTGTCTGTCTCTGTCTCTCCAAACCCCGCACCCCACTCAGAGAATCTCCAACAAAGAAAAGGCACCATAAAGCCCAGTTCCACATTCTTGGCAACTATGCAGCTTCCTTCCCTGTTGCCCCCAGCAGCCCAAACCCCACCTAAGGTGTCTGTCAGCTTTTGACCATACTTGGGCACAACCCAGCCTGTGGTGAACACATCATCGCCCCTCACATACAACCTATAAAGTCTCCCTGATTTAGCTAGGGGGTGCAACTCCTCGGGCCTCAGTCTCTGTGACCAGAGAAATCGCCTGGGAGTTACTTTGCTCAAATAAACCTGCTGTCATACTTTTTGGTTTGGCTTCATCTGGCCTACTGCATCAGCAGAGAAACTTATTATCAGGAGGCAGGAAACCTATGAGATAGGAGCGCAAATTCCCGCTTCTTCCTGCCATTTCTACAGAAACAAATGTGTCTATGCCTGCTGCCGTGCCCGCACTGCGGTGTCCGCGCTCTGCCCACACTGCCGTGCCTGCCATGCCCTGCTGTGACCCCACTGCCGTGCCTGCCATGCCCTGCTGTGACCCCACTGCCGTGCCCAAGCTTCGGTGCATGCCGTGTCCACACTGCTTTGCCCACGCTGTGCCTGCGCTGTCGTGCCTGCCATGTCCTGGCTGGGCTTTGTGCTGTGTTTTTTGTCAACTTGATGCAAAAAGAGTTAAATGTGAAGACCCTCAATGGAGAAAAGGCCTCCATCGTTGAACTGGCTGGAGGCATGTCTGTCGGGCATTTTCCTGATTATGATTGGTGTGCAAGGGCCCAACTCACTGCAAGCAGAGCCACCCCGGGGCCTCTGCTTCAGGTCCTGTCTCAGGTTCCTGCCCTGACTTCTCTTCATGGTGGACTGTAAGCTGTAAGGTAAATAAACCCTTTCCTCCTGAGTTTCTTTTGGTGTCATGGTGTTTATTACAGCAACATGAAGCAGACTGATATACACCACTACCCTACTTCTTACTTTTGAGACAGATAGGAAACAGTCTCATCACCCTCTTATGTCACCTCTGCTGTTTCTATCCTGTGTGTCTCCATGGAGACAAGAAGCCCAATTCATTTAGTGCCATATGAGCTACTACACTCCTGCCCCATTCGCCACCTTAATTGAATTTATTGCGATATTGTGACTTGGTTCTGTTTTTCTGAGTAACTCTTCTCTTACATCCATTATCTAGCAGTTAACCCTCTAATTGATAATGACAGAAACTTTTCACGTCTTTTTTCTCCAAATGAATAATGTTTATGCTTGGAGTGTGAATCAAAATCACTAAGAACTTTTTTTTTTTAGTTTTGTTTTTATGGGGGGTTGGTTTCGTTTTGTTTTCTTGATGTTGGTTGGTTTGGGTTTTGGTTTTTTTATCTTGAGGATACTTTTGATAGAGTTAGAAGAATAGTACCAAGGTAGGCAAGCTGTAAAGCCCAGCAGTTGAGGGAGGAGGGAAAGAAAGAAACAGGAAAAAAAAGGGCTGGGGTGGCTACAGCCATGACCATAGGCACACACAAAGCATGTTACAGAAAGACTGCTTATGTACAGGAGAGCAGACCCCCCAAGGGCCCAGTGATGGAGGAGGGTTAACTGTCTATGTGTTACTTTCATTGGTTAATAAAGAAACTGCCTTGGCTTTTGATAGGACAGCAGCTTAGATAGGTGGAGTAGACAGAACAGAATACTGGGAAGAAGACAATGAGGTAGTCGCCATGATTCTCCTCTCCGAGACAGCTGCAGGTTAGAATCCTCCTGGTAAGCCACTACCTCGTGGTGCTACACAGATTATTAGAAATGGGTTAGATCAACATGTAAGAGTTAGCTAATAAGAGGCTACAGATAATGGGCCAAGCAGCGTTTAAAAGAATACAGTTTCCGTGTAATTATTTCAGGGGTAAAGCTAGCTGGGAGGCGGGTGGCAGGAAGCGGCCATCCGCTCCTTCTACAGCCCAGCAATGAGGAGTTCCACAGAACATCCACAACACGGAGTCCATGCTCCTAAGGAAGTGGAACGGTGATTCCAGCCAGAGAGCGCCCTGATGTGCAGAGAGCTCCACGTCCACCCCCTGCTCACAGGAATCACTACAGAAAGCAGGAATGCTATACAGGCAGGCTTTTCTCTTCAGCCAAAGGGATCTCACCTGTTCTCTACTCAGAAGGCTGGTGTAGATGCTGCTTATAGCCTGGTGATCATTTGCTGTCTATAGAGCTAGTACTCACCTGAATCCCCCACACTCTGAGCATTGTCAGTCAATAGACTTAATTTGTTTATTTGTATTTTATGTGCATTGGTGTTTTGCCCACATGTATGTCTCTGTGAGGGTGTTGGATCCCCTGGAACAGGAATTACAGACAGTTGTAAGCTGTCTTGTGGGTGTTGGGAATTGAACTCAGGTCCTGTGGAAGGGCATCCAGTTCTCTTAACCACTGAGCCATCTCTCCTGCCCCAGAGCCTATTCTTGCAGAAGAGGTCACAGGTACTTTGCAAAGGAGTTTTGATGTGGCCACGTCTTAAGCTTTGGTGTGATAATTGTCACAAGGAAACTTTTTTCCAAAGTTGTACTGTGCCTAAATATACCAAAAATAAACTGGCAGGAGTCAGAGAGGTTCAGCCACGCTGAACCGGATTTCCTTCCTGACAACCTCGGCCATGGCGCAGCTGGCACAGCTGGCTACAGTGTTTGCTGGGATCCCCACACAGAGACGTAGGTAGGCCAACTCTGAATACCCTGGATCAGCCTCTCTATTTGAAGATCACCTCTGCTCACAACAGAAAAGACCCTTTCCCCAGTCTTCCGCCCACTGCTACACCTACCTAGGGATTTGCTTGGTTCATAGCCTCAAAGCACAGCAGGTCACTCCTACTGTATGAGTGACCGCTCAGGGCCTGTGGTCCAGAGGCATCATTTCCTACGTGTTTAATGAAAGCCTCTGTCTGTTTCCTCTTCACTGGACCTGTGTTTGAGTGAACATATGCACCTCTCTTGTTTTCATTTTTTATTTATTTAATTCATCCTACTTCCCCATAGCAATGTTGGTATAATCATTCCCGTTATTTTTCGTCATATTCTTTTAATTGAAAGTGCTAGAAACATAAGCAAATTTCAATCATTCAACAGCAATCTCATCAAAATTCCAATACCATTCTTCTCAGACATAGAAAAAAAAATCCTGGAATGTACATGGAGGCACCCAAGGCCATAAAGAGATAAGAAATAGCAAGAGAGAAGAAAACCACTGGAGGTGTGGCCACATCTTCCTTCAAGTTCTACTGCAAAACCAAAGCAACAAAACCAGTGTGGCATTGGCACAGAAACAGACTCGGTGGGAGCAGACAGAGGGTCCAGGTACAAAACCATGCTTCTGTAGCCACCCGAATTTTGACCAAGATACTGAAAAGCACACTTGGGAGAAAGTCAACTTCAAAACAAATGGCACCAGCAAAACTGCATATCCACATAGAGACACTGAAAGCAGAGTCTTCTCACCTGTGCAGAAATAGCCCAAATGGATCAAAGATCTCGGTGGAAGAACTCACACTGTTGGGGGAGGGAGAGAGAGAGAGAGAGAGAGAGGAAGAAACACCTCAAGAGGTCAACACAAGCAGGGACTGTCTGCTGAGTGGGACTAACGGGAAGCCAGATCCTGAACAGCCTCCTGCAGTGTCTGCAGACAGGCTGGAGATAGCTCGGTTGGTAAAATGGTTGCCTTGAGAGGATACATAGAGCAGCTTCTTTTATTGTTCTATTAATAAATAAAGCTAAGGAGTCAGATATTAGGGTGAAACATGACAGATCCACAGAGTGACAGAAAAAAGGTTCAGCTGACCTTCCTGTCTACCTTCCCAGATCTAAAAAGCCCAATCTTTACAAGCCCCTCTTTATTCCTCCCTGTGTCTCTCTATCTTCATCTGGGTCCACCAGAAAACTCTATGGTTTATTCCGGCCAGCTGAATGTGCACTCTGCCCTCTTAATCAAGGTTTAATTCTATTGGCAGTTTCAAAGTGACAATACAAACAAATCTCCCACATTTCCAACCCTTTTGTCTAAATAAAATGGAAAGATTTTAACTCTAACATAATAAAACTATATAGAGTAAGATCAATTATCAGATAAGAATTATATTCACAATGTCCAGTCTATTTGTATTTGGAAAATTCAGAGGAAATATTTCATTATCTATCTTCTCTTGATAAATCCAAAGTTTTGTACCTAATTTACTTTCTGTCATAACTAAGGAAAACTGTAAACATATCTAGTCTTCAACCCCATCAGAGACCCAAGAAAGATACAACATTACCAGAGTAAATGGAAAGTACAGAGCAAACAAACTTCCAAAACTATAGCAACGACAGAGACATCTGGCTATCTGCATGGTCAGCCAAGGCTCCTCTGCAATATTGGAGCTTCCATATTCAGTCTACAGACCTAGACTTTTCTGTGAAGCAGGAATTTTGAAGGACAGTTCTCTCTTATCTTGGCAAAATTCAGCAGCTGCCTTCTTTTGTGTCCTGCTGGTCCAATTTAGACAGCATGCTATCAGCAGTTGAGGCAAGGGCAACTTTTTTGTGCAGTGGCTAACTTTGCCACAATGAAAGCAAACTCCATAGGGAGGTCCTTCAATGCCCATTATTCTTTTTTGAAGTAAATTGATGCTTCCAGGAGCAGACGTGTCTCATTGTCATGAAAAGCCTTTTGGTATTAAAACATTTTAAATGCCATATTCTTTAGGCCTCTTAAGACCAACTATCCATCTAAAATATATCTCTTTGACTTTGAAACCGTACTTAGCATGACTGTATGTTTGTCTGTTAAAGATGACTACCTACTAACCAGCCTTTCTTTATTATCCTAAATAGCTTTCAGGAACTTGAGCTTCATATTACATTTTTAAATGAGCTGCACAGGTACAATAACTGAAACAAGAGCAGAAACATACATACAGTATACAAAATAACAAATTTGTATCAATATACAAACATATATACAGTATACAAAATAACATATTTGTATCAATATACAAACATATATACAGTATACAAAATAACAAAATTGTATCAATATACAAAAATCCATAGCAATGTAAAATATTTGAGACTAGTAGTCTTTTTTTTAGTTTAAAAGTAGATTCAATAATCTCCCCTTTTGTTCTGTCATTCCCATATCTCCCCTTTTTCTTTGCAGAACAAGATCCCTAATCTTGTCTGATCTAATCTTCTTAGCTTAGCTTCCTCCCTGAGCATGAGCAATAACAACTTGTAACCAACCCCCCAAACGAAGACAAACACCACAGAACTACCAAAACCCACCCACCCCACCTCTTGGGAATCTGGATGTCGCGTTCTTAAAATTACTTTCCATTGTCTGGGGGTGATGGCATCTTTTCGGGGCCTCTTGGAAAATCGAGGTAAAGATCAAGTCCTGGTAAACGAGCAAAGGGTCAAGGTTATGATGGGGAAACCAGAGACAACCGGTCCAAGCTAGTGGAAACTCACATGCTCTGGACTGATAACTGGGGAACCTGCACAGGACCGAACTAGATCCTCTGAATGTGGGGGACAGTTCTATGGCTTGGGCAGTCTGTGGGGCCACTGGCAGTGGGAGTAGGATTTATCCCCAGTGTATGACCCAGCTTTGCAGAGCCCATTCCCATGGAGGGAGACCTTGCTCAGTCATGATCCGGGGGGCGGGGGGGAGCTTGATCCTGCCTCAACTTGATATACCAGACTTTGTAGACTCCCCAAGAAATGCCTTACTCTTTCTGAGGAGTGGATGAGGGGTTGGGGAGGGGGAGGGGGACAGGGCAGAGATTGGGAGGAGGGAAGGGAGGGGGAACTATGGTTGGTATATAAAATAAAAAAACTTTCAAATAAATTTTTTTAAGATTTGAAAGGAAATAAAATTGTTAAAATAAATAAGTAAAAATAAAGGACCTTGATGTACTTGTGTACATTATAAGATAGTTCATGTGTCCATGCTTGCCAGAGAGGAGAAAGTAATGATTTTCAAAGTACTTACCAATGCTAACCTTAGTAACTCTGTGTTTTCACAAGCTATTATTTCCAGTCAATATGTCTGATTCTGAGGGATGTGGAGGGTTTTAAGCATCATTGGTGTCAACATCTGTAGCAGGCAGCTAACCATCCTGGGTGTTCTGCACCTGGATGACTGATAACATTGGGTACCATCCTGGGTGCTTCACTAACGACGGGCGTGTTCTGCACCCAGATGACTGATAACATTGGGTACCATCCTGGGTGCATCACTAACGACGGGCGTGTTCTGCACCCAGATGACTGATAACATTGGGTACCATCCTGGGTGCATCACTAAAGACGGGAGTGTTCTGCACCCAGATGACTGATAACATTGGGTACCATCCTGGGTGTGATGTGTCACTAAAGACAGGAGTGTTCTGTTCCCGATGACTGATAACATTGGGTACCATCCTGGGTGCGATGTGTCACTAAAGACAGGAGTGTTCTGTTCCCGATGACTGATAACATTGGGTACCATCCTGGGTGCATCACTAACGACGGGCATGTTTTGCGCCTGGATGGCTGATACATTGGGTACCATCCTGGGTGCATCACTAACGACGGGCGTGTTCTGCGCCTGGATGGCTGATACATTGGGTGCCAACATCCTTGTGCTCACTGCATGTTTGTGGCACTGCTTGCTGAGTAAACAAGCATAAATGAACACAGTTCAGATTGACTCTGTTTAGTTTGATGGAAGACACTCCAATCTCAAGTCTGATTTGACGGTCACTTCTGTCTCTGAAATAACTTATCATAAGTAAACCTTCATGCTAAGAAAAAAAACCCATCAAGTCCTGGAAAAGCTAGCTGTGTTACTTGTTGTCTAGTCTCAGTGTGATGGGAAAATGCGAGGCTCATCTGAAGGCCTGGCTGGAGTAGTCTCTGATGCTGGACCATCTTAGCTGACTGCCTTGAAACTGTGCTGAGCAGTTTGCAGTCCAAAGCTGATCTTCGAGTAGTGTTTGTCAGCTTAGTGGCATTACCACAATCCAGGTGGACTCATCGCTGTGGGGCCCCATTACTCCTTTGGAGACTTCAATGGTCACAGCAGAAAATTTAAACATTTTAAATGTCATATGCTGTAGATCTCACAGAGACCATAATTCATTAAAAACGTCTGAGATACACAAGCCTAATTCCTAATTACCTGTTTTAGGCTCAAGCCCAAAATTATATATAGAAAGTCATATGAAGTCTACTTCTAGAATTCTGTAGTACTCTATATGACCATTAATATCATGACAGAAAGTTTAAATATGGATATAGCAATTTTATAAATTTTGAGACAGTATTTACACTTTAAGAAAAGTTTTAGGGCTGGAAAGATGGCTCAGCACTTAAGAGCACTGGCTGTTCCTCCAGAGGACTTGAGTTCAATTCCCAGCAACTACATGGTGGCTCTCAACCATCTGTAACAAGATCTGGTGCCCTCTTCTGGCTTGAAGGCAGACATGCAGGCAAAATATTGTAAACAAAATAAATAAAGAAATCTTTAAAGAAAAAAAGAAAAGAAAAGTTTTAAATTTAAAAGTCAAAATAAAATCAAAGGGTTATAAGATTAGTGGCAATAGTATAGTCCCTTAATTGATTTTTCTTTCGCTCCATACTAGGTGACTCTTCTGACATGAAACAGAATTTTGGATTTTTCCTTTAACAAGCATACTTGGGTTTAGAGAAGGACCGAGCCACACTCCAACTCCAAAGTCAGCTTTAATTTTTAATTGGACTGGGACTACAAAAAGATTGTTTCCCTTATATGTCTTTAGAGAACAGCAGAAACAAACATTTGGGAAAATTTATCAAATTTTTTCCTGTTGAAAATGTACTATACCATTAAGCCAATATACTCTTTTTCTTAGAACATTTTTTTTTCTGGATGAATCATCCTTCTTTTTCAGATGTCTTCTTTGTCCACTGATCTTTATATTCTTTAGTTGGATGTTTTTATTCTCCTGGAAAGATAAAAACAAAGCCCTCCCTAACTTTGGGGAGTTTCCCTTTTTGGCAGGTTAAGTCTGATGAAATGAAAGGCATTTGTTAGTCTTGTAAGGTAATTTAGATGATTGGCCATGCTGTTTCATGAACTATTTCCTCTCCTAAACAAGAGGTCCCCACTGGGAGGTGTGGTGGCGCACGCCTTTAATCCCAGCACGTGGGAGGCAGAGGCAGGCAGATCTCTGTGAGTTCAAGGCCAGCCTGGTCTACAAGAGCCTAGTTCCAGAACAGGTTTCAAAGCTACAGAGAAACCCTGACTCGAAAAACAAGCAAACAAACAAACAAAAAAAAACCAACAACAACCATAAATTAAACACCTAAACAAGAGGTCTCTCCCATTTGAATCTAACCTTTATCAGTCTTGATGGCATCCATAGCTTTTCTTCTCCAGTGGAAACAAAAGCAAAACCTCTTCCCCAGTGTAACATATGTCCTGGTTTCCATTCTGAGGTCAACACATCCTTAAAATATAGAGGCTGATTTAATTCAGCAGATTTTTCTGTTATCCAATGTTTCTCCACACCTGTAGTTCCTTTCTCATTATCATTCAAAAAAATTAAAGTTAATAGAGCACTATGCAATCTATCTCTGGGGGTCTTAATTACCACTTTCTGTTTATTAAGCATTTTTTAGAGTTAGATTAGAGCTTTCTATAACTGCCTGCCCTGTAGGATTGTGTGATATACCTATAGCATGCTTTATAGCATAATAATCAAAAAACTGTTTCATTTTACTAGAGACATGCTGGAGCATGGTCAGTCTTAATTTGCATAGGTATCCCCATGATGGTCGTAACTTCTAATAAATGTGTGATTACAGAATCAGCTTTTTCAGAACTCAAGCAGTTGCCCATTGAAATCCTGAATATGTATCTATGGTATGGTGCACATACTTTAATTTCCTAAACTCTGCAAAATGAAGCACATCCATTTGCCAAATTTCATTTCTTTGGGTACCTTTAGTTTCACAGAGCAACATAGAAAAAGTTCAACTGACCCTCCTTTCCACCTTCCCACACCTAAAAGGGCCACAATTCTCTATTCTTTCCAAGCCCCTCCTTATTTCTCTCTGTGTCTTCTCTATTCTTCATCTGGGTCCACCAGAAAACTTTATGGTTTATTCCAGTCAGCTGAATGTGGATTCTCTGAATCAAGGGTTAACTACACTGATTGTCTTGGAGCAACAATACAAACAAATCTCCTGCAACAGATAAGGAACTGAGCTAGATCCCCAGAGTCCATGAGGTTGGGGAGTGAGAGGAGCCAGAGCTGGCACCACAGGTTCATAATCCCAGCCCCGAGGGGGCAGAGACCAGCCAGACCAGCCTCTGCTTTGTTCCAGACTAGTAAGAGACCCTGTCTCAAAAATCAATGTGGACAGTTCCGAGAAATGGCACCCGAGGTTGTCCTCTGAACTCCACACAAGTGCACTCACCCATACACATGGGCACACACACACACACACACACACACACACACACACTGGCAAGTGGTACTGCATGAAATCAAAAACACCTGCACTGCTAAGGAAATTTAAAGTTAAGTCTACAGAACAAGAAAAAGTATCTTTGCCAACTATACTTCAGAGAGGGAATTAATATCTAAAGTAGATAAAGCTCTCAAAAAGGCTAAACACCAAGAAATCAAGCAATACAATAAAATGAGCTAATTAATAAATGATGGCTCTCAAGTGATAAAGTGGAAATGGCCGAGTAAACATGCAGAAATGGTCAATATCACTAAGCACCGGGGACATGAAAATGAAAAACTACATTGAGATTTCATCTTACTCCAGCTAGAATGGTGATCATGAAGAAAACAAACCAGGGCTGGAGAGATGGCTCAGCAGGTAAGATCACTGAATGCTCTTACAGAGGACCACGGTTCAATTCCCAGCATCCACACGGTGGTTCAGAACCATCTGTAACTCCAATTCCAGAGGATCTGATGCCCTATCTGGCTTCCATGGGTACCAAGCATACATGTGGTGCACAGACATATATGTAGGCAAAACATTTAAACACGTAAAAATAAAAATTTTAAAATACGAGAAAACAAACAAACAACGCCTACCAAGATGGTTCCAGAAGTAAAGCTGTGTTGCACCAAGTCTGATGACCTGCATTTAGTCCTCAGGACCCACAAAGTGGCTCTGACTTTTGTATGCACTGTGACATGCATGTTCTTGTCTGTGCACACACACTAAATGAATATATGTAATTTTAAAAAACTAAACAGAAATGCTAGCGAGAATGTCAAGAAAGAAAACCTTTATACACTGCTTACCAGCATATTAGTCCAGGACTAATATGGAGATTTCTCAAAAGCTAACTTAAATATGACCCGCCTACACCACTTCTGGATATTTACCCAGAGGTCCCCAAGCTTACACGTCATAGATACTTGCCCATCTATTTATTGTGGCACCATTCACAAACATCAGATGTCCATCAACAGAAGAACAGGTAAGGAAAATATGACATATAGCTATATTAGATACCACATATATACACATACATGCATACACTGGAATTTGTTCAGTCATAAAGAACAAAATTATGTCATTCGCAAAAAAGTGGCTGCGACCGAAGACTTTCATATTAAACAAAATAAGTCAGATTCAGATATTTTCTCTATGAATCATAGATTCGATATAAATGCATAAAGTCATGTGTGCCTCTATGATATGACAGCAGAAGAGAGCTTGTCTAGGAGCATGGCGGGGAGTAACAGGAGCGGGAGGGGAGGGAGAGCGTCGGACCATGGTGGGGACTTGTATAAAAACGTCTTAGAAAATCTGTGCTGTCTAGCTTCAGTGAGCATATGTGCCAATAGAAAAATTTAACAACCAAAGAATGAAAGCATCCCAGCTTCCATCCAGAGGGCCATCAGAGGGGTGAGTGTGATTCCGGCCCGCGGCAGGGGCCCGGTGAGGAGGAGCTAGGACCTTCCCCGAACCCATAGACTCCCAGGTCAGCCTGCTCTGCTGGCTCCAGCCTGCTAGCGCCTCCGCCAGCCATCCCAGCTTCCATCCAGAGGGCCATCAGAGGGGTGAGTGTGATTCCGGCCCGCGGCAGGGGCCGGGCGAGGAGGAGCTAGGACCTTCCCCGACCCCATAGCCTCCCAGGTCAGCCTGCTCTGCTGGCTCCACCCTGATAGCGCCTCCGCCATCCATCCCAGCTTCCATCCAGAGGGCCTTCAGAG
Source organism: Myodes glareolus (assembly GCF_982192425.1). Taxonomy (NCBI): domain Eukaryota; kingdom Metazoa; phylum Chordata; class Mammalia; order Rodentia; family Cricetidae; genus Myodes; species Myodes glareolus. The sequence goes on from NC_142044.1 coordinate 63,583,799, forward strand.
GGGTGAGTGTGCTTCGGGCCCATGGCAGGGGCCCGGCGAGGAGGAGCTAGGACTTTCCCCAACCCCATAGACTCCCAGGTCAACCTGCAGTGCTGGTTCCACCCTGCTAAACTCTCCCGCCTGCCATCCCAGCTTCCATCCTGGTACAAATTTCTATATTTCTCCCCTCCCACTGGGGCCATAAAATCTCCCCAGCTCAGCTGCCTTGCACACTGGGCCTGCTCTGTAGGCGCATTCCGGAAAGAGGGAGTGCATGTACTTCAATAGCCTGCCTGAGGAAAGGTAGGCATTCTATCAGTGAACTCCCTGCCCAACAAGGGAACCTGACCTGATACCAGTAGTTCCAACAGAGAGCATTTGAACGAAGAGATGGGCAGACGCCAAGGCAAGACCTCCTCCAACAATCCGAAAAACAACATGAAAACACCAGATCCCAACGACCCTACAACAGAAGGATCTGAACACTCTAACCCAGATGAAGTGGAACAAAGTGCCATTATGAAAGCAATAGAGTCCCTTAAACAGGATATGAATAATTCCCTTAAGGAACTGGTCAAGAAGTATAACAAAAAGCTTGAAGAAATGAGTATAGAAATTGATGAGAAATATAACAAAAAGTTTGAAGAAATAAGTAAATCTGTGAATGAGACCCTGAGAAACCAAGAAAAAACAATCAAACAAGTAAAGGAAACAGTCCAAGAATTGAAAACTGAAATGGAGGCAATGAAGAAAACACAAAACGAGAACCGGCTGGATATGGAAAACCTAGGTAAACGAGCGGAGACTACAGAATCAAGCATAACCAATAGAATACAAGAGATAGAAGAACGAATCTCAGATTCTGAAGATACCATAGAGAAAATAAATGCTCTGGTCAAAGAAAACAGCAAATTCAACAAATTCTCTTCACAAAACATTCAGGAAATCTGGGACACAATAAAAAAACCAAATCTAAGTATAATAGGGATTGAAGAAGGAGAAGAACTGCAGATCAAAGGCCCAGAAAATATATTTAACAAAATTATAGAAGAAAACTTTCCCAATCTAAAGAACGATATTCCTATGAAGGTTCAAGAAGCATACAGAACACCGAATAGACTGGATCAAAAAAAAAAGTCCCCTCGCCATATAATAATCAAAACACAAAACATACAGATTAAAGAAAGAATATTAAGAGCTGCAAAGGAAAAAGGTCAAGTGACTTATAAAGGTAAACCTATCAGGCTTACACCAGACTTCTCTATGGAAACCATGAAAGCCAGAAGATCCTGGATAGAGATACTGCAGAAACTAAGAGACCATGGATGCAAACCCAGACTACTATACCCAGCCAAGCTATCGTTCACTATCAACGGAGAAAACAAAATATTCCAGGATAAAAATAAATTTAAACAATTCGTAGCCACAAATCCATCCCTACAGAAAGTAATAGAAGGAAAATCGCAACTCAAGGAATCCAACATTGCCATCACTGCCTGCAATAACCCAGACACCTAGCGACCCTTCACAACCACAACTCAAAGAAGAGAAACACACAAACTCTACTACACACACACACACACAAACAATAAACGGAATCAACAACCACTGGTCATTAATATCTCTTAATATTAATGGACTCAACTCACCTATAAAAAGGCACAGACTTAGAGACTGGATAAGAAAACAGGATCCAACATTCTGCTGTTTACAAGAAGAAACACACCTCAACCACAGAGATAGACATCTACTCAGAGTAAAGGGTTGGGAAAAGGTTTTCCAAGCAAACGGACCTAAGAAACAAGCTGGTGTGGCCATTCTAATATCTAACAAAATTGACTTCAAACTAAAATCAGTCAGAAGAGATGGTGATGGACATTTCATACTCTTAACAGGAACAATTAATCAGGAGAAAGTCTCAATCCTGAATATCTATGCCCCTAATATAAAAGCACCCACTTATGTAAAAGAAAAGCTTTTAGAACTCAAGGCAGTCATCAAACCACACACAATAATAGTAGGAGACTTCAACACACCTCTCTCACCAATGGACAGATCAATCAAACAGAAACTCAACAGAGAAATAAGAGAATTGCTAGAGGTAATGAATCAATTGGACTTAACAGATATCTATAGAACATTCTACCCAAAAAGGAAAGAATATACCTTCTTCTCTGCAGCTCATGGAACCTTCTCGAAAATTGACCACATACTTGGTAACAAACCAAACTTACACAGATACAAAAGAATATTTGTAATCACCTGTGTCTTGTCGGATCACCACGGAATAAAGTTAGCTATTATTCGTGATCCTAGAGAAGCTAAATAAGAAGATAAACCTGATGAAGATTATTTAGCTACCTGCCAGGAGGTAGGAAATAGACAAGAGTCCCAGGTAACCTCGGGTGCATGGGGGGGGGAGGTGGGAGGGTTGTTGGAAGGAGAGAGGGTTAGAGAGAAGGGAGTAGGGGAGGAATGGGGAAAGCTCGGTGGCCTGGGAGGGGGAGAGTGAGGAAGGATGAATTTGGGATCAGGGAAGAATATATTTCAAATAAGGGAGTCATTTTAGGGTTTACAGGAGACTTGATTATATATGGGATCCCAGGTCCAAGGAGAGATTCCCAGATTGTTCTCTGGACAGAGGAGAGGGTGCCTGAACCGGCCTTGGCCCATAACCATACTGATGTATATTTTGCTTATCACCATAGATCCTTCATCTGCTGAAGGACGGCGATACAGACGGAGACCCACATTGGAGCACCGGACTGAGCCCCTCAAGGTCCAAATGAGGAGCAGAAGGAGGAAGAACATGAAAAAGAAAATCAGGACTGCGAGGGATGCTATCACCCACTGATACAAGGGAACAGATCTAATGAGAGTTTACCAAGGCCAGTTGGACTGGGACTGAACGAGGACGTGATCTAACCAGATTCTCGGAATTTGGCCGGATTCTCTGAATGTGGCTGGCCCGAAGTCTTTCTGAAAAGCCATTGACTATGATACTGGGACTTGTTTCCTCTGCATATACTGGATTTTGGTGATCCAGTCTGTTTGGATACTCACCTTCCTGGACCTGGAGGGAGGGGGAAGAACTTGAACTTCCCACAGGGCAGGAAACCCTGACTGCCCTAAGGGACGAAGAGGGAGGAGGAGAGGGAGTGGGGGGAGTGGGAGGGTGTTAGGAAGAGGGGCGGAAATGGAAACTTTTATAATTTAATAAAATTTACTCTCAAAAAAACAAAAAAAAAAAACAAAGAATGAAAGCATCAAAGAGTAAAAAGAAGAAAATGAGGTGGAACACGGAAGAAGCAAAGAATAATGGATTTCAGGTACAGTGGGATCCAGGAGGCCAAAAGATGTCACTGGGTCCTCCCACTCCTCACTGTCTTGCCTTCTCAACTACGTCCAGTTTGCTTGTCCTTCCTCAGGCCACTGTAAAGATGCCCACTCTAAACTTCTGCCTCAAGCTTCCCCACCTGGTCATTCTACCCTAAGCCAGTGGCCATGATCAGAGATCCACCCCTGCCCACTGAGCTTCACATGAACTAAGAAGCCGAGGTAGGTGAAGAAAAAAGCAAGCTCTTTTGACCAGGCTGGCCCTGTTCTCACGTAGTCAAACTTCCCAGACTCTTAGTCACAGACCAGCAATTCCCTGCTCAGAAGCCGGCCCCAGGGCTCATCCATCCCCTTCACATAACTCCTCATATATTTGTGTATTCCTGTTACAGAAAGTTAAAGCCATTACTAATCAGTAAGTGCATACAGTCCAGCTTCATTGCCCCTGAGCTCACGTCCCTTGCCTCCCCTCAGGCAGGATCACTGTGCCCCCGAGAAATTAGAACCCAAAGACCCTCCAGCTGTGGCTTCCACTGGATGTATGGACTGCCCTTGCACAAGCAGCTCGCACCAGCTGCCCTGATCACAGGTCGGCATCTGGCAGAGGAAATGGCCGACGAGGGCCAGGCCTGGACTTTAGACCTGGTGGTAAAGCCAGAGTAATGAGGATCTCATATTACTAGGAGGTGTGGCACAGCTGGGATGCAACCCCAGGGGACATCCTGGCAGGCATCTTGCCATCACCCCTACTGAAGGCCACCCTCACCAGCCAACAAACAAAAACAAAACAAAAATAAATAATTAAAAATAATAAAAAATCTAAATTTTTATCCTAATTTTGTTTTGGGTCTTTTGGTTTTTTAAAACAGAGTTTCTCTGTATAGCCCTGGCTATTCTGGACTTCACTCTGTTGACCAGGCTCGCCTTGAACTCACAAAGATTCGCCTGCCTCTGCCTCCTGAGTGCTGGGATTAAAGATTTGGGACCCCACCACCCAGCTTTCTGCATTAATTATCTTGATGGGTTGGTTGGTTTGTTTTGAGACAGGGTCTCATTGTGTGGTCCTGGCTGGTCTGGAACTGGTAGAGGTCCACCTGCCTTAGCTTCCCTAGTGCTTGAATTTACGGCATGTACCACCAATCTCAGCTTTCCTGTTTTTAACATATTGAGTTAAAATATAATTTCCTCACAAAACATAGTAGTTCATGCCTGTAATCCTAGAACTTGGGAGATAAAGGCAGGAGACAGAAGTTCAAAGCCATCTTTGGCCATATAATAAATTCTAGGTCAGCCTAAACTGTGTAAGGCCTAGTCGCTAACACACATATTTTTCTTGTATTGAATATTTTGCCTCTTGAATTTTGCACTTCAAATACCTCATTTGTTACCATCTAGTCCTGAGCCTGCTCCAGTCATAACTCTTTTTACATCCATCAGGCTGCCCAGATTGACCACTGGGTCTAGAAAAGGCAGTCAAGGCTTGGCTATTTTTGTACCTCTTTATAATTCTGCATCACACAGAGGCCAGCACAAGCAACTTCAACAGTGTTTAGCGGCCAGACATGGAGGTGCTCATATATGATCCCTGTTTGAGAGGCTCTGTAACAGGCCCCAGACCTTCGCACAACTGACTCCATGATGGAAGGACCATTCAGGCTGGAAAACTCAGCACATAGACAGCACCACCTGCCCAAACTAAAGGTCTAATCCATGAAAGTCGATAGTTCTGAGAAAGTCCCTAAATGTCCTACCCCTGCCTTTTGACTTCTGTAGATCCTCTTCTGCTCACTGTTCTTGTTAACTGCAGTCTGCCAACCCAGGACATGGTTCTTGTGCTGAAAAGCTCACCCTGAGGAAGGCTCAGGGCTCCACTGGGATCCTGGACACTCACTGTAGTCACAACCAGCTAATAAAGATTTTCTATTGGCTTAAACCAATGTCTGAGCAGTTGCCTCTGGTGAAAACCCCAAAACAGGTCGAGGTCAGCTTGAGCTACATATCAAAACCCTATTTCAGAACAACAACAACAAGAATGAAACAATCTTTAATTGAAGGAAGAAAGGAAAAAGCCACTGACAAGATTGTATAATTTGGGGGTGACACAGTTTATTGTTTACCAGGGACTGGGTTGAAGGCTTTGTCGGTTTTTTAAAACTTACTTTTGCTTTGTTGTTGCTTTGTGTTTTTTTTTGTTTGTTTTTTTTTGGGTTGTTGTTGTTCTTTTTGTTATTTTAGTTTGCTTTGGTTTTTGAGATAGAACCTTGGGCACCTCAGTCTGGCCTGGAACTTGCTAAGTAGCTGAGGATAGCCCAAACTCCTGATCCTCCCTCCTGCTTCCCCCACCCCTAGTTGGATTACAGGTACACACCATGGCTTTCAGGTGTTAGGGTTTGTTTGTGGTGTTTTGAGACAAATCCTTGAATCCCTGGCTGGCCTTGAAATCATTTAGTAGCCAAGAATAACCTATAACATCCTGACCTACTTCTCTTCCCTCCTCCTTCCAGGCGCTGGGATTCCAGGCCCATGCCAGTATGGCCTCCAGAGGTCAAACTCAGTTCATGGGGTTTGTGCTTTTACCACTGAGGCATCTTACCAGCTCCCGTCATTTCTTTGAGACATGGTCTCAGTAGCCCAGGCTAGTCTCTAAGTCCCACTTCCACCTCCCAAACATCGGTATTCCAAACACATGCCACCATTTCCAGGGATCGTTTTACTGATCTATCAACACAAAGGTTGAAATAATCATCCCATTTTACAGATAAAAAAGCTGAGGAACTCTGAGGCAAGCAAACTAGAAATCCTTAGTGACGATGGCAGAACTTGAAACAGTCAAGATTCCTAACCCATCTCTTGTTTTGGCTACTTCTCCCCTGGGCGCAGGAACGACAGTGCTACCGAAGCAGGTGGTACTGAGAACTATCACACCCACTCATGCTCCACTCACTCGGTAGCCCAGGCTGGCCTGGGCATCACTGACCACACTGGTCACTTGCAGGAGTCACCTACTGGTGAGGTCGGGGTAGTGATCCAGGCAAGCTCATGGTGTCCCACACCCACAACAAGTTTTCCCAGAAAAGCCGGAACAGCCTCTCTCTGTGGAGGGCGGCCTCCCTCTCCCCCATGTCTGCCACACCCGGAAGTAGCTCTCTCTCTCCAGTGGCCTGAGTGGGAGGAAGAGAGCCAGCCGGCAAGGGGCAGAACTGGTGTCTTCAGCTCACAGAGCTGCCCTTGTCTCCTGGCTTCAAGGCATCTGCTCCTCACTGAGCTTCCCGCGCCCTAGCGGGGAAACCCCTTGAGAAACACGGGCATGAAAAGGGAAATGCAGAGCACCCCAAACTAGAACCTTAAACGGCTGAGCAACAAAAAGCAGCGTGTGAGGGAAACAATGTTATTCACAAGGCTCCTAGGAAAGGGCCATCTCAAGTTATTGCAGCTGGGTAGCCCAAGCTGGTCCTACGGAATAGCCCAAGGATCAAGGGATGGTTGTGAGCATGCGTGGATGATTTCAGGCGCCAGACTGCAGGTCGGGAAGGGAGGAAGTGTAACTCCTAGTTCATATCTTGTCCTGGGGCCAGTTTTACCCCATACCACATGCATATATAAATTTGTCATTTAAGGGAAATAAATGACTTTGTCTTTATCTTATTTATCAGTATTGTGAGAGGGGATTAGAGGACAACTTTTGGGAGTCAATTCTTATCAGGTAGGCTCTGGGGACCAAACTCAGGAGTCAGAATGAGGTTACAAGCCCTCTAGCCTGCTGAGCCATGTCGATCTCCCACCACACACCTGTTTTTTGACTTAGGGTTGGTCTCATGTAGCCCATGATATTCTCAAACTTGTTATTTAGCCAAGTGTGGCCTTGAACCCCTGATCGATTGATCCTCTTAGATAAGAGGTGTGTGCCACCATCTTGTGGACTTCCACCAGTGGAGGTCAGGTTGGCAGCTCCTGTGCTGTGGTGGCTCAGAACCTTCCTGATGCTGTGGGGAGGACCACTGACATCCCCCTGATGCTGTGGGGAGGACCACTGACATCCCCTGATGCTGTGGGGAGGACCACTGACATTCCCCTGGTGTTGTGGGGAGGACCACTGACATCCCCCTGATGCTGTGGGGAGGACCACTGACATCCCCCTGATGCTGTGGGGAGGACCACTGACATCGCCCTGATGCTGTGGGGAGGACCACTGACATCCCCTGATGCTGTGGGGAGGACCACTGACATTCCCCTGGTGTTGTGGGGAGGACCACTGACATCCCCCTGATGCTGTGGGGAGGACCACTGACATCCCCCTGATGCTGTGGGGAGGACCACTGACATTCCCCTGCTAGGAAGGAACAATTCAGGCCCTGTTGTTAGGGACAGGTCTATGGCATGTACCTCTAAGTTAGGTCATTATGAGAACTTAAGTCACAGTTAAAATCATAGTCAGGCATGGTGGTTCACACCTCTAACTCCAGCACATGGAAGACTGAGGCAGGAGGATTGCCCCAAATTTGAGACCAACTGGGCTACAGGAGACTGACGCTTTTTCAAAGACAAAAATGGAGGCAGGGCTCATGTCTTTAATTCCAGCACTCAGGAGGTAGAGGCAGACAGATCTCTGAGTTCAAGACCAGCGTGGTCTACGTGGTAACTTTCAAGACAGCCAGGCTACACAGAGAAACTCTGTCTTAAGGAAGGAAAAGGATTGGAAAGATACAGTAAATACAAACCTAATGACCTGAGTTAATTGCCAGGATTCACATGGTGGGAGGAGAGAACTAACTTCTAAGAGTTGCTCTCTGACCTACACACGCACAAGCATGAACGCACACACAGATTGTAAAAAAAAAAAAAAGGAGGGATTAAGATGATTAAAATATAGTATATACATAAATGAAGTGTCATAATGAAATTATTGTTTTACACAATAAATTGTAGGGGAAAGTGTTAGAGCTGTGGAGTTGCAGAGACACCCTAACTTAATCAGGAAGCCAGACTATTCTTAGAGCTGCAACAGGACAGCTCTGGAGGGGTAGAGGGCTATAGGACAGTTCTGGGGGGTAGAGGGCTAAAGGACAGCTCTGGAGGGGTAGAGGGCTATAGGACAGCTCTGGAGGGGTAGAGGGCAACAGGACAGCTCTGGAGGGTAGAGGGCTATAGGACAGCTCTGGAGGGGTAGAGGGCTATAGGACAGTTCTGGGGGGTAGAGGGCTAAAGGACAGCTCTGGAGGGGTAGAGGGCTATAGGACAGCTCTGGAGGGGTAGAGGGCAACAGGACAGCTCTGGAGGGGTAGAGGGCTATAGGACAGCTCTGGAGGGGTAGAGGGCTATAGGACAGCTCTGGAGACTGGAGCTGCAATAGGACAGCTCAGCCCTGGAGGGACAGTGTCCTGACTTACTAGGAAGCCGGGTTACCTGAAGCAGTGGGAGATAGTTTCCCCACAGGATACAGCAATCCTGCTCTTCTGGAGAGCCTGCTATGGTTGACCTCTGTTCTGTTCCCTTAAGGGAACGTCTTAGCAGAGCTATCTGCTTCTTCTCCCGACCAAGATGTTACTTTTTTTAGCTAATACTCTGCTAAAGGGGAAGTCCCTGCAGAAATGTAGCAATCTCCTTGGGCTCTGACAAAAAGTTGTTACTTTTTCTGTTCAGCTTTGCTCAGCCCCTCATAGGGAGCATCCCAGGAAGGTTCTTCTGTTCTGCTCTGCCTTCCTCAGTCCCCTAAGGTTGGTCCTAAGGAGGAAAAAATGGCAGCCTCTAACTGAACAGGCAGAGAGGCTTATATAGGTCTTCTTGGGGGGGGGGGCTGCTTTCCCAGGTAGAAGAAGGATTGGTTAATTTAGTTGGTCAGGGGCTGAGATGGCTCTGATTTCATGGTCCTTTTTAGCTTTTTGACTCTAATCTTAGGATCAGGGCATTTTTTTTTTCACTGGTTCTGATTCTAGGGACAAAGTGTGTTTCTTTGTCACTGGTTTCAGAGTCAGGGCATGTTTATTTAGTTCTGGGTTCAGGGATACAGATATTTCTTTCCCTGGCTTAGGTCTCAATCCAGGGTATATTTCTCTCACTGGCTCTGGGTTCAGAGTCAGGATGCTCAGTGATTGGTTGGTTTCCTGCTCCAGTTGTCCCTTTTACCCTACATAAATGCTAATCATTTTCTTTTTAAAATTATTATTATTAGTTTTTCAAGACAGGGTTTTTCTGTGTAGCCCTGGCTGTCCTGGAACTTGCTTTGTAGACCAGGTTGGTCTGGGACTCAGAGATCTGTCCACCACTGCCTTCCATGTACTGGAATTAAAAGGTGGCTAATCAATTCTTATTTTAAAAGTTAATTTATTGAAAACCGCTTCAGAAGGTGAGGCACAAAACACAGGCTGGTGTAACTTCTTGGAAAGCGAAACACAGTCTCTTTCAAGCTCCAAGGTGCTGTCAGTGGTCAGGAGCCTGAGCCTGCCCTGGGGAAGTACAAGTCCAACACCTCAGGCCATGTTGGGACCTAACTGAGGTCACATATTCCTGATGGTCAAAGTGGTCAAAGGTGAGAGGCAGAGTGGGGCAAAGGTGATAGGTCAAACCTAGGCAGGGAGTCTAATAGCCAAGGAAAGAGAAATGGGGACAGGGTCCCCTCATCCCAGCAGGAAGAGCCATGGGGGAGGGCAGAGCCTCTGCAGAGGAGCCACAGGGAATGAGGCTTGATCCCCCAGAGGGCTGGACAATGGAGGGTGTGGGGTTGGGTCCTGGAGCTGGAGGTGATTATGTGAAGTACACAGGACACCTCCCTTTCTACTCTGGTGAAAATGTAGCCCTGCACCTGAGAGAGCTGGGAGAGCATCTGCCTGTGTTCTACTGGCTTACAGGCTTTCCCAGAACACCTCTGAGTCATTCAACCCAACCACAGGCTTTTAGATCAAACCCCTGTCCCTGAGTCTTAGAGACTTAAAAATGCAAAATCATTTTACTATCAACCAAACGAGAAACAGCATTCTTTTTTTTCTTTTTTCCTTTCTTTTCTTTTTTTCTTTCTTTTTTTTTTTTCTTTTTTGAGGCAGAGTGTGGCTGCTCAGATCAAGCTCCAACTCCAGACCTCCAGCATTAACGTCCCCAATCCTGGGAACAGGCACCAGTGTCTACCAGAAGAGAGTATCCAAGCTGGGTAAGGTGGTATACTTCCGCAATCTCAGAACTCAGGAGGTAGAAGTCAGAGGACCAGGAATTCAAGGTCATCCTCCATTATGCTATATAGGGAGTTCAAGAGTAGCCTAGTCCACTTGAGACTCTGTCTCAAAACAACAACTCAACCAAATAAACACACACACACACACACACACACACACACACACACGAGGGCTAGAGAGATGGCTCAGCAGTAAAGAGCATTTGCAGCTCAGTGATGAGGACCAGGGTTCAGATCCCACACCCCTGTAAACAAGCCGGACAACTCCTCTAATTTACAAGGCACAGACACATAAGCGACTGCAGCCGTTAGATGGGCGAGGTACCAGGCTTTTTCTCTGAGCCACCAACCAGCTCCCAAATCATGACATAGAGACTGACTAGTTTTGAACGCTGGGCCTTGCTTAGAGGCATTTCTGGCTAGCTCTTTATTAAATGAACCCTTTTCTCTTTATCTATTTTGCTTCGGGGCTTATTACCTTCCTTTCTTATTACCTTTCTTTCTTATTACCTTATCTTACTTTCACTGCTTTTCTCAGTCTGTCTGTCCTCTGCCTGGCTTCTTGTCCCCGGCATGTCCCTCTTTCTCTGCTCCTTCTGGTTCCGTTCTTTCAGCTGTGAGCCTAAATTTCTTCTCCCATTTATTCTCTCTGCCCGCCAGTCCCACCTGCCTTTCTCTGCCGAGCTATCGACTGTTCAGCGTTTTATTAGACTCATCAGGTGCCTTAGGCAGGCAAGGTGAAACAGACACACACATCTTTACATCACTAAACAAGTGCAGCATAAACAAAACACATTTACAGTCACTCTGCAGTATATACAAATGTAACACATCTTTCCCTAGTTAAATAATATTCCACAACAGGAAAGGGAATTTATGTGTCCGCGAGTTATCTGCCTGGGACACCTGGACGAGCCTCTGGACTAGCCACCGCCCAGCACGACCCCCGCCGGGGGCCTCAGGCTCTGGGCGCCGCAGCCACTGTGGCTCCTGGTCGGGGGCCCTCGCCGCCCGCGGCTTGCGATGCCGGCGGTCTGGGGTATCCGCAGACACTGCACCGGAGGGAGGGGCGGGATCTGGAGAGAGCGGTCTGACTCCCCGTGTCGGGAGCGGAGTCGACGCACCTGCCGGAGCGGGGTGTGGCTCCACCCATGACAGGACCCGCCCCGCGCCGGGCCCGCCCGCCCTCCCAGACTCCCCGTCGGGAAACCCGCAAATGACTCGGCGGCAGCGGTTCGGCCTCGGCGCGATAGGTAAGCAGCAGTGGGGCGCTCGATCCCGCGGTGCCCTTGGACTTCGCAGCCCTGAGCTTCTCGGGGACTCGCTTCACTCGCGCTCGCTCTGAGTCCCGACTTCCTGCTACCCGCCCCACTCCTCTCCGACCCGCAGTCAAATGAAGGGGCCGAGCCAGACACCTCCTCTGGTGCGGTGCCAACCAGCGCCTCGCCTGGGGAGACCCCCTCCACCTTTGCGCTCCAGAAACGGGGGTGGAGGAGCTTAAGCGGGGAGCTCCGACCCCTCTTCCCGTCTCACACACCCGAGCGCCTACCCTGCGCTTCCCCAGATTGCGATCACTTCATGTGCTCAAGCGCGGGAAGACCTTCAGAGAGGGTCCTTCCTGCCATGTCACCTTTGCGCAAAAGGGACAAACCAGGGGAAGCCTTTTTGGTGGGGTCCCTTGCCTGCTTGATTCCCCCTTGGATGCTTGGCACTTTTGAGGGGTAGAGAGCAGAGTTCTGTGGTATTGTATAGGGAGTGTATGACTTACTGTCACCAACTTCCTGATTCTCTTCCTCACTTGTTCCATACCTCATGAAGACTACAAGGAGAACCCTCCTGTTACTTGCCCAAGGGCCAGTCGTTCCAGACTCCAGACCACTGCTTCTGTGGACACTGCTGATGATAACTTGCCCACAAAGCTCAAAAAGGGAAGCCTCTATCTTAAGCAGGAACTCACCGCAGTGGTCTCAGGGAGAGCTTTAAGGGTTGCACTCTGAGCTCATCCCGAGACCCACAAAGGCAGGCATTGACTGACGTTAATGACTCTAGACACACCAAAGAACCTCCAGGGCTATGTTCACTTAACCGCAGGTGTGTGTGCATTCCACAGGCCCTCCTCCCCTCCCGACAGGAGAGCGTTCCCCTGCCATCAGAAAGGCTAAGAAGGATGAGCTGGGCAAATTCATGTGATGACTGGATCAGGGTTCTGAAGTCTACTTCATTCAAATTAGCCAAGAGCCTGCGTCAGCACAGGCATTCCCCAGCTATGCCACGTGCTTCGGGAACCCAGCGGTGACAGGAGAGAGCTGCTTCGGGGTTACCAGGACCAAAGAGCAAGACAGGACAGTCAAAAGGAAGTATAGAGCAAGTGAAACCGAGGGAAGCTGGCTGCCGGGTAATCTCTGCCCACAGCTGGTACTGCCTCCAGCACCCGGAAGAGTCCAGGAAAGGGAGGCCCCGTGGGTGTCAGGTGCCCTCGGAGATCACAACTATCTTTGCCCAAGTTCAACTGGGAGAAACCCGGACACGGATGCGATCATAGGTTGAATTCTTGTAGCCATTGTCCGGAACAGAAGTCAGGCTAGGGAGGGGCAGCCCTGTGCTCACCTGAGAGCTGCTCACAGAGGGAGGTAGTGGTGGATAATGAAGGCTGCCAGTAGCTGACTCAGCGCTCGCTCCCACTAATGTAGCTGTATAACCTTGGCCACATCACGTAAACTCTCTGGGTAAGGAGTAAATGAGGAGGTGCTTGTGGAAGTGATTGCTAGAGCTTTAGGTACCAACCAGACGTATGATGTGTCAGGGCTCTGGTCAGACATGAGCCTTGGTGTGAATCTGCTTTTTCCGAGCTGTGTGCCTATGGTCAAGCTAGTCACTCTGGGCTTCATTTTACTTCTGGGTAAAACAGAAGGTAGGAATTGATCATGTAGCTCAGTTGGCAGAGTGTTTTCCTAGTGCGCATAAGACTGGGGGTCCAATCTCTAGCATCACAAAAACTGGGCATGATGGCATACGTCTGGAACCTAAGCATTTGGGAGGTGGAAGCAGGAGAATCTGAAGTTCAAGATCCTCCTTGGCTAGGTAATGAGTTTGAGGCCAGCCTGGACTACCTGAGACTCTGTCTCAAAGCAAAAGCAAAATCCAAGACCAAACAAAACAAAACAAAACAAAACAATAACTTATGTGAGGTTTTTGTTTATTCTATTTTTTCTTATTGTTGTTTTTCTCAGATGGGGTCTCTATATAGACCTGACTGAGCTGGAACTCACTATGTAGACCAGGCTGGCCTCAGACTCATAAACATCCACCTTCTTCTGTCCCCACCCCCCAAGTGCTGAGATCAAAGGCATTCACCACCACTATCTTCCCAGCTTCTCCGGAGGATGGGGCAGAATGGTTGCTTGAGCCCAGGAGTCAGGCTGAAGGCGAGCCTGGGTGGCATAGTGAGGTGATCATAGGCATGTCCTTGTGGCCAATATCTTTTTTGCTTGAAAAGCAAATGAAAGATGGTGATAACATTGCCCTAAACATCCCCTTGGGGCTGATGGACATAGTCCAGTGTCCCCATCTGGAAGTGAAGCCGAATACCACAGTGGGTGTTTGGCTGTGCCAGAGTTCGGGTAAACTTGGCTCTTCATATACCCTCAGCCTTTCTTCTGGAAAAGCCCAAAATGCCCGTTTCTGGTGGATGGGATGAGACTGAGTGTTTCTGTACAGAAGAGGTCAAGTGCAGGGCAGTGCCTGTCTCCGTGAGGATCTCAATGCTGTGATTGTGCTGGGTAAAGGCCTTGTGTGGTAAACAAGGATGGGTTCGGCCCAGGGAGAAAGGAGCTTTGAGAATGAGTCCCCTGGCACCTGAGAGTCCTGTGGGGTCCAGTTATTCTCCAGTACCCGGCCTAGCCTGGCATAAGTCCTAGGGAGAGATGTGCAGAGAGAAACCCCTTTCTGACCACAGCTCTGCATCTAATGGCAAACAAAAGACAGATCGGGAAGGAAGTTACTACATGCACACTCACACACATGCACGCACACATACATACACATACTCCCCCACACGCATGTCCATTCACACACATGCATACAGATGAGCATACACACATGCACACACATATATACACACACTCCTGAACACACACACCTCAGTGCAGAGGGATGGATACCTGGCCAAGCCGTCAGAATAAGCATTCTGGATACAGAAGCTTGAGAAACGGTTGAAGGGTGCAGAAAGCAAAAGGACGAAGTTGTCTGGATGTGTTGCTCACTCTCCTCCATGAATCTAGTGGGAAAGTCCCACGTGGAGAAAGCAGGGCAAGTGAGGAGTGACTCTGGGGACAAAGATGCACCCCCAACTCCCGAGGGCCGTGATACACCTAGAAAACCTAGCTTTCTTTTGTTCTTTTAGAGATAGGGTTTCACGTAGCCTAGGATTGCCTCAAATTCTCCACGCAAATGGAAGTGACCTTGAACTCATTTTTGATTTATTGATTTTATCTTATGTGTGTGAATGGCTTTCTTGCCTACATTCGTATATGTGTGCCACGTGCATGCCTGGTGTCCATGGAAGGCAGAAGAGGGCAGTGGGTCCCATGGGACTGGGGTCACAGGTGGTTGTGAGGCACTAAGTCCCTCCAAGAGCAGCCATGCTCTTAAGCACTGGGCCTTCTCTCTAGCCCCTGACCTTGAATTCTTGGTTTTCCTTAATGGTTGAAAACACAGGTTTGGGCCACCACATCCTACTAGGAAGACCTCTTTTTATTTGTTTTTAATTTAATTATGTGTATGTGCCAGAGAGGAGTTGGATTCACCTGGAGCTGGAGTTGCAGGCAGTTGTGAGCCATCAGATGTGGATGCCTGGAACTGAATTTAGGCCCTCTGGGAGAGCAGTGAGTTCTTTTAGCAGCTGAGCCACCTTTCCAGCTTCAGAAGACTTTTGGAAAAAAAAAAAAAGCATTATAAGCAAGTGTCTTGACTGTCTGTTTTGCTTTGCTTTGCTGAGACCTTAGGAAGGAAAGGAGAGCCATGCCAAGCGTCTGGTTAGCCTGGAAGGTAAATAAATGCAGATGGCAAGCTGACTGCTGGATGAATCTGCCCCCATTAAACAGCCTTAATCTAAAGAAACGTGGCCAGGGCTTTGCTGATCACGAAGTAGAGAAGCCCAGAGCAAAGGAGTCTGGCAGGTACTACATCTCATCCTCCAGGGTGAGAACAGATTTTGACGACAGTTCCGGGTAGAGAGGAAGGGCACCCAGAAAGTAGGACATAACCAGCAAGGGCTTGGTTACCTTGGTACCGTGAAGGGATTGAACATCACAGATCTTGGTGTGAACCAGGAATTAGGGGTGCTTCTGGAAGCACTGGGGAATTGCTCAAGTCAGCGGACTTAGCTGGCTGCTTGCAGACCTGAGGGCTGTGGCAGGTGGAAGTCTCCAACCATCCTGAGAAGGACTCCTGGGACCAGGAGCAGACTGCCCCAAGAGAAGAGAGGGTCAAACTTCTTAGCCCCAGCCCTTAGAACCATCTGTCCCATGACCCCCAGCTTGTCTCCTCCTACCCACCACCAGCCAACAGATGGCAAAACTCAACTCAACCCTAGGAGGTTAGAGAGGCCCAGCTCCCACACCCGAGACCCTGGGGATAAAAGCCCGGCTTCCTGTTTAGTTGCCTGCTGTTCTGATTTCCAGTGAGTTATGCTTGGGGTAAGACGACAAAGGTGTAACAAACACTTTTTATGCCAACCCTGATCCTGTTACACAGTGGTGAGAAACTGGTTGGTTTTTTTTTTTTTTTTCAGTAGAAAATCTGTTTGGATAACTTCAGTTCAACATTTTCTGTAAACCTAGAATGAACCTAGATGTGCTGGCTGCAGAAATAACTTATCACACTGTTCTGGGAGAACGAACCCAGGACATTACTGTAGTGTTGGTCTTCAGGAAGAGCCAAAGTGTCTGTGAAGGTGTAACTCAGGGACAGGTAGTGGAAATGTCCCACCATCCTGGGACCAGAGACATCTGACAGGGAAGGAAAGCCCTAGAGGCCATCCGGTCATCTTCTCATAGTGTGACTACAGGGGAGGTAAAGGCAGCTGGGCTTGATGAAGAGAGCATGTCATCGGATGAAGGGACAACCATTTGGCCATACAACCTTGTAGCTCCCTTCCCCCTCCAGGATCTTGAAACCAACCTGTTCCGTGAGGTCCACCTGTCTACACCAACGCCTTGGTGAGCCAATTAACTTGAGCAAATATCCTGTGGGGATGGTGTGACAGCTCTCTCCCTGAAAGCCACAGAAGGCCACGTCTCTCTTCTCCCAGAGGTGTGCAGTTCATTTGCATATACAGGAAGAAACTTCATTACAAAGAGGCCACCTGGGTACCGTCTGGGTGGCTGACCCTGTCTCTCATGAGAGCCAAGACCTCACTCGGTGCTTCCTAGTTTTGACATCTTC
The DNA here is from genome assembly GCF_982192425.1 of Myodes glareolus. Lineage (NCBI taxonomy): Eukaryota > Metazoa > Chordata > Mammalia > Rodentia > Cricetidae > Myodes > Myodes glareolus. The sequence goes on from NC_142044.1 coordinate 63,600,720, forward strand.
AAGCATAGGATCCCTGAGTGGGAGTTGGGGAGAAGGGAAATGCAGTAAGGGGGGTTAGGGACGGAGGAGAGGTGCAGAAGAGCCCAGGCCCTGTAGCACTGCCATCGGGAGGTAAGAGTGACAGGAACATAGCAGAGCTCTGAGAACCCAAACCAGCACCTGCTCCTGGGAGCCTCTAGCTGCGTGTCTGCAGTCATCCAACCAAAGTAGGCTCACAGACACAACAAGGCTGCTGGATACCCAGATGGCAAGCTGCGTGTGACAGCAGAATGCCACCTAACTCAAACACTTGTGGGAGGTGCGCTCGGCGTCATTAGAAAGCCACTGTCCAAAGCTGACCAACGCTAGCTCCTTCCATCTATGACAGGCTGGGTCACCTACTCATACAGCTGGTACTCCAGACTTCGCAAGTGACAGATGGTAGAAATGGCATGGCCCTTGAAGTCCGGGAGTCCAGATCCCTGGCCTGGCATAGAGACACACTGACACAGGCAGGTTTGTGTCCTGATGACAATGAAGAAGAGGGAAGTCAGGAGGCCAGAGGTGGAGGTGTGGCTCAGTGGGAAAAAGCCCTTGCCTTGCGTGTGTGAAGCCCTGGCTTAGATCCTCAGCACTGGGGGCTGGGGAGGAGAAAGAGAGGAAGACAAAGACAGGTAAATAATGCTTAACTCTGCTTTAGTTTTATGAATTCTGTATAACTGATGTTTCCTATTCCTTTACTGAAGATGGCAGAAGATCAGAGGAGACTCTCCTGGAAGAGGGTTGTGTCACCGAGTTTTAAATGTGGGGCTACAAAGAAGGCATTTTCCTAGACCTGGACTCATATCAGTGTGGCAGGAAAGCTCAAAAGTCTCACAGCAGCTTACACATACGATGACATCAGAAGTATAAAGTGTGTGCCGTACCGAAAATTACCTGAAAATGTGATTGTTCAACTGTGCTTACTTCATTGAGAAGTATAAATTTTGAAGAACACAGTTTTTAGTTCCTTTTTGAGACAGGTCCTCACGTGGCCTAGGCTGCCTACAAACTCTGTGTAGCCGTATGACCTTGGACTTGTGAGCCTCCTGCTGTCACCTCCTGAGTGTTGAGATTACAGGTGTCACCAATTTATCCAGTGCTGGGGTTGGAGAGGAGGGCCTCGTGTGGCCTAGACAGGCACTTGACCCACTGAGGTCCATTCCCCAGCCCCAGTTCTAATTTTATATCAAGTAATGTTTGTCACCTTCAGGAAGATAAAGTGTTAAATTTTAATTATTCAAAATTCATAAACTAAAAGCAAAAATAAAGTTTTCCAAAGATCCTTGTTGAGTCTGTAGCCTTTACACCTCAGAAGTTTCTTATGCCAAGAGCTGTTCTGAGACTTTGATGCGTGCTGTAGCCATAGGTAACAACGGAGAGGAAAATATAATAAAATCATGCAATGCAGTTTTGGGATGTTGTTGTTGTTTGTTTGTTTGTTTGTTTTTGTAGCGCTGGAGACAGCATGTGCCGGGCAAGCGCTCTACCACTGAGCTATGTCCCCAGCCCAACTTAGTTTCTCCTCTTCTCTTTTTAGGCAGTCGCTCACTGTATAGCCCAGGCCTGGAACTCGCTATGTAGCCCTTAGATTTTATGCTCTTAGATTTTTTAGAGATCCACCTGCTCTTCTCCTGAGTGCTGGGACAAAAGATACACCACCACTATAACTGTCTTTTTGTATTCTGGTCTTTTTTTAAATTAATTTTTATTTTATGTGTTTGACTGTTTTGCCTGCATGTATGTGTATTACATGCATGTCTGGTACCTTAAAGACCAGAAGAGGGTTCTGGATCCCCTGGAACTGGAGTTCTGAGCAGTTGTGAGCCCTCATGAGGGTGCTGGGTCCTCTGCAAGAGCAACAAGTGTTCTTCACTGCTGGGCCATCTCTCCAGCCCTTCTAATGTTCCCCCTGCCCTATGCTGGCTATTTAAAGACTCTTCAGTGACCGATTGGAATCAGTATTGGTGTAGCCTGGGCTCTGCTCTCTGAGCAGCAAGGTAGTGAGTGCGTGCTCTATCTAGAGGAGCCCATCCCCCATGTCTTCCTCAACTAGGACTTGGGGTAACTTGGCTCTGACAGTCTTATGAACAACAGGCCCAAGGGAGGGAGAGACCTGGGAGTGGATGCTCCCTGGCAGCCACAGGGCTGTGAGCACAGGTAGGAAGGGACGTGGGTCCTGCAGAGCTCTGAACTCAACCACCTACTATATTAGGGGTTATTTCTTTCCCAAGGCTCATGGGGCCCAACCTCCTGGCCCTTGTTTGCCATGATTCTAGGACTGTGTCTGCATGGGGCAGGAACCCTCAACCCCAAAGCCCTGTGGCATCCATGAAATTGATATTTCTCCAGGAATATCTTCCTGTTGCTGGCATGCTGAGCTGACACTGAGAACAAGTCCTTTCCTGCCAAGTCTAATCACAGGTGTCTCGTTTCATTTCAGGATGTGGTTAGAACCTTGAGGAACTGCAGGTTCCAGAAAGAGCGCTTTAGACGGCCAGACTGGATCCAGAGAGCAGAAGTTCCAGAAGAGTTCAGTTTAACCCAAGGTCTGTTTCTCCAGGGACAATAAAAGGAATAAAGGTGTCCGCCTCTTCAAAGAGTGCTGGAGTGACGAGTAACTCCAGGAGGCCTTCCTGCAGGAGGTGAGTCCTGGCCTGAGTCTAGCTGGTTACTGCAGTGTTACCACGCCTGTGTCCAGCTGTGCCCACTCTCGTGCTGGAGTGGGAAGTAAACAGAAAACTGTCCTGAGTGCAGGCTACAGGGTGGCTCAAGACCTGGCCCAGGCTACAGAGCCCAGTCTGCTCTCGACAGTCTCTAGACCGAGGTCTGCAGCTCAGGCAGAGCCCCTGGAGCTGGCCCTCAGCGTAGCTCAGGCCCTGGGAAAGAGTCTCCACGCACAATCCTGCTTCTCTCCTTGAAAACTTCGTGAGACCTGGAGGGAACCCTGCCTTTCTCAGCTGTCTGTGCTGTTCGCTACCTTTTACTTTCAACAGCTTGAATAGGCAGTACGGTGTGGGTTCCCAGTACGGTGTGGCTCGCAGTATGATGTGGGTTCCCAGTATGGTGTGGCTCGCAGTACGGTGTGGGTTCCCAGTACGGTGTGGGTTCCCAGTATGGTGTGGCTCGCAGTAGGGTGTGGCTTGCAGTATCAGATATTCAGTGCTCCCTCCTCCCTGGCCTGCCCTGTAGAACCACCTCTTCCATTTAATTTTATTTTCTTTTTTAAAATTTTGTTTCTATTTTATGCATATGAGTGCTTTGCCTGAGTGCATGTCTGTGCACCACAGATATCTGGCGCCTGTGAAGCCGGAAGAGAGCACCAGCTCTCCCAGAACTGGAGTTACAACAGTCATGAGGTGTCATGTGGGTGCCGGGAATTGAACCTGGGTCCTCAGGACACCCAGTGCTCTCAGCTGCTGAGTGTTTTCCCAGGACTGCCCCACTTCCTGGGACCTTCACAACCCTTGGGAAGAGGCATTGAGCCTCACACCCCACTGTGTATCTTTGTGTCCCACCCTAAGACCCAAAAGAGTTTTACTGGTGCCACTTCTGTCACTGGCAGGGCTGCTCCCCGGGTCGGATCTCCGGGTCCCTCTTACCTGGTCACCCAGCTGCTAGCGGCTGCTGCTCACCTCTTCGGCCACCAGCTGTCCTATTCCTCTTCCTAGAATCCTTTCTGGAAAACTGCTCCCCGTTCCTCAAGGGCAAACAGTGTGAGGGCTGCTGTCAGGCTTCACCCCAGCCAGCTTCTGCTGTGCTTCTCTGACCTCCCTCTCCCCCGTCCTGGGCTGCTGCTCTCTAATTGGCCGGCCCAGCTCAGCCTTTGCTAGGCTCTGCACTTGAGATATGCTAAGCTTGTGCAGACAACTAAGGTGAACTCGGGGGCTCAGCCCAACTTTCCCCCGTGTGACGTTTTGGCCTTCCTCCATCTGGCATTCCCTATACACTCCTCCTCTCACCTAAGGACACCCCTCTGATGCGCCCTCCTCGAGGGGAGGCCTTATTCATCCTTGCCCTTTCCGAGTCCCTGGCACATAGTAAGTCTTCCACTTATAGCAACAGAATCAATGAAGGTCTCTCATAGCCTAGATAATCCTTAATACAAAACAGGAATTTAAAAAAGATTTGTTTTTATTTTGTGTTATGAATGTTTTGATTGCTTATAAGCACCATATGCACGCAATGCCCTCAGAGGCCAGAAGAGGGTGCTGGATCCTCTGGAATGAGTTGTCAGCTGCCCTGTCTGTGTTGGGAACTGAACCCAGGTCCCCTGCAAGAACAGTGAGCACTCCTAACTGCTGAGCCACCTCTCCAACATCAAAACAAGGATTTCTTTAATTTATTATTGATAATGCTATAAAAGAAATCACTGTCTCCGCAGCACAGACTGAGCTTGCCGGCCTTTGAGTCCATGCTGGCCATGTATTCTCCATGTACAAGGGACTCCCAGCACCAGGCTTCCCGCAGAGCAGACAGACCTGGGCTCAGCGAAGAGCACTAAACATCTCAAGCACAGTCACTTGTTTTTCTTCAGAGTAGACTCGACAGGTCTTGGGTGTGCAGTATGAGGGACGAACGGGGGTGGGGAGGTAACTATCATCACCAGCCCAGGGTCACTTTAAAGCAAAGGATGCCAGGTGCGATGCCAAAGCCACCGATGCCTGGGGGTAGGTTTTGCAGGGAAACCGCACAGGGCCTTATTCATTGCAACGATAGGGGTACCTGAGGGCTTAGACAATGACATGAACTCGGCCGTAGGTTTTGCATACATCACCTAACCCAGTCCTCAGCACTGCCCGAGTTGGCTGTTGGCAATGCCTAGTTTATAGATGAGGAAATCAAGGCTTAGAGGGATAAAATAGATCTCCCAAGGGTCACCTGTGGCTAATAGCTGAGACTGTGTTTTGAAAACTGACTGTGCACACTGATGAGACTGCCACACTTCTGAGGAACATTTCCTTTCTCCCTTAACCCTGCACCAGCTATAGAGGTGGCTCCTCTAAAGGGGGACTGAGCCTGAGGTCACGTCTCTTGGCACCAGCATCCATCAGCTGGTGCCCTTTATACTAGCTTAGCTCCCATAGAAAACCTTCATATTCATCCTCTGACTGGGGTGCTGCGGCCAACCCCCTTGCTCCTCACTCCATCCTCTTACCCCTTAGTCCCCCTCCCCCATGCCTAGTACTGCATGGAAGGTGTTATCATGGAATAGAATCTTAGATTAAAAGCAGCAACAACAATTTCATCTGGAATTAGCGACATGTGCTCATAATCTCAGTTTGTGGGAGCTGAGGCAGGAGGTTTTAGGCGAACAAGTTACATAGTAAGAGCCTATCAAAAAATGAAATGATTGCCAGACAGTGGTGGAGCACACCTTTAATCTCAGCACTAGGGAGGAAGAGGCAGGTGGATCTCTCTGAGTTTGAGACCAGCCTGGTCTACAGAGTGAGTTCCAGGACAACCAGAACTATACAGAGAAACCCTGTTTCAAAAAACCAAAAAGAATACATACATAAATACATACATACACACACATACATAAGTACATTCATATACACACATACACATATACATGCATACATACATATTCTAAGTGAGTAAATAGAGAAGAAACCACTTGGCCCTTGGACAGCAGGAATTTGAGCTCCATGGCCCACCCATATGTACATTTTGAGGGGCAAGGAACTTTTGACAATCTGAAAAACTAACAAATGAATGTAGAAATGTATTTTAATTGATATATCATGAATGCATAAAACATATGTTGATAATGATGTGTCTGACACAAAAGATATACAAACCTATTATGTGTGCATGTTTTTAATTGTCTCTCACAGTCCAGGTTGACCTTGAACTTACTAGATAGCTGAGTATTATCTTGAACTTCTGATCTTCCTGCCTCCACCTTCTGACACGTGAGGCCTCAGCGTGACTGAAAAAGTCGTAATTGCATAGAATGAACTGCAGTATTACAGCACTGAAATCTCCATGCCCTACTATGTGATAACCTCATTGCTTCCTCTCCTGTGCTCCTGTGGTAACCTCAGGTGTTGGGGGTAGCTGCTTAAAATGTCATTTGACACTAATTGTCTCCATCTGAGCTGGTCATTCTTCCAGGAAATCTCACATGATACACGGTAATCTTTCATAGCTGGTGTGTGTTGGCCACCATACAGAGTATACATGTGATCTTTCATAGTTGGTGTGTGTTGGTCACCATACAGAGTACACATGTAGTTTTTCATAGTTGGTGTGTGTTGGCCACCATACAGAGTACACATGTAGTCTTTTATAGTTGGTGTGTGTTGGTGTGTGTACCATACAGAGTACACATGTGATCTTTCATAGTTGGTGTGTGTTGACCACCATACAGAGTACACATGTGATCTTTCATAGCTGATGTGTACTGGCCACCATGCAGAGTATACATGTGTATTAATTGATTACTATTGCTATCAGTAAGGCTTCCTTCCAGTCAGTAGCCACTGATGGTAGTTTTAGGGGAGTAGAAAGTTATGTTTTCAACTGAATAGGACCCTTAGCCCCTGCATTGTTTCAGGGTCAACTATATTTACGAAATCTGTGCCAGACATAAAGAGTAAGAGTAGGCGAGGGGTGGTGGCGCGCGCCTTTAATCCCAGCACTCAGGACGCAGAGGCAGGCGGATCTCTGTGAGTCTGAGGCCAGCCTGGTCTACAGAGTGAGTTCCAGGACAGCCTTGTCTACACTAGCGACCCTGTCTCAAAAGAAAGAGAAAGGGATGCTGGGTGGTAGTGGCACATGGCTTTAATCTCAGTACTCAGGAGGCAGAGGCAGGTGAATCTCTGTGAGTTCAAGGCCAGCCTGGTATACAGAGTGAGTTCCAGGACAGGGCTGTTACACAGGGCAACCGTGTCTTAGGAAAAAGGAAGAAAGGAAGGAAGGAAGGAAAGGGGTAAGATACTGCCCACATCAGCATCTCTCTCCAGAAAGAAGACTGCATTTTCTAACTTTCTAGTCCTCGTCTGCCTATTTCTAATCAGTATTTCTTTGTACCTTTTTCCTTTTCCCCCTAACCCCAATAGCCCTGTCTGTCCCGGAACTCACTGTGTAGACCAGGCTGGCCTTGAACTCTCAAATATCTGCCTGCCTCTGCCTCCCAAGAGCTGGGATTAAAGGCATGATCCACCATGCTCGACTACTTCATACATTTTTGTCTTTCTTCAGAAACGCTGGCTTTCCTGTTCTTAGCCTCTTTATAGCTTTGCCACGTATTTATACATGCAACACCATCTTTAATTCGGGCGTATTTTATACTTTTCAGTAAATGGCAACACTATCTCTGTGCAGCTTGCACTTTTACCCCACTGCCCTGACAGCATTTCACAGAGAAGTGGTGTTCCTTCCACGGCTGCAGAGAGCTTGGTGGTGTCGTAGTCTCACACTTACTGTTCAACAGCTAATTATGCATTGCTGCCACTTTTGATCAGTGATGCTACAGACATTCTTGTCCAGGCCTCCAGGGTCACACAAACCAGTTTATCTGACATGCAAAGTGGGCCAGGCATGGTGGTCCATGCCTATAATCCCAGTTCACAGGAGGCTGTGGATCAGGAGTTGAAGGCCAGCCTGGGCTAATTAGCAAACCCTGTCTCAAAAACCAAGACAGCTTGGAATGAGACTGCAGGTCGTTCATGGAGATGCTGTCTAGTCCTATCCTCTAAAGCAAGGCACCAACAAGTGTGTTCCAGCTAAACTTTATTTAGTGACAAAGGGTTTCCCAAAGTAGTTTCCTCCTAGCAGGAAAGACACAGACCCAGTTTTCTCACTTATAGCAAAAGGAAATTAGATACCAGGATGCTGTGGCTGTGCACAAAGGTGATGGGCACACTCACCTTGGAGTCCCCAACCTTCCCCATCTCTGCAATGGCTTATAACATTGGGGGCTGCTAGTTGGGGTTTCTGTCCTGCTCAGTTCCCACAGCCGATAAGCCCCAAAGAGAGTCTACATTAGGTTATAAACTGATTGGCCCATTAGCTCAGGCTTCTTTTTAGTTCTTGTAGCTTATATTAACCCATTATTCTTATCTATGTTAGCCACATGGCTCGGTACCTTTTTCAGCAAGGCAGGTCATATGCTGCTTCTTTGGTGATCTGGGCAGGACTGCAGAAAGAGCTTCCTTCTTCCCAGAATACTCCTGTTCTCATTGCCACACCTCTACTTCCTGTCTGGTTTCCCCACCTATACTTCCTGCCTGGCTATCAGCCAATCAGCGTTTATTTAAAATATAATTGACAGAATACAGACAATTCTCCTGCACCAGTGGCTCATCTCTCTCATATGCCCTCTTTTCTCAGGCTGAGGCCCCAGGCGTGGCCACCCTGGCATAGCAAGCTATTTCCAAAGTGAAGTCCAAGACTCGGTGCCGACCCTGCTTGGGTCCTGGTCGGGAAGATGAGGCTCCTTCGCAGACGCCACATGCCCCTGCGCCTAGCCATTCTCGGCAGCGCCCTCATGTTCTTCCTCTTCATCCGGCAAAAGGAAGTAAGCAAACAGGAGCAGCAGGCCATGGAGAAACCGTGGCTGAAGTCCCTGGTAGGCCAGAAGGACCACGTGCTGGACCTCATGCTAGGTGCTGTAAACAACATTAGAGATGCCATGCCCAAGCTGCAGATCAGGGCTCCGGAACCCCAGCAGACTCAGCTCTCCACAAACCGCTCCTGCCTTCCTGGATTCTATACCCCTGCGGAGCTGAAGCCCTTCTGGGAACGGCCACCTCAGGACCCTAGCAGCCCCGGGGCTGACGGAAAAGCATTTCAGAAGAAAGAATGGACCCCTCTAGAGACCCAGGAGAAGGATGAGGGCTATAAGAAACACTGCTTCAATGCCTTTGCCAGTGACCGCATCTCCTTGCAGAGGTCCCTGGGGCCAGACACCCGACCCCCTGAGTAAGTAGCATCCAGAACTCTCAGAGGAGACCAGAGCATACCCAGAAGTGTGGCCAGGAGGGCTGTGCCCACTGGCCAGTTGTCAGAAAGCAAGTCGAAGGGAATTTGAGAATAGGCAGGGATTTCCTCTTCCCTTTTGCTGGTCAATTGCCCTGATCCCAGGGGCTGGAGCTCAGGAGTACTATGGTCAGGCAGGGGCCATAGGGACTTGTGAGCTAAAACACAGCTGTAGAGGGAACAGGATGTAAAAGAAGGAACCCAAGGCTGCAGACCAGGACCTGGCACAGGGAACTGGGAGGGGCTGGGGCAAAGCTGTGGCTTCTGCAGCCTTCAAGATGCTGAACCTGCTGCTGCCATCTGGGCCTCTGGTACTAATTCGAGAGAGGGGACATACTCTGACTGCTGCTGTGGCAGTCCAGAAGGTGCCCACACCACCCTCTTGGTTCCCTCTAGTGAAGCCACAGGTCCATAAATCATTCCAACTTGAAGCCGCTTATGCTCTTGATTTTGGGAAGAAGACCCACACTTGAATCTTAGAGCTGCCCTCCCCTCTAATGTGTGCCCCCCTCATAATTACACTGTGTCCTGATAATTTTTTTTTTGTCTTTCACACTTAGCCATTGTCCTTTTTAACTAATGAGTTGGAAAGAAACAAGAGGCTCCACTAAAGGTCATGACCTTATCAGGCTGCAAACCTGGGCCTCCCCGGACTTGAGCCATGTATTACAAGCCAACAAAGTGTAGCTTGGCCATCAGGAACCTCTCAGCAAAGAATGACGTCGGCATAAGAGCAGCCAGAGCAGGAAGCTGAGGAGGCTCCCTGGCGGTCTGACATCTCCCTGATAAGCAGGAGAGAATCACCGCCAGGAAATTGAGTCTGATAATCCCAGGACTTAGGAGGCTGAGGCGGGAGGATTGCCAATGTGAGATCAGCCTGGTTTACACTGGGAGACCCTGTCTCCACGAAAAGAAAACAGTGGTCAGCTGTGTGTTCCCTGAGATTCAGGTCCCTGACCCTTACAGTGTCTAGACGGCAGAGCCAGGTGTCTCACAATGGTTGCTGTGGAAGACAATGGGGGAAAGGTCCCAGGAAATTGCTAGAGTCAGATCAAGAGGAAGTATGAACTAGAACTCTTAGGGACGGAATTTACCTCACACTGAACATTTGCCCTTAGTGACTCAGCCCTCTGGGACTGCTGAACAGTCATACCTTGTGCAGTGTCCAAGGTGCAGAGGGAGGCAGTTGTAGGAACACCTGGTCTGAGAGCAAAATGAAGTTGTGGGGAGGGGTGGTGTACCTGAGCATCCTGAGCGGTAGCTTTGGAGGGGACTGCACCGAGGGCCAGGGTGGGAGAATGGAGCCACAGAGTAAGAGCTATTCCCAAGTACAGGCAGGGAATGGAGATTGGTGTGTTGGGGGGGTGCGGGGGTCACCGGGGGTTGGGGGCTAGAGAGCTCTAGACAGACCTCTTTCTTTCCCCCTCCTGGAACTCCTCCCCTGCCCCCAGGACTTAGGGAGTTTGTATGTCCTTCCACTGTTCCAGGTGTGTGGACCAGAGGTTCCGGCGTTGTCCCCCGCTGCCCACCACCAGCGTGATCATTGTGTTCCACAACGAAGCCTGGTCCACTCTGCTGCGCACAGTGTACAGCGTCCTGCACACCAGCCCTGCCATCTTGCTGAAGGAGATCATCCTGGTAGATGATGCCAGCACAGAGGGTGAGACTGGCATGTCTGAGTAGGGGTGGAGTCCAGGGGCCCTCTGAGGAGGGCAGGCCTCTGAGGATCAGGCCACATTCCTAGAGCCTTGAGCTTATCCGCACCACACGTGGCAACCTGGGACTCCGAGGCTCCCTGTTTGCAGTCACGGGCAACTCTAACTCAGGAGTTAAAAGGAAATGGCTCAGCAAGTAAATGCACTTTGCTGCCAAGCCTGGTGACCTGAATCTGAACCCTGAGACCCATGCACTACCAACCAACTCTACCTGAGTGTTGTGATTTGAGTGTGTGTGCACAAGCATGTGCAAATACAAACACTAAATAAAGGAGGGGGAGGGGAGGCAAGGACGGGGCCTGCAGGGCAGGGCAGGACAGGTGGCTGGAGGGCCCTCCTGGTCTCCCTCTGCTTCTGAAGGCTCCCCCTCAGAAGCCCCTTCTGTCCTAATTGTTAATAGGGGAGACTGCTCAAGTTTTTGACCTCCCGAGTATTCTGCACCCGGCTCTGACCTAGGCACGAGTCAGTGGGGGAAATGGTTCCCGGAGAAGGCTCATGAACCATTCAGAGCTCATGGGTTTAGGGCCTGAGTGCTCCTTTAGCAGACAGTGAAATGTCATGTAATGACGTGGACTTGAAAGTCCAACCTTGAGGAGTCTAATTCCAGCCCTGACTGTGCTGGGCCTCTCTGAGTTCCAACTTCCCTTTTCTACGAATGGGCACACTCGACTCCTGCCTATGGTAGGTGCAGGTGTGAGACAGGTGATGAATATGATTCGTGGGCCACAGGGGATCCAATGGCGTCGCAGGAGAACTCTCTGTGAGTTTGCTTTCCTTGCTGTGTGGGGAGAGTGCATTGTGGGAGTGTGCAGCCCCGAGATGCTACTTCTGCCTGGTGTGGCTGTGACTGGCTGATGATGGAGCCTGGGCAGGAGCCGGGCCTGGAAGGATTGTTAATGAGACCACTACCACAGCTTCAAGCCAAATCTGAAGCAAGCTTTATTTAAATACCAGCCAGGTGGATGGGCTCTGGCTAGGTTTCTGAGAGATGGCCCAGAATCACAGTTTGTAGTGGCTTAAGAAGGAAATCTCACAATTCATTGCATTTCCCATCAGGTCCAATTAGAGGCAAACATATAGCCTGAAGTACCTCCATCCTGTGAACCTCCTGCCCATCTGTGGTCAAGCCCATCCGTGCAGATGGGTCAAACAAAAACATGTGTCTTGCTACCTCCCATAAACAACAGTTCCCAGCATTGCAGGAGCTGTCTGTCCTGGGGCAGGGGCTGGCAGGTCAGAGGCGTTTTTGTTCCATGGATCTCTGAGGCACAGTAAATAGAACTTGAAGTGTAACTTCGGCTCTCACAGAATGAGTGTCTGAGGAAGGAGCAGCAGGTGGTGGGTGTTCCTGGGAGAGAGGGGAGCCCAAGCAGGGCTCTGGAGACAGGAGCCTGTTTGTTAAGGAGACTGAGGGTGACTGCAGGTTAGGTTTGCCATGGATCTGAGGGTAACAGGATGCAGAGGTTTGCACTTTGCTGGGACGCTGTGTTCAAACCAAGAACTTTGTAAACAGGTTCTCTCTCTATGGATGTTATAGTTCCTTGTCCTGTCACTGTGATAAAACACCTGACAAGAGGCTGGAGAGGTGGCTCAGCTGTCGGGAGCACTGGCTGCTCTTCCAGAGGACACAGATTTGGTTCCCAACACCCACGGGGCAGCTTACAACCATCGGTAATTCCAGTTCTGGGGATCTGATGCCCTCTTCTGACCTCCATGGGCATGTACCTGGTGCACAGGCATAGGTGCAGGCAAAACACTATATACACAGGGAAAAAAAGTGTTTAAAAAAATACTCAGACAAAAGCAATTCAGGAGAAAAGGATTTATTTTGGCTTTCAGGTCAAAGTTACAGTCCACTGTGGTGGGGACGTCCCAACAGCCGGCGCACAGCAGCTGGGCACACTGCACCCACAGCCAGTGACTGTCTGTGCTCAGCTCGTGTTCTCCTTTTCCTGCAGTCCCGAATGCCAGCGAATGATGGCACCCACAGCAGGCGACTCTTCCTGCTTCTGTTAACCGGATCAAGATGTCTGGAGGGTCATCATTCGGTGATCCTAGAGCCTGTGAAGTTGACAGAATGAGCAGTCATACATGTTGAAGTGGCCTTCGTGCCCGGGCTCAATATATCCATTTAAAAAGAGACGAGGCCTCACTGTGGACCCGTGCTCATGTCCCATGCTATAGCCAGAGCAGCCTTGTCTTTCCGGCTGCTCTATTCCTGCGTTAGGGAGGATCCTTCAAGGGTATGAGGGAGAGGGAGAGGGAGCTGGGCATAAGTACTACTAAACCCTCTTGTCTAGGGAGCGCTCTCTCTTCCAGGGAAGACTGGCACTTGGCCACACAAGTATCGGGGTTGCAGAAAGGAGGTCTGGTGGGCAAGTACCTGGCATGTTAGGCGTCTGGGAAGGGAGGAGCCTCATAGTTGCAGTACTCATAACGGCAGCTTCCTGAAAAATCAAAAACAAGTTAAAGGCTCCATGAGGGGAGAATCAGGGCACAGTCACAATCAGACTGAAGCAAAATCCAAGTCTAGAAGTAAAAACAGCTCAGTGTCTGACATCTGGAACTAACTCACGGTCTTCTGGGCTCCAAAGTCCCCATTTCTCTAGCTCACGTTCACAGCACACACAGCTTGTGTGTAGGCTCAGGCTAGCTCCAGCCCACAGCTGCTGCTGTCCTCGGTGGCGGTCATATGGTTCTGATTTCCAAAATGCTGGGGTCTGTACACAACTGGGCTGTGCCTTCATCAGTAGCCTCTCTCAGACTCTGTTCTGGGACCCTGACCAGTCCAAGCTTCTGCTGTTCTCTTCAATCCCGGGGCTTCTTCTTAAACCAAGGCTGCACCTGCACCAGTGATGTCCCCTGGCCTCTTTTAGTGTCGAGCCTCAGCTCTTCCCCATGACTCCATTGTCTTTAAAACCAGTACCCTGTGTGACTCTTCCACATGACCAAGTTCAGCTGGCTGCCAGTGCAGAGGTCCAGCCTTGGTCTTCTCTGGCCCACAGCTTCTGTGGGATGACCCTAAAGAAACACTTCCCAGAAGCGTTCACTTCCTGGTCCCGGCCTCTTGCTAATCACGGCCGAGTCTTTGGCTCTCGCTGACCAGAACCACAGATTCTTAATTCAAAATATTTCATGGCCCCAATATAATCTTTAAAGGACCTCTTTAAACTTCCCTCTGAAGCTCTGCAAGCCAATCTTCTAACCTCTGCTCAGCATGAAGGGAAGTCAGGACAAGAACTCAAGGCAGGAACCTAGAAGGAAGAGCTGAAGCCGAGGCCATGCAGGAACACTCATACAGCTTGTTCAGCCTGCTTATATAACCCGGGACCTCCTGACCAGGGCTGGCACCAGCTGCAGCGATCTCGGCCTGCCCACATGAACCACTAATTAAGAAAGCGTCCCATCAGCTTTGGACAACAGGCCAATCTTTTGGAAGCGTTTTCTTAATTGTCAATCCCTCTAGCTTGGGTCAAGTTGACAAAAAAGAAAAGAAAGAAAAAGACCAATCCGGACAGTACCCTTCATAGCAGCCAGCAGGCCTGTGTTCCAAATACATCCATAGTTAAACTGCACTATTACATGTGTCTGTGTGGGTATGCACGTGTGAGTGCAGGTGCCCTAGAAAGCCAGGGGTCCTCAGAAATGGAGTTACAGGTGGCTCTGAGCAACCTGATGCTGAGCTGGGATCCGAACTCAGGTCCTACAGAAGAGCAAGCATCTCTCCAGACCCCATTCCTGTGTTTGCCAGGGACCGTTCCCGGTGGGGCACAGGTCCAGCAGAGGAAGTAAAGTAGGTGAGAGAACCAGTCCCTGGTGGTGTTGGGAATCTTGCAGCCTGAGTGACTGGAAGCCAGAGCACTTCTTTATGCAGAATCTAGTAAGCAGAAATACATCCATGTTGTTCCAAAACATAGATCACATCATTCTGGTTTTGGACATGTGTTTCACCTCCTCTTGCTCATCTTTTAGTCACCAATAAACTATGACAGAGCAGAGTTATCATTTCCAATCATTTCCCATCAAGTTTTGACATCTTTGATAAGCAGTTTTCATTTTTTTAAAATTTTCTATGATTTATTTATCTTTATTTTATGTGCATTGGTGTGAAGGTGTCAGATATGGATTTTCAGACAGTTGTAAACTGCCATGTGGGTACTGGGAATTGAACCCAGGTCCTCTGGAAGAGCAGTCAGTGCTCTTAGCCGCTAAGCCATTTCTCCAGCCCAGCAGTTTTCATTTTTAATTATTATTACTCATTAATCCCATAACCCAATTTTTAAGAATCTAGGGGCATATGACAACCTGCTCTCGGGCTGGTAGCTTTTGTGGCTACAAGGGTACTAGGCCAAACAAAATCTTCCAGCCATCCCAGGCCTGCTGCCATGTCCAAGCGTGAATTATTAACTCTTAATGGTCAGAGTGCCCAAGACAAATCCTCAGGCCGAAGCTGTTGCAGGTATGAAATTCTGGCACACTACAATGCTCTCATTTACATCTTCACAAAATTTGTTTGTAAATCTAATCCTGGCATTCTTGTCCCTTGGTCATATGATACCACAGTGGCTCTGCATGTGCCAACTTTTCCAGGAAAAGGGGGGTCCCGACATCTCATTCTTCCTACACCATTCTTACCCATCAACACAAGTCTCTGTGTGATCTAACTTTTAGTCTTTGCTGATTGCCAAGTGTGCAGTGAGAAGAGGCTGCGATCTGATCTGTGGCCACTCCTCCAGCCCACTGAATTTTGTTGACCTTTTTGAGTTTACTTTGTTTTGAATATCTTGTTCCTGCATAACAGGAACAGATGTTTAAAGAATGTCTCAGAGACCTCTGGCGTCTTTATGTGTGTCAGTCTCCACGACCTGAGGAAGACCTTCAAGTTGATAAGGATATCTCCCTAAAAGTGGGCGGGGTAGTATCTTCAGGATTATCCTGGGGAAGCTTAGAAGCAGTGCTCCTGGGAGAAGGCGTAAATGATTCGTAAGAAATTTCCCATCAATCCAATATCCCCAAATTGTACAAATATTAAAATATGGAAGTATGCAGCAGGTGGAGATGAAAACCAAAGGTGACATGGCGGCCATCACGGGGCTCAGCTTTGCTGGACCTTTGTCCACCAACTGTGCAGGCTTTATGACTTCTGCCATCCCCATCAGACATGGCTGTGCCATGTGTTCTCTCTGCCACCTCCAGTTTGGCCTGGGCTCATTCTTTTGTTTTGTTTTGTTTCCCTTCTGCGTATGAGAGCCTTGCCTGCATGTAGGTCTGTGTACCATGTGTACACCTGATGTCTTTGGAGGCCATAGGATTCCCCAGAACTGAAGTTACAGATAGTTGTGAGTCTCCGTGTGGATGCTGGGAATTGGACACAGGTCCTCTGTAAGAGTATCCAGAATTCCTAACCACTGGGCCATCTCTCCAGTACCCACACACACTCGCTCTTAAGGCCACGCCTGTCGTCTCTAACTTCTCACCTGAGAACTCCGGCTGGTCCTCTTCATTTTCCGAGTCCTGCTTTGAGACTGTATGTGAGATGTCATTGCCCACAACAATATCCACTGCTGCCATGTCTCTACATGTAACCCTCACGGCAGTGCACATACTGTAAGAAACACCCCTCTCTGAGGCCTCTCAGACTTCGGGAAGCCTCTGAGTGCTATTCAGTAGGAACAGAAGAACTGTGGGCTCAGCAGTCTCTGCCTGTCTATCCACACAGGAGAAAATTTCCCACACGTTTGACTGTTTGATCAGATTAACTGGCTCCTGTTACACACACAAGGCCTGCTTCTCTGCTGGACAGTGTGCCTCCTCTCTGTCCTCATACCCAGGTGCCCCACAGCAGCCCCGTGACCTGATTATGTGGGCATTTGATACTTGGGGGAGGAGACCCTGTGCTAGGCTGGGGGACTTTTAATTCCTTGCCAAGAGGCAGAATCAGAGTCTAGACTTCACCCCTTACTGCCCTGTCTTCTTGGAGTTTAATTTTTTTGTTTTATTTATTGTTTTTTCAAGACAGTGTTTCTCTATGTAACAGCCCTGGCTGTCCTGGAACTCTCTTAGCAGAGCAGGCTGGCCTCGAACTCACAGAGATTCACCTGTCTCTGCCCCCTTGTGTTGTAAAGGTCTGCACCACCACCACCTAGTTGTTTAACTTTTTTAGTTGAAAAGACAGAAAATTAATTTACTTTTTTAGACTTTTTTATGTATACGAGTGCCTTGTCTGCATGTATATGAGTGCACCGTGTATGTCTCTGGTACCCGGAGAGGCCAGAAAAGGGCATTGGATCCCTGGACCTGGAGTGAAGGATGGTTGTGAGCCACCATGTGGGTCCCGGAAACCAAACCCAGGATCTCTGCAAGAGCAGCTAGAACCCTTAACTGCCGACCTATCTCTCCAGTACCTTTATTTTGTATTTTTGAAAATAAGATCTTATTTATATGTATGTATATGTGAACATGTCTGTATACGGATATGTGCACAAGAGTGTAGAGCCCACAGAGGCAAGCAGAGACCTGGAGGTCGAGTTCCAGGTAGCCGTGAGCCACCAGAAGTGGGTGCCCCCTGCCAGAGCAGCAAGGGCTCTTAACTCTGTGCCGTCTCTCCAACCCCCAGAAAATCAGTTTAGATAACAACAAGTCTATGAAGCAGTTTGGGTAGGAGAGAGAAAAGGAACAGTGCCAGGCTACCGAGTCAGGGGCCCCTTCAGCAGAGATGCCAGGGAAGGCCGCTCAGGCTGTCCCCGCAAAGCAGCAGCCAGCACAAGGGCCCTCGGGCGTGGTGCGTTGGCGAGAAAGCAGGCTGTCATGGCTAAAAGGAAGTGGGCAAGGCAGCCAAACATACGGATACAAAAGTGACAAGGGTGAGTCACGAGGCCTATGTAAGCAGTGGCAAGTGAGTCTTGTGAGTCGCACACAGTGTGGCATGCTGGCATCGCCGTCTTTTGCTTACTTTTAATTTTAGTATATGAATTTAATCTTTTTCTTTTAAATCTGTGAACAGGTCTTTTGTGTGTGTGTGTGTGTGTGTGTGTGTGTGTGTGTGTGTGTGTGTGTGTGTGTGATCAAGCCGAGAATCAAGCCTAGGTCCCTGTGCATGATAGACAAGGCTCCTGCCTCTCAATCTTGACCATGTTTTTCCTTCCCTTCTTAAAAAAATTTCTTTTAGCCAAGCATGATGTCACTTGCCTTAATCCAGCACTTGGGACTGAGTCTCTGTGAATTTGAGGCCAGCCTGGTCTACATAACAAGTTCAAAGCAAGTCAAGGCTACCAGCCAGGGCTAAATAGAGAAATTGTGTCAAAAATTATTATTATTGTATGTGGATGTACATGTGTGCATGTGTTTAAGTACAGGTCCACACATGTCATGGTACATGTGTGGAGGGCAGAGGACAACTTTTGGGCACTTCTCTCTTCTTCTCTGACTCTCCTGCCTTGCATCTCACTGTAGGAGGTCTGGGATTGCAGATGCATGCCCCCACACCCGACTTCTTTTTAACACGGTTTCTGGAGATCAAATTCATGCCATCAGCACCGTGCTTCAACCCTCTGAACCCTCTCACTGGCCCCATCATTGACATTTTCAAGTGCACAGTCCTTTGGCCCTAAACCTATCCAAACTGTCACGCAGTCATCACCACTGCTGTCTGCAGGCCTTCATCTTCCCATGTTGCACCTCTGCCCATTAAAACCACAGTGCCGTCCACACCAGCACCTGGTGCCCCCATCCCACCTCCTGGCTATTGCGGTTGAGCACTCTGGCTACCTCCTCCTATAGGTGAATAGCATACACAACATTTGTCTTTGGGGGCTGGCTTCCTTCACATTCCACAGTATTTTCAAGATCTGGTCTGTGGAACACGCATCAGGCTGACTAACATTCCCTGATAATGGTAAACCTCATTTTGCTTATGCATTCATATGTTGCTTTTACAAGTGGCTGTTATGACTAACCCTGCTATGAACAGGTGTACAAATATCTGTTTCAGTCCCTGTTTTGAATTCTTTTTTATCTGTACCCAGAAGTGAAATTGCCAGATTATATTATGATAAATCTGTGGTGGATTTTTTTTATTTTTATTTTTTATTTGTTGTTGTTAGGTTTGGGTGCCCCACCCCGCCCAGTGCTGAGAAGTGAACCTGGGGCTTTGCACTTGTCGGGGAGTTGGTTCTCTCCTTCCACTCTGTGGTCCAGTAATTGAACTCAGGTTGTCAGGTCTTCATAGCAAGCACCTCCACTCACTAAGTCACCTCACTGGCTCTGGATTTGTTTTTAATGCACCTCTGAAACAGTGTTAGTAAAATTATCTGATTGTAGTAGATTAAAGCAGCAGAATTGTGAGCCTGAGTCCATAGAGACCCCACAGAGACACCACATCTTAAAAAACAAAGTTCGTCTGATTCACAGTTTTAAGAGATAGCGCTGAGGAGCAGGAGGAGGCCAGGAATATAACACAGTTAGTGAGTGTTTGCTTAGCATGCACAAGGTCCTGTGTTCAACCCACAGCATGGCATTAGTCAAACGTGATGGCACATGCCTGTAATTCCAACGTGTGGCAAGTGAATACAGGAGGATCAGAAACTCAAGGTCATCCTCAAAGATGCCAGGGCTGGAAAGATGAAGTAACACTGAAGAGCACTGGCTGCTCTCTCAGAGGACCCAGGTTCAGTTCTCAGCACCCACCCTGTGGGTCACTGCTGTCTGTCACTCCAATTCTAGGGATCCAGCACCCTCTTCTGACCTCCATAGGCACTACACATACGTATGGTACAGACATACATGCAGGTGAAACACCATACACATCAAATAAATTTCTTTAAATTAGAAACTCAGAAGATGAAAGAAAAAAAGGAAGAGTTTGAGGCTAGCCTGGATTAGAGGCCCAGGAGAGAAAGTGGTGGGGAGATCTGGGGCTAGGGCGTTGCTCAGTGGTAGAGCATTTACCTAGCATGCTTGAGGCTGTGAACTCTGCCTCCATCATCATCGAACATAAGGAGAGAAAGGAAACTGTGTGTGTGTGTGTGTGTGTTGTGTTGTTTTGTTTTGTTTTGTTTTGTTTTTCAAGCCAGAGCTTCTCCATGTAGCCCTGACTATCCTGGAACTCGCTCTGTAGACCAGGTTATCCTCAAACTCAGAGATCTACCTGCCTCTGCCTCCTGAGTGCTGGGATTAAAGGCGTGCACCACCTCACCCAACGAGGAAACTGTATCTTAAGGTGGCTCCATATCTAGAACATTCTGGGAAAGTATGGAGGGGTGGCTGAGAGGACAGCTGACTGTGATACCTGGGGTGACAGCTATGGGGTAAGAACGGATCAGCTTGCTGTTGAGTTGACAATGGAGCGTTAAAGAAGGGAAAAGGCAGGGAGAACCCAGCTTGGCGCCAGGGCGGAGTGGCTAAAGGGTTGCTGGTTGCTGGTGTGGAGGTCACGAGGTGAGGCTGGGAGCGCAGACTTGCACTGAGGTGCAGGGCTCTGCAGGGCTGGAGGAAAACCTTGGAGCTGTCAGCCACAGAAGCATTGTCACCCGTGGGCTGCCTGGGGCAGAGGAGAGGGGTTTGCCTCTGTCTTGTGGACTCTCATCCTGGTGAGTGATAAAGTCACAAACTGTCATTGCGGGACATGAGAACGCATGCTGGCCTGCCTGTCTCTAGACTCAGCCTTGGGTTCTATGTCCAGTAATCCCAGAGGTGGGACAGACAGTGGATGATGTGGGGAGTTGTCTGGCTTTCCTGCAAGGACCTGAGGCCCAGAACCAGGATCCCCCAGCCTGGGCCCCTGAGACTGGAAGGAAGGCGTGGGAGAACTCTAGAGCACAGGGCCCTGGAAGTCACAGCTTAGCGCCTCTCACTGTCTTACCACACAACCCACTTCCTGTGAGGCTTGCCGTGGTTATCTCTACCATGAGCTTCCCATGAGCCGAGCTGAGCAGGGTCTCTGGAGACCTCAGCTGAGCTGCTAAGAAGGTGACACCACAGTCGGGCTCCTCCTTCCTGTGAGCAACACCTGGCAGGGGCCAAGCTGGCGCTCACATGTCCCATGGTGGCCAGGCTGGGACTTACATGTCCCATGGTGGCCAGGCTGAGGCTCACATGTCCCGTGGTGGCCACTCTAGGGTTCACATGTCCCTTGGTGGCCAGGCTGGGACTCACATGTCCTGTGGTGGCCAGGCTGGGACTCACATGTCCCGTGGTGGCCAGGCTGGGACTCACATGTCCCGTGGTGGTGATAGACACTCCCTGTCCAATCCAGTGTCCTGCCCCTGGACAGTGCATTGCAGACACTAAGTCACTGCTGGGCTGAAGCCACCACGTGAGACTAAATTGGAACAGCCAGGTCCTGACACCAAAGACAAGAGGCTCCATTTCTGAAACAAGACAAGCTCCCTTCTCAGGTGACTTCCTGGAGGGTGTCATTCGCAAGGGCAATGGGTCAGGGACACTTGCCTACCAGAAGGACTGAAAAAGAAAAACCAGGTCACTTTTAAAGTTTAGTTTCTTTCCCCGAGGCTCTGCTTTCCCCGGCAGTGAGGGGTCTCACAGGGGAAGCAGGAAGACCATGGATAACTAAGGGTACACCCTCACCCCACGAAACTCACACCCCTTAAGTCCTGGTAGGTGACCTCAAAGCTCTTAGAGGAGATAAATCTTCACACACAGGCTGCTTAGGACCCCGGTGCCACCACAGGGTTTGCTGGGGTGACCTGGGCGCCCAGTCTTGACTTTCCATCTGTTAACCCTGGGGTAAACAGGCACAATGTCACCTGCTTTAGTGACTGGCACATGACAGGTGTATGTGTGTGTGTGGGTGTGGGTGTGGGTGTGTTTGCTATCAGTGACAGCCCAATAAATTGCCTCTAACTCCAGCTGCAGCAAACCTGACATCCTCTGGGCCTGCAACACAGCACTGCACGCACGTGCACACACACACACACACACACACACACACACACACACACGCATAATTTAAAAACACAATCATTTTTCCTTTGTTTTTAAAACAGAACAGTAAGCCAGGAGTGGTGGTGGTACACATCCTTAATCCCAGCACTCGAGAAGCAGAGGCAGGCAGCTGTCTGTGAGTTTGAGGTCACCCTGGGCTACATAGTGAGTTCCAAGGCAGACAAGACAGTGAAACTCATCAACAAAAATCATTAAAATATAAAGATAATTGATGTTTCAAGATGGAATCCTTCAAAATAAAACGAGTTTAGATGTCCTGTGAATTTTAGGTGGAATCCCAGGGCTCTTAGGGAGCACTGCACACTGTAGCCAGAAAGAGCCTCTCCAGGTTCCTCACAAAGGGAAGCACCAAGAGAAGTCCCGAGGCTTGGTCTGTGCGTGGAGCAGAAGGGGCAGCCCAGCTGACAGGAAGTAGGCAGCGTGCTCCCTCAGGAGGAGCCGCTGCTCTGCACAGGGGTCCTTCCTGCTCTAGCAGAGGGGTCCTCCCTTCTGCAGGCTCCTGTTGGGCCTGCACCTGCCCTGGCAGGTTGTCCACCACCCACTGTGATTGTCTGATCTGTCTTGCCCCCCCGGGCAGTCTGTTCTTCAGACGCAGGCTCCTGTCTGCCATGCTCCCTGCTGTAGTTAGTGCCTAGCTTGTGCAAGCCTGTGGGCATGGGGTTCACAGTTTTATATATATATATAGTGTTCTCTTATGAAAAGTATGTGTTCTTCTTGGGCATGCCCAGCACTGGAGAGGGGAGGCAGAGGCAGGATGACCAGGACCCTGATGACAGGCCTCAGGCCTTCCTCCCTGCGTGTCTCTGCTCTCTGCCTTCGCATTCTGTGTAATGGATCTGTTCAGGTGTGTGGGAGGGGTTGGCATTCAGACCTGCTGAAGACCTGGGAGTACCTGGGCATGGTGCCCACAGGGGATTAGTGAGGAGCTGGTAACAGTGGCCTTGTCCCTTCCAGAATACCTGAAGGAGAGGCTGGAGCAGTACGTCCAACAGCTGCAGATCGTCAGGGTGGTGCGGCAGCCGGAGCGGAAAGGGCTCATTACAGCCCGGCTGCTGGGAGCGAGCGTGGCGCAGGCCGAGGTGCTCACGTTCCTGGATGCCCACTGTGAGTAGCAGATGCCCGCCTGGTGGAGGTCTAGATACCTGCCCTTCACCACTGGCAGATGAGGAAGGGCTGGGGCTGTCCTGTCCTGTTTCAGAAGTAAAGAGGCTTGGGTGCTCCTCCATTTTTGTCCCTTCCTCACACTGACTCCAGGCATGGTTCCTGAGAGAACATAACCATGAGGCTTGGTGACTCAGGACAGCTGGCAGTGACGCCGATGGCCATTTGCCCTTCCCTTGTGTGGGTCTAAGAGAAACCCCTGTCCCCACTAGGAACGCTCCTGTGTGGGATTGTTCTATAGGCCTATGAGGAGTTTAAAAGGCCTCCCCCTTGACTTTTCCTGAAAGAACAATAGAAACCAGAAAACTCTAGACTCGTATCAGGAACCCAAGTTCCCGTCTGGCTCTGCCTCAGTTTCCTTACTTATCTAACAGGATAACATTAAAATAAAGTAAAATAGGGGGCCCCAAATGGCTTAGAGGTTAAAAACACTTGCAGAGAACCAGGGTGTTAATCCCAGCACCCACATAGTGGCTCACAACCATCTTTAACTCCAGTTCTAGGGGATCAAATCCCCTTTTCTGACCCCGCAGGCACAAGGCACACATATGGGACACAGATACACAAGCAGACAGAACACTCAGATACATAAGGTAAAATAAATAAACCTAAAAAATAAAGTAACGTAGAACCTACGTTCATTTAAAGTCACAACTGTCTAGGCGTGGTGACATGCGCCTGTTATTTCAGCATTTGGTGGCAGAGGCAGGGGGATCACTGCAGGTTCGAGGCCAGTCCACTTAGTGCGCAGTATAGTGAGTTTGAGTCAGTGGAGACTGAGTAGCAAAGCTCTCAGGAGGAGAGACAAGAAAGAAAGAAGATCATGAAGCCTGGGGGAGGTCAGCTCCACAGTAAGAGCTGGGCATTGACACGCACATGCCCTGGAGGACAGACACTCAGGCGGGGGCTGGAAACCCTGAGGACACCGTCTTCAGGTCCATGGTAGTTCACATCTGATTTGTGCTGACCAGGTTGCTCCCCCAAAACCTACCGTCCCCCTTCCAAAGCCACATCCACCTTTCAGGAAGTGGAGGAAGAGGCTTCGGGGATTCTATGTGTCCCCCATCCTGGGCCTCCTCTGAGGGTAGAGGGTTCATCTATGGCTGGGCCCCTGACCTGCACCTTCTGGTCTGGGTCTGCAGGTGAGTGCTTCCACGGCTGGCTGGAGCCCCTCCTGGCTCGAATCGCTGAAGATAAGACAGTGGTGGCGAGCCCAGACATCGTCACCATCGACCTTAACACGTTCCGGTTCTCCAGACCTTCACAGAAAGGCAAAGCCCACAGCCGTGGCAACTTTGACTGGAGTCTGACCTTCGGCTGGGAATTGCTTCCTGCACATGAGAAGCAGAGGCGCAAGGATGAGACGTACCCCATCAAGTAAGGACTGTGCCCTGCTAAGCCCCCACCCTGGCCTCTGCTCACTCAGCTCCTAGGACCTGTACCATCCCACACCAACATCTGCTAGGTGCTTTATCAAGCCACAGTCCCTGTGAGGTAGATCCCTTGGTTAGCCTGTTTTACAAGTGAGACTACGAAGCCAAGACGGTAAGCAGCTAACCTCAGATCCTGCGGCTAACACAGGGTAGATGACCTGTGTGCCCAGCATGGACCCTACCACCCCACACCATGATAGCTTGCTCCTGCCAGCCTGTTCACCTTCACCTCACTCTTTGTTCCCTATATCTAGGAGGCCAGGGCCTCTGCTTGCAGAGCAGGTGAGGGACGCTGTATGGAGGTCATTGCTGAACAATCACTGCAATAGGTAGTTGTGGCATGGGCTCCCAGGTTACTGTCTCAGGAAAGACTCAGAGAAAGAAAATAGGTGCTGGACCCAGCGATGCATGCTTGTACACTGTCTTAGTCAGGGGTGCTATTGCTGCAATGAAATACCATGTCCAAAACCAAGGTGGAGAGGAAAGAATTTGTGTGGCTTACGCTTCTACATCCTAGTCCATCATAGAAGGAAACCAGGGCAGGATCGCAAACAGGGCAGGAACCTGGAGGCAGGAGCTGATGCAGAGACCATGGAGGGGTGCTGCTTACTGGCTAGCTCCCCATAGCTTGCCCTGCTTTTTTTCTTCTAGAACACAGGCCCGCCAGCCCAGGGATGGCACTACCCAAAATGGACTGTACCACAATAGCCCTCCTCCATTATACACTAACTAAGAAAATGCCCTAGGCTCAACAACAGTTTGGTGTTATGGAGGCATTTTCTCAATTGTGGTTTCCTCCTGAGAGAATGTTAGCCTGTATTGAGCTCAAACTACCCCTCAGGACACTGAGACAAGAGGATCACAAATTCAAGGACTGTCTGGGCTACAGTGTGTTCAGATCCAGCCTTTGAAATCCAGTGAGACTTTGTCTGAAAGCTAAAATGTCTAAGGCGCTGCGACATGCGTCAGCACTCAGTGGGAGAGCTCTTGCCCAGCGTGTACAGAGGCCTAGGTTCAGTCTGAAGCAGGGCAGGGTGGGGTGAGGGAAAAGGAACAAATGCAGGCTGTGTGCATCAGTTTGAGGCTTCAACTGCCATGTACTTTTCACTAAGGAGACACAGAACTGTCTAACTCCGCCAGCCACCCACAGATAGCCTATTGGTGTTCTTTTATTGGGGGGTGTAGATTTGGGGTTTTTTTATAGTTGCTTCAAAATGTGAAAACCAAACTGAGCCTGGTCGTGCACATCTGAAACCCCACCTTCGGAAGGGAAAACAATACCAGACATTCAAGTTATCCTTGGCTAGCCAGCTCCAGGCCTGCCTTGAAGAGAGCCTATGAAGAAAAAGTAAAAATCATGTTTTACCATAGAGCACTAATTCTCAACCTTCCTAAACCTTTAAACTGCATTAAACCCTTTAATGCAGTTTCTCATGTCGTGGTGACCCCAACCATAGCATTCTTTTTGCTGCTACTTCACGGCTGTAATTTTGCTACTGTTATGAATCGCAATGTAATATCTGATATGCGGTCCTGACAGCAAACAGGCTAGGTATCTACAGCTAACGTGCTTAAAGCTTATGGAGGCTTGCCTCTCGCTCCCTGCGTGCCCAGCCTCTACAGACTGCAGGACTTTTTCTTCTTTTTGTGCTGTCTGTGTGCATGTGTGCAGATGTGTGTACAGGTGCACATGTGCACATGTTTTTGCATGTGTTGTGGGCACATGTGCAGGTGAGTGCTTCTGTTTGTGTGTTCATGTTTCCAGGGATGGTGTTGGGACTCATCCTTAAGTGACCTTCCACCTCGTTCGTTGAGGCACTGTCTCCCGGTTAATCCTAGAACTCCCCAACACAGCTGGGATCACTAGCCAGCTTGCCCTGGGATCCTGTCTCTGAGACCGAGTAGCAGGCAGGTTGTCATGTCCACCTGCATTACCCAGGGTTTCAGGATCTGAACTCAGGCCCTCACACTCATGTAACACTTTCACTGCTGAGCCATCTGAACCGTTGTTTTCCCTGCCCAGATCATTATGGATTTTAGACTAGCCTGAGCCACAAAGTTCCAGGAGAGCCTGGACTATAGAGTAAGACTTCTCATCTTGAGAAACAAAAAACAAAAAGAAGAGGGGAAAGAGAAGACAGAGGAAGAAATCTACAGTCCCTGCTGACTCTGTTTGTCTCATAGGAGCCTTTGTTTGGCATGTATAACAACAAACCCGTACTCCGCCCAGGCCGGGACCAGGCACACAGCAGCACGGGCAGGGCACCTGGCCCCCACCCCTCACTAACGCCCTAGCTCGAGGGCCTCTGTAAGACAGTCCAGCAGGAGTACAAAACTCCAGTGTTTGAGGAATGAATGTGCTACTGGGTTCAGGTGCCCTGGCAGCACACGTGGCTTGCTAGAAACACTTTGGATGGTGGTCCGTCAACACTGGTACTCATCCTTGTTCTCCCAGAGATGACTGAAGGGGGAGCTAAGGGACACAGGGTCCCAGGAAGTAGGCCAGGATATACAGGCATTTTCCAAAGGCTATCTGTTGAGATGAGTCTACAGTGATGTTTCTGAGTGACCTTTATCCTCATGGCCAGTTTGTCCGTGATTGCCCCAGTCTGGGCAGCTCTCAGGCATCGTCAAGAGCAGGTTCGCCTCAATGCTTCATCTGGAGCTCTGGGCTCTCGGAGCAGCCTGGGGCTACTTGGGCTGCCTTAGGACCCCTTAAAGAAGACAGAAGTAGTGACAAGAACCCAGTCCAAGCATGATGGTTTCCTCAACTGAAATTCTTTCTAGAATGTGACTGTGGCATCAGGGAGACAAGAGCAGGTCCGGGGAATCCCCCACTTCCCTGGACTCCTGTGACATCACCTTGCTGCACTGGCCCGGTCTTTACTTGGGTCTGTGCCTCTCCCTGCCTCTCCAGATCCCCGACGTTTGCTGGTGGCCTCTTCTCCATCTCCAAGGCCTACTTTGAGCACATCGGAACCTACGACAGCCAGATGGAGATCTGGGGAGGGGAGAATGTGGAAATGTCCTTCCGGGTGAGAATGGAGAGAGCTTCGAAGGGGAAGCCTCAACATGAGTGGGGGGGGGGGACAAGCTATCTATCAGGCATTGGTAGCTTCGAGGATGTCATGTTGGAACTGGACTTGAAAGGGTGTCTGCTTCCTGCCCTGGCTCCCGGTGAGGGCAATAGGACTCTGGAGCTGAGTCCGATAGCTTGAACCAAATCCCAGGGCAGAACTTCTAAGAGGGAAGGGATTGTGGGAGCAGTAAGGACTGAACTCAGGTACCAACTGTTCTATGAAGAATGTGGGAATGGTCTCAGTGAAGGTGAGAACGGGCCAGGAGCCAGTTTGTAAAAATCAGGCTCTTCTCCCCAGTCAAAGGACACCTGCCCTGGGGGCCTTTGGGTTTTCAACAAGCTCTTCCTAAGAGAGACAAGAGGTGGGACCTGGTTCTGATGAAGACAGAACTCTGAGGAATTCTGAGAATGAGGCAAATCCAGACAGATTAGGAAGGATTGCCTCTGAAACCCGCTAGTGAGAAAGTAATTAGTAGGAAAATGAGCTCATTAATGGAGTCATCTCGGTACCTGGCATATATCAGGCACATAATTGCCCTCCGAGGTTACTGTAGCTGCGGCCATGGATTTCTGTTGCTGCCATATATAAGTGAATAGCAGGTGCCTCCCAAAACAAGACCCAAAGAGCCCGGTGGAGAGATGTCTCCAGCCAGCAGCTAGCATAGAGAAGGGCTGCCAGTCAGTATCTGGTTCTCACTTTTGGTGAGCTCTGACCCAGATTCAGGATCTCTCCTGGGAAGCTGGCATGCTCAAGGCCCAGTGGCCATGGGCCACTGACAGGTGCTCTGGTGTAGGGGAGGCCAGCTGTTCTGTAACCCCTGGGAAAGGAGCCGAGAGCCCCAGAGCTGAGAGTAAGCCATAGCACAGAAGTAACCGATCGTCTCTTCTCTGGCATGAGCCCTGGTGACTCAGGACTGCACACACATCCACTAACCCAGAGCAAGCAGCACAGACAGCCTGGACACGGGTAGCTGAGCCCTGGGCGGAAGCCCACCAATGTCTCTTTCTTCAGGGATGAAAAGGGAACATATACTTCCATCCTAGGACCTGGGCTCTGGTGTTCTGGGGACTGAACAGAACTGCTTGGAGGGACTTTCATCCAACCTCCTGAAGGCCCCAAAAGAACCTCCTGTTCTTTTGTGTCAGGTATGGCAGTGTGGAGGCCAGCTGGAGATCATCCCCTGCTCTGTGGTGGGCCACGTGTTCCGTACCAAGAGTCCCCATACCTTCCCCAAGGGCACCAGTGTCATTGCACGCAATCAGGTGCGCCTGGCTGAGGTCTGGATGGACAGCTACAAGAAGCTTTTCTACAGGAGAAATCTGCAGGCAGCAAAGATGGTCCAGGAGGTAAGATGTCCGGTGCCTGGTGAGAGTCTGCTGCCCATTGGCAGGGCCATCCCGTCTCTACCCTCCTGCCTCCCTTCATTCCTCAGAACTCTATAAGCTAGCCCAGTGAACACAGGGCTCCGAAGCTAGAGGGCTGGGGGAGCCTTGGTTGTGCCTCCAGGGAGGGGAAGTGTCCCAGCATCGCTCAGAGGGGAAGGAGAGGAAGGAAAGAGATAGGAAGGAGAACCCATCACTGGAGGAATGGCTCTGACAGGCTGACTGGGGAATCACAGGACGCGAGGGGGTGTTGTGAGGTAATGAGGTCCCCAAGGTAAGGCAAGAGGTTAGGTATTAGATGTGAGGCTGAGCCTGTAGCCATGATGAGCAGGGGAGAGTGGCGTCAGCGTTCCATGTTGTCTGGGCTGCTCAACGCCGACAGGAAGACTGGCTGTGCCACTCACTCACCTTTTAGGGGACTGACTTGGTTGACAGAATAATTTCGGTGACATTTCGGAGCGACTGCAGCTGAGGGAGCAGCTACACTGCCACAACTTTTCCTGGTACCTGCACAATGTCTACCCGGAGATGTTTGTCCCTGACCTGAACCCCACCTTCTATGGAGCCGTGAGTTAGCTCACCCACCACCATGGTACCCCAAAAGAAGTTAAGACCACATAGCCCAGGAGCAGCCAAGTCAAGAGGATGGGGGATACAACTGGGGGCGTCCTCCAATAGTTAAAAACCTGATAAAGGGGGAAATCTGTGAGGTGAGGAGTGATTCTCAAGGGCTGAGTCTGGGAGAATACCCAGGAGGGTGTGTTAATACGCATCACTGGGCCCCATGCGCACTGTTTCCATCTGGACGTGGACAAGTCCCAGGTGATGATGAGGGTATCTCCTGTGTGCTGAGGACCTCTCAGGGCCTGGCATCCTAAGGGCCTGCTCATCTTTCCCTACAAAGGGCATACAGCCCTGCCCTGCCCATCCTTGGGGCTCCTCTGTCACACTTTGCTATTAGCTCCAAGCATCTGGTTCATGCCCAGGGTGGAAAGGCCATTCCAGCCGTGCCCATACCCGGCTGAGCTATCTGCCCGTACCCAGCTGAGCTATCCTGCCCATACCCAGCTGAGCTATCCTGCCCATACCCAGCTGAGCTATCTGCCCATACCCAGCTGAGCTATCTACCCATACCCAGCTGAGCTATCTGCCCATACCCAGCTGAGCTATCTGCCCATACCCAGCTGAGCTATCCTGTCCATACCCAGCTGAGCTATCTGCCCATACCCAGCTGAGCTATCCTGCCCATACCCAGCTGAGCTATCTGCCCATACCCAGCTGAGCTATCTACCCATACCCAGCTGAGCTATCCTGCCCACACCCAGCTGAGCTATCCTGCCCACACCCAGCTGAGCTATCCTGCCCATACCCAGCTGAGCTATCTGCCCATACCCAGCTGAGCTATCTGTCCATACCCAGCTGAGCTCTCTGCCCATACCCAGCTGAGCTATCCTGCTTCCCCATGCTCACCTTTGTGCAGATCAAGAATCTCGGCACCAACCAGTGTTTGGATGTGGGTGAGAACAACCGTGGAGGGAAGCCTCTCATCATGTATGTCTGCCACAACCTTGGCGGCAATCAGGTAGATAAAACATGTTCGCCCTGGGTAGACCCAACGGGAGCCCATCTCTGAGGCACCTCCTCTTTCCATGGGCCCCCTTTCTGTATTCTGAATAGTCCTTTTCTGAGGCCTACAACAGAGGCCATGCGGAGGGAGGAGTCACCCCTGCAGCAGGAAGCAGCCAGGCTGAATGGGAAAGCATGCTGCAAACAGACGAAGCGGGCCACACGGCTGGCATCGTGCTGGGCACTAGAGGATGAGGGGATGCTGCCGACAGAGAGGGCTGTGGCTGAGACCAGCTGCTGAGGGCTGTGGAGAGTTGCTGGGCACTCGCTTTCACTTACACCTATACTCAGCTTTTATCCTTAATGCCCTCCTGGCCACCTCTAGTAGTGACCTCTAGTAGTGACCGCCAAACCTACCGACACCCTGGAAATGTCCCCATGCCCCAGTGCCCTGGCACATCCCTGAGGGTAACTTGTAAACCTCTGCCTTAGTTTGTGTTCTGTTGCTGTGTTAAAACACAAAGAGGAAAGAGTTTTTAGACACAGGGGCTCCCCGCAGGGGCTCACCTGGCTGTCCTGGCACTTACTATGTAGACCAGGCTGGCCGCCTGCCTCTGCCTCCTGAGTGCTGGGATTAAAGACGTGTGCTGACAGGTTTGTTTTTTTGTTACACTTCTACATCACAGTCTATCACTGAAGGGAGCAGGGCAATAATGTGGAGACAGGGACTGAAGCAAAGGCCACAGAGAAACAGTGCTAGCTGGCTTGCCCTCCAGGCTCATGTTCAGTCGACTTCCTCCCTACCAGGACCGCCTGCCAAGGAGCGCCACCTCCCACAGTGGGCTGGGCCTTCTCATTAACCAAAAATGCCCTGCGTCCTTGCCAATCTGATGATGGCATTTTCTCAGTTGAGATTCTTCTTCCAGATGACCCTAGTTTGTTTCTAGGTAACAAAACCAGCCAGCACGCTTCTATCCCGTCCCTCAGATATCCGGTACCCAGATCTGGTACACAAAAAGTATTTAAAGCAGAACTGACACAAGATGAAGGGGTAGCCGGAACTGACTGCGGAGATGTGCAGAGGCAAGCAAAGCCATTTTAGCCAACCTAGAACTAGCAGGTGACTGTGATGGCATATGCCATGGGCTGGATGGCACAATGTTCTAGTAGTTGGAAGGCTGGTCATGAGTTTGAGACCATCCTGGTCTACATGACAGAAATCTAAACCAGCCTTGGTTACAAAACAAGAATCCATGTCTCTCCCAAAAGGTAGGGCTAGTGTTCCAGCATATGACTGCATAGGTGGCGCTGATATGTATAAGGCTCAGGTAAATTTTAATTTATAGTTCAATTATGGTGCAGATAATTTATAGTTCTATGCTCTGTCAACCCAGTATAACGTGTGGCAGCGATCACTGCAGCGGCACAAATCTCTGAAAGCCGCAGCGCATTTCCACGTCCTCCCTAGAAAGTCCTCTAGTTGGTGCTGTAGGACAAGTGGCTTCGGGAGGTAGCAGGGAAGCTGCCCACCTGCCCCAGAGAACATCTTTGTCTTGACTTCCAGTACTTTGAGTACACATCCCAGAGGGACCTTCGTCACAACATTGGGAAGCAGCTGTGTCTACACGCCAGCGCTAGCACGCTGGGCCTCAGGAGCTGTCAGTTCACTGGCAAAAACAGCCAAGTGCCCAAGGATGAGGAATGGGAGTTGACTCAGGTAAGTCAGTGGCCCAGAAAGCTCGGGGCGTGAGTCCAGAGCATCATCTGCCCTCTTCTCCCTCATCTTCTTCTTCGTCTGGGTGGAATACACAGTGGCTGTGGAGTCGGCCAATGTCTGGTTCCGGCTAATTATAAAAAGAGCAGAGATGATGGTCTGGGCTCTCCTGCCGTGGCACATTTTAAGGCTGAATCCAAACAGGTGCTCCCCTGCCTCTCGTGCTGGGCACTAAGCAATGCATAGGCAACGTCTCTCTCAATCGTTTAGGGGCTCCGTCCCAAAGGACAATGTCCGCATTTCTACCAGGTAGCCAGATGAAATTCAACAAGCTTGTCTGGCCCAAGCTTCAGGCCTCCCTGAGTCTGTCTGGGAGTCCAGGGTCTGTCCCTCCCACTACACCGCGTGACGTGGGCAGTAGCCACTCTCATCACCAAGCCTGAGCGCCACTCACTGCGGTCAGCTGCTCAGAAATAAAGAATGGCCTAACCATGAAGCTACCAGAAAGGACAGAGCCAAAGTTTCGGCCAGAAACAGAAAAAGGGGGAAGGCAGCTATGACCCCAAGTTTTTGAACCTGGCCACCCTGGAGAAAGGGAGGCCCTGAAAGGGTTTGTTTTGTTTATTCTATCAGCCATGGTCCTGTAGTCTTCTGTGACAGCCTTCAGGCTGGCGTGGCGCGTGGATCTTTGGGAAGGACCTGGCAGTCCTCTTTGTATCTTACCTGGTTTCCTTTGCCTTTTGTGAGCTGCCCTTGTCTCGTGGTCCTCGGGTTCACCCTCCACTGTGTTGCCTTTTGTCAGCTGCCCTTGTCTCGTGGTCCCCAGGTTGACCCTCCACTGTGTTGCCTTCTAGGATCAGCTCATCAGAAACTCAGGATCGGGCACCTGCCTGATAACCCAGGACAAAAAGCCAGCCATGGCCCCCTGTAACCCCAGTGACCCCCGCCAGCTCTGGCTATTTGTTTAGGCCTGGGATCAACCCCATTGCAAATTCAACAAGCCCCCTCAGGAAGTGGTGTCGCCAGCCGTCTGGATGCCTTCTCCCCGGCTGCTCTGGAGGCCTGGAAGGTGGATTTCTAAGCTCAGTGGCCATCAAGGCAGGACCTTCTTCTTGCAACAACACTGGGGCCATTTTATTTCCTCCAGTGGAAGAGACCAGCAGGTCACATACTTCTTGGCCCAAGGCTTTTCTCATCCTCCAGAGACAATGGCCTTTAAAGCCATTTAAAGCCACTGAAAGTTCATCCTGCAGAGGGACTGGAAGTACAGAGACCACCCTCAGTTGTTGGCACTCCCTAGTGCCAAATCGTTCTGACTTACACAGAGTGCCTTTATCCCACAGCGTTTGCACAGTTATCCATGGAAGAGACAGGGAAGGAGCCACGCTGGAAAGGAGCCCCCATTGGATCAATAAGAAGACTGAGACTGAGCTGGGATATAGTTCAGGGAAAGGCCCTGGGAAACTCCCTAGCACCACAGAAAACAGGAGAGAAGGAAGGCCAGGAGAGGAGAGCAGAAACAGAGTAGAGGGCCCTTTCTGAAGTCACACACTAGCAGGTGGCTCAAGCCGGGGCTAAGGCCCCATCTTTGGTGCTGAACCAGGGCTCCATCCGTCACACAGCAACACTAGACCATGCACTGCCAGCCTTGCTGTTTCCTGATCCGCTCTGACCATTCTGGCTGGCTGGCCTCCAGAAAGTCAGTTAGCAAGATGGGAGACCACATTGAGAATCCTGGGCTGTTAGTGTTGAAAGAAGTTCATGGGCTCAGGCATCGGTGAGTCTCAAGGCTTAAGGCCTTGGCCCCTTTGTTCTAACCCATATACAGGGAGATAAAAAGCAAGGCAAGAACTAGACATGAAGGTACAGGCTTGCAATCTTGGTACTTAGAGACTAACACATTGTCAATCCAAGGCCAGCCTGAGCTACAGAGTTCAATCTTGTCTCGAAAGCAACAAAAAACAGCATGGGACTCTGAGGGCAGCACCTCGCAGCCCTGAACTATGGTAGACCAAGTGTTTGTTTTTCAGTAGAAGCTGGATAGGTGTTTGCCCAAGGTCACTTGACAAGGTGTTTGGCAGCTCTGGGACCAAATCCCAGATAAGGCTAGTTGGAGTCCTAGCAAGGCTGAGGGATCAGGGATGGTGTGCAGAAGACTGGAAGACTAATGCCACCAGCTGTCCTTGTACAAGCGCCCGGTGTGGAGCTGACGTGAGAGTGCCAACCCTACTACAATCAGCTTGGACCCCACTGTTCTGCCTGGAAGAAAATAGAAATGTCCAGCAAGGCTTGGGAGGGCTTCAGGAGCAAGTTGTCACCACATGAGGGGGCCGTGGTCCACGCAACTGCACTTTGCAGGAGATGTCCCGCATTCCCTGGGAGACAGTCAGGGGTGGTCTAGCCAACGGAAGAGGAACTGGTCAAGCTATGATCCAGGGTGGGGGAAGGGAAGAAAGACTTGCGGACCCAGTGGAAATAAAGGTTTTATGGTATTTGTCGAGGACGTTGTATCGGGCTCCACTCTCTCTGTTCTGGCTGAAACAGGTTGGGAAGAGCTACATTGTCCTAGTACGGCCACCGTCACTTATCTGCAAGCATCCTCTAGCCAGTGAAGTGTGTGTAGGTGTGAGACGGGCCCTTCCCCCATGGACTCCCACTCCAAATGTAAGCAAGACCCAGGATGTGCTAGTAAAGGAGTCAGGAAGGGCCTCATTCAGTGACAGCTAACCCCATTGATGGAAAGATTGGAGGACATGTCACATGCAGCTTCACACGCAGCTCCTCAGCGTTAGCCAAACCGCGGGAAGGTCCAAGGGCCTGGGAAACAAAGACGGCAGGTTGAGGTGGTGATAGGAATAGAAGGTGACTTTGACTCGTCCCAAGGCGGAGGCAGCCTGGTCTACACAGCAAGTTTCAGGCCAGCCAGGGCTACATAGTGAGACCCTGTCTCAAAAAAAGAAAGAGGGGGGAGGGGCTGGAGAGATGGCTCAGAGGTTAAGAGCATTGCCTGCTCTTCCAAAGGTCCTGAGTTCAATTCCCAGCAACCACATGGTGGCTCACAACCATCTGTAATGAGGCCTGGTGCCCTCTTCTGGACTGAAGAAAGAATACTGTATACATAATGAGCAAATAAATAAATATTTAAAAAAAGAAAGAAAGAAAGAGGGGAAACAGGGTGATGGTGGCGCACACCTTTAATCCCAGCACTTGTGAGCAGAAGCATGCTAGACTCTGTGAGTTTGAGGCCAGCCTGGTCTACAGAGTGAGTTCCAGGACAAACCCTGTCTCAAAAAAAAAAAGAAAGAAAAAGAGAAGAAAAGAAAAGAAAGTGAAAGAAGGAAAGAAAGAAAGGAAGAAAGAAAGAAAAAAAAAGAAAGAAAGAAAGAAAGAAAGAAAGAAAGAAAGAAAGAAAGGGGACGAGGGGATGGCTGGGTGGTTTAGAGCGCTGGCTGCTCTTCCAGAGGACCTGAGTTCAATTCCCAGTACCCACATGGTGGTTCATAAGTGTCCGTAAATCCAGTTCCTTCCCATCATTGCACATAAAATAAAGTTAAATAAATTATGATTTTTTTAAGAAAGGAAGAGAAAGGAAAAGAAAGGGGGAACTGAAGAGATGGTTCAGTGGTTGGGGATTCTGCTCATCCATGGGACCTGAGTTCAATTCCCCACAGTCACATAGTAACTCAAGTTCCTCATCAGCTCCACACAGTGTGTAATTCCAGTTCTGGAAGATCCATGTCCTCTTCTGGCCTCTAAACATACCAGCCACATGCGTGATACACAGATATACATGCAGCAAAACACTCATACCCATAGAAATTTTTAAGTTTTAATTTTTAAAAAGAAAAAAAGAAAAATTTAAGAGCTGAGGAGAGTTTGGTCAGTAGCATGGGCCTGGCATGCACAAGCCAGGTAAAGTGGACGTGACACATAGCACAAGCCAATAATTCCAGCACTCAGGAGACAGAAGCAAGATGAGACATTCACATCATCAATTACACGGAGAGCTGGGGACCAGCCTGGGCTACAATGACAACAATGTTTGGATCACATGGGCACGAAGGTGACCATTCTGGCTCCTTTCATTTCTTCAGATCTTAAACTGAAACACTTTCGTGGGTCCCTAAGTGTATTCTGGGCCCTAAGCACTGTGAATGAATGAATGAATGAATGAATGAATAAAATTTATGCCCTGGCAATGCTGAAGCATGCATGGGCAGCCTGTATATGGTGGCTCTGTTGAACTTGTCCCTATTGGGTTTCATGGTCTAAGTTGATGAGGATGACTGACCAGGTCTCTTCCTCAAGAGGGCACCAGATCTCGTTACAGATGGTTGTGAGCCACCATGTGGTTGCTGGGAATTGAATTCAGGACCTTTGGAAGAGCAGGCAGTGCTCTTAATGCACACTGTTAAGAGAGGCAGGAGGATCAGGAGTTCAAGGCCGGACTGGGCTTCAAGCACTGTGGCTACTGGCTGAATCTGCCCCTATGAGAGGGGGTTGAGTTGCAGCTGAGAAAAGCTCAGGGAACTCAGAGAAAATGAAAGCTGCCCTCCTACCCCGGAATGGGCCCAGGTTAGGGGAGGGGCATATACGGCCGGAGTGTTGAAAAGGCTAAGGCTGGCTGCCTCACTGACCTTGCCTTCTCTAGCCTACTGCTGCCCCCATGTAACCACTTTCTGATGCTTTAATTTTGAGACAGGGCCTCAAGTATCCCAGTCTGGCCTCAAACTCTAACTCACTCTGCAGCAGAGGGTGACCTTAAAATTCTGCCCTCCTGCCTCCACCTCCTAAGCACCAGGGGGTCCTAGCTATATTTGCTTGCTTGCTCCTTCCTTCCTTCCTCCTTCCTTTCTTTCTTTTCTTCTTTTATTGTTTTGACAGAACCTCACTTAATGTAGCCCCAGGTACCTGTGTTGTTGTTTTGATAGAATCTCATTTACATAACCCTATTTACCTGAAACTTGGAATCTTAGACCAAGTTGGTCACAAACTCAGAGAGATCTACCTGCCCCTGCCTCCTGAGTTCTCAGATTAAAGGCACGTGTCACCACGCATGGCCATATATATTCTTTAGAAGTGATAACTGTCTACAGCAAGAAGCATAGATGTCCCCATTTTCCATGCATATGCACAGAGTAAACATGATCACGTTCATAACTGGCTTCCTTCGCTTAGCATGGCAGCAGTGTCTTCTCATACCAGTCTAACTCATTCCTTTTGAGAGCTGTGCCTTATTGCTGCTTGTGAACCCAGCACTGAGGCAGGGGAATTACAAGATAGAAGCTAAGCTGAGCTACATATCAAAACTCTGTCTCAAAAAAATAACAAAAGAGTCGCTGCTGGCCCAGGCTGTGCCGGGAGACAGCATCTATAGCACAATTAATAAAAACCCAGAGGCTTGACCTGGAGCTCAACCTGAAGGTGAGAAAAGCAAAACAGCCAGCCACTGACTCTTACCTCTACCTCAGTCCAAAATGGTGACCCTGCCTCCAGGAATCTCAGAATGAGACTGTGTGTGAGAGCTGTCTCTTCCCACTTTATATTCCTCTCTAGTGCTGGGATTAAAGGTGTGCACCACTGCTGCCTGGTTTCTATGGCAACTAGTGTGGTTACTGGGATTAAAGGTGTGTGTCACCACTGCCTGGTCAGTAGAACATGAGTGCGGCTGTTTTACTCTGATCTTCGGGCAAGCTTTATGTATTAAGATACAAATGGAATATCACTGCAAGCTTTACCACCCACCACGAGGCGTGGCGACAGCAGAGGTCTCCAGAAGCTATCCGACCTTCAGAGCCTCAGCCTCAGCCCCACCTACACCTAAGCCATAATCACCTGAGATGCTCCTGGAGGGCTGACCACCAGCACTGTGGCCCTGCCTACACCAAGAGGAGAGGTCATCTGAGCCTTGAGCCCATCTACACCTGGAGGAGCAAAAACCAGAGGCTGAGCCCTACCCGAACCTGAAGGACTGCTCGACGGAGCCACAGCCCAGCCACACCAACTGAAGGAGGAGGGACCCTCCCTGAAACACAGGCCGACTGGGGGAAGAGATGGGTACAAGGTAAGAAGACACTAAACAACACAAGGAGCAATACCACCAGAAACTAGTGGGTCTATGGCGAGAAAACCTGAACACCCAACGCAGATGAAGCAGGAGAAAACAACACTAAAAATAATTTTATAAAGATGATTGAGGCCCTTAAAGAGGAAATGAATAACCCCCTTAAGGAAATGGAATAAAATACAAACAAAAAATTGGAAGGGATAACAAATCCCTTAAAGAAAACCAAGTAAAAGCAATCAAACAGGTGGATGAAATGGTTCAAGACTTAAAAACTGAAATAGAGGCAATAAAGAAAACACAAACCAAGGGAAATCTGGGAATGGAAAAATCTGGGTAAACAATCAGATGCAAACATAACCAGACAGAACACAAGGGATGGAAGAGAGATTCTCAGGAGTTAAAGATACGGTAGAGGAAATTGATGAATTGGTCAAAGAAAATATCAAATCCAACAAATTCTTAATACAAAATATCCAAGGAAATCTGGGACACTGTAGTGGCATTTCGATTGTATTTTAATAAATAAAGACTGCCTGAAGATCTGAGAGTAAAACAGCCCCACTGGTCAGCCATACAGACTAGGCTATGGTAACACACACCTTTAATGCCAGTACCAATAATGATAGACACCTTTAATCCCAGTAGCCACACTGGTTGCCATAGAAACTGAGCAGTGCATGCCTTTAATCATGGTGGTGCACGCCTTTAGTCCCAGTCCTAAGGAAGATTATAAAATGGGAGGAAACAGCTCTCAACACACAGTCTCATTCTGAGATTCCGGGAGGCAGGATCGCCATTTCAGACTGAGGTCGAGGTAAGAGCCAGTAGCTGGCTGTTTTGCCAGATATTAATCCACACACCTACGAACACCTGATTTTTGACAAAGAAGCAAAAAATATAAAATCGAAAAGAGAAAGCATATTCAACAAATGGTGCTGGCATAACTGGATATCAACATGTAGAAGAATGAAATTAGACCCATATCTATCACCATGCACAAAACTCAAGTCCAAATGAGTCAAAGATCTCAACATAAAGCCAGTCACACTGAACTTTATAGAAGAGAAAGTGAGAAATACACTTGAACGCATTGGCACAGGAGACCACTTCCTAAATAGAACCTCAGCAGCACAGACACTGAGAGAAACAATTAATAAATGGGACCTCCTGAAACTGAAAACCTTCTGTTAAGCAAAGGACATGGTCAACAAGACAAAACAACAGCCTACAGAATGGGAAAAGATCTTCACCAACTCCACATCAGACAAAGGTCTGATCTCCAAAATATACAAAGAACTCAAGAAATTGGTCATCAAAAGAACAAATAATCCGATAAAAAAAAAAATGAAGTACAGACCTAAACAGAGAACTCTCAACAGAAGAATCTAAAATGGCCAAAAGACACTTAGTCATCAGAGAAACGCAAATCAAAACAATTCTGAGATTCCATCTTACACCTGCAAGAATGGCCAAGATCAAAAACACTGATGACAACTTATGTTGGAGAGGTTGTGGGGTGAAGGGAACACTCCTGCATTGCTGGTGGGAGTGCAATCTTGTATAGCTGCTATGGAAATCAATATGGCAGTTTCTCAGAAAATTAGGAATCAATCTACCTCCAAAATATGGGTATTTATCTACCCATAAATACCACTCTTAGGCATATACCCAAAGAATGTACACTCATACCATAAGGACATTTGCTCAACTGTGTTCATAGCAGCATTATTTGTAATAGCCAGACCCTAGAAACAACCTAGATGCTCCTCAACCAAAGAATGGATAGGGAAAATGTGGGGCATTTACACAATAGAATACTAATCAAAGGTAAAAAGCCAATGACATCTTGAAATTTGCAGGCAAATGGACGGAACTAAGAAAAGCCATCCTGAGCGAGGTAACCCAGACCCAGAAAGACAAATATAATATGCACTCACTCATTAGTAGATAATAGACATAAAGCAAAACACAACCAGCCTCCAGGCCACAACCCCAGAGACCTAGGTAGCAAAGAGGACCCTAAGAGAGACATACATGGATCCACAGGAAGGGAAAAAAGACAAGACCTCCTGAATAAATTGGGAGTGTGGAGTGGGGGGGTGGGGTGGAAGGAGAGAAGGGAGGAGGGAAGGGGAGTGGGGGAAACAGTATAGCACATTTCTATCCAAACAGTTAAAATGAGAAGGAGAAAGGAAGGAAGGAAGGAAGGAGGGGGGGGAGGGAGGGAGGGAGGAGAGAGAGAGAGAGAGAGAGAGAGAGAGAGAGAGAGAGAAAGATAGAAAGAAAGAAAGAAGAAAATCAGTATGGGGAAAGAAAAAAATAACAAAGAAAAGCAAAGTCTCGATTTTCTTCTCTGTGACTCCCCTCCCTTCCTCCCTCAGCTCCTCTTCTCCAGACAGAAACCTGTGTGTAGCCCAGGCTGGCCTCCAACTCTCCATCCTGCCTCCCTCGCCCCATGCTGGGATCACAGGTCTGTCCCTACCATTCCTTCAGGAAGCTTTCCGGGAAGGGGAGAGTGTCACCTGGGACCAAAGTGCAGGATAGCTCCTGAAAGGCCTCTCTGTCCTGGGGTCAGTTTTTATATTCTAAAACCACAAGGTGGAGCTGGCAAGCAAGCAAGGTTTCCAGGAGCCGACTGAGGGCAGCAGGCTGTGAGCTGGCCCACTGTTCAGCTGTTTCTCCAGGCCATTCTGTTTCAGGTAGCAGTGAAATCATGTTTGGCAAACAGGCAGCACAAACAGTGCTTTAAGTGAATCACCAAATAAATCAACAAATCAGGATCTAAGAATAGTTCTTCCACCATTAGAGCCAATTCATGCAAACCTCTGTGTCAACTGGGCCTTTTCTGAACTTTGTGGGAAATTTCATGGCCAGCCATGAAGTTTTGTGGTAAACTAGACCACACACCACAGCCTCGCATCTTTGCTTAATTGAAAAGGATGTGTTCCAGCCTGGCAGTGGTGGTCACACCTTTAATCCCAGTGCTCAGGAGGCAGAGGCAGGAGAATGAATCTCCATGAGATTGAGGCCAACCTGGTCTATAGATAGATTAAGTTCCAGGATAGCCATGACTACATAAGGAAACCCTGTCTTAAAACAAAAATTTTAAAAAAGAAGAAGAAAAGAATGAAATCCTAGGATTTGGAATGGCTTATTTGGGAAAACAAAAACAAACAAACAAGAAAGATGTCTTGACGTTGAAGCCAACCAAGGTGACTGTCTATGCCTAAACCTACAAACGAGACTGAGAGAGTCTGAAGCAGCTTCGGTGTGGTGTGGACACCGATAACCTCAGCAAGCGGAGGTAGAAGAATCGGAGTTCAAGACCAGACCCTACCTCAAATAAAAAAGAAAGGCTGGCCAGTTTAAGGATGAAGTGCCAGTTGTAGGGGTTTGAATGGAATCCTAGGGTTTACTCGTTCCGTTTTTGTTTGTTTGGGAAAGGGTCTCATTGGGCCCAAACTGGCCCGGAACCCCTCCCCATCCTCGTACCTCCTCTAAGCTCTGGAACTGCAGCTGTGAGCCGCCACTCCAGAAGGAGGCTGGTTTTCAAGCGCGTGCGGACAGGGAACAGGATTTCTCTGGGCCAGGCCAAGAACAGAGTGGGTCCTGCTCTTAAAGAAGGTGGATTCTGTGATGTTGGACTATACTCAAGAGGAGGCTCAAGCTTTCTCTTAGGCACTGTAAAGGTTTTGTGGCCTGGTAGGGCTCTCCGCCGACGCAATAATCCAAATCAAACCCAATTAGAAGATGCCCAGGTTTAATGGATGCCAGCGCTCCCGGGTGACCCTTCAGGCTTCCTGGGAGAAAGATGGGGAAACCATGGAGAGGGGAAAGGAGAACCGGAAAGACCACGTGTTGGTTCTCTGGGTCTTGATCCTCTCTGCAAGGGTCACTGTTTGGCAGGCTTTCTCAGAGATGGAGTCTGGACCGTGGCAACGCCCAGGGGAGGGGCCTGGAATGAAAAGCTCCACCCAAACATTTCAGAATGGATGCCAGGGGCTGGGGTGAAGCCCCACCCGAACATTCCAGACTCTCTGGATATAGGGGTGTCAAGGGGCTGGGCTGACACTTCCAACCAAGCATCCTGGACTAGCAACTGCTTCTCAGTCTCCAGAGAAGCCAGAAGGTGGGAGAGGGACACAAGATGTCCTGGATTCTCTGGCAGCTCAACCCTCTCCGTGAGATCACCTCTGTTTTTAGATGCTGGAGGCCGATTGCAGAAGGAGCGTCCTGGACATCCACCACCCTGAAGGCCCAGGGGACAGACTGCAGAGCCCTCAAGTGCCTTCCTCTCCCAGCCCCGCAGCCCCCAAGCCTGGACTCTGAGGTGCATCGGAGGACCCTAGGGGAGTCATGGCAGCTTCCAGGCTCTGCTGCACTGCTGCTCCCGTCACCGCGCTGACCATGGTCGCCTTGGGCCCAGCTGGGGCACACTGGCCTCTGACCTTCTTCTTCTTTCTCTTCTAGCCCCTCCTCCTGTGCACCCTCTGCCGTCCGTCCTCACGATCCTTATTCTCCCCGTCCTGAAGGTCCCTCTTTCATCTTGTCCACATTCTCTCGTCCTGAGAGCTCTGTGGCTTTCCTGAGCCTTCCCAAATCGGTCTCTCTCCATAGTGTCTTCTTTGCTTTGCTCCTGGGCTCAAGCCTATATCCGTGTGCTGGGAACAAGTCCCATCTCCCTGTTTGGACACAGAGAAGCTGCTGTGTCTGTTCCCCTCGGTTTTCCCCAGTCCCCCGGTCCCTACAGACACAGGACAGGTCTCTGCATTCTAGTTCCGCAGTGTGCTGTGGGGCAGTGTGAACGATGACAGGGCTTCTGACCATGCGCTGACGTCTGGAAGAAAAGCAATCCTCATTCTTTGTCTGATTTTTTTTTTTTTTTGAGACAGGGTTTCTCTGTAGCTCTGGAGCCTGTTCTGGAACTAGCTCTGTAGACCAGGCTGGCCTTGAACTCACAGAGATCCACCTGCCTCTTCCTCCTGAGTGCTGGGATTAAAGGCGTGCACTACCATGGCTCAAATTTTTTATTATCACATTTACCTACTTACATATTTATGTTGTGTGTGTGTGTATATGTGTGTATATATGTATGTATGTGTGTGCATGTGTGTGTATGTGTGCGTGCATGTGTATATATATATATATATGTTTGTATGTGTGTATGTGTGTGCATGCATGTGTGTAGTGTATGTGTGTGTATATGTGTATGTGTGTGTGCATGTGTGTATGTGAATGTGTTTATATATGCATGTGTGTATGCATGTGTGTCTATATATGTGTATGTGCCTATATGTGTGTGTGCATCTGTGTATGTGCATGTGTATGTGTGTGTGTGTGTGTGTGTGTGTGTGTGTGTGTGTGTGTGGAGATCAGAGGATAACTTGTAAGATTCCATTCACTTCTACCATGTCAGTTCTAGGGACTGAGCTGGGGTCAGCAGTGTGGTGGCAAAGGCTGTTAACCCTCTCAGCCATTTCTATGGCATTCTCTCCATCTTACTTCTCAAAAAAAAAAAAAAAGATTTTCTGGATGCTTTTCAACTGAAACAGGTTAACTGAGCTCTGTCTTTGAAGAGCAGATAACCGAGTTGACTTGAACACTTTCCATTTGGACTGCCATGCCACCTGTGCTTTCCCGCCCGCTACCCACAGCCCTGCCCAGCTGGCAGCAGGAAGGTCAGCAAAGCTGCTGATAAGAGGGTATAAAGAGGGCTTGGCTCATGGCAAGGGGCAGTGGGCTACCCTCTCGGCAACATGTTGCGCTTCCTGGTGCTCGCCTCCCTGGTCCTGTACGGTAAGTGGATCCTTTGGCCTGAGTTCTGAGGGAGGGGGGACTTGAACAGCAGGGTCAGAAAGTCTCTAAGCCCAGACCAGCTCTCTATCTCAGAGGAAGGTGGAAAGCTACGCCTAGCAGAGACCTAACTCTCCTGGAGCAAAAGACGAGCAAGATTGAGGAGCACTGCCTGACTGGCCACGCAGGACTGAGGGGTACCGATTGGTCACGCAGGTGCCTGCTAGGTGTCAGGTACCTGAGCCAAAAAGTATAAAGAAGCCCCTTGGGGGGTTCCCCACCATCCCTCCTAACTGCTGTCAGTAGCTCCTGGAGAATCCCACCAAAGCATAGGAGAGGTTTCCTCAAGCTGAAGGGTGACCTTGAGGCAGGAAG
This sequence comes from Myodes glareolus, assembly GCF_982192425.1. Lineage (NCBI taxonomy): Eukaryota > Metazoa > Chordata > Mammalia > Rodentia > Cricetidae > Myodes > Myodes glareolus. Next base: position 63,644,974 of record NC_142044.1, read on the forward strand.
AGCAGGCGTCTGTGGGCCTTTAACCTGGTGATTTGGGAAAGGTCTTTCCCTGCCAGTCAGAGTTCTTACACATCCCAAAGAAAGAAGGGGCTTGGGCTCCGTTTTCAAAAGAGGCAGAAGGGGTGCAGACAACTTAGGGCTGGGCCCCTGGGCCTGTTTCAGAAGGGCTGTGAATTTGCAGACAAAGCTAACAGTCTTCACAGCCCAGCTGCCGCTCCCTGCCCCCGCCCGGCTGCCCCCACGCTGAGTCATCAGTGTCTTTTCTTCTGCCCCACAAAGGACACAGCACCCAGGACTTTCCAGAAACTAATGCACGGGTGGTCGGAGGGGCTGAGGCCCAGAGGAACTCTTGGCCATCTCAGGTGGGTGTTTCCCCCTGCCCAGGATTTTACCCAAACAAGAGATAATAATGTGTACCCCCCCCCAAATTATTTCACACGTCTATCGTGTTTATCCTCAGCAGCTCACTTGCTGTCTAATTCTGATTTTTAAATATGTGTGGGGCCAAACTAAGATGGAACTCTAATTGCAAAAGACTTGGGGGAGGAGACTTATATACCAGTGTCCTGGGCGCGTGCGTGCGTGCATGTGTGTGAGAGAGAGAGAGAGAAAGAGAGAGAGAGAGAAAGAGAGACAGACAGACAGACAGACAGACACAGAAAGTGCCGAGTTCCACCCCACAGCTAGAGCATTCCGCCATGTTTGTGGTCGGGCCTCCCATGCTTCTGCCACTGCACTGAGTACTCTAAGCTAGTGCCAACCCCTCGCTCTCTCACTGACCCCTCGAAAATCCCTCTCACTCTTCTGTCTCCACCTCCCACCTCACCACAGGAGTGCTGGGAATCACAGGTGCTCACCATCCAGGCTTCAGTTTGCTGTATGAGACGGGTTCTCGTCATGGGTCCTGGCCGGCCTGGAACTGGTAGTGTAGACCAGGCTGACCTCAAACTCAGAGAACCTTCCTGCCTCTGTCTCCCAAGTGCTGAGATGAACACACCGGTTTCTTTCCTTGCTTCCTTCCTTCCTTGCTTCTTTCCTTCTTTCCTCCTTTCTTTCTTCCTTCCTTTCTTCCTTCCTTCCTTCTTTCCTTCCTTCCTTCCCTCCCTCTTTCCTTCTTTCTTTCTTTCTTTCTTTCTTTCTTTCTTTCTTTCTTTCTTTCTTTCTTATAATCTTTGGGGGGAGGTATATTTTATCTATCTATCTATCTATCTATCTATCTATCTATTTCTTTATTTATTTTTGTTTGTTTATGTTGTTTATATTGAGCTATATATTTTCTTCACTCCCTTCTTCCCTGCCTCTCCCCTCCCCTTCTATCATCTCCCATGGTCCCCATGCCCCAAATTTGCTCAGGAAATCTTGTCTTTTTCTATTTCCCATGTAGATTAGATCCTCATTGTTGTCTAGGTTCTCTGAGATTGTGAATTATAGACTAGTTTTTCTTTGCTTTATATATAAAAGCCACTTATGAGTGAGAATGTATGATATTTGTATTTCTGGGTCTGGGTTACCTCATTCAATATGATGTTTTCTAGATCCATTCATTTACCCACAAATTTCAAGATGTCATTATTTTTTTCTGCTGTGTAGTACTCCATTGTGTAAATGTACCACATTTTCCTTATCCATTCTTCAGTCAAGGGGCATTTAGGTTGTTCCCAGGTTCTGGCTATGACAAACAAAGCTGCTATGAACATAGTTGAGTACATGTCCTTGGAACACACCAGTGTCTTACAAGGGTTTCAAGGATTTATACCCAGGCCATCAGGCATAGCAAGTGATTTACTTGTGACCCAAACTTCATTCCTTCCTTCTGTAATATGAGGGTTTGAACCCAGGACTCCATTCGTGCATGGCAAATGTTCTTCCTCTGAGTTACATGCTTACCCCACAAGCTGTTGTTATTCCTGCGATGGCCTGTGTGATACTGCTACAGACTATGTGCCAGGTGGACCCAAAAGGCTCCACACGCCCTAAAACACACGCGCACCCACCACTCCACAGTGTAAGGCTAACATGCCAAAAACACAGAGGTGTGAAGTTTCTTTGGCTAATGTTTTCATAGCCTTAACAGGACACTTGCGCCTGACTCACTGCAGCTATGAATACATAGAGCAGGCATGCTAGCTGCCTGACAGCCACACTTCCAGAGGAATCACCGCAAGTACAATTAGATTTAATTTACATCAATCTGAACCCAATTCTCAGAAGTAGATCTATTGTGTAATATGAGAAAGCACAAACTGATTACAAAGAAAAAAACAAAAAAAGAATATTCCATTGGCATGTCTAATTACTCCCTGATGGGCAAGGCCAGGGTACTTCTAGAAGACACTGAAGGGAGGACCTTGGAGACCTGAACCTGCAGGGCTTGAGTGAAGGAGAAATGCCGGCTCCCTTTGGAACGGAGATGAGGGAAGAACCGGAGTTCTATGCCCACGGGCGGCAACATTCCATTGGAGAGGGGCATGAGGCGCTTGCCGCGCCTTTACTTTCCCATGTGCGTGTAGCAAATGTCACCAAACGGTAGAGACTCTTTTCAGCTGACCCCAGAAGCAAGGCATTCCACATAGCCTCTTCCAGCAGTCTGGAGCAATGGGGCAGGGGTGGGGTGGGGGTGGGGAGCTGGTTTGCTATGAATGATGTCAAGAGTCTTAGAAGGGGTGACTCCAGCCCCCCTGCTTTCTTCTTTCCTAGATTTCCCTCCAGTACCGCGATGGAGGCTTATGGTACCACACCTGTGGAGGGACCCTCATCCGGCGAAGCTGGGTGATGACAGCTGCTCACTGTGTGGACAGGTGAGGGCAGAAGCGACCGCCCCTTTGGAAGACTATAGAACTTGGACTTCTCCAGACAGGACTAGCAATGGGCCATCATTGAGCCCGTGTGTTTGGGGGTCATGGAAGGGACAGTATAAAGTACATGTTTTGGAGTCCAGCAGGTTCAGATTCAAATCTCATTCCAGCATCTTCTGGCGGTGTGACCTCTGCTCTCCCAGTCCCTCTGAAGCGGGAAAATAGTGCTGACAGCTGAGGAAATACTTAAACGTTGACTTGCCATCTGAGGGCTGGTCCTAGGGACAAGCGAAGTTTTCTTTTTAAAAAGTTAGAATGTATTGTTACTATAATTATTTTTATTTTTGTTGCTGTGTGTGTGGATGTGTGTGTGTGTGTGTGTGTGTGTGTGTGTGTGCATGATCAGGGGCACACGACATGATATACATACAGAGGTCAGAAGACAGCCTTGTGGAGTTGATTTTCCTGTCTCAGGCATAGAAGTCTGATTGCCATACTTGTGCAGCAAACACCTTTATCCATTGAACCATCCCGCCTGTCCAGTTCCCAGATCTGAGCAGATATTACAGTCACATGGGAAGCAGCAATTGGTGGGCCCACTCTGCAGAGCTCTCATATGGCAAGTTCTGGGTGAAACCTGATGATTGTATTTCAGTGGGGGACATGCATGCGTGTACGAGTGTTTAGAGGTGTGTGATTGCCCATATGCGCATCTGCGAGATCAGAGATCAACATCAGGAAATCTTAATCACTTATTCACTTTATTTTTTGAAAGAGCCACTCATTGAACCTGGAACTTGATATTTTTGCTAGGCTGGGCCAAGAGGCCCTGGGACACATCTGCCAGTGCTGAGGTCAGAGGTATCTCCTCATGTTTGCACAGTGGCCTTTTTCCCGCTAAGCCATCTTCCCAGACCCTGACAAGTTTCCAAGTATGCTAACAGTGCTGGTCCAGAACACACTTTAGGAGGTACCGGTCTAGACAGTGTACAGTGATGAACATTTGTAACCCTGGTACAAGAGGCTGAGACAGGAGGATTGAGGGTTTGAAGCCAGCCTGGGATGAGACAGTGTCTAAACCAACACCACCACCACCACACACACATACACACTTACAAACATACATACAAACATGCGTGTGTGTGTAAAACCTCTAGGTTTATCTCCCCACAGCTGGGTGTTGTCGAGTACCATCATATTCAACCTGCACTGCTGACTTCGTGAGCTGAAAATGTGCAGGGATTGTACTTTCTGCTGCCACCAGTCGATAATTCAGGGAATGAGGGGGGATGGCTGTATTCTCACCTTCCAAGACGTTTGCCCTCCTCTGTCTAGGCCAGATAAGCTGAGCTCCTGGCCCAAAGTGAGCTGTCACCCACCTTCTTCCTTTTCTCGAAGGGAGAAAGAGATTCCTCAGGCTTCCTTCTCTCTCCCCAGCCAGATGACCTTCCGTGTGGCCGTTGGAGATCACAACCTGAGCCAGAACGATGGCACCGAGCAGTTCATGAGTGTGCAGAAGGTTGTGGTGCACCCCAGCTGGAACAGGAACAACGTGGCTGCAGGGTATGGCAGGAGGCTAAGCTGTGGGTATGCAAGAGGCTAAGCTGCAGGGTATGCATGAGCTAAGCTGGCCTGGGCTGGGGCAGGGGCTGCCTCACCCCTGGGTCTCTGTTTTCTTCACTTGCTCTCCTGGGGGCACAGAGGGATGGCTGAAACTTTGTGTGTGGCTTCTGTGGCCTGGTCTTGTTGAGTAGTGGGTGGAGCCTGGGAGAGAGCCCCTCGTCCTGCAGCAGGCAGTGTGCTGGCTTCTCAGCCAGGAGCACGTGGACCTAGGTACCTGCAGAGTTATGGGTTTTTCTCTTTTGGGTGAGGATTTTCTGTTTTGATGCCTCTGTTTTTCTGGGGGTCGGTATTTTGGTTTGGTTTTGATATTTTGAGACAGTCTCTCACATAACTCAAGCTGACCTTGAACTCACTGTGTAGCCAAGGTTGCCACCCTGACTCCCAAGTGCTGGATTCCAGGAGCATAGTACCACACGGTGCTTCGTCTGGTCCTTGCTATTTATTCACCTTATGGGATACACTTCATGTGTACAAGAAAATCTTGCTTGGTTTTTGGCTTGGCTTTGGTGTAGGAGAAGGAACCCAGATCCTTGAACATACCAGGCAAGGAAATTTCTTCAGGTGTGTTGTAAAGTTTTGGAAAGCCAATCTTTAACGTGGTGGCTGGGGTGCTGCCCTCAGTGGGGCAGTCTTCTAAGGTGAACGCTTGAGAGGCTAAGGCAAGATGATCAAGAGTTCAAAGTCAGTGTCAGCTGCGTAGCTAGAACAAAGACAGTCTGGGATCAAAAAGACCCAGGCTCTAAAACATCTAACCCCTGTCTGCCAAAAAATGGGGACATAATTCAATGGTAAAGTGCCTGCCTGACATGATTATGGCTGTAGTTGAAGCCACACCACTAGAGAAAAACTTGTGGTCACAGAAGGGGTTGTACCTGTTTGAGAACTCTATAGCCAAGACCACACCACCTGCTTTTTTACCATTCTGGCTGTCCACCCACCTAGGTTGCAAAGCAGAGCCAGGCTGCAATTCCAACATCCTACCAACAGGTGCTGCTGTTACACACCTAATGTACCGCAGCTCAACAGCTTCCAAGTTTGTCCCCTCCTTTAAGGGTGTGTGTGTGTGTGTGTGTGTGTGTGTGTCTGTCTGTCTGTCTGTCTGTCTGTCTGTCTGTGTGCCTGTGTGTGTCTGTGTATGTTTGTGTGTGTGTCTATGTTTGTGTGTGTCTGTGTCTGCATGTGTTCACATGTGTGCAGGACCAGAAGTCATCAGATGGCACAGAACTGGAGTTTCCGGCATCTGATGTGGTACTTGGAGCAGGACTTGGATCCTCTGAACCGCAGACCTACTGTGAGTAAGACACCTCCTCTCCTCCTGCAGCTATGACATCGCCCTGCTGCGCTTGGCCCAGAGTGTTACACTCAATAACTATGTCCAGCTGGGTGTTCTGCCCCAGGAGGGAACCACGCTGGCTAACAATACTCCCTGCTACATCACAGGCTGGGGGAAAACCAAAAGTAAGTCATGCACAGTTCCACCACACACCACTGAGATTTTGATGAAACCGCTGTGCTCCTAGGGGCTCCTTTTTCTGTGGCCCTAGACATTTATAGCTAAGACCAACAGCTTAGGGAACCACAGATCAAATCACTGATACAGCTGAGCCAGAGGTCACGGACTTGTATAGCTGGCTAGGAACGTGGGAACACTAAGGACAACCCAGAAGCCTGGCAGCCGCAAGGCGGGAATGCGGTTCCTGGAGAAGAGTCAAGGCCTTACCTGAGCACAGTCTATTGGGAAAGCCAGGGGCAGACACAGACAGACTTCTAATCCAGCGCTCAATTCTTGTAATAGCACTGTGGTTCCATACCAGGAAAGGACTCTAAGGACCTACAGAAATAGCATCAGACACAAGGGCTTTCAAGACTCAAAAGAGTCAGGTAAAGGAAAACTGTACCAAGCTCTTTTAAAAATGATTCATCTTTATTGTTTTTAACTACGTGTACATGTGCGTGTCTGCGCGTGTAGGAAGTGCAGAGTTCAGAAGAGGGTGTTTGCCCAGACCGGTGCTGAGAACTGAACTCAGGTCCTCTGCAAGAGCAGTAAGGGCTCTTAACCACTGAGTCATCTCTCCAGCCCTAAACTCAGCTCTTACGAGAAGGAAATGAACCAGCTGTGGCACAGGCCTCTGGTCTTAGCACTCGCAGACACAGGTGGCCCTCTGTGAGATCAAGGTCAGCCTGTCCCACATAGTGAGTTCCAGAACAGCTATGGCTACATAATGAGACCCTGTAGAAGAAAGAAGAGGAGGAGGAAGAGGAGGAGGAGAAAGAAGAGAGAAAGGGCAATAAGATACTAGCTACCGGAGAGGCTGCAGCAGGGGGCCTGGGAGTCTGAGGCCTGCCTGGGCATTGCAATGAGGCTGCATTCCAGAAAATGAAAGGAGAGGAGGGGGAAGAGAGGGCCTGGTGGCCCCAATGCCTCTTCTGCTCTGCCCTGCTCTGTTCTGTGGGTGTGTGCAGCAGAACAGGCAGAATTTATGGAGACCATGCTATTGCTTAGCTAATTTATCCATGGACAGAAACAAGCAAAAGCAGGCCTGGGGGTCAGTGCCTGGGAACAGTGAACCTGTGGCTGCCATCTACAGAGGAGAGGGGGGATCCATGACCTGCCACAAGCAGAGAGGAGCCAGCCCCAAGTTTAGGTAACCAGATCTTGGAAAGGCTTGGTAAGATATGAAAGGAAGAGTCCTCCCCTGTGCTGACTTCCAGTGTGACATCCCATTCAGCCAATGGGCAGGTGTCTCAGACCCTGCAGCAGGCGTACCTGCCCAGCGTGGACTATGCCATCTGCTCCAGCTCCTCTTACTGGGGCTCCACGGTGAAGAGGACCATGGTGTGTGCTGGTGGAGATGGGATCCGCTCAGGATGCCAGGTGAGTGCACACAGGTGTGAGCCCCTTTTGACACTCTGCCTTTTGCTCACCCTCAGTTCCTCGCCTGTTCTTGCAGTCACAGAATCTCAAAGTGGGAAGGAATAGGGAAATACCTTGCTCAATATCCTTACCTCAAAAGCTGCACTGTGGCCTGACACACCTGTGTTTGTGTGCGTGTGTTCTTTAGAAGTTACTTGTGATCTAAATCCTTTTAAGCACGGGAACCTGCACTAAGTAGTTTTATAATCTTTTTTATACAATGCAGAGAATTCTCTGCTTAGATAAGATCAACCCACAATAAATCATACGATAGTTGCTCAGTGCAGTTCAACCTGTGTCCGTTTGCGTGTCTCTCACGTGCAGGAACTGTGCTGGGTGTTAGGAACGCAGGGAGGATTAAACAATAACAGGCGAAAGTCAAGGGCAGTGTGGCGTGCTGGCACTGTGGACCCGAGGGTGCTGTTGTCCCAGTGTGACTAAACCAAAGACAGTGAGTGACACAGAGACCCGCGGACCGTCACCGCCTGTCTGCCAGTCAGGAAAGACCTACCTGGTGAAAAACCGGGGCTGCCACATCAAAGGAAGGATTGGGCTTACAGGACCAGGAGGAGTCTCAGTCTTTCCCTAGCTAGAGTGAGCTAGGATCAGAGGCTCCCAAGTCATACCCAGCCTCCTACCTGGTTGTGCATGGCTGTTGAGCTGTTGTTGGCTATGGTAGAACCTTTGGAGATGGCTAGAGAAACCCAAAGGATACTCTCTCAACTGTGAGCACAGTGGCAGGAGCACAGAGTCCCGATTCCATCGGTGTCCACTTCCACGCCCGTCTATAATCTTAGCACTTGGGAGGGAGAGGATGGGGGCTCAGAACACCAAAATCATCTTGGGCTACAAAATCAGGTCAAGGCCAGCATGGGATACATGAGATGCTATCTTGAAAACAGAAATAAAATAAAATAAAATAAAATAAAATAAAATAAAATAAAATAAAATAATAAAGCTTGGGAGAGAAAGCCAGGTGAGATGCCCTTAGGAACAAATGTGATCCCTCATCCCAAGGAAAAGTGGCAGAATAAGAAAGAGTAGTGGGTTGGGAAAGACCAACAAGAACAGAAAGGCTTGAGTGTTTCCGGGATGGGTGGAGAATAGAGAACACACCCAGATCCAAGAAAGGGCGTAGACAAAAGAGATAAACATGCAGTAAGATCTATAAACTGGGGGAGTCTGACAGGTCATCTCATAGCTGGAGCTGCGGTGGATGACAACTCTTTGTCCCTCAAGAGTCTCTGTAGATGGTGAGGGCAGAGCACAATTGACAGGTAAGGGTGAAAGACATTCTTCAGGGAATGTGGGTCTTGCTTCAGAGCCATGGATGAGGGAGAGGGACAGACCCACCAGAGACAGAAGTCATGGAAAATGGATCTTTCAATGGGAAGAAAACTGTGAGTGGCTATGGGCAGAGGGGAAGTGTCCTGGAGACCCAGAAGAATAATGGACAGCCATGATCCCAGTAAGGAAGGGAGGGATGGAAGCCAGAGCCCAGGTGGAGCTAGCTCTAACGGGGGGGGGGGGGGGGGGGGGGGCTGGAGGCGATGGGTGTCCCCTGCCCGTGAACAGGTTTGCAGGCAGGTCTTGTGTTTTATTGCTTCTGGTTACTCATGAACTAGGAAGTCAGTTTGAGTACAGAAAATGAAGGCAAAAAGGTTGCACGTACCTAGGATAATTACGTGAGCGGGAAAGGGTTGTCCTTCCAGGCCGTGAGGCTGGCACAGGCTGTATTCCCTCTCTCTCTCTCAGACCCAGTTAAAGGGGGGATGGGTTCATTCCCAGCTGGGTTTCCTCCTATCCTGGCAACAGCACAGGAGTGCGGTTTGATTTCAAGGTTCAGCTTTGTGGAAGAGGAAGGGAAGTCTGCAGGAGGCCGGTGTGCTGGTTACAACAGGACAAAAGGATCAAAGGATTTTGTGAGCCCAAAGAACTATAGGAGGTCAAGTGGCCATTGCTGTTCCAATTTTCACTGTTAAAACTTAAACACTATGATATTGGCCGTGGTGGCGCACGCCTTTAATCCTGCACTGGGAAGGCAGAGGCAGGTGGTCATCAGGGTTCAAGGCCAACCAGGGTACACAGTAAGACCCTGTCTCAAAATAAAAACAAACGATAATAACAAGACCTTAAAGGCGAGGCAGACTAGTGCACAATGCGCCCTCTCCTAGGTCCCCGCTCATTCCTCAAGTCCAGCCTTCCCCCAACAAATTTGCGCGCCTCTGCTCCCAGAGGCCTTCAGTTCTGAAGAACTGAGCATTTTATTTCTCCACACGGATAAGTCTTTGTGACAAATGTGTCTCTGGATCCTTTCTTACTGCAGAGCCCCCTGATAGAGGGCCTTTGAGGTTTACACAGTCCTAAGTGAGTCCCCTTCTAGGATCCGTGGTTCTCTGGCTTCAGTCTGTACATCCACACTGGGTTCTTTCGCAGCTTCCAGAACTTCTGACCCAAATCTCCAGCCACACCCTCCCTCTTGTCGAGCTCGGTCTTTTATCTTGTCGTTTAGCATAAAGCGATAATATTATACATGCTCAATTCCCTGCCATTCATCAGTTCTGAAATATCCTCAAAAAATTGCTGGGGGTAGAGTGGAGAGATAACCGCCCCTACCTTCAGCCCCAAGGGACCTGATGTCCTCTTCTGACCTCTGTGGGCACCAGCGTGCACACAGCACACAGACAAAACCCTCTCACACATAAAGTAAATCCTAACTTTCCCCCCTTAATTTGTTAGGGTGTGTGTGAGTACAGTCGTCTAAAAACACTTTTTCTAAGTAGTCAGGGTTATAGTGAGGTCTTTGAAGAATTAGATCCAGTTTGAATTTTTTGGTCACTTTCCCTAGTTCTTTGTGTGTATTTATCCGCGTGTGCAAGTGTGTGTGTTGGGGCAAGGGGCGGCCTGGAGCGCCGTTCTTCAGGCTCTGTCTACCTTTGTGTTTGAGAAGAGGTCTCTTACTACCCCATAATTCACAAAAGAGGTTAGGGTCCAGGATCTGCCTGCCTTGATCTCCCCAGCTCGGGGATTACAAGGGGCTTTATTTTCTTTGTTTAAATCTGGATTCTGGGGATCAAATTTGGGCCTCCGTGCTTGCTTTAGCCACCCTACAAACTGAGCTATCTACCCATTCTCTTTTTAAGTTTAATTTTTATTGATGCTAAGTGTATTGCTTGCTTGTGTTGGCAAGTGAGACTATGAGGCTCAGTAGTGAACAGTGGGGAAGATCTAGAACAGTCTTTCACTGTATTCACGCCATCCCTCCCCAGAGGCACTCTATATAGTGCAACTCACTATTCACTATTCACTGGAACTCACTATGTAACTCAAAAAGGCCTCAAACTCACAGATGCCTAAATTCTAAGATTACAGGCATGTGCCACCATGTCCAGCTCAGGTAATCTTTTGAACTCTGCCTCCATATCTTAAATATATTAGTATACATTTATATACATACACACACACTTCAGGGTTAGAAAGATGACTCCGTCATTAAGTATGCTTCTTGCACCTCCAGAGAACCAGAGTTCAGACCCAACACCTATATCAGGGGGCTTACCAGCTGCACTCAGTTATAACTTCAGATCCAGGGGCCAGACTCTCTCTGGCCTCCCTCGGTACCCACACACACATACCCATGATTGAAAATTAAAAGTAAATTCAGTCAGGTGGTGGTGGTGTATGCCTTTAATTCCAGCACTCTGGAGGCAGAGACAGGCAGATCTCTGTGAGTTCAAGGCCAGCTTGGTCTACAGAGAGAGTTCCAGGGCCTATCCTGTCTTGAAAATAAATAAGGAGAGAGAGAGAGAGAGAGAGAGAGAGAGAGAGAGAGAGAGAGAGAGAGAGAGGAAGAAGAAGAAGAAGAAGAAGAAGAAGAAGAAGAAGAAGAAGAAGAAGAAGAGAAGAAGAAGAAGAAGAAAAGAAGAAGAAGAGAAGAAGAAGAAGAAGAAGAAGAAGAAGAAGAAGAAGAAGAAGAAGAAGAAGAAGAAGAAGAAGCAGAAGAAGAAGGGAAGGGAGAAGGAAGGAAGGAAGGAAGGAAGGAAGGAAGGAAGGAAGGAAGGAAAAGAAACTTAAAAGTAAATTCTGCCAGGCAAGAATTAATTAAAAATAAGTGCATGTATGGCACTGTGGACATATCGGCCCTTACAGAGACCAGAAAGGGCACAGATTCCCTGGAACCACAGTTATGGACAGTTGAAAGTCACAATGTGGGTGCTGGGAACAGAACTGGGGTTCTCTGCAGGAGCAGCAAGTGTTCTTAACTACTGGGTCATCTCTCTAGTCCCTCAAAGCCCTGTTTAAAGCAAGAGAGGGGTTGTGGGGGTGGGGCAGGAAGGAAGGGCAAAGTGAGGGAGTGTGTGCTTAGCCTGTGTGAAGCCACGGCGTCCATTTCCAGTTCGGCCTGCACAGGCAGCAGCAAGCGTTCTAGCCTGCCTGCACGCTGGCTCAGCAGGCCTGGCAACCTGAGTTCAGTCCTCAGAACCCATGTGGAAGGAGAGAGCTAAAACTGCAGCTCGCCCCTATTCCCACCGTGGAAACCAGTGGGATCTCCACTTCCTTTGCACCTGCACAAAGGAAGTCTCTCCTCCCTTTCTAAACATGCGTTCTACACACACACACACACACACACACACACACACACACCCCGCAGCTGCAGCACTCATTCACGTCCTGCCTCAGTTCATGGTTTCAGGACTCGTTTCAATCCCCTACTTTTGAGGTCAATGTCTTATTGTTATCTTTCCTCCACACAGTGGTGCATAGAACTTTAAGCTGTTATTGATTTTTAAGTGTGTGGCGTGTGTGTGTGTGTATGTGTGTGTGCATGTGTGTGCATGTGTATATATGCACGTGTGTGTCTTCGTGTGTGTACCTGGGTGCATAGGTGGGCAGGAGGTGAGCTGCTGTTTTAGAATTCTGTTCCTCTTCTGACAGGGTGACTCTGGAGGTCCCCTCCACTGCTTGGTGAACGGCCAGTACTCTGTGCACGGAGTGACGAACTTTGTGTCCAGCCTGGGCTGTAAAGTCTCCAGGAAGCCCACAGTCTTCACACGAGTCTCTGCTTACATCTCCTGGATGAATACTGTGAGTTCCCGAGAATAATTCCCTGGCGATAAAGCACTGGCTGGGTTAGGCAGGAAAACCCAGGCTGGGGAAGCTGTTGTCACTCCCCCCCCCACCCCCCAGGAGCTCCTCAGCCAGAGTTCCCCTTCACACACCTCACCATGCGTTTATAGTTTATTCTAACCTGAACCAAGCACACACGTGACTGAATCAAAGTCAAGGGCGGGGCTGCAGAAAAACCTGCACTGCATGCGCCCCCCTCTCCCTTAAGTGCTCCCTAATTTTCACTTAGGAAAGGGGTCTTAGCAGATGATGCTGCCTAGCCGTCCTAGTAGTGGGCCACACAGCGTGTCACTGTGCCTTCCAGCCACCAGACACATTCTGGAGCCTTGCTCTGTAATCTTGGCGGAGGCCCTGAGGAAAGCCAGTGGAAGAGGTGACTGATTGAGAACATAACTGTCTTTTCCTTCAGGTCATGGCCTCCAACTGAACACTTTCCTGAGTCCATTGGCTTTCCCAAGGTGGTTCTTAGCTCTGTAATAAGACTTGACTTCAGCAAGAAGGAGGCAGGGTCGGGGTCACCACTCAGTGGTAGAGCACTTGTTTAACTTGCCAGGCCCTGGGTTCATCCTCAGTACGGGGGTGGGGGGTGGGGTGGGGAAGGGGATGGAGGAGTGCTGGGGGCGCTCAGCCATAGAGGGTTCCTCTAGCGTGCATGAAGCCCTGGGTTGGGTCGCCAGCACCTGGGGCAAAGGAGGGGGTGTGATGAAACAGTGTGAGCCTGTTGAACCAGATACAGAAAGGCAAATAAAACGGAATGAATTATCATAGTGTGTGCTTGCATTTATAATTAAGTACCCTACAGAAAATCCACTTATAGGTCCTAAGATGAGTTTCACCACGTCATGGTCTGGTTCCCCCTTTGCTCTGTATTTGGAACAAGTGCTAACTCCAAGCTCCTGGACGACAGGACCTTCAGGATGCCCTAGAAGTGGGATTAGGAGATCAGGTGCCAGCCAACTAAGGGAGCAGCAATAGAGCAGGGCGGGGAGGGAGAAGAACAGGTACTAAATAAAGAAAGGAAAGGGGGAGAGGAAGGGGGAGGCCAGAGAGGAAGAGGCAACCATTCAGGGCTGGCGTTAAGCATGAATCAGCACTTCATGGAGACTAAAATAGAGCTCTATAAACCACACACAACTGGGAAGCTGATAACTCTGTTCTGTCCTGGCCAGGGTACAGGGTGTCAAGAATGGGCTAGGAAAAACAAAGGGGGAACCGAAAGAAGACATTCGGGTGGAGGAGAACAGCTTTCAGAGCAATCACTAAAGAGCAGACAGGACTGGGGGAGTGGACAGCACAGCAGGGGAACTGGCTGAGCCTCCTGCCAGCAGCAGGGAGACAGCATTGGCACCAGTAGGCCACAGTCCCCAATCCCCTCCTTCGGAACCCCGCAAAGGTAAAGCTGGAAGCAGACTTAGTTTATTAAACAGAGGCGAGGGGTCACATGCCTTAGACATGTGCACACGTAAGTGGAAGACAATGCCCATCCAAGTGTGGCTGAGCCTCTCAAAACACCTAGGCGTCCTTATAATGCCCAACTCCACATTTATATAACATATAATTATTGTATGGCTTTCTAAGATATATTGTTTAAAAGATGTAATTTACTCCACAATTTAAAGGTTAAACAAAGTCGGGTTGGAGAGATGGCTCAGCAGTTAAGAGCACCTGCTGCTTTCCTAGAGGACCCAAGTTCAGTTCCCAGCACCCACATGGCAGCTCACAACCACCTGAAACTCCAGCACCACAGGACCCAATACTGTCTCTGGCCTCTGGCCTTCACTCACACAGACATACATATAAAAAATAAAAATAAAACAAAGCTTTTTGAAAAGTAGACACATTTTTAAAATTAAAGCTTAAGCTAAAATATATGAACTGATTTACTCATTTTTCTTATGTGAAAGAATTTCATTTTGTACATGAAATTGTAAGGTGGTTTCATGAGTGTATTTCTGAGGTTGAGGGATGAGAATCCTAAGTCAGTTAAACTCAGGGTCACTATCTGCTTCTAAATAAGCATAGTTTGTTGTTAGTTGTATTCTCTCTTTCTCTCTTTGTCTCTCTCTCCTCTCTCTGTCTGTCTGTCTGACTGTCTGTCTGTCTTTTTGTCTTTCTGTCTGTCTCTCAGACATAGGGTCTCACATGTAGCCCTGAATGGCCTGGAATTCACTACACAGACCAAGCTAGACTCAATTCACAGAAATCTACCTACCTCTGCCTACTGGGTGCTGTTATTAATGCCTGGCCCATAGTTTGTTAACACCATTGTCTAGGTTCATTTGTCTTTAAAACTGTGAATGTTAGTGACTGATCTGTGCACATGAGTACATATCCTCTTGGACTTTAGTGGGTTCTGAGCCAACACGGGTGCTGGGAACTGAACTCAGGTTCTTGGCAAGAACACTATGCTCTTAATCAGTGAACCATCTCTGAATTTTGATTTGGTAAGCCATGTTGAAGTTTCTGGCTTTCAATCACATTCTGAAGTAAGGGACTTCTTTCCCTCTGTGTACCCTTAATTCTCTCTTTACTACTTCACCATTGTATTAGCAGAGCTGGTTACATCATGGTGTATATTATAATCTCTACATAGATGTGTATGCTGTGACCTCTGTATCACTGTGTATACTGTGTCCTCTACATCACTGTGTGTACGGTATCTCTACATCGCTGTGTGTACTGTGACCTCTAAATCACTGTGTATGCTGTGACTTCTACATCACTGTGTACACTGGACTGTAGTCAGGGTGTCTGAATTCCTGTCTTAATACCACCACAGAGGAGTTGGGGTAGCCTAAGAAAATTGTCAGTCTTTCCTGTTATAAGAAACAGTTCTGTGGGTTATTGTTTTGTTTGTTGTTGTTACTGTTGTTCTCTGTCAAAGGTAATTAGCACAACAAGGGCCCATATGCCTTAAAACAGCCCATGTGACTTGCTTGTTTGCACAACTCTTAGGCATTCCCAAGCTTGATCTTACTCTTTCCCTCAGCACCAACTAGTCGATTGCATCAGAGAGCTTCTCAGTCAGGCAGAGTGGTACACACTTGGAGTCCCTGTACTTGGAAGGCTGAAGAGGGATTGCCCAAGTTCTAGGCAGCATGGGCTACAGGTCCTGTCTCAAGCAAACACCAAGAAGGAATCGTTAGGACACTGCCGAAGTCCTGTGACATCCTGGGAGTGACTCGGGTATCAGGCTTGGGCTACTGATATCCTGGCTGCCATTGGCATCTTCTCCCAGCACCTCAGCAGGACCTATAGTCTCTGGATTTCTCCGCTCTTTCCTATTCTATATGAGGTACTTCCATTTTCTTAATCTACCTTTTTCAGGCCGTTACCAAAGCCAGCATCCATTCCCTAACCACCTATTGCTTGAAATTTTGTCTCCATCTCTATAAGTGAGCCAAGAACATTACTGGCTAATCATCCGATTGCAGATCCACCTCCACACTAAGCACCTTGAGACCGGGGTTGCCATTCATGCTCGGCTTCACCACGTACTGCAATGCCTGGCACACTGCTGCTCTTGAGTGCAGGGTCTTTTTAGCTGAAAGGAATGGAAAACAATGGCAGGCAATTGTTGGCATGCCTCCAGCTTCCCTCTGCATTCCACAGGAAGTCAACTATGACATCTTTTCCTTGAGGGAATTTACCAGCTCTCTTAGATTCAAGAATAAATGGTTACCCCAAACCTCGTATCCATCCATACCTTTAAGTTATTCCTTCTAAGTGATAGGGGGAACTTCCTGGAAGACCTAGAACCTAGAGAAACCATAGTAATCCCTGTAGCCCCACCCCAATTTACATAATCTAAAATCCTGTGTCTAAATTCCCATCCTGTGTTAGTCTAACGTACTGTGCTTTGACTGGAAATGCTTGCTCGCCATTGCCCACTTCCGGCTTCTACTGTACTCTCTCCTCAGCTCTTATTTATTTTTGCTTTTGGGAGACAGGGTCCTTCTGTGTGGCCCTGGCTGTCCTGAACTCACTTTGTAGACCATGTGGTCTCGAACTCACAGAGATCCACCTGCCTCTGCCTCTCAGGTGCTGGGATTAAAGGTGCGCGCCACACCTCCTGATCCCCCCTCAGTACATTATTAATGGCATCCCTTTTCCTGAGGACCCCACCTCTTTCCAGGGTTCCTTCCAAATTCAGATCTGGATTCTGCCCGCCTTCTGCGCGCTGTCCCTACAGTTTCCAGGTTTAGAGCCAACTAACTGCAGCCCAGACTGAGACACAGCCTCCCAGCATCAACACCGGTACAGCCCATGTGTGGGCTCTGGTCCTCACCGAGTGAGACCCAACCTGTTCTGTCTCCCGGTTCAGTTCTTTTCTGTTCAGCCTTTGGGAACCAGTGTTGAAGGGGCCATTCCTTCCTCACTGTAGGGCTAGCATCTCCAAGGGTCTTGTGCACCCACCGAAGTCCACCGTGAACAATCCCTTCCCAGTCAACTTCCTCAGAACGGCCCAGCTGCCCTCTCAGCTGCAAACGACCCTGTGGACGCCAGCCTGTAGCCTGGGAGTCACCTGAGCTGGACAGTGGCATGCTCCCGTGGTCCTCGGGGAGTGGACGGGAGTGTGCCCCCGTGGTCCTCGGGGAGTGGGCAGTGGCGTGCCCCCGTGGTCCTCAGGGAGTGAACAGGGGTGTGCCCCAGCCTCGGGAAGTGGACAGGAGTGTCCTCCAGTGGTCCTCCCAGGGAGTGGGCAGTGGCGTGTCCCAGTGGTCCTCGGGGAGTGGACAGGGGTGTGTCCCAGTGGTCCTCCCGGGGAGTGGGCAGGGGAGTGCCCCAGTGGTCCTCCCAGGGAGTGGGCAGGGGTGTGCCCCAGTGGCCCTCGGGGAGAGTGGGCAGGGGTGGGCCCCAGTGGCCCTCCCGGAGTGTGGACAGTGGTTCAGGCCGCCCAGGTCCAGCAGGCCGCAGGGAGGGTGTGAAGAAGGCCCGCCCTCTGGCCTGACGCAAGGCATGCTGGGAGGCCGCACTTCCTCTCAGGGGCCTCTAGAAACCACAGGATCGGGCAGCGCCCCCGCAGCCGGCAGGATGGCCGAGGGCAAGGCTGGTGGAGCCGCTGGCCTCTTCGCCAAACAGGTGCAGAAGAAGTTCAGCAGGGCCCAGGAGAAGGTAGGAGCCCGGCCTCAGCAGGGCGCCCGGGTCTGGGCTGAGGAGGAAGGGTCCTGTTGTCTGGAAACTGAGCGGGGAGTGAGCGTCCATGGACACTGGCCGATGTGGGAGAGAAGGAAGCAGCTGAGGAGACAGCTGTTGCTCAGGAGCCTTCTGCAGCCCTCAGCCTGACCCAGAAAAGACAGCAGGAAGGAACAAGTGGTAGTGGCCACCTGTGTCGCAGATTTTGACCTGGCCTTAAAGCAAGGAGGGTGTTTCACAGATGATGAATTAATTGGAGGTTCTTGCCCCCACAGTAAGTGACAGCGGCTGTGTTGCCAGTGAGTCGCCCCGCGCCGAGGACTAGAATAATCTACACAGTTCTCCTCACACCTGAGTGATGTTTAAACTGGTATACACGAAGCCAGTGGGCAAGAGCATAGAAAACCCATGGCTTCCTAGGCTGTACGCTGAGTTCAAGACCAGCCTGAGCTACAAAAGACTCTCTGTTGGGGTGAGGAGGAGCTGTGCACAGTAGCGAGTCCCTGCATCTTATGCCTTTCCTTGGGCCTTGCCGGTGATTCAAGGCCTCTGCGTGTGCTTCCTTAAACTGACATGTAACATGCCACCATTCATGCAGATTATGGGGACAGCCGGGCATGGTGGCACAGACCTTTAATTCCAGCACTCAGAGGCAGTGGCAGGCAGATCTCTGTGAGTTCAAGGTCATCCTGGTCTACAGCCAGGACTATGTGGAGAGATGCTGCCTAAAAAAGAAAAGAAAAGATTGTGAGGCTACTTTTCGCAATTTCTTGTTTGTTTTTTGAGAAAGGGTCTGAAATTGTAGCCCAGGCTGGTCTAGAATTCATGTTGCTCATCCTGCAACCCCAGTCTTCAAAGTTGCTGGGGTCGCAAGCTGAGCCGCCATTCTCACCGCTCTTCAGTTTGGGTGTTTCTGTTTTGTTTTTTTGAGACAGACTTTCTTGTACCCCTAAACTCACTATGATTTTGAATTTCCCAGCCCCCTGCCTCCCTCTAGCTCCCAAGTACTGGGGTTACAGGCATGTGCCAACACAGCTTATAGATGCTGGGGGTTGCACCCAGAGCTTTTTGTGAGCA
Source organism: Myodes glareolus (assembly GCF_982192425.1). Taxonomy (NCBI): domain Eukaryota; kingdom Metazoa; phylum Chordata; class Mammalia; order Rodentia; family Cricetidae; genus Myodes; species Myodes glareolus. Next base: position 63,663,646 of record NC_142044.1, read on the forward strand.
AACCAAACACCCTGCGAGCTGAGTTCTATCCCAGCCCTTTCCCTTCACATTTTAAAGGTATTTTGATTTTACCATCTGGAGTGTTTTCTGTGCTAGACATCTGATAGATTCTAACCAGACATCTGATAGATTTGAGCACAGTGCTTGTGGGAGGGTCTAGTTACAAATAGGGTGACGGGAGCTCTCCTAGAGAAAGCTACACTGTGCAAAGCTAACAAAAGATAAAACCAAAAATCCTGCTCCATTAAGAGCTGGCGAATATGGCTCAGTGTTAGAGCACTTCCCTAGCGAGTAGGATCCTGGGCACCACAAAAGAGAAAAAATTTAAATTAAAGCCCCAGATACATCAGGTGCGTTTGCCAGGCTTCCTCTGGCCCATTGTCAGCACGATACCCTTGGATTTAGAGCTCTTTGTCTCCTTTAAACCTAGGCCCCCAACCTTCCATACATAATGTTCTGTCTTTGGCTTTTGGTCTCTCATCTATAAAATGGGAAGGTTGGTTTTCTCTATGAAACTCTATCTACCAAGACTCAGTTAAAAACAGAAGGTGACTCTGAACTTCAGAATCAAGCATTTCCTACATAGTTAGCACACTGTTCTTCCTGTCCTGGACCCTGGCAAGATAGGGAGAGGCACAAACTCACGTCTTCCCTGAGACCTCACAGCTAGACTGCACCTGAGAGGGGAGCTTGTGAGGTCATGGCTGGCTTAGGTGGACCCTGGTCTTAAAGGAGAAAGGGCCCGATGGGGAGAGCTAGAGACCTTGAGTCTTGGGAAGTTACTGAGAGAGAGCAAGATAACTCTCTCTTTAGAGAGAGAGAGAGAGCCAGTGAAGCAGACACTCTGGCTGACGAGGTGGCTCTAAGCTAAGTCTGATGGCCCCTCTGCCATCTGTGTGGCCCCAACCCTGCAGAGCCTGTCTGTGAAGGAGCTGATGGAAGGGGAAACGCTTTTACATAGGGCTCACGCTCCTCTGAAGGGGGAAGGCCTGCTGACTATTAAACACAATAGAAGAAAACATCCTTCCAGTTGTTTTCCAGTTCCCCCCGAATGCAGCACGAGCTGTATTTGTACAGTATGATCCATCCTCACATTGAGTCAACTGCTTCCCTGTGTGTGGTTTCTCTGTGGCCAACTGCTCAGTTCTCCCCGGAGCAAGGGCATTTTTAAAAACCACTCCTATGTTGTTCTTTTCTCTGTTAACATTTATTCAGCTTATATCCCCAAGAGTTTAATTTGTCAAATATTTGCAATAGATTCTTTTGTTCAGGGGGCTGACTAGGGAATTAAGAGGTGAATTAGAGGCACTCTTGTCTGCCGGAAGCTTCTAATCTACTTGTTTGCCTAAGATATGCACATCTGTGGGAACTTAGAGGGCAGAAGGATTGAGTGGAAGGTTTTCTAATAGTAGCTGAGTTTAAAATGGGAACTGTGGGTGGTCAGTAGTCCCTGCTCCACTCCTGTGAGTGTGAGAGCACCTTCCAGCTGAGGAAGGCTAGCATTGGCATGACCTGAGCTGTCAACCACTTTAGGCAGAATAGTGAGCAATGCAGCTGGAGCAGGAGAGTGGTGGGAGAGGAGCCTGAAAAACACAGGGCCTCTTAGGGAGAGCCTCCGGCTAGCGTGTGTCTGCTCACTTTCCTCAGAGTGTTCTTAGGGAGAGCCTCTGGCTAGCGTGTGTCTGCACACTTTCCTCAGAGTGCGGCAGATCCTTGCAGCCAAGACAAAGTCTGATAGCACTGCATACTGTCATTTAGCATTGGTTCCTACTCACACCACCTAAAATACAGGGGGCAGGGCTTCCTGGGGAGTTGGCTGTGGAGTTTTAAAGGTGTGTCCCTCCCACTCTACACAAAGGTTAGAAGACTAGGTCAGGTGATCCTGGAACACACTCCACCCACACTCACAAAGTGTCGCCATCTTGCCTCGTTTACTCGCTAGCCCTTACTTCAGCTCTCCAAGTATCTGAATTCTAACTTGTCAGCTGCCTGGCCAGACTAACTGGCAGAATTCTCAGGGCAGGATTTTAGGGATTGGTATCGTTAGCTTTCATTAGGAGTTGATCATAAAGTAGAATTTAGCCAGGTATAGTAGTATACACCTATAATCCCAGCCCTCAACAGGCTGGGACTGTTAGTTTGAGGCTAGCCTGGGCTACAAAGTGAGACTCTGTCTCAAACACTCAGACAGACACACACAGAGATTTCTCTTTCAGCAGACGTCTGCTGCATGTATGCACATCTTGTTCCGGCAAGGCTCTAAGAACGCCTCCAGTGCGGTCTGCGGCCCAGCACAGGCACCAGTTTCTGTAGCAACAAGTGACTTCAGGCCTAGAGAGATGATAAATATTTCCAGGTTATCTCTTTCGCCTTCTCCATTTAAGAGTTAATGGTGGGTCTATGGCCACACCGCCCTGAACACGCCCAGTCCCATCTGATCTAGTAAACTAAGCAGGATTCTTCCTGGTCAGTGCTTGGATGGGAGACTGCCTGGGAATACCAGGTGTTGTCTGTGTGACTGAGGCTATCCTAGAACTCACTCCATAGGCTAGGTTGGCCTTGAACTCAGAGATTCCCTCCCTCTCTGCCTCCCAAGTGCTGGAATTAAAGGTGGGAAGATTCTCAGCCTTCATACCCCATGAAACCTTATAGACTCGAGCCTTTAGTTGTCCTCTGCATTGGCTCTAAGCTGAGTTTTCTTGATTTCCACCCCCGCCTAAGAAATATTAAGTGGGCAAAGGAAGGGAGGAGTAGCGAGAAGGAAGTGAGAACCATGCCTACCACCACCAAGGTGGTTTTGCAACTTTCTGTTGTTGGGGAGGGGAAGGGTGCAGGGAGGGAGGAGTGATGAGTGAGGTGAGGTTAGAGACAAACAAAGACAGACACGCTGGAAGAAAAGGAAACACCTGCTATTATAGGCAAGGAAACAAAACTAGACCCAGCTACTGGGCATGGTGGTGGCGCCTTTAATCCCAGAACTCTGGAGGCACGCAGCAGATAGATCTCTGTGAGTTCAGATCTCTGAGTTTGAGACCAGCTTAATCTACATAGTGAGTTCTAGGACAGCCAGGCCTACATTAGTGAGACACTCTCAAAAAGATTAGAAAAAAAAAAAAACAGCAACAAAAACAAAACTAGACACAGCAGGCAGCTAGAGAAAACAGTCTATATACATAGTCTCTTTTAATCCCGCAGTAGCTTCAAGACAAAAGTATCTTTCACTGTGTATCCCTGGGCAGAACTATCTTATAGCCAGTCAACAGAAAGGCCACGGTATGAGTTACTATGTGGCTGCAGAAGCCTTGGTCTTAATCACCATGGAGAGAGCATGAGATGTGAGAGGCATTGAACTATTCCTCTCGCCATAAGACTGCAGACGTGGGTCAGGGTGTGCCAGAGCCTTCTGCACAGGCCTAGGCACACATCTCTGTGATTCAGATTTCTTTATAATGAGATCCTAGTTGACCAATCTCATTTCACTCCCTGCCACTCCCCAAATACACCCTGAATGAGACACACCCTCCCAGAAGGCTGCAAGAAGTTGCACACACCTAGATTTGTTGGTCAGAAATCCTTTCCCCTCCATGTTTATACTGTTCCAGTCTAGCAAAAGCCCTGTCTCCAGGCCCCCCCATGCACCGCCGTGGTCTCAGTCTGGCAAAGCCCCACATCCAGGCCCAGCCGTGCACCGCCGTGGTCTCAGTCTAGCAAAGCCCCACATCCACATCCAGGCCCAGCCGTGCACCGCCGTGGTCTCAGTCTAGCAAAGCCCCACATCCACATCCAGGCCCAGCCGTGCACCGCCGTGGTCTCAGTCTAGCAAAGCCCCACATCCACATCCAGTAGGAATCGCCTCCTTCCTACTAAAGTGACTAACTGGCCTCTTGCTGGATTCTGAGCTATAGAAAAAAGCAGAGTAAGTATCGAGGAGTGGAGATTTAGAAAAAAAAAACAGACGAATACAAAAAAAATTAAATAATAATAGAAAATCACGAAAATACCAAAGTGTCAAACACTTAGGAGTGAGTTATGAACTTGATTAATAGAATAAAGCAGGTAGAGATTAGTGTGAGAAAGGACTGAGCTGATGTTTTTTTATTTATCTATATTTGTTTTATAGTTGCATAGCAGACAAAGTAGAGAAGTCATTAGGGTATTCTAGAAAGGGAATGAAGTCTCTAACAACTAATAGTGGAGATTTCCAGAAATCTTAAAACAAACCAACAAAATAATAATAAAATATTAATAATAATAATAAATAATAAAAATAATAAAATGGTTGCGTAGTAAAGGCTGCCGAGAGCTGAAGCTTATGGAAGTACAGAGCACTAGGAACTGTCTCTATGCTGAAACTGCCAGTGGTGCCTCATGGTCACTATTACCTATTGGACACATCATGGGTGTCTAATGATGGGAGCAGAGGAATGAAGATCTATTAGAGGAACTGAAGCAGCGTTGTCAAGACCTATTGCAGAAGGACGAAGAAGAAAACAGTAAAGGCCGGGCCTCAGGCTGTGCCAATAAAACCAGAAAGAATAGGGTGGCACGGTGGGGGTTGGTGAGGAGGAAGAGGCAGAAGTCGAAAGTCCAAGATGGGGCTTTCAGAAGATTTGGTTCTTTCTTTTTTCATCGATCTAGCTATTGGGTATGTATGCAAGTGTGCATCACACGAGTGGAGGTCAGAGGACAGCTTTTGGGAGTCAGTTCTCTCCTTCCACCACGTGGATCCCAAGGGTCCAAGTCAGGTCATCCTCAGGCACATCCTTTACCCACTGAGCACCGCCCAGCCCCTCGTCCTTTCTTACTTCTCTACAGTCCTCTAAGATCAAGAGTCTTTCCTGTTTCCCATGACCTCTGAGACTGGAGTGACAGTTGACACTCGCGTTTCCTAGTTGGAAGATAGACATGGGTGCCATTCATTTCCAGCTGGGCTTGTATCAGAGTTTCTTAAGGTTTTCCACAGGGCCTTTATGAGGAGAGCCCCTTGCTAATCTCTCTGACTGCATCCATAGAGAAGAAAGGGTAGCAGTGGCTAGAAGAGGGAAACCTAATTTTAAAAAATCTTCATGGCTCACACTTTATTTCCTTCGTGGCTCACAGCATATTTCCTCAGTAATCTTGTTTTGGTGCAATGTCCTCTTCTGTTCCCCTTTAAAAATCAGTTTAAGAGCTGGGTGTGGCAGCACAGACCGTAACCCTAGCTCTTGGGAAGCAGAGGCGGGTGGATCTCCGAGGTTAAGGTCAGCGTGGTCTACAGCATGAGTTCCAGGACAGCCAGGACTACACAGAAGAAACCCTGTCCCAAAAACCAAATGAACTTTAAGGCTGGAGGTGCAGTTCAGTGGGAGAGTGTATGTTTAGCTTGTGCAAGTCTCTGGGTTCAACCCAGCACCAAACCAAACATTCAAAACACCTCGCTCAAATAATGAGAATCCAGAAAGTTACAACTTACTTATCGAGAGAGAGAGAGGAGGCTATGAATGAGAATAAACAGGCAGATCCCCCATACCACGTACCTATCCCCCAGGTGTCCCAGTTTGAGAGCCACAAACCTTGTTTTTGTTAGCTGTGTTACATTCCTGACTCTGCTGAGCTGAGGGGAGACGAGACCTGTAGTTACACCCAATACCAACACTTAAGAGACTTGACCATAACCATACAGGCCTTTTTGTCTTTTATCCCAGGTTCTGCAGAAATTGGGGAAAACTGTAGAAACCAAAGATGAGCGATTTGAACAAAGTGCCAGCAACTTCTACCAACAACAGGTAACCTGGAGGGTGGAGAAGGGCCCAGTGCCGGAAGAGTCTAGCGGGCAGGCGTCTCATCAGCCTGCCGCTCCTTCTGTTCTCTGAAAAGCAACAGAACTTGCCCTTCTGTTGCTGTTGCCCTGTTTAGTCCACAGGGCCTGATCTTCTTTCTCTGCATATTATAGCATTGACGTTAAGAAGACCCTAGCAGCAGGCGTGGTGGCTCGCATGGGCTTACCTCAGCACACAGACAGCTGACGCTCCTTATGATACACAAGTTATTTGCGTAAACAAACATCTCATGGCAGTGCAGTTCCGACACTATTGAATATCAGGTCAAATGTCACAGGCCAGGAACACAAGACTGCTGGGACCACACCAGACACCAGCAGCCGTTTGTATCCCCGCCTCATTTATTTCCATGTAAAACATATATTCATGACTACAGATCAGAAAGTATATTCAGGAAAAATGAAACGGGAATAGGTGTGATCACTCATGCCTATGATCTCAGCCCTGGGGAGTCTGGAACAGGAAGGGCACTTTTCAGCACCAAATGTTAAGTTTAAATTCTGGTTACTGGGAATCTGATGCCGCTGATGTAATAAACCAATCAAACCAAATCAGTAAACCCAGGTTTATTCTGAGCACAGCATTCCTGGGTGGTCCCAGGGGAGGCTGACGAAACCACAAGGGAAAACCACGAGGTAGAGGCCAGCTTTTAATACCCTCTGGGATGGAGCCGCCAATGACTGACTTTCTCAGGGGCAGAGTCTGGACTGAGGCAGCTCCAGGGAGGGGGCATAGGAAGGCATCTCCACCCGAACTGTCACAAGTTCAAGACCAGCCTGAGATACAAAAACATAAACATAAAGCTGGAGAAATTCAGCTCTAGAGGCCACAGGGTAGAGGCAGAGAGCTGATTCCTACAAGTTGTCCTTGGATCTTCACGTGTTTTCCTTGGCTCTGACCTGCCCACATGTGCATACAGAAAGACACACACACACACACACACACACACACACACACACACACATGAGTGTGCACACACACACATAAAATAAAAAGAAAAAGAAAATGATTTTTAGAACAATAATGATTCTGTAAGGTTATATCCATTCTTGTTTCATATCCTACAATTGCTGTGATACCTGTGTGTATAAGACTTAATATATCTATTATAATTGTGAAGTTTCTAAGATTATTTTATGGTTGTTTCTTCTTGGGGTTGGATTATAACAGAATCTTCTTTGTTTTTTGACCCTGGTTGACCTGGTACTTACCATGCATCCCAGGCCAGGTGCTGGAGATGGAGCCCTGTCCTCTGGGAAGAACAGCTAGTTCTCTTTCCCTGAGGATCTCCGGTCCTCCTGCCTGAGGCTTGTCCTTTGAGAGCACAGCTTGTCCACAGTCACCTACAATTTATGTCTTGCTGGCTGTTTTGTTGTTGTTGCTTTGGGTTTTGTTGTTGTTTTTGTTTCATTTTGTTTTTTGAGACAGATTTTTCTCTCAATAGCCCTGGTTATCCTGGAACTCCACTGTGTAGACCAGGCTGGCCTCAAACTCCAGAGATCCACCTGCCTCTGCCTCCCAAGTGCTGGGATTAAAGGTGTGCGCCACCCTACCCGGCTTTTTACTGACTATTGAATGTGTTCAGTTGTCTGTGTTTTCTGTTTTCTGTAGATGTATAGATGTAGAAGCTTGATTAGATTTAGGTTTTCATTTTTGTTTGGTAGCAATACTACTCATAGGCATCATTAACTGCTACCATCAGGAGTCCCACCATGTCTGCTTGTCTCCTTTAACGTGGGGTAGGAATAGTTCTGAGTCACTAATGGCAAAGGAATCAGCTCTTCACTTTCAACATTTAAAGTTTATTCTTTGACAGTTTCACACATTTGATCATTTCACCCCCTCCCCATGCATTTCAATCCCGTATCAGCTGTCACTCTCAGGTGCCATTTGCCTGGGTTCTAGAGTGGGCTCCATCACTTTGTTTTGAGACAGTATCTTATGAAGCCCATGCTGGTCTTGAACTCACTGGGTAGCTGAGGAGAGCCTCGATCCTCGTGCTTCCACCTCCTGGATTCTGGGTTATAGGTATGCACCACCACAGTGTGCCGGCATGGTGCCGAGCTCAGGCCCTGGGCGCTGTGCACACCTGCCAAGCGCTCCCTCACATGCCCTCTGTAAGTTTTGTCTCTGTGCGGCTCTCCTCGCCTCCCTCCTTCACCATACAGGAAAAGATGTTTTCCCTCTGGAAGCTCTGCAGTCTTTTCCTTGTGGTATGGACAGCACTTGCTCAAGGCTTGGTTGTGCCATCTCCTGTTGTTCTGCTGGTGTCTGGGAGCCCCCACCCAGGACATTCCATCCTCAGTCTCTCCTTCCCCAGTCTGTTGGGATCCAGTGCTGCATCTGCTGACTGCTCTGGTCACGCTTCACAGAGAGTGGCTCATTAACTGAGGGTGCTGTCTCTGTAAGGGGTGGATAGAACGAACTCAGGCTCTTTATGGCAATGCCGAGAACTTGGCAAAGTTTCAGAGGGCAGAAGTGATGAAATCAGCAGATCTGGAGATAGAAGTGGCTTTTCCCCTGCATTTATAGACTGGGGAACTGAAGCTGGAGAAGTAGGGGAACCTGCCAGTTGAGAGTAGAGCCAGCACACCAGCCAGCCAGCCAAGTGAGAAGCTGGCGTCAGGAAATTAGGTGCTGGGTTATTTAGCCTAGACATGGCAGGGGTGGGTAGATGGGTCTGAAAAATGAAATGGTGCCCGGTACTAGTCCTATCGTCCCAAAGCCCACTTCCCCCACCATTACCGCATCCATGGCCACTCCCATACTTTATCTCTTCAAAAGAAAGAACAAAGGTGTAAAGAAAGAATGGAGTGTGGGCCTGGAGAGATGGCCCAGTGTGTAAGGGAAGACTGGGATGTGGTTGACAGCATGCACACTTTTTGCAGAGCACCCAACTTCCATTCCCAGCACTCTCAACAGACAGCTCATGACATTCTGTGACCAGACCTGCCACCTGCTGCTGAGCTCCTGAGGACAGAAAGGGTGTAAGGTACCCAGAGCTGGAGTAATAGGAAGTTGTGAACTGCCTGCCCTGGGAGCTGTGAATGGAATGCAGGTTGTTGGGAAGAATAATGCATGCTCTTAACCTAACCACTTGGCCATCTAGTCAACCCAGTTGAATCAGTCAGATTGTTTTGAAATCAAGTTTTCATGATGAAGTGAAAAGTTTAAGTCCCATTGTTTTCTTTCAAAAAGAATGTTAAATCTCCATTAAACTTTTGAAAAGTTTTTTTTGGTTTTTGAGACAAGATTTCTGTCCTAGAAACCTTTCTGTAGACCAGGCTGACCTTGAACTCACAGAGATCTGCCTATCTCTGCTTTCTGAGTGCTGGGACTAAAGGCGTGCATTAGCATTGCCCAGCAGATTTTTATTTTTATTTATGTGTATGCATGTGTATCTGTGAATATGCACATGCATGTCCAGGTGCTCCGGAGGTGTTGGGTCCTGGAGCTGGAGCTACAGGTAAGCACTGGGAACTGAATTCAGTCCTCTGCAAGAGCAGTAACTGATCTTAAATGTTGCACTATCTTCCAGCCCTTTACTGATTTTTGTAACTTCAACAACTCTTCCAAAGCCCTTAAAATCTTGATTATTGAGCTGACAGGACAGCTCTGTGAGAAAAGGCACTTGCTGCCAAGCTTGATGTAAGTTCAGTCACCAGAACGCACATGGCAAAGAGAACCAGTTTCTGCCATTGTTCTCTGACCTCCGTATGTATGCAGTTATTAGATAGAAATTTCCATTTTTTCCTGTTATCTTTTAATTTAAAAGTTCACTAGCCTTTCTAGTAATGAACGAGTTCACAGCAAGTATTTCCTGGTGAATTGCACAGCATCTTTTAGGTTTCAAATACTCTGTTCCCTGAGCCGCTTCCTTCTGGCCCTTGAGCTGACCTGCAACATTCCTTTGAAGTGGGTGGGTCACACCTTAGCTCTCTCCCACACTCCTGAAGTAAGGCTCCAAATGTCAACCACCTGGCCTCTCACTTCCTCTCCACCCCATCCCAGAAACTGGGGTTTACCCACACAGGAGAGACAGGAGTGAGGGGAGGGAGGCTGTAAACAGTGCAGTGAGGAATAATTGAGGAGACCTCTGAGGAAGACAGCTTTGGTGACAGGAACATAAGGTTTGTCCTCAAGTCAGTATGGAGGAAAAGTTAGATCCCAAGCTGGAAGACTCGATGCCCTGAGGGTGGTATCCAGAACCCATGTTAGGAAAGCAAATCTGAATGCCGTGCCGCATGTCTGTAATTCAGCAACCGAGGCAGGCTTTCTCTGTGTAGCCTTGACTGTCTTGGAACTCACTCTGTAGATCAGGCTGGCCTCGAACTCACAGAGACCATCTGTCTCCACCTCCTGAGTGCTGAAATTAAAGGTATGTGCCACTACTGCCTGGCTAATGGCAACACTCTTAAGGTGAGCCTGAGTGTGTACTGGGGCAGAAACAAGAGAGGCCTCACCTAAATAAAGCAGGTGAGAACACACTCCCAAAAGTTACTCTCTGATCTCCACATGTGTGTCATGGCACATGCGTGACACTCACACTTCACAAGACACTCATGTACATAGTAATAAAGAATTAAAAAAAAAATCCTGGGGCTGGAGAGATGACTCAGCAGTTAAGAGCACTTGCTGCTCTGCAGAAGACTGGGTTTGGGTCCCAGCACCCACATGACCACTCAACCATCTTCTGTTCAGTACCAAGGAATTCAACACCGTCTTCTGTCATCTTTGGACATAGGCAGTACATATACATACAAGCAAGCAAGACACTAATATACATACAAATGTTTTAAAGATTCCCTGTACGGATACAGCAGGGTAGTAGCCTTCTATTTCAGCGCTGTTTAACATGAAAAGCCCTGTGTGGGGCATGGTTACTGGCTTCTGTTTCCTGGAAGTACTTAAGAAGCAGAGAATAGGACTGAGAGATGGCTCAGTGCTTAGGAACGTGTACCACTCTTCTAGAAGACCTGAGCTCAGTTCCCAGCATCCATGTCTGCTGGCTCACAACTTCCTGTAACTCCAGGTAGACCAAACTCCTCTGGCCTCTTTTGGCACCTGCAAGTTTGCACTCAGAAAGGCAGACAGACTATTAAAAAGACTAAAAATGAAACATTTAAAGAAAAAGAAGCAGAAGCAGAGAACATCTATCATTTATGAAGCTGAGACAGGGCATTGTTGCAAGTTCAAGGCAGCATGGACTAAGTAAGAGGACAGATTTTGTCATTAATCAGTGACGAAGCAGAGGCCGCAACAGACGTCATGACTGTAGTTCATTCTCTGGCTCCGCTTCTCTTTAAGAAAGAGACAGAGATGAGAGAGGAGAGAAGAAAGGGGGCAGGGAGAGAAAGAATTCAGACACCAGAGCTGAGGTAGAAGCACACAGAGGTCGGATGGGCTCAGTGCACAGGAGGAGAGGAGATCAACTGGACTCCTTGGAGTAGGAGCGGTGGGTGGGGGCAGGTCGAGTGAAGATGGGGGAAGACTGCATGGGAGGCAGGAAATGTCTGTGTGAAGGTTCAGAGGGGAAAGGGGCTGTGGTACAGACGGCAGCGAGGATCACACAGACAGTCACCTGCAGGGCCCTCATTCCAGGGCTTAGGTATAGGCTCTTGTGCACTAGAAGAGAGAAAAAGCAGAAGGCAGAAAATATGCAATGGGGGCGTCCACTATTCCAGCTCATACAGTGACCCCAAAGAGACAACCTGTAGCTTGCTGGCAGAGTGAAATTCCAGGCGTGAGCTTTGTCTTTACTGAATTTTCCAAGGCCAACCTCTTCAGCACCCTCCAAACAGACCTTGTTAGTTACCAAAGCCATTCTCTGCTTCCAGGCAGAAGGCTACAAGCTGTACAAGGACCTGAAGAGCTTCCTTAGTGCAGTCAAAGGTGGGTATCAGCCTGGGAGGACACGGGCTGGGCGGGCTGGGCGGGCTGCGGTGGGCAGAGCAGCCTGTCCCAGGGTTCCCAGTGCTCAGCTGCCCTTGACCCCTGAAACTCTTGAGGGCCCCAGTAACTTCCTATTGCAGCCCCACCCAGCTTCTCTTACTGAGAACTCATCCTTGTGGCTTGTCACCGTGGGATTACATCATCGCTTTTTGAGACACTTGGTGGTAGGACTGAGTTCTCTCCTTTCAGTGATGCATGAAAGTTCAAAGAGAGTGTCAGAGACCCTGCAGGAGGTCTACAGCAGTGACTGGGACGGTCATGAGGAGCTGAAGGCCATCGTGGGGGTAAGGGCAGCTTGGGCATGACTCTGCCTTGGGGTGCACTCCCATCTCCCATCTCCCTCAGCTGAGCCTCTGTATCCTGGAAAACAGAAAAGGGCCAGTTCATTCTCTGTTACAGAGCTCCACCTCTAAGCAACAGGATTGCAGCTGGTTCTACCTTCTTTCCTCCTGTAAGGTCACAGAAACGCCCCCTCCTTGATGATGGGCTATTTATGAGAAACAGCCACATACAGTTAGCTGTTCACTCGTGCGGATGTCCTCTGAGCTTGGGGCCAGGGGCCTTGCTCTTCACCCCCTGGGTGCAGTTCTGTAGACAGAGCCCATGTCTCTTCTTGAGAATCTGACATGATCTTCTAACTGTGGTGCTACAGTAGAGCTCTCTGCAGAGAGAGTATGGGGGTTTCTCTGGTAGATGCTTGTAGACATAGGGTACTCACCACCCTCTGTCTGGATCCCACAGAACAACGATCTCCTTTGGGAAGACTATGAAGAGAAACTGGCCGACCAGGCTTTGAGGACCATGGAAAACTATGTGGCCCAGTTCAGCGAGGTGAAGGTAACTCAGTCCGCTGGGTTGGGGGCAGACCACACTAGCTAGATCATCTGCTAATTTACATCAGCTAGTAAACATCAGGTTTACATTGTAAGCAGCACTCGAGCCCGTGGTTAGACGTGGAGCGAGGTAGATGAGAGGTTAGGCTGACAGAGGTGCAGTGAGGTGTTTACACTTAGATGTCAGTGAATTACACTTTGTGCTCAATTGATGAGTGAACCAGATCCAACTAGGTCAAAGCATCCATCTCTCTTTTACCTGAAAACTTGTTTTTATTATATTCAGTTATGTTTGTGCACATGTGTTTGAGTGGGGCATGTGCACATGGGTACAGTGCCCCTGGAGGTCAAAGGTGTTGGGTCCCCTGGAGCTGGAGTTACAAGTGGTTGTGAGCTACCTGACATGGGTGCTGGAAACTGAATTTGGGTCCTCTAGAATAGAAGAACCCTCCTAACTTCTGAACCATCTCTCCAGCCCCAAAGCATCCATTTCTTTTATTTTCTTTAAACAGAATCTTGCTATGTAGTCCAGGCTAGCCTGAAAGTTGCCATCCTCCTACCTCAGCCTTCTGAGTTCTGAGATTACAGGGGTGTGTCACTATGCCTGGGCTTCCCTTCTAGATGGGAGAAACAGCTAATAGAGCTAAAGATGTCCATTGTATAGGAAGAAACTTAGAGACGTCTTGACATATCTTCAAATACTTGAAGTTCTGTCAGGTGAAAAGAACCTAGCCTGTCCCAAAGTGTTCTAGAAAGCCAAATTCGAATTTTAAAAAAATTAATTATTTAAAAATATTTTTTGTTGCTGGGTAGTGGTGGCACACACCTTTAATGCCAGCACATGGGAGACAGAGGCAGGAGGATCTCTGTGAGGCCAGCCTGGTCTACAAAGTGAGTTTTTTTTAAAAAAAAAAACAAAAACAAAACCAAAAAAATCCAACCAAACCAAAACTAAAAAAATTTTAAAATATTTTTTGTTATTTTTATTTCTATGTATGTGTACCTGTGTGTCACATGTGTGTGGGTGCCCACAAAAGCCAGAAGAAGGTGTTGGATCCCTGGTGCTGCAATTGCAGGTGGTTGTGAGCCACCTGACATCGGCGCTGGGAGCCAAACTTGGGTCCTCTGTGAGACTCGCTTTTGCTTAACTTCTAAGTCATTTCACCAACCACTCTAAAAAAAAAAAAAAAACTATTACATTATTCATGTATTTGCTGGGCGTGTATGTATGTTTGTGCATGTATGTTCACAGTGTGTGTACGACAGCACGGCAGTGAGTCAGAGGACTACTTGGGGAGACCACTGTCTGGTTGCCACACTGTCCGTCTCGGAGACGGGACCCACTTGGCTGTCAGAGGCCAGCACCTTCAGGCGCTGGAGCATTTCTGGCCTCAGAAGGAGGGCTGTTATTCATCCCACTTGGTTTATTAATCATCTACTCTGCTAGCCCTGTGCTGCTTGTGGACTGAGGAAGCCACCATGGGCTTCCAAATAAGCTTCAGCTCTTCAGAACATAGGAGAAGCACTCCGAGGTAGTTTTATGCTGTGTGGCTAAGCAGAAGCTGAATTATATCACTGGTGGTTTTCTCTGTTTGTTTGGTTTGTTGTTGTTGTGTGTGTTGTTGTGACAGGGTCCTACTGTGTAGCCGTCTTAGGGTTTCTCTCGCTGCAGTGAAACACCATGACAAGTTGGGGAGGGGAGAGTTTATTTGGCTTACACTTCCACATCACAGTTCATCATAGAAGGAAATCAGGGCAGGAACCTGGAGGCAGGAGCTGGTGCAGAGGCCATGGAGAGGTGCTGCTTACTGGCTTGCTCCTCATGCCTTGCTCAGCCTGCTTTCTATAGAACCAGGACCACCAGCCCAGGGATTGCCCCACCCACAGTGACCTGGGCCTTTCCCCATGAATCACTAATTAAGAAAAAAATGCCCAACAGCCAGATCTAATGGTGGCATTTTTTTAAGGTTTCTCATTTCAGATGACTCTAGCTTATGTCAGGTTGACCTAAAAGGAGCCAACAGAGTAGCCCAGGCTGGTCCTGAACTCACAGAGATCTACTTGCTTCTGCCTCTCAAGTGCTAGAATTAAAGTCATGCACCACCACACCTAGCCTTCTCCTTTTTTAAAGATCCATTTACTTATTTTAATTGTGTGTGTGCCTGAGCATGCGCACCACATGAGCGCAGGTGCCTGCACACTAGAAAAAGGAGTCAAATTATCCTAGAACTGGAGTTAGAGGTGGCTGTCAGTCATCTGGTACGCGGAACTGAACCCAGGTCTTCTGCATCTCTCCAGACCCTTGATCTGCTTTCTATCCTGGACAGCACAGAGACATCTCATGCAACCCCATGTTGAAACAGGAGTGTGAACTATGGAAGATCACATTGGCGGGGGAGCTAGGCAGGGTAGGGTCTGCTCCCAGAACAGCTTGTGGTTTTGATGACCACACAAACTCCCTAAGAGTGCTTTGTGCTCAGCGTCTGGTCATAGAGTAATGTTTGTGTAGGGTTGGTGAGGCTGCCAAGATTCAAAAAGAGATGTCCCCCACCCTAGACCACAAGGCTAGTAAGTGGTACATAGGGGCTAAAACCCAGAATCCTGACTTTCAGTTTAGTGGGATGTTCAAGGGCCTTGCTCCTAGAAGCTGAACCAGTTTTAAATCTTAATACAGGTTGCACAATTCAGTGGTAAAATCCAAGAATCTTGTTTCTTTGCTTGGTATTCTATTACCATCCTGGAAAGTGAGTCGCGTCTATACCCTTTCTCATCACCCTGGACTAGGAGAGAATTGCCAAGCGGGGCCGGAAACTGGTTGACTATGATAGTGCCCGACACCACCTGGAGGCCGTGCAGAATGCCAAGAAGAAAGATGAGGCTAAGACTGCCAAGGTAAAAACAAGCAAAAAAACCTGCCCTATCCCCAGAGGTGGCAGGTCAAGATGAGGGCAGGCCTGATGGATTCCTGTGTTCTGGAGGACATTTACCGTGAGGGCAGTCAGAGTCCTGAGGCGGAGGAGGACTCAGGTCTGGGCAGGGAGAGGAGAGGGGGTGAGGGTGACAGAGGCAGCCTCTACCTCTCATCTGTCACGCAGGCAGAAGAAGAGTTCAGCAAAGCCCAGGGTGTGTTTGAAGATCTGAACCAGGAGCTGCTGGAGGAGCTGCCTGTTCTTTACAACAGGTAATGACTGACATCCAGTATGGGCCAGCTGCTTAGGCCGGTGGGGTACAAAGCCACCTGCCGTCCACATATGGTGCCTCATGGAAAGAGCCCTGTAGCCTCAGCACTGCCACTAATTTGCTGTGTGATTAGGCAAGCATCCTTATCTCCCTAGACTTGTGACACAGATAGCCATCCTTGCCCCACCAGCTTTTCTGGGTTGGAGGACCAGGTGGTGTTGGGTAGGCGAGATCTTGTCTAGTAAAGTGCTTTGTCATCCACATTCCATTGCACAGACGTGTGCTTTTAAACCGTCACGGTTCACAGGCGTCTGCACTAACGAATGTGCCAAGGCTTCGTGGTCGACAGAAGTGTTCTAGATTCAAAGCTTCCGCAGTGGAAGAGAAACAGGGACTGAAACTCATTTGCATGTTATTTCATTACACCACGTTCGCTCTCATAAGATTACAGCAGATTGTACTGCTTAGTTTGTCTGTAGCCTTTCTTAAGTCAGAGTCCAGCAGTGTAGCCCAGGGTGCCTTCGACTTTTGATCCTCCCATCTGGACTTCCCACGGGCCAGGATTACAGACATGGCCACCGTGCTAAGATGTTAGGATACAGTTCTTTTTATTGACTGCATTTATGTGACTCCGATTTTTTGTTTGTTTGTTCGTTTTGTTTTGTTTTGGAGACAAGGTTTTTCTATATAACAGCCCTCGCTGTCCTGGAACTCACTTTGTAGACCAGCCTGGCCTCTGCTACCTGCGTGCTGGGATTAAAGATGTGTGCCATCATGCCCCATGTTACTCCAAATTTAAACAAAGTAGAAACACATAGTTTCTTCCTAAGTGCCACGGGGAACCCACCAGAGAGGACTGCTCAAACGGTTTAGCCAGTTGAAAGCCTTTATTCCAGCTGGCTGGGGCCATACCCAGGTATTTGGGGACCAAAGGGTAGCCCTGAGTGTCCAGAATATGGGGTTTTTAAAGGCAGAAACCATGTTCTAGCATCTTGCTCAGCAGGTGCCGGGATGGGGATTTGCAGAAGCAAGCAATTAACAAAAGCAGTTAGCTGGAGGGGGTTTCCACACAAACAGGCTAATGAACAGTTAGCTAGGCCATCCTGACCTCAGGTCAGGATTCTCCATCTAGGAGAGCAGATACTCGTTAAACCTGGAGTGGCTGCAGTAGGAATACAAGATGGAGGAGCCTCTGCATGGTCTTTCCTTGTCACAGATATAAACTTTGCAGATTCGTTTATAGGGGAAATCTGCCAAAATACACACATACATACATAGACTCCATGTATTGCTGAAACAAAAAGAACAGCTCCTTATTTTAATAATTATAATTACACGCCTTATATTCTTATAGTTGTTTAAAAATTCTGCAAAGCAGTTTCTACATTACCACCCCAGAACCCAAAACAGATAACTTTTTTCTTTCTTAAACAGTGCCTCACTGTGTAGCCCTGGCTGGTCTGAAACTCACTCTGTAGACCAGGCTGGCCTTGACCTCAGAGTGCTGGCACACGTCACCACACCCAGCCAGATAACTTCTATGTCAGCCGGGCTAATGCTGTCTCCCCTCCCCTGTCAGCACTCCTGGCCCGGCCGCCATGAGTAGATTCCAGACCCTCTCCATCCAGGAGGCCAGATGCCCTTCTCTGGAGAGCCTGGTTGGTGGGTAGCTGGGCCCTACTTCCCTTACCCACGCTTGTTTGTTTCCCTGTAGTCGTATCGGCTGTTATGTGACCGTCTTCCAAAACATTTCCAACTTGAGAGATGTGTTCTACAGAGAGATGAGCAAGGTGAGAGACTCCTCAGTGGGGTTCTTTAGGGAATCCATGGTGGGCCTTGTCCACACTGTGTCTTTAGGCAGTCATGTTGGGAGCGCAGAGTTTGACTTTTATTGCCTAACGAAATGTTTGTGTTGAGTGCTAGTGAAACACACATCTTGTGCACACTACCAGGGCATCTTCTCCATCTTCCTTAACTGACTGAACGCAAGCTCCAGTTCAGTAAGTGAGTAAGGAGGTGAGGGTGTGCGAGGGACTTGAGGTGACCAGAGCTGCTGCTGGGCAGTGGGGAGAGCAATTGGGCATGGGTCATTGTTTCAGGTGGGTGCTTTAGGACCAGTCTCCATGACAGGCAGCCATAGCACATGACCTCGTGAGGTCTCCTGCTGTGAGATTACAGCATCTGTACTGTTTTCATGTTGTGTTCACAGGGAGCACAGACTCCTTCCCAGTTTCCTGCTAACTTAGGATTTACTTAGTTAATGTTAACCTGAGCTTTCATTCCCTGGGTCACCCAAAACAAGTGACAGCCTCAAGCCAAACCCCACCTTGAGAAAGCTGCCTTTGCTGCCCTCAGGGCACGGCACGATGGACCAAGGAGGAAGGGTATTGGGTGGGGCCAGGCAGTGGCAGTGCTGGAGAGATGAGGAGGTTTGGGTTGGGAGAGCTGATGGGGAGGGGATGGCGGCGGGCCCGGATTTGTCTAGCATCTCTGCTTTCTTCCTGACTCTAGCTGAACCACAGTCTCTATGAAGTGATGAGCAAACTGGAGAAGCAACATTCCAACAAAGTCTTTGTGGTGAAGGGACTGTCGAGGTGAGCCCATGAGACTGCTTGTCTTGTGTCCTGTGTGGACATACTCAGCAGCTTCATCCCACATGCCAGGCCCTGCCTTTTTACTCTAGGTCTTTGCTGTTTACTCTGTGCCCCCATGGAAATTATTTTTCTTTTCTTCAAACATTTCCAATACATTCCTAAAGATGAAGAATGATAAACAATCATATACCTACCACCAAACTTAGGTGACCAGCTGTTGTAACCAGACACAGTGGCACCCCCTGGTCTTGGGAGCATAAGCCAATATAGTCATAAATTTGAGACGATCCTGGCCACATAGTGATGCAGAGTTTCAGGCCAGCCTACGCTACCTTGTCCTGGGGAGTCGGGGTGGAAGGAGAAGGACTGCTTGCTGTAAACATAGCTGATGCGCCCCTGTCTTTCCTCACTTACTCTGTCCCACCTCCGCCAAAGGTGAGCATGTGCTCTGGACCACTGGCTGTCTTCCAGGCCCTAGCTGAGAGTCTCTGCAGCTCTGCATTGCTAGCTCTCCTGAGCGGCCTTTGGTGCTGCCGGAGAGTTCAGGGTTCCAGCTCTGTGACACCCCTGGTGATTCTTTTCCTGCGTTTCAACTCTTTAACCTTCTCTGAAGAAATGATCTACCTAAGGCTTTTGTTGTTACTCTGGATTCCAATCCTATAACTACACTCACGTCAAAATCTGCCCGTCTGCATTGGCTCTTCGGCCACTTCTGTCTGTTGTGTCTTTGTCCTTCGTGTGACCTTCATCCTAGTCAGTGTCCCTCGGAATACGACTGCTCCCGCTGAAGTCTTTAAAATGCATCGGCTCCTTCTGTGAGAAGGTGTGCTGTTGGGTGTTGTGGGTCTGGCAGCACAGGCAGCTCGACCACCCCTGGCGTGTTTTACAGCACGGAGTGATCCAGAAAGCCGTCTCCACAGGCAGTGATGACAGATAAGGAGCTGGGGGAATCCAGCAAGGACACGTCATGGCCTGTGTGTCTGCAAGGCGGCAGTGAGACTGGCCTGTGACCCGAGAGGAATGGGGCTCGTATTTAGGGAGGACTAGAGACGTCAAGAAGAATTACTAACAGTTACTAATGGGTCAATGTAGACCTTCGTAGACATGTTTTCTTTTGTTACAAGAACTCCATTTTCTTTTCTCCAGCACTGAAAGCCGGAGCTCTGTGTCCATTCTCCCCAGATTTATGGTCAGCTCCATTGATGTCCCAGGATGCCAAAGAATAACAGCTCTTTTCTTGTTTCGAGCCTCTAAACTTACTGTCTGCTGGAAAGGCTTAGACTACACAAGCACCCCTTTCAGGATGAGAAGCAAGTGTCTCTCCTCCTCCCGCCCTCCCGCACAGGACACAGCAGGGTTGGGGCAGGTCAGACCACGTGTTTTCAGGGTCTCTGGAGCCACTCTCTGTTTCTTTTCATTCTGCTATGAAGCTGCGATTGTGGTGGAGATGAAATGAACCTCTTCCTTCATTCTTGGTGCGCTTCGCTGACAGGTGTGCCCACTTTCTCACACCGCCTTAAGCTGCTCTCGTCTGTGTGGGTGATAATCCCTGTGGTCATTTAGGTGACAGCCATCCTGTGACCTGTGCCCTGCTGAATCCCACTGTTTTTCTTTCCACAGCAGCAGCAGGCGCTCCTTAGTCATCTCTCCCCCAGTTAGAACTTCTACAGCCTCCAGCCCTGTGACCTCTCCTACCAGCCCCTCGGCTCTCTCTGTGACCAGTGGGAGCGAGTCTGTCTTAGCCTCTGGAGAGGTGCTGGCCTCTGAGGCCGCAGATGAAGAAGAGATATGTGAGAGCAAGGAGTCCTTAAAAGATGAGGAAGTGGAGGAAGGCCAGTCTGAAGCAAGGTCTTCAGAGGGTGAAGAGCCTCTACCAGCCTGCAACGGCCCCACCCAGGCCCCACCGTCTCCTACATCCCAGGAGGAAGCCGCCCTATGCTCCCCAGCTCCATCCCTGGGCAGTGGTCAGACCCTGACAGAGCAGCCTTCCCCCCAACAAGTCGTCATTCGCACCCGAACCGCGAGTGAAGGAGCCAAGCAGAGCAAAAAGGGAGTCTCTATCCAGAGGATGTCGGCACCCCCTAGTCGGCCTCCACCACCCAAAGCCCCTCCAAGCCCCAGGCTTGCCTCAGGCAGTGAGCCCCACAGCCCTCCAGCCTCTGAAGAGGGTTCACCCCGCAGCCCCAGGGATCCCTTAGAAGAAGCCTCTTCCAATCCAGAAGCACCCGAGAAGCCGCTGAGAACCCCTGAGGCCTTAGAAAAGGAAAGCACTGGCAGCCCCAGCCCAGAAGAGCCATGTGCCTCCTCCACTGTGAGCATCATCCAGGCAAGTGAGGCTCTGTTGGGTCTTTTTCTATGTTAATTGATTTGGCTTTCTAAATGTTTTGTGTAGTTCTAGTGTGCTGGTATAGTATCTGTAGACCAGGCTGGCCTCAAACTCACAGAGATCTGCCTGCCTCTGCCTCTGAGTGCTGGGATTAAAGGCATGCATCCCTGAGCCCAGCTTTAATAAAAAATATTTTAATATTGGTTTAAGCATGAGGTTTAAGAGGAACATTCAGACAGTTAAGAATACCCCAGAACTCAGGTGTGAGCTTCTCTGAGAGTTGCTTTTTGTTTGGTTTATGTTTTGTTCTATATAATTTTTTATATTATTTGCATTGGTGTTTTGCCTGCCTGTATGTCTGTGTGAAGGTGTCAGATCTTGGAATCACAGAAGCAGTAAGCTGCCATGTGTGTGCTGGGAATTGAACCCTGGTCCTCTGGAAGAGCAGTCAGTGTTCTTAACTGCTAAGCCACCTCTCCAGCCCTGTGTTTCATTGTTTTAAGACAGAGACTCACTACATAGCCCGGAGTGGCCTAGGACACTAGGGCCCACTGTGTAGAAAGGCAGGCCTCAAAAGCCCAGTGTCCCTGCCTCTCCTCCCGAGCACTGTTGTACAGTGTGCACCACCATACCTGGCTCCTGTTGGGTCTTTGTTCCTTCACTAAAGTCAGAATGCTCCACAGCCAAGACAAGTCGGTATTTCAGGGTCTCCACATTCTTCTAAACCGGCTGGGAATACAGGTCAGTCTGTTAGAGCGTTTGAGTTCCTGCCTGGTGTGCACAAGCGCTGGATAGATCCCCAGTCCAAACAAACAACAAAAACCACCCAACAACACCCTTGGGAACTTTTTCTTAAAACTTGAAATTGTTTTGAAATTTTTTGCTTTGTTTTATTTGAGACAAGGTCTTACTTGGTCTGGAACTTACTATGTAGACCAGGCTAACCTCAACTCAGGAAATTTACCTGTATCTTCTCCTGAGTCCTGGGGTTACAAGTGCACATCACCATGCCCTGTTCTCTTGCCTCGCCTTTTCATTTTAATTGTGCATGTGGATGTGTGTTAGCACACGTGTCATGGCTGGGATGTGTGTGCATGTAGATGTATGTTGGTGCACATGTGTCGTGGCTTGGATGTATGTACATGTAGATGTATGTTGGTGCACATGTGTTGTGGCTTAGATGTGTGTGTACCTGTGGATGTGTGTTGGTACTCATGTGTCATGACTTGGATGTGTGTCCATGTAGATGTACGTTGGTGCACATGTGTCGTGCTTGGATGTGTGTGCATGTGATGTGTATTGGCACACATGTGTCATGGCTTAGATGTGTGTGTGCATGTGGATATGTGTTGGTGTACATGTGTCATACTTGGACGTGTGTGCATGTGGGTGTGTGTTGGTGCACATGTGTCATGCTTGCATGTGTGTACAAGTGGATGTGTGTTGGCAACATGTCATGACTTGGATGTGGATGCATGTGAATGTGTGTTGGCACACATGTGTCATGGCTTAGATATGGAGCTCAGAGGCCACTCACAAAAACCAGTTCTCTCCTTCTTCTATGTGACTTCCAGGGATTGAACCTAGGTCATCATGTTTGGCAACAGGTGCCTGTACTTCCTAAGTTATTTTGCACCCCTCCCCCAACACCGGAACTCACATAGCCTGGCCTCAGACTGCTATACAGCTCAGGGTGACTTTGAGCTCCTGGCCTTCCTGCCTGATTGTGCCACCATCCCCACATTTCCAACAGGGGCAGGAAATATACTTTATAATTCTTGGCTGTGGTAAATAAACCAAAGAAAAGGGCAGCAGATTTCAGGATGTATCTTTGATGACGAGGACCTAAGGGTGGGAATTTATAGAACTCGTAAAGAAAAGGTGTGACCGTTTGATTCTTTGAAACAGTTTCACTGTGTAGCTCTGACTGGCCTGAAACTCATTATATAGCACAGGCTGGCCTTGACTGTGTGGCAGTCTTCCTGCCTCTGCCTCCTAGTTCGGTGACTGCAGCCATGCTACATACCCAGAAGGATGGCCTCTGAAAGGGATGGACAGTCTAGAAAAGGTGAGGTGCTGACTCACCGCAGAGCAAAGTTCTGTTAGGGCCATGGAAATGAAGTTATGTTCTGTTAAAGCTATGGGGTTTAGTTATTTAAAGTGTGTGTGTGTGTGTGTGTGTGTGTGTGTGTGTGTGTGTGTGTGTGTGTGTGTATATACACACATATATATATATATGAATGAGAGAGAGTGTGTGTGTTTTGCCTGTATATTAGTCTGTGCTCTGCTTGTGTGCCAGGGAGGGCATTGGATCCCCTGGAACTGTAGTAACAGATGGTTGGGAGCTACCATGTAGGTACTGAGAGTCAGACCCAGGTCCTCTGGAAGAGCAGCCAGTGCTCTTACCCACTGAGCCGTCTGCCCAGGCCTCTATTCAAATCACAGGGAAAGCTTATCATAACGCAGAGAATGGGGCTGATGGGGGGACGAGCGACTGAACGTGCCTGCTGTGGGACCCACTGTGGAGCGAGAGAACAGACTTCCTCAAGTCACCCGACATGGCACCTGTGTGCTACGCACGGATCCCAGGAAAGGGACGGGAGAGCCTTAGCAGAGTGATGCTGAGTCAAGGCCAGATTGCTCCATATAACAAGATCCTGCCTCAAAAAGTTCAGTCAGGCAAGCAATGAGGAAAATAATCAGAAACAATGTTGGGGAAAGGGAGATGTACAAAGGCTGACAGGGAAACAGAATAGGATGGGCTGCCTTGAAAAATAAGGGACTGGCCAAGTGGTGGTGGTGCACACCTTTAATCCCAGCACTCAGGGGATAGAGGGAGGTGGATCTTGGTGAGGTCAAGGCCAGTCTGTTCTATACAGAGACACCCTCTGTGGCTAAGCCTACACAGAGAAACCCTCTCTCAAAAATCACACATACACACACAGAAGAAAAGAAGAAGAAGAAGAGGAGAAGGAGGAGGAGGAGGAGGAGGAGGAGGAGAAGGAGAAGAAGAAGAAGACGAAGACGAAGACGAAGACGAAGACGAAGACGAAGAAGAAGAAGAAGAAGAAGAAGAAGAAGAAGAAGAAGAAAGAAGAAGAAGAAGAAGAAGAAAAGTAAGAGGAGGAGGAAAGAAGAAAGATAATGGCCTATGGTAGGCGGTCTATAGTCAGGTGCATTGTCGAGAGGGTCACATGAGAAATGAACAGGACTAGGATTCACTCACCAACCACAGTCACCAAGCAAGCCCGTACTATGGTCCAGGCACTTTTCTGGAAAATGGGTTAAGACAGTGAACAGTGATTTGTTACCTAGCGCTTGGTGGCACAGGTTTATAATCCCAGCACTGCAGAGGCAGAGGCAGTAGGACTCGAAGTTTAAGGTCATCCTCAGTCATGTGGTGAGTTTGGAGCCACTCTGGGCTACATGAGACCCTGTCTAAACAAATCGGGTTGGAGAAACATCTCAGCAATTAAAAGCACTTGCTGTATAATCATGAGGACTGGAGTTCAAATCCCTCATCCACATAACAGACTGAGCACAGATGTGACCCATGACCCAGCTCCAGGGGAGGAGAAGTGGGGCATAATGGGAAAATCCCTGAGGCTTCCAACCATACCTTAAAGGGTGAGACTTGGATCTACAGAGAGGCTTTCTGAAGGACAGTGAGTGGCTAGGGAAGGGCTCTGAGACCCTCTCCTGGCTTAACACACGTGCACACACACACACACGCACACACACACGCACGCACACACACACGCACGCACACACACACACACGTGCACACACACATGCACGCACACACATTAAGTGGCAAAGAAAGAACAGAAAGAAACTAGTGAAATTTAGTGGTGATAGAAGATAGGAAGAAATGTTACGAGGGGAAGGCTGTAGGAAATGGGGCCGAAATTGCAATTTTAAAGACTGGGTCAGAGAAGGTGACCAGGGAGGGTTTGTAGTGTGTGTTACTCAGGTGATGCAATCAGACTCAAAATTCATGCATGCCGAGTGACCCGGCCCTCAGAACATGTTCTATGTTAAAGGGCTAAGGTCTTTGTGACAGTTCTTTGATGGTGCTGTCTATGGCTAGTTCCTAACTTCCCCTAAAGAAGGCTCCATGGCAAAGTGCTCGCCGTACAAGCCTGAGGGCCTGAGTTTGGATCCCAGCACCGTGTGAAGCTGGACCTGGTGACGTATGGGAACTGAAGACAGGAAAAGCCCTGGTGCTTGACAGCTACCCAATCTAGCCAAATTAGTGAGTTCCAAGTTCAGAGACCCTGTCTCAAGGAATATGGCAAGGGGGCAGCAAGGCCGCTTAGCAAGTAAAGATGCCTACCACTGAGGCCAGTGACCTGTTAGGTGCCTAGGGTCACGTGGAGGAAGGAGAGAAGCTAGTCCCAGTCCTCTGATCTCCACATACCATGACATGTACACACACACACACACACACACACACACACACACACGTAATTTAAAAAGAAATAAGAAAAAGGTAGAGAGTAATAAAAGGAGACACCCAGCATCAACTCTGGCCTCCACATGCACACACAAACATGTAACTGGAGGTGTCTCTCCTGCCCGCCAATTCCCGAATAACAACTCTGAGGCCTAATATTAATTGCAAACTGTTTGGCCTATTATCTCAGGCTTATTATTAACTAGCTCTTACAACTTAAATTATATTTTACCACAAGGCTCACATCCTGCTTTCCCAGAAGCTGCTGGTGTCTCCCTGACTCCACCTTCTTTTTCCTTCTATCTTTGCTTGGATTTCCTGCCTGGCTCTATTCTGCCTGGCTATTGGCCAAATCAGTTTCTTTATTAACAAATGGTAATAAAACATATTCACAGCATACAGAAGGACATTCCATATCACATACACATGTGTGCTTATACACGCACGCACACAGGCACACAAAAGAAACTGTTAAGCCACCTGCCTTTCCTGATCATTTATGGCTTAGGATCACTCACAAATGAGGGCTGCAGTGTGGTCCTGAAGAATCTCAAAGTGACCAGTAGCCGTTGGAAGACTCCTTCATAGGCAGGAGCCAGCCACAAGGTATGTCCATTGTGGGAACAAAATCCAGAACCAGAGACCTGATTTTCTGGCCAGCAAGTCATGATACCCTACAAGTCTGTAAAAAGGCACAAAAGAAAGCCTGCCTGATGCTCCCGGCTCAGGGAAATGGTGTCAGATCTTTGCCCTTTGGGTCGTCTGTGACCCTCGGGAAATATAAGGCACAGAAGAACTTCCATGGGACATTGGGGGAGCTGAGCGTCTCTCACTGACAGAACTGTTTCTCTCGTAGGACCAAGGCCCTGAGCTTCACCTCTGTTCGGATCCAGGAGAAAACACCATCACAGCACCTGAGCTTCAGAAAGAGGTGAGGAGGTCGGGAGATGCCGCAGACAGTGGAGCGCTTGCCCAGCAAGCAGGAAGCCCTGGGTTCACTCCTCAGTGTCACATAAACTGAGCACAGTGGCACACACCTGTAAGCTCGGTCCTTGGGAGGTGGAGGCGGAAGGGTCAGAAGTTGAAGCCCGCCCTTGGCCAGCTCTATAGCTAGTGTGAGTTCTGGGATCACAGGCAGCCCACAGTACCTGCCCAGAGTCCATGCAGGGTCTCCCCAGCCTGCCTGATCTTGCTTTAAAAAGTGACATTATACAGGATGTACAAACACACACGTACTCACAGACATTATACAGACATTATACAAGATGTACAAAAACATACTTATACATACTCACAGACATTATGCAGGATGTACAAAAACACACTTACACGTACTCACAGACATTATACAAGATGTACAAAAACATACTTATACATACTCACAGACATTATGCAGGATGTACAAAAACACACTTACACATACTCACAGACATTATACAGGATGTACAAAAACACGCTTACACATACTCACAGACACAGTGCAGAACAGTAACTCGGAATGCGAGCCAGAATGGTGTCATGAAATGGAGCCATGAATTGTTTAGCTCCCAAGAAACATCCAAGCAGTTTTCCCAGTAAACGGTACGCATTCCTTAGAGCAGCTGCTGCCAATGTGGTGGGCAGGCTCCTCTGTCCATCTGACCACAGAGGCAGTGACCTGTGCACGGAGCCTGCAGCTCCTCCCTGAGGAATCCCAGCAGCCAGCACCATGGTGCCACCCTCTGCAGAGGCCATCAGCACTGCATGGAATACAATTCAAGAGAAAGTAGAGTTTTTACCCCTCCTGAGTAGGTCAGCATCTGATGCAACCATGTTTACCTCCCAGGTGTTTCCAAGTGAAAACGCAGAACTCTGAAGAGAAACTGCCGGACAGCTAACCCCATCTGCCCACAAAAGTGTCTCGCACAGGGTCAAGGTTACAAGCCAGAGCCACTCCATGTTGTCGGGTAGTGAGATACTCAGTCTCAAAGACCTGTCATTTTTGGAGTCTGAGGAGCAGTCCTGGGGAGAGGGGATCACACTCAGGGAACATTTTACTCAAGATGTGAGCATTAAGGGAAGCAGGGCTGTGATGATGCTAACACAGAAGCATCTATGGGCATGTCCACACATTCTCAGAGGAGGACGTATGTCCAGCTATCTTCTCACTTGGCAAAGACTTAAAGCTGAAAGATTTTCGCATTACTAAATAAAGTGATTTTGACTAAGTGTGGAGTCTTGCCCTGAGCACTGTTTTCTGTTGTAGAAAGGCTGCTCATTCATTCCGGCTGCCCAGACCCCCTAAATAATCGCTGCTTGGCCTATTAGCTCTACCTCCCTTTTTTGATTTGTTTTGTTTTTTCGAGACAGAGTTTCTCTGTGGCTTCGGAGCCTGTCCTGGAACTAACTATTGTAGACCAGGCTGGCCTTGAACTCACAGAGATCCTCCTGCCTCTGCCTCCTGAGTGCTGGGATTAAAGGCGTGTGCCACCACCGCCCGGCTCTTAGCTCTACTTCTTATTGGCTAGCTCTTACACCTTAATTTTACCCGTTTCTATTAATCTGTGTATTGCCACATGGCTGTGGCTTAGTGGCAAAGTTCTGCCCAGCGTCTGCGTCTGTTGGGGGCTACATGGCTTCTCCTTGATTCTCCCTACTCTCTCTGTATCTATCTCTTTCAGCCTGGCTATATTCTGTTAAGCTATTGGCCAAAAGCAGCTTCTTTATTCATTAACCAATAAAAGCAACACATATACATACAGAAGACTTCCCACACCAGTTTTCCACTGTAATGATTTCTGCCCCAGGTTCAGAATGCTTTAGTCATACGTGATCCCTGTCCACCAACCTCCTGGCCAAATGCCTGTCTAAGTACCCCTCCACCCTGGTGCACTCCTGTGAGCAAATACTGTGGGAAAGGACTCTCTTTCAGAGCTGCCCATCTGTGCAGTCCAGTCCTGTGTGAACTGGGGCCTGAGCCAGATGGAAGCCGCTAGAGAACACAGGAGGGGAGGCACAGACATGGTACCATGGTGGGAGTGACATGAAGTGCGGGGTCAGAGTGCTAGTCTGAGCCCTGTCCTTGCTTTCAGTGCGAAATTCTGTGCAAACAGTTACCCAGAAGTCCTTTCTGTCACCATCTACCTTCCTGCTTGCTCTTTCTTTTTTCCTTCCCTTTTGACCTTTTGAAACAGGGTCTCATGTAGCCCAGGTTGACTCTGAACCTCTGATCCTTCTGCCTCCGTCTCCACACGCTAAGACTACAAGTGTGTACTGTGAGAACTGCAGATTAGCAGTGGGTTGCGGGAGGACACGTGGCGAACACCAGTTGTGAGAAATTCCTCGTGGTTAAGCTTGAGAAATGAGCGTGGCAGTGTCACTGCACACAGAAGGAAGCTTATCTGGACCCTCTGCTTGCAAGAAGTGAACAAAATGAAGCAATGGAGGAGACCTTGACAGATGGGCAGTTCATAGTAAGAGCAGCTGGGTGCAGGAAAGATGAGACCAGCCCATGGAATCTTTGGAGGGTTGGGGTCTGCTGCCCAGGCTCAGCTGCGGCTACCTCCTGCCTGGCACCAAGTCCTGTCCAGATCCTCTGGTACACTGGAGAAAGAACCTGGCAGGTTCCTTTTGTACGGTATGCCTGTCCTACTGCAGGGAAATGGGAACCATGACTGCCACTGCCAGGGCCAGGGATGACATGGCATCATGGCGTCTCTAATGACAGGAGGGAAGGGGTGGGGCTGGGAGTTAGGCGGGCCTTTTTCAGAGGACAGTAATTACAAACACCATCACTTTTACTATTATGGTTGAATGGGTATGTACATGGGTGGAGGCTTACCCAACTGTACAGGACTATCATGGACTTTATTATACATGAATTATGTCCTGTGCTATAAACACTAATTCTAGGGGGCCCCAGTCCCCTAACACAGGGACAGGACACAGAATTTGAAATATTGGATTCTCCAGTAGTAGGTGTGACAGTACAGGAGCTGGGGATCTGTGTTTTTATTTGGGAGTGATTTTTTTTTCCATTTTACTTATGTGTATAGTGTATAATCTATCAAAGGGAGAGTCTAGTAACTGAGTTATTTTTTCATCCATCAGGAAAATGCTTCCTTCATCAGTGCCTCCCAAGCCCTTTGATACCCAGAGAGGACTGGGCACAGATGTGCCTGGGTTTCTACATCAGACACCCCTGCAGGGTAGTAAGCAGTCCTTCCTTGCCCTGTGATGAACTTGTGGACATACACAGTGGCCATCAAGCAAGCAGGCACAAACCCGATGGTAAATACAGGGAGTGTCGAAACCATTCCCTGGGCATGCTTTCCTGGACCCAAACCCATAGAAATCATTTTTCTGCAATCAAGCCCTGTTATCTTGTTTAAAAAACATGTCCTTCCCAGGCTTTCTCTACTCTGAACAGTAGTCTGGGGCCGGGAGGCCGTGTGCTTCTCAAGAGAGATCTTCAAATGCCCTACTGCCCGCCTTAGAAAACACTCCCTCCTGCAGCCATCAGAGTCTGTGGGAACTCCTTCAGCCTTTAAGGTACCGGCCCTCTTTGGGCGTGGTGCAGCTTCATTCATTGACCAATAAAGCAACATAGACAGGAAGTCCCACACCGCCAGGTGTAACTAGGGGGCCGCTGAAGGGTCGAGAAGAGGCTGGGAGCGCAAGCCCCTCCTGTGCTCCACCTTCACCATCTTGCAAACACCTCTGGGGCAGCAGACGTCGCTCAGTTGGTAGACTGCTTGTCTTGCATTCATGAAGCCCTGATAAACCACCACATAAAGCCGACATGGTGGCACCCACGTCAGCCCAGTCTGCAGGAGGGGACGGTCAGACATTCAAGTCACCCTGACATGCTGCATAGGAAATTTTGAGGCCACTGTGGGAAACATGAGACCCTGCCTTTAAAATGAAACAAAACACCTGAGAAGTCCAGTTTGAGCTTCCTGTTACAGGGCTGTTGCTTTCTGGTTTGGTTTTTCTTGTTTGCTGACTCTCCTCCCCTGGCAATGGGAAGCTCTCGGGGAGTGGGCCATAGCCACCTTGTGGAACTTCCGGTCTGTTGGGAGGGAGGAGTCTAGACCTGCTTCAGCAGAGACACAGCTGCAGTGGGAAGGGGGCACTCGGCTGTGAATGTGGCACTTTATTGGCATGTGATCTTACTCCCATCTCTGAGGAGGCAGGGGAGAAGGAAGGGCCATATGCTTAGCTAGGTTGGACAAGTCTCAGCTGGGAACCAAACTATTTATCCACATATTGTCCGGGAAAAAGGCAAGAACAGCAAGCCTACCACCCCAGTAGCAGCACACGGAAGCCAATAAAATGAGGGGAAGATAACTATCACGTGTCTCCTGTGCCCAGGCCCCTAGAGGTCAGCTGACAAAAGGCTGCTCGCTCCAGTTTCTGGGGCTTACATTTCACCCATCATCTGTCCCCATGCCTCTCCACGGAGGACAGACCAGAGCTGGGTGTGAGGTGCCAACCTGTAGCCCCAACACAGCCACAGCTGAGGCAGCAGGACAGAATCTGGTGCCGGCCTGTGCTGCAGAGAGCTCTACAGACATGATACAGTTGGATGATAGGGTACGTCAAACAGTAAAGTTGAAGAGCGAGATACACAGGCGCTCACAAATTTCTCACTTGATGCCAAGTCTGGAGCTCGACGTGTGCATAATGGCTCCTTCTTCCCTACAGCCTTCTGCTTCTTAATGTATTTAAATGCCTAGGGGAAAGTCATGTATCAGTAAACCTCTGAAAAATTTTAAAGGTTTATTTATTATGTATAGTGTTCTGCCTGCATGTATGCCTGCAGGCCAGAAGAGGGCAGCAGATCTCATTGCAGATGATTGTGAGCCATATGATTCCATATGATTGGTGGAATTGAACTCACGACCTTTGGAAGAGCAGCCAGTGCTCTTAATCTCTGAGCCATCTCTCCAGCCCCTGAAAAAATTAATGAGCTACACAGAGAAACCCTGTCTCGAAAAACAAAACAATAAAAAAGGAAAATATTATTTGTGTGTGTGTGCACGATGCGCGTGTATGGACAACATGCATTGATAACATGCATGGACATCAGAGGAGAACTTTGTGGAGTTGGTTCTGTCCTTCCATCTTTATGTGGTTTCCACAGATGAAACTCAGCTGTCAACTTCACAAGGCAAGTGCCTCGCCAGACCCAGCAAATAATTTATGTGTGCCTGCATTGCCAGTGGAGGCCAGAAGAGGGCGTCAGATTCCCTGGGACTGGAATTTCCGATGGTTGTGAGCCACCCTGTGGGTACTGGAAGCTGAACTCAGCCTTTCCCCAACTACCCTCTGCCCCAAAGCAAACATTTAAGGTTATATTTTAAAGAAAAAGGACACTTAAGAGAGCCAGGTGTGACTGTCAGGTCCGACCCTCAGTGTTTATTGAGCACATAAATATCCAGGTGAGGCTTTAATCACCTGGTCCCAGCCCCATAGTAATACCACGGGTTCACACAGCTTTGCCCCAGGAAGACAATCAGACGTAACAACGTGTGCTAGCTTACGCAGCGGGGCCAAGTGCAGAGCCCGTGCTGTATAGAATTACATCCTCTTAGTCACTCGGTTCCTCTAGTTAATTTGGGAGCATTTCCTGCCACTGATGTGAGTCAAACAGCAGCTAAAGTGCAGCACAGATGAATATTTAAATTAAGACACTTGCCCTGGGCTAGGACCAGGGTTGTGAAATGGCTTTACAGGAATTACCACTTTCAGTCCCCATTTTAGGGATGAGAAAGCCGGACTACCGAGGTGTTCAGGGATTTGCCCACAACCACTCAGCTAGCAAGTGTCTGGGCTGGGACTTTTAATCCTGCCCAGACCTCAGCCAAACCCCTCACCCTCTCCACGCTCCACGGCCTCACACGAAGGTCGCACGCGGAAGGTGCAGGTGGGGCCTGGCTTCTCGCCCCGCTTGGCCGGCGCAGGGCGGAGAGGAGCTCCCGCCAAGTCACCTGCAGCGGTCCGGGACACCGGCGGGTCCGCGCGGGGGACTGCGCTCCCGCGGGTCGCGCCCCCAGCCAAGCCGGGCACGAGGGAGGGCGGCTCCGGACAGTGGCCTTTCCTCCCGGGGGAACCTGCCGAGGGCGGCCCCGCGCTCCTTCCTGTCCCACCCACCGCGGCCCGGGCTCGGCAGCCGCTCGGCTCGGGGTCCCGGGCGCGGCCTGGGCGAGCGAATCTCGGCCGCTCCCACCACGGCGAGTTCAAAAGGACGCGCGGCGCCCGGCCCTGCCCCGTCGCTGGTCGGACTGGAAAGGTGAGCGTACGGCGGGGAAGCCTGGAAGCACGGGATCGCTCTCGGCGGCTGGAACCGGACCCGGGGCGGGGAGCGCGCGGCTGCGGGGACCCTCGACGGCCGCAAGGGCGCAGGCACCGGACGCGCGGGGTCCCCGGAGAGCGGGTGGACTCAGTGTCCGGCTCCGCGGGGTTCCAGGTAATGCAGGTGGACGTGGTGCCCGGATCGGTTGGGCGGAACCCGGTCGGCTACTCAGTTGCCAACCCTTGCCTGACTTTCCCAGGCCTGGTAAAAGGGGCGACCTGGGGAAAGAGTCACCAACGTGACACGTCCCAGATAAACCCTGGCGGGGATCTGCTCTTGCGGAGGGATTTGCTTATGAAAATTGATTAGATCCTCAGGGAGAACCAAAAGGAAGAGTGGAGACACGTCCAGGGGGGAGGGATTTAGGAAAACCTGGCGCCGAAAGCTCTGCTGGGATCTCCAGGCCATGCAACCTCAGGACCCCATCTACCGCGTTCTTTTCCATTCTTCCCACAGAACTGACCTTGCTAGATACTCTGCCCGCAGCAGCGATGACCAGCCTACCGGCTACACCTTCTCCTGGAGGTAAGTGATGGAATAAATGGAATACGAAAACTGTTCAACAATCCACACCCATCCCACCCCTGAACCAGTCCGGGAAGCCCCAGTGTAGACTGGAAGACCCTCCTCCCTCCCTCCCTCACACAGGAAAAGGCCTCCGGAGGAAGCGGGTTTCAACTATAATGTGCCCTTTAGTGCATCTGGACCTAGCCAGTTCTGGATTCTGATAGTAACCTGGACTCATTAGGTTCTTTTAAGCCCAAAGGAACCAATTTTACATTCACCCCTGTAGTTGAAGGTGGGAAAGAGTCTTCTAAAAAAGAGTCTTCTAAAGAGGGCTTGGATGTAGCTCAAATGGTAGAGTGCTTGCCAAGCGCGGGTTTGATCTCTGTGTGGAATGAATCCTGTGGGGTGGAACCTGTAATGGCCTCTGCCTGTGGTCCCTTCTCCCTGCAACTTGGGAGGTAGAGGCCTGAATACCAGAAATTCAAGTTATCCTCAGCTACATAGTGAGTTCAAGTTCAGCCTGGGCTACATAAGACCTTGTCAGAAAGGGGAGGCGAGTGTTGCAAGGAGCCTGGTGGTGGCCTGCCACCCCGGAAAGAGAAGCTGCCACCCCGGAAAGAGACCCCACCTTATAATTCACTTCTTGTTCCCCTGAGACGCTGGCAGTGCTCTTGGGTGATGAGCTGATTCTTACCTTTCATTTCCCAATCAGGCGGGGGCTGGCCCAGTGACAGATATTTACGTGTTGATTGTTCTCACCTTGTGCTAGCCAGGTGGAGGAACCAACCTTGATCTACATCCTTTGTTTTCTTATGTAGAGTCTCATTTTTCAGAACAAAGGCTCACTTCGCTACGAAGTCGCTTTTGTTGATCTGAAGACAGGGAGGACCCCAGGGAAGGCAAATCTAGGGCAGTTCCTCCTGGGATTAGTAAATCCGAGGCACTTGATTCCGATTTATCTGGTGAGAAGAGGGGAGCAAAGAGATAGACAGACAGACAGACAGAGCACGGCTAGCCGGTGGGCCAAGGCTGTGAGTGGGGAGATGAGCTAAGCACGAGATTCTCTAGAGGACAGGGATCTTCAGTATCTGCTCTGTGTCTGTTATTCACTTAGTGCAGTGCCTTCAAGGATCATCCATATTGTAGCATGTGTCAGAATGTGTCAGAATTTCCTTTGGTTTACATTTTAAGTAATATCCTATTGTATGTGTGTGCATTCTGTTAGCCACACACAAGTGAATATCTGGTTGCTGTTTGCTTTCTAACCTGTTGGATATGCATCCAGATGTGGAGTTGTTATATAGCAATTATATGTTATTTTAAAAGAACTACCATACAATTTTTTGTAATAGCTGTGTTATTTATATCCCCACAAGCAGTGCACGAAGGTTCTGGTTTCCCCATATCTTCTCCAGCACTTGTTATTTGGGGTGAGTGTGATGCTAGCTGTCTGTGTGTGTGTGAGACGCGGTATCTCATTGTGACTTTGATTGTTTCCCTAATCACTGTGATGTCCAAACACGTTTACATGGTCTTGGTCACCTGGGTGTCTCTGGAGAAGTGTCTATGCTCATTTCTTAAGTATTTATTTATTCATGTTGTGCACATGTGTGCTCTTGTGCTCACACATACTGTAACATACATGTGGAGGTCAGAGGACAACTTTCCGCCATGTGGCTTTCAGGGACTCAGGCTGTCAGGCTTAGCGGCAAGTGTCCCCACCTGCTGAGCCATCTTGCTGCCTCCTGGCCCATTTTAAAAATTGAGTTGTGTTGTTGAGTTGTGTGTTTATGTTCTTGGTACAAGTGTTGTGAGCTGTGAGCGGGGTAGAATTTTAGGATGTGCAGTTTCCTGCACACCAGATGTGAGTGATCCTGCATCCAAGGAGTGGAGAGAAGACTAGAGATCGGCAGGATTCCCTGCAGGGTGCCATGCAAGGGTCCAGCTCCCGGGTACTCCATCTTCACATCCGTCCTCCTCAGCCAGGAGTCCCTAAGAAATCCTTCAGTAATGCTGGGCCACTCTGCACCACACCATGAGACTCCCTATGTCCCGGTGGGCTCTTTCCTGTCTAAAAACAAAAGTTTAAAATGTGTGTTTTTCAACCTTTCCAGGTTAAGACTATGGTAGCATTAATATGATGTTTGCCTTTAATCCCAGCACTCAGGAGACAGAGGCAAGAGATTCTCTGTGAGTTCAAAGCCAGCCTGGTCTACGGATTGAGTTCCAGGACAGCTAGGACTGTTACACAGAGAAACCCTGTCTCAATACCCCCCAAATATAATGATGTTTATAATGAGTTCTTGTGAATGAAAATACTGTAATGAATAATTAATTGGCTGATACGACAATCTTAATACTATTAAAAAGCTCATTTTCTTGATTTTGAAGGAAAAGTCATTAAAATGCAATCATTAAAAGACATTTCCATAAGCCTGAGGCCACTGTGGACCAAGGTGCTGGACCACGTGTCAGCCTGCCCTGTTACAAGTAGGACAGATCAGAGCCCTGCCTTGGGAACTTCGCCCACCCCACCAGGGGAAGCCCAACCCTTACTACCCAGTGGCCCCCACCATATATTAGGCACTTACAACTTTTCACTGAACTTAGTTCTCAACACACCAAGCAAGTTTTATTCTTATTTTATCAAAGCAAAAACTGATTTTGAGAAAGTTAAGAAATTTTCAGTGATTTCCCAGTTTAAAAGAAAGAAAAAGAACATTTCCCATGGTGCAGCTGATCGGAACAGAAGCAAGAAGACCGTGCCAGGCTGGAGCTACCCGCAAGTTGTGACCTTTCCATCCAGGTCTCCCTCACCCAGCGGCCGGCGATCCGGGCACAGGAGAGGCAGGAGAGAGGGACAGAACTCCAGAGGGGGTTCCCGTGGGAAGGAGGACGGTGGGAGTGGCCCCTGTCTGGGCAGGCTTAGAGCAAATAAGCAGGTTGGCGACTTCAGGTGGCAGCAGATCTGAAACCTCCTGATAAGACAGAGACACAAAGAAATCAGCTAGTATCTGGGTCAACAAAAAGAAAGGTGTGGGAGCAGATCTGGGCGGAGCCTTAGGCTCTTGGCCCACTGCCAGGCGCTCTGCCCCGCACCTGCCTACTCCGAGGGGAGACAGAGAGTAGCAAATTTCTTTCTTTGGAAAACCTGACAGGAACTGGGGATCCAAGTTGGGGCCTACGTGTGCAGAACCCACTCTAGCACCGAGACACCCACAGCCCGGCTGCCTTCTTTAGGTGCCAGGCTTTCTGGATTAGATTACTTTGTTGTTGTTGTCTGTTTTCCTCGTAAAAGTCGTAACTAGTCAGTTGTGTGATGGCGCATGCGTGTAATACCAGCACTCAGAGGAGGCTATGGACCTGCCCTGGTTTGCAATATCGATTCAAAAGCAACTAAGGTCAGCAGGGCACCTAAGGTCAAACCACCGGTGTATAAACCTCATGTGAACCTCTGAATCTCCTTCAGCGCTTCCCATCCTCACTCGTAAGGACAACCTTGAGCAAATCAAAGTCCCTAGAAAGGAATCTCCACCATCTCCCCGTTTCCTGCTGAGGCTGAGGCCCCCCCCTCCACCATCTCCCGTTTCCTGCTGAGATGTCCCCCTCCACCATCTCCCCGTTTCCTGCTGAGATGTCCCCCTCCACCATCTCCCGTTTCCTGCTGAGGCCCCCCCTCCACCATCTCCCATTTCCTGCTGAGATGTCCCCCTCCACCATCTCCCGTTTCCTGTACCATGTTCTCTGCTTTCTGTTGACAGGGATTAGCTGTGTGCAGCCAGTCCCCTGTCACTGCATAGATCCCATCTCTTCGAGGACATGGCTCTAGACACCTGTCAGCTGTGCACTGGGAACTGTTTGCTCTGTGAGTCATTCCTGAGTGCGCACAGAGCCCTGGCTGGCAGCTCCCTCAGGCTCCAGCGGCTGCTCCACTTCTGTATTCACCTGTACAGAAGAACTCTGTAGGGTTTGCTTCGAGCTAGGCCTTTAAACCCAGCTCTTGGGAGACAGACAGGCAGATCTCTGAGTTTGCACCAGCCACGGCTATATTGCTAAATGCTGTCAAAAAGGAAAAAATGTTTAGTTATGGGATGAGAGTGGGGATGGCTCTGTCACTGTGCCTGAGTACCCAAGCTCAGACCCCAGCACTGACAGAAAAAGCCAGATACAGAGTAAAACAGGCCCATCATTCTGGTGCTGGGAGTGGAGATGGGATCCCTGGGGCTTGCTGGCGTCTAGCTGACTGTAAGACCAGAAACAGTAAGACAAAGAGTCCTTACACATAAGACTTTGGCCTTTGGCAGGACACACACATTTTATAGTCTGCCTCCAGTTCCTCCTTCCATTTTTCTTGAACCTGCCCTAAACCACAGCTTTGCATTCAACCAAAACTTGTCTTGTGAAGGTCATTTGTGGGTTCTGTGGTAAATGCAGTAATGTCCAGGCTTTATTTGACCTGGCTACTGTGTGCACCGACCCACCTACCTACCGTGTGTGTACCGACCCGCCTACCTACCCTGTGTGCACTGACCCGCCTACCTACCCTGTGTGCACTGACCCGCCTACCTACCGTGTGACTGATCTCCCCCAGCCTATTTTGAGTATGCTAATGACTTTAATCTTATTAAGATTTATTTTTTATTTTATGCACATTGGTATTTTGCCTGCGTGTGTGTGTGTGAGGGTGTCTGATTTCCCCTGGAACAGGAGTCACAGACAGTTGTGAGGTCCCATGTGGTGCTGAGCTGGGAACTGAACCTGGGTCCTCTGGAAGAGCAGCCAGTGCTCTTAATCGCTGGGCCATCTCTCCAGCCCTGACTTTTAAAATTTCCTGTATGTATTTCTCACAGTGCTGGGACAAAACCTAGGGCCACGCACTGAAAGGCTAGTCCTCTACACTGAGCCGTATCCCCAACCCACCTTTTTATTTATTTATTTATTTATTCATTCATTCATTCATCTATTTATTTAATTTGGGTGGGGGTAAGACAGGGTTTCTCTGTAGTTTTGGAGCCTGTCCTGGAACTAGCTCTTGTAGGCCAGGGTGGCCTCGAACTCACAGAGATCCGCCTGCCTTTGCCTCCTGAGTGCTGGGATTAAAGGCGTGCGCCACCATTGCCCAGCTCCCATTTCTTAATCACTAGTACTGATTTATTCTTTACATCTTGGATATCTGATAAACAATCATGCCCCATCCGCAGTCCGTTCATCTGAGAGCTTTTCCATCCCACGTAACAGCCTAGTTCTCCATCCCATCTCCAGTCCTATGGGGTTTTGCTTTCCAGCAGATCTGGCCACTTTCTCACTCTTGACCGGGACTGCCAGACCCGGTCAAGGCTTTCAGGTGCTAGAGAAGGGCTCCCCATTTGCAGTGTGCGTCAGGTCTGCCTTCATCTTCACTATCAGCTTGTTAGCCGGGCCACAGTCAAAGGGATCCCTTAAAATCAATCTGTTGGAATCACATATTGCCACATAACACAACCCAAAATTCATTTGTTTAAAATAGCAGCAGCCGCTTGGGGTTTGAAAGAGTTGGACCCAGCACCTGCCACTTTCACCTGGCATGGGCAGGAACCCAGGTTCAGTTGCCAGCCAGCCCTACAAAACAAATCAAAGCAGGTTATAATTTCTCACGGCTCTGCTGATGGGATCTCCTGCATTCATGCATGGAGCTGCAGTGGACCGGAAAGTCCACAGTGCCCTCCCCAGGCCTGAGAGTTGCTGCTGGCTGTCGGTTGAGACTGGGAACTTGGTTCTCTCTTTCTCCCTCTCTCCCTGCTGCTCCCTCCAAGGTGCCTCCCCGTGGCCCCTTTAACATGTTGCCTGCACTCCAGCCCAGGTGCCCAGCGGTCATAGACAGCCGAACCTTGACTTTGCGTCTCCACTGCTTGCATGGCTGCCTCCATCACCATCTTCCAGGTCTTTACTCAGGGAAACTCTCAGGAAAATTCCACGACTCTCTTATTTAAATTTGCAGCTCTTTCCCACATCCCACCGCCCTGCCCTCTTCCTGCTTGTTTTCCACATATTCGAACCAGCAACCACCATGGTATTCCTTTTACTTCTTCTGTATTTTCTGTCTCCCCAATCCCAATCTGTTCTTTACAGAGCCTTCCTCTGTGATTCTTCCCTCTGTGATCCTCCCTCTGTGATTCCTCCCTCTGTGATCCTCCCTCTGTGATTCCTCCCTCTGTGATCCTCCCTCTGTGATCCCTCCCTCTGTGGTCCTCTCTCTGTGATTCCTCCCTCTGTGATTCTTCCCTGTGACCCTCCCTCTGTGATCCTCCCTTGTGTTCTATACATGTGGGAAAGGAGCTTCTCAGAACACCACCTGTGCAGGCTATGCTGGCAGGAGAATCACACGTGTTAAAACAGCCCAGGCTACACATCTTGTCTTTGAGGGAAGGGGACTAGAGAACTGGATCAGTGGTTAAGAGCACTGGCTCCTGGCCGGGCGGTGGTGGCGCACGCCTTTAATCCCAGCACTTGGGAGGCAGAGGCAGGCGGATCTCTGGTCTACAAGAACTAGTTCCAGGACAGGCACCAAAAACTACAGAGAAACCCTGTCTCAAAAATCAAAAAAAAAAAAAAAAAAAAAAGAGCACTGACTTCCTTCTAAAGGACCTGGGTTCAATTCTAAGAACTCACTTGGAGGCTCACAACCTTCTGCAACTCAAGCATTGGAAGTCCCAACACTCTTCAGGCGTCCATGGGTCCCAGGCATGCACACAGACATATAGGCAGTGCACCTATGCACACACAGATGCATACATTTTGCAAAGAGAAGGGTTGATTTTGCTTTTTTGTTGTTGGCATTTTGGTTTTTTGTTTGGTTGGTTTTTGATTGTTTGGTTGGTTTTTCGAGACAGGGTTTCTCTGTAGCTTTGGAGTCTGCCTGGAACTCACTCTGTAGACCAGGCTGGCCTTGAATTCAGAGACCCACCTGCCTCTGCCTCCCGAGTGCTGGGATTAAAGGCATGTGCCACTACCATCAGGCAAAGAGAAGGTTTTTAAACTTGTGATTAAATCATAACAAAATGTACTGTGTCTACGTGTGTTGCTGGGAACCACACACAGAGTCGTGCATGCACTGGGCAAACACGTGGTCCTCAGCCCCGTCCTAAATGTTCAGTCTGGGCCATTTAAGGACATCTGTCACCTACACTTTTCAGCACCCCAGACTCTACCTGTTAAATGTTTTGTCTCTGTTTCTTGAATTTGATTACTCTAGGTCATCAGAAATCAATATAAATGCAATCATACAATATTTGCCTTTAAAACAAATAGGGTACCAGTGTGCAGCCCTGGCTGCCCTGGACTCTGCTCTGTGTAGACCAGGCTAGCCTCCATTTCTGAGATCCCTCTGTCTCCTGGGATTCAAGTCTGTGCACTACCAGTCCAGTCCAGTGTCTGTCCTTTGTGCCTTGTTTATTTAACTTGACAGCACGTCCTCCGGGCTTATCTGTATTGTACCACACATCAGAATTCCCTTCCTTCCTTCAGTTCTATTCTATGTATGTGTATGCCTTCAGAAGCCAGGACTAGAGTTCCAGGTGGTTGTGAGCCACAGCGTGAGTGCTGGGAACTTAAACCCTGGTCCCCTGCAAAAGTAGCAAGCCCTCTTAGGCACTGAGCCTTTCTCCCCAGCGCTTCCTTCAGTTTTGTTTTTGTTTTTTGGGTTTTTTGTTTGTTTGTTTTGTTTTTTCAAGACAGGGTTTTTCTGTGGCTTTGGAACCTGTCCTGGAACTAGCTCTTGTAGACCAGGCTGTCCTCGAACTCACAGAGATCTGCCTGCCTCTGCCTTCCGAGCGCTGAGATTAAAGGCGTGCGCCACCACTGCCCGGCAACTTCCTTCAGTATTTAAGGCAAAATAATACCCCATGTCTACATTAGCTGCATTTTGTTCATGTGGTTCCTGATGGACACTGGGGTTGCTTCACCCATGGATTCGGAAGCAGTGCTGCTGTGAGTGTCTAGTGACGCCATTCACTGACTCAGAATCCAGACTGCACACCGCAGCGCATTTTCAGTTTAGGAGCCCTGTGAAGGTGGGGATTTGGAGATGGGTTTTGTTGTTGTTTGACTTGTCTGTTTTTCGAAACAGGGTTTTGCTATATAGCCCAGGCTGGTTTTGAACTCTCAATCTTCCTGCCTCAGTTTTCAGAGTAGTACTCTTGAATGGATTTTATTTTCGGTTTTGAAAGTGTGTGTGTGTGTGTGTACGCAGGTGCCCTGCACACCTGTGGAGGTCAGAGGACAACTTTGTAGAATCACTTCTTGCCTGCCAATTTATGCGTGTTCCAGAAATGAAACCCAGGCCATCAGATCCTATCTTTGTGCAGCCAGCACCTTTGCCCACCGAGCCATCTCAGCAGCTCCTCGGTGGATGCATGGCCTAGGTAAACTTGCCTGTTTTGTTCATTGATTCGTGACCAGAACCTAGCACAGAGTTCACAGTCAGTCACTCAATACTTACTGAATTAACTTTTTTCTTTCTTTATTCTTGAAACAGGGTCTCATTATGTAGCTCTGTTTCCTCCTGAGGTCTGGGATTAGAGACATCCGCCACTACTCCTAGCTATTGAATTAACATTTTTAGGTACTGAGACAGACCTTCTTTGTGGAACCCCAGCTGACCTGAGGCAATCCTCCTGCCTCAGCCTAGATTATAAGTGTTTCTCACCACTCCTGGCTTAAGTTTTTAATTTCTGTGTCTGTCAACCTGGACTCCGAACATAAGAAGTCTGTAACAGCTTTCTCGTAAGGTAGCCATCCGACTCATAGTGCTTGCTGTCTCCAGTTCAGCACCCCCAAAGCAGGCCTTAATAACTTGACCCCTCAAGCCTAGCCGGTTTGCAGCCCTCTGTCTGCACAGGCGCCTCTCAGAATCCCTGCAGGGGGACAGAGATCGGCTACAAGTTCTGTAAGTGCTGCTTCATCCTTTTGTGTTTGTGCTTCCTGGGCCATTTCCCTTCTCCTCTTCCTGATTTGGAGACAAGGCCTCATTATGAAGTCCACACTGGCCTCAGACTGTCTCAGTCCTCCCAGTGGCTGGAATTACTGTCCTACAACGCCCAGCTCAGCTTCTCTTTTCTTGAGCTCACTTCCTCAGGTCCCGTGACTCTTGCTCCCTACTGAAAAAGCAGCTCTTCATTTGGAGACAGAGACCCAGATCCTGCTTCCTGTCTACCCTGAGACCTTCAAGGCCACACCTCGAGCCTTACACCCCTCCCTTGCCTGTCCCAAATACAACGCTTTGAGACTGCCCTTGTCATTTGCCCGCCACCCCGAACTGCTGGAGCTTCCTGCTGCTGTTCTTGGAGTCTCTGGCAGCTTCTAACCTGGCATTTCTGCTCGAGAGTTTGATGTGCGTGTTTTGTTTTGTTTTGTTGTTTTGTAGATGGCTCACATTTCAAAATCATACTGGAATGAGAAGATTACAGGGACACAGGAGTGGGTAGACCGTGAGCACTCTGGACCTTTAGCATAGACTCCAGATAAGGACAGTAGCTACCTCTCTAAAAATGTTGACTAGCATTTGAGCCTTGAGTGCTGGCCAGTCTTCACAGCTCGCCCCTGGTTTTAGAGCTTTCATTTTTTGTTTTGTTTGAGACCAGGTCTGTTATTTAGCCTTGGCTATGTAGATCAGGCTGGCCTTGCTCACAGGGATCCTCCTGCCTCTACCTCTGAAAGGCCTGTGCATTACCTTGCTGCTCTACTGTTTCACTTTGAGTAGAGACCATTTTCATTTAAAAAAAAATCTGGGCTGGAGAGATGGTTCAGAAGTTAAGAGCACTGACTGCTCTTCCAGAGGACCTGAGTTCAATTCCCAGCACCCTCATGGTGGCTCACAACCATCTGTAATGAGATCTGCTGCCTTCTTCTGGCCTGTGGGCATACA
This sequence comes from Myodes glareolus, assembly GCF_982192425.1. Classification (NCBI taxonomy): domain Eukaryota; kingdom Metazoa; phylum Chordata; class Mammalia; order Rodentia; family Cricetidae; genus Myodes; species Myodes glareolus. Next base: position 63,706,550 of record NC_142044.1, read on the forward strand.
GGCCTGCAGAACACTGTATACATAATAAAGAAATACATCTTTAAAAAAAGAAAAATCTATCAGTCATGGGAGCACACACCTCTTAATCCAAAATGCCAGGAGGAACTCTTGAATTCGAGGCCCACAGCAACTACATAGTGAGACCCTGTCTCTAAACAAATAACATAAAAAGTAAATTTAAAAACCTTATGACTGGTATGGTAGAGGCCTCACGAAGCCGAGTTTGTTCCCTAGCACTGCGTAAAAACAAGCACGGGTGATGCCTGCCCTCGCAGTAGCAGGGGGAGGCTGCAAAGTGAGAAGCTCAAGGTCATTCTTGGCTAAAGAACTCTCAAAGCCTTTACAGGGTCTCATGGTTTGAACTCAGGTCACCAGGCTTATACAGCAAGTGCCTTTTCCTGCTGAGCCATCTTGCTGGACGTCTTATTTTAAGAGCGCTATTACTGTGATTTTTTATATGTGTGTGCATGCACACTTCCATGTGTGTGCACTTATGAGTGTCCATAGAGACTAGATCCCCTGGAGTTGGAGTTGCACGTGCACATGCATGCATGCACACATACATACACACACATGTGCATGCCCACGTGCATTCACTACAGCTGAGTTACATGCCAACTCTTCAGGTGTTCTCCTGCTTTATTCACATAATAGCCTTGCAATGTTGTTTTAATGATTCACAGAATAATAGGTTGTGTGAGCCATCAGGATGACCTGAGTCCAGTCTCCTGGACCCTGTGGTAGGAGAGAGCCAGCTTCCTCGAGTTGTCTTCTGGCCTCTCATACATTAGGCGGTTTTCTGTGAGTTCCAGGACAACCAGGGCTTTGCAGAGACCCTGTCTTACCCCACCTGGTCCCCCACCTTGGGTTGGCCATGGATTGGAAGGTCTCTCGGCAGCTCACCTCCTGCTGCTTTTCAGTTATGGGATCATGGGGAATTTGAGGCTCTTGTTGGCCTCCGTTAAAAAAAAAAAAAAAAGACCCTCAGTGCCCTTGACCTGTTCTTGCCCCAGCTCACAGCAGCTGAGATCCCTTTACCCGTGCTCAGTGGTGCCACAGCCGGCCCTAAGACCTGGGCTCTGCTGACAGTAGTCACTTCCACTCCCGGTCCTGGTGCCATCAAACATTGCTTCCCTGAAGTCGCTCCCAGCAGGAACACCACCAGATCAGTCCTTGCTGGTGCTCCTTGTTGGACTTTCTGCAGTAGAGAGCGATGATAGGACCTGTGGGGTGTAAGCACTGTGGAGCTGGTCCTGCTTTGGTCTGTTCCCAGTGTGCCTAGCGCAGTTCCTGGCAAAGCAGGTGGGCCACAGAGCTGCTAGTTTTGTGTGTACCCTCCCTCCCTCCCTCCCTCCTTTCATCCCTCTCTCCCTCCTTTCATCCCTCTCTCCCTCTCTCCCTCTTTCTCTCTTTCCCTCTCCCCTGTCCCTCTCTCCCTCTATCCCACACCCTCCCTCCTCTGCTTCCCATCTCTGTTCTTTTATTTCAGTTTTTTTGAGATAGGGTCTCATAGTCTGTATCCAGACTGCCTTAGAACTCACTGTGAGCCCAATGTCTCAGGCTCTTGAGGGTTTTGATTATAGGTTTGAGCATTAGACCAGACTTAATAAATTATTTATTGAAGAAAATGATGACTCCAGAGTTGACCAGCATGTCCTCCCTTGACACCTCTATCCTGCAGTGACCTTTACTAAGTTACTTCTTCAACAGTTACATCAAATGCTAATTAGGAAAAGACTGTGGTATCACCTTGAATCCTAGCACTGGGGAAGCACAGGCAGGGAGATCTTTGTGAGTTCAAGGCCAGCCTGGGCTATGGAGCAAATCCAGGCTAGTGGGGCTACCTAGAAAGACCTTAAAAAAGACTTGCCTACAAGTTTCCAGACCACAGTTTAATAATGTCCTGACTCTGAGTAATGACTTGGGCTTTGGAGCTTAAGGGACAGACCGACAGACACAGGGTGGGGTGCGGGACAGACGGACAGACACAGGGTGGGGTGCGGGACAGACGGACAGACACAGGGTGGGGTGCAGGAAATAGTGGTGGGGAAAGTCCTGTTCCACGCCTGTTAAAGTGCAGAGCCCATCCTAGAAGTGAAAGGTAGAGCAGGCTTGCTTATGGACCACCAACCAGCTCCCAAATAAAGACACGGAGACCTAATATTAGTTATGAATGCTTGTCCCACTACTCTTATAACTTAATTTAGCCCGTTTCTCTTCATCTATGTTTTGCCGTGGGGCTTCAAGCTTTCTTTCATTCTGTATGTCCCACTTTGTGTTCCGCTGCTGGCAGCTGCCTGGCTGTCCCCAGGTGTCTCCCTCTGTTTCCCTTGTTCTTGCCTCTCATTCTCGTTCCTCCAGCTTAGATTTCTTCTCCTATTTATTCTCTCTACCCACCAGTCCTCCTATCCCTCTACTGCCTAACTATTGGCTGGTTAGCTTTTTATTAGATCAATCAGGTACCTTAGGCAGCAACACATCTTACACAGTTAAACCAATGCAGCATAAACAAATGTAACACATCTTTGCATAGTTAAAGTAATATTCCACGAGAAAAAGGTTTGGGGCAGGGTAAGTATATTTTATTACTGAAAACTAATGTTTATAAAAGGTATGTAGGGCCAAGGAGATGACTTGTGGGCAGCGTGCTGTACCTGCATAATCACCCAGGTCCCGATCCCCAGAACTTGCTAAAGATAGATGCACAGTGTGCATTTGTTCTGCTGTAGACAGGTCCCACTAGCCCTGGCAGGCCTGGGACTCACAAAGAGTATGTAGAACATGGAAAGATGTACAGGATACATTTATGCTGCATGGTACAAATATATTCATATATACACACTCAACATTTGATGTGTTCCTTATACTGCCATATCCTCATGTCTCTATGTCGCAGCCTATAAACTAGGTACTGTACCGTTAGCATCCGAGTGACTGAGGTCGGATCCTTGCGTCTCTATGTCACAGCCTATAAACTAGGTACTGTACCGTTAGCATCTGAGTGACTGAGGCCAGATCCTTGCGTCTCTATGTCACAGCCTATAAACTAGGTACTGTACCGTTAGCATCCGAGTGACTGAGGCCAGATCCTTGCGTCTCTATGTCACAGCCTATAAACTAGGTACTGTACCGTTAGCATCTGAGTGACTGAGGCCAGATCCTTGCGTCTCTATGTCACAGTCTATAAACTAGGTACTGTACCGTTAGCATCCGAGTGACTGAGGCCAGATCCTTGCGTCTCTATGTCACAGCCTATAAACTAGGTACTGTGCCGTTAACATCCAAAGTGACTGAGGCCGGATCCTCGCGTCTCTATGTCACAGCCTATAAACTAGGTACTGTACTGTTAGCATCTGAAGTGACTGATGCTGGCAGAGGTTAGGTGATGTTTTTCCCAAGGGAGTAGCTTGAAAAGGACAGATCACATTTGAAAATCAATCAGTTCAAACTCAAAACCCTATTCAACAAATACGAGAACAGAACCCTGGGACTATGTATAGCACAGGGGACCTTGAACAGTCAGTCTGTCTCAGCCCTGAGTGCTGGGATTACAGACATGTCACCACACCTAACAAAAACTAACCCCCTCCTATTTTTCTTAAGTCAGTAGACCAGATTGGCCTGGAACTTCTGTATAGACCAGGCTGACCTAAACTCTGAAATCTGCCTGCCTCTGCCTCCTGAGTACTGGCATTAAAGGTGTGTGCCACCACTCCCAACCAAGAGCCCCTTTCTTTCTCTCTCTCTTCTTCTTTCAAGATAGGGTCTTACTGTGTAGCTCTGGTTGTTCTGGAACTTACTATGTAGCCCAGGCTAGCCTCGAACTCACAGAGATACACCTACTTCTGCCTCTAAGTGCTGGGATTAACGGTGTGCACCACTATGCCCAGCTCAAGTCCCCATTTTTAAACACTGTATTAGAGAAAAATTCATAAAAATGTTGTCTTTTGGAAATGGTTTGTTTTAATCTTTGTTCCAGTTTATTGTTTGGAGTTACTGTAGATACTAGTTAAACTTTTTTTAATCTTTATGTATATGAATGTTTTGTCTGTGTGTTTGTTTGTGTACTACATGTGTGCTTGCTTGGTGCCCAGAGGCTGGAAGTTCAGATCCTCTCGACCTGGAGTTACAGATAATGGTGAACCACCAAGGACTTGCTGGGGATAAAATCTAGGACCCCTGGAAGAGCAGACAGTGCTCTGAACCACTGAGCTTTTGAACAGGAAGGTGAAGTGACAGAATGGCAAGGACAAAGGACTCATCATTTCCTTTTCCCCCTCCAACTTCCCAGAACTGATGGCCACGCCAGTTCTTCAGGCCCATGAGACCCTGTCCCCACAAGCTGAAGAGGCCAGCACAGCGCTCATTGCAGGTAAGAAAGCCAGTGTACCAGTCCAAGGGGCCTCTGGGCCTGGAACCCAGTGTGAGATTTTCCTCATACAGGAAAAGCCACATAAGGGACCAACTCCAGTACTGGGTTCCTTCTGGCATGTAGGTCTCACACATGCAGAGCTGTGAAAGATGGAGAGACATGACCAACAAACGATAGGTTGGGAGTGGCCGTGAACAGGCTGTGGCGCATGTAGATACTCAGCTGCAGTGCGTGGGTTTGAAGGAGGAGATGTGTGGTTTTGTTGAGTGGGTGAGGAAAAGAAACTCTCATGGGAAGCTATGTATTAAAACACCCTTCCTGTTGGCATCAGCTGTTTCCCCCTTGGTTTCTAGCATGATCATCAGGAACTGGTTTGAGAGGGAGTTAAACTGTATGGTAGCTAAATACCAAGAGACTCTGGCTGCTGTGTCATAGGGAAGCTGGGTTTGAGAGGACCTGACTGGCCCAGTAAAGTACTCAAACATGTCTCCCTCTCCTTTCCCAGTCGTGATCACTGTGGTGTTCCTTACCCTGCTCTCGGTGGTGACTTTGATCTTCTTTTACCTGTACAAGAACAAAGGCAGCTACGTCACCTATGAGCCCGCAGAAGGCGAGCCCAGCACCATCCTCCAGATGGAGAGTGACTCAGCCAAGGACAGAGAGAAGGAAGAGTACTTCATCTAATGATCCCCAGACTGGAGGGGCCGAGTCTTGGCTCCAGTGCTAACACACTGACTCTATAATTAGGGAATGTTTGCTCTGAAGGCAGTGAGTGGCACTGAGTGGGATGGCGAATCCACTCACCTCCCAGGACACAGTCTCCAATAACATCCTCACTGACTCCATCGTCCAGGGACACGAAGAAAGCTGCTTATGACAACTATATAGCCAGGCCTTGGAAAGGATAGTGCTCACAACTGGCCAACAATATGGGGCCATGCCTGAGTTGGAAGTGGGAGATGTGGAAGGTGGCCACGGGCTGGTCCGCTTTGTCCCCTCCCTACTTGCCTAGCCCCAGTGTAGCTTCTTGGAGGCTAGATACCACAAGACGGATCAAGCCAGGAGGGACAGGCCTCTGAGTGTTACTTCCTTTAATCGGAACCTTACCATTTCCCCCAATAGCCTCAAATTTACACTGTTTTTATCCAGATTAAATTTATTATAAAAATCAGATTTTCATTTATAAAAACTAAATTTTGACTTTTTCCTTAAACTTTTTATAGCGTTTTCTCTGCTTCTTTAACTCTTCTGCGTGTGCTATCTCTCTTTAAGAACTCTTAGGGATGTTCTGAAGTTCCTAGAACTATCTCAAGAGTGTTCCAGAGAAGCAGCAACTGTCCCATCAGAAACACATGAGAACTAAGTGGGTTTGACCTTTATCCTGGCAAAGGCCACAATTTCCCAGATCCCTATTTATATACAGAAGGAGTCAGAAAAAACCTGGCCACCTAGATTTCCTACCAGTAAAGCTCTTTTCTTTCTTTCTCAAGACAGGGTTTCTCTGTGTACTCTAGCTTTCTTAGAACTCACTGTGTAGACCAGGTTGGCCTCCCAAGTGCTGGGATTAAAGGTGTGTGCCACCACTGCCAGGCCAAGCTCTTTTCCACCCAAGCCCCTTGGATACTCTGGTATTAAAACTCTTACCCGATATTATCAGTGTAGATTCCAGAAGCTGCAGTGCAGAGGCTGGTTGGCTTTTGCTTTGTGGGTTTGAAACATCTTGCTAGTTACCCCATGCTGCCATAAACTTTTGGCAGACCTCTTTCCAGTCTCTAGAGGAATGGGATTGGCCTGCTTGTTTTCAGTATTTCTCCACATAGAACTTTGGAACAACCATCTAGAAATTACCCTGAAGTGTACAGACTACTACACTAAGGTATTTTCCTTAGCACGAGTGAGAACTCACTGTGTAGACTGGCTTTTGAGCTCACAGGGGCCACCAGGCTCTGCCTTCCCCGTGTTGGGATTAAAGTCCAGTGCCGACATGACCAGCATTGCTCTTTCATTTCTAAGATTGTGTTTTGAATCCCAGAATCAGCTCTAGTGAAAGCTCCTGAGAACAGCCAAACCTAGAACCTCACTTTGCATGTCTACGTTTATTACAGACATCGCTGAAGCAGCAGCTACAGGAGCACTCATTTCTAGTGAGCTCTAACGACCTGACGTGTGAACATGTGAGCACATGTGAGTAAAGAAAGCCTAGAGTACAGTGTAATGCAACTTCATCACTTTATTCAAATCTTCAAAATAGTCTTTATTCTACATTTTTAGTATAAAAAATCCACAAGTTAAGTGCACCACAGTGTAGAGAGACATACAACGCTGAACTTCCATAACAGTCGATGGTACAGTCAAACAACACATGTACAGAACACAAGATTTAGATGAACTGAAATGTCAGATAAAATAAAATCCAATCTCAGAAAACAAATCAAAATACTAAGGATCCCTGAAATATTAATCCTAATGAGATCTCACTGGACTCAAGTCGTTTCATAGCGAGGCATTCATGTGACCCTACTAACCAACCCATCACAGGAAAACTCCTGGGAACCCGAGTGGCTGCTTCAGACACTCAGAAAATGAAAACCAGGTTTGATCCGACACACCCTTAATTTGGCTTTAAAGCCAAGCTTTTTCATGTGTTTTCTTCTCTGCCCATCACTTTTAAAGAAACATTTCTGGGACAGCTTGCACTGAGAACTGTTGTTTAAGTTCAGGTTTGGCACCACAGCAAGTCTGGGTTCATGGTGATGCAGAGACGGCCTGCGAGGTGGGTCCAAAAGGTCCCCTCACCTTCTCCTGGAGATACACAAAACCCAAAGAAATGGGTCTGTGCTCAGGGCACAGGGGCTTCAGAGGATCCTTATGAAGACAGTTAAAAATGGCAAGTGGGACAGGTGCACGGTGAGAAGGGCCGAGTGACCGGCTCTCTGTCCTGCACCACTGATTTGATGGAAGACGAAGGACAGGGTGGGCCGGTAGGGAGGAAAAGGCAGACAGCTAATGCGTTTCATTTAACAACTACTATAAATCAAAGACTTAAAGGAGATTAAAGACCAATCAGAATAATTTGGCAACTTTAATTCTTAGGAAGATCAAAGTTCCCTCCAAACCTAATTTGATGTTTCATTACTAAAAGCACAGACCAGGATGGTACAGTGTTACTGCAGAAGATTAGGGAAGAGCCTCGGCTGCTTCACTCACACTCATTTGAAGAAATGGACGCCTCCCTACCTCAAATGCTCTAGGGAGGAACTGCTACCCTTACATGGTTCCTTATTAAATTTGAAAAGTGCCTCAAAGTTTGGACACCAGAAAGACACCCCCAAAAACATGTGTCTAAACTGCAACTTGAGGTTAATATGACTAAAGCAGTTACATTGTGAGAAGTGCTGAAGGTACGTGATGTCTTTCCCGGCACAGGCGTGGCCACGGTTCTTCACCAAATGGTGTAGCCACCATCTGAGCCACCCATGAAGAAGTTTCCCTTGCGCTGAGTCACAAGGACGTTGGCTCCCTGCATGACTGCAAGCTGAGCAGCGTTGGGAGGGCATCCAGGGGGTGGAGGCTAGAAGGAAAGGACACAACAGTGGGCAAAGAGGAGGAGCACATGGGAAGCAGACGCCTCAAAAAGGTGGCAGTGAGCCAACCAGTAACATTTTTTTTTTGCAGGGGATGGGGTGGGCTAACCCAGGGTCTCACTATGTAACCCTGACTTGCTTGTTTCTTGCTATGTAGCCCAGGCTGACCCCTACCTCAGCCTTCCACTGCGGGATTATAGGCATGTGCCACACACCAAGCAACCACCATTTAAAGGAGCTAATTCTGATAGCTTGAGTTCTACAGCAAGTCACCATCTGAATCCAGACACAGACAGGAAGGGAGCCTGTCACTCACCAGTGTTCCCACCCTAAGATGCAGCCTGTCCCCAGGAGAACCACTGCATGTCACAGTTCCAAAACAGAAAAAACAGCCCGTGGGGTCTCTTGTGGGCCGTGCGTGCATTTGTTCACAGAGGAGAGCACTCTATATCCAAGCAAATGCTCTACCACTGGGTTGCACCTCAGCAACTCCAGACTTGTAACACAGCACTGTAATCCTTAAGAGCCACTGACGACACCGCTCCACTTCACTCTAGAATGTGGCTCCTGAGGTGTCCTTTGCTAGAACCAGGTGGGCTACAAACCCCAAATACTAGAGCACTGAGGAGGAGGAACTGGTAACTAACACCTACTTATTAGGGATTATGCATTCTACTTTTTTAATCACCTGTGTTCCTGGTACATTTCATCCTGTGGTAGATATTAAGAGTGTATGGACTTAAGAAGGAGCGTTCACTGTGCCCATGCCAATGAAAAAGAAGCTAGCAGGCTTTTGTTTTTTGAGACAGGGTTTCTCTGTGTAACCGTTCTGGCTGTCCTGAAACTCCTTCTGTAGACCAGATTGGCCTCAAATTCACAGAGATCCACCTGCCTCTGCCTCCCGAATACTGGGATTAAAGGAATGCACCACCACTGCCCAGCTAGCTAACAGTATCTTACTAAGGCAAGAAAACAAATGATTAATTCCAAAACCAAAGGATGTGTCACATTTCTGCCTATGAAACAGCAGCTGTTGTGCCAACCCTGACCATTACTGTCCACAGATGGTGGGAGAAGGAATATCGCTTCCAGTTAGCCCATACTCACAGGAATGTTGCCAGCGGTAGCGCCAGTGCCAAATCTGGCACCTGCATCATACCCTCCTTCTACCAGCACTGCTGAGCCAGGTGGATAGATGGGACCGACTGGATAGTAAGCCATGGGGATTGTGGAGCCTAAAGGCCCAACAGCCACAGACTGGGCCATAGGCAGATACAGAGAGGCGCCAGGAAACGCAGCTGACATGGTAGGGACTGTGGCTGCCCCTGGATGAACAAAGCTTGGACGATAGAGCTAAAAGAAGCAGAAGAGAAGGCAGAATATTACTTTGTGACATCCCTATTTGAATTGTCTTTATCAAGTCTTACTGGTACCTTCAACTGTGGTGGAATTACAAGCCCTTGCCACCAAACCCAGTTCACACAGTACTAGGTCAAATCCAGGGCTTAGTGCATGCTAAGCAAGCACTCCACCAAATCAGCTACATCCCCAGCCCCTTGGTTATATAGCCCAAGATAGCCCTGAAATCAGAATCCTCCTGTCTCAGCCTCCTAAGTGTTGGACTACCAGCCTGTACCACCATGCATGGCTCCTAAGTTCATTCTCAGTTCTTCGTGTGTACAGATCACTAAGTTAGAGTCACTGGCACACAATAACACAACAGTCTCCTGGGTCACCTTAACGTCAGCATGTGTCAAATAACATAATCAAACAGCACAATTCCAATAGTAATCACCATCCTTCTGTCTGTGAAGTCACACTTAAAGACTGAACGAGGGGCCCACGGGTGTCCTCAACTAGTTCAAAGTTAGCGAGCTGCAGTACCTCTGAGTACGCAGGCGGAGCGTCTGTGTAGGGTGGAGCCTGAGGAAGGTGTAAGGTCTGAGGGTATACTGGATTCCCAGGTGGTTGCACAGGGTAGTTAGGCTGTGTTGGATATTGACCTGGAACACAAAAGGGGGAGGTGCTGTCTGTCAAACTGGGGGGTGGCAGACAGGAGAGATGGCTCACTGGTTAAGACAAAATGCTGCTTTTCCTGAGGCCCCAAGTTCTGTTCCCAGCGGCCTCCTTTCAACTCGAGCTCCCCTCTGTGAGCTCCTCACTCACACAGACGCAGACACAAACTTAAAGCAAGGCTGCAAACAGCCACCAGCTGGTCAGGATGCACAGGGCAGCTAACTTGCTGGAGGCGCACAGGGGACGACAGACAGATTGCCATACAGCGCCGAATTTCTTGGAGCCAAGAAAAGCAGGGAGGACTGTCTGCACCCTCACGGGACTCTGACGGGGCAGAAAAGGCGCTGTTCCCAGAAGCATACTGATGACGGAATCAAGCCTAACTTGGCCGTGTCCCCTTCCCGATGAAGGACAGGTCTGGGGACCCGTCCCCGCGATTCTGGACCGCCGGTGTCTTAGGGGACTTCTACTTTGGGCTGTTCCCAGTCAGACTGTTTTCCTCCCAGATTCCTACTCAGAGTCGACTTCCTAATGAGAGGATGGAGGCAGCCGTGCAGAGGGCGGCGGGAGGGGTGTTCTGAGGGCGGCGCAAGCACGGGGACGGCGAGACCTGGTCCTGCGGAGGGCGGGCGGCGAGGGGGGACGGCGCCGCGGAACCGGCACCTCACTAGTTAAGGCCGTCAAGGCCTGTTGTTCCGAAGCGCGGCGCCCCGCCTCTGCCGGCCCGCCATTGGCCTCCCCACAGCCCTGCTCTAGCTCCCCATTCGCTCCAGCGGGTGCCCGTCACGGAAAAGCCCCCCCACCTCACACACAGCCCGCGACTCCAAACTGCGCCACCGAGTTTATGGGGGCCGGGAGGGCCGAGCGGCGGCGGCGCGGAGGAGGGGGCGTCCACGTCAGGTGTGGCCGGGCTCCCGGCCCTCTAAGGAGAAGCGCGGCCCGGCCCGCCGCGAGCCCGTGGCCCCCCGAGCCCGCTCGCCCCGGACCAGCCCGCCTCCCCGACCGTCCCTGCCGCCCCCCCGGCCTTGCCTTTGCTGTTCATGGTGGCTGCGGGTCCGCTTCGACTCGGCGTCGCGGACGGTTATTTTTTTCGTCCTTTTCCTGTTCGGAGTCGCTTCCGTGTCACGTGACACCCGTCCACTCTGCGTCAGTCGACGCCCGAGCGCGCTGCCACCGGAAACCCCGCCCCCTCGCGAGGCCGCCGTCGCGGCGGGGAGGGCGAGCGCGGCCCCGCCCTGAGTGGCGGTGCTGTCTCGGGGCGGCGCTCGCTCCGCGGCCCCCCACTCGCGAGTCCTCCCTCGTGGCGTGTCTGGAGGCGAGGCCCAGCCCCTGCCTGCCGCGCCTTCCCGCGGGAGGCCCAGCGCTCCTCACCGCGCTGACGTAGACAGGCCCCGCCAGCCAGGGTTGCGCGCGCAGCCGACATCTGCACCTGCCGCCCGCCCGAGGTGACCCGAAGCCCTTTCCCTGCAGACGGCCGAGTGCGTCACCTCTCACTAAATTGTCCTGGAGAGTAAAGAGGACGCGTTTTCGGGCAGCGCTGTTTCCTCGTTCCAGCGTGTCTGCTGAGCTGTTGCGCGCACGTCTGGAGTCGGCGGTCGCGGACCGATCTGTAGGAGTTTGTTCTCCGTGGTAGTTGACGTTGGTGGAGAGCTGCTGAGCGAGACCGTGGAGTGGAGAGACGCCCCGTAGATGTCACAGCCCCGATAGATCGCTGCTGCGGGTGGCGCGACCGTAACCCCAGCACTTGGGAGGCAGAGGCAGAGGCAGGTGAATCTTGAGTTCGAGGCCAACCTAGGCCTCAGAGTGAGTTCCAGGACAGCCAGGGCTACACAGAGAAACCCCGTCTCGAACGTCTTCCCCCACCACCACCCCAGCGCCCCCAAAGCACCCTGACTGATGACCCGTCCTCACTCCTACTCAGTCATCCCCGCCTTTGTCTCCAGTGATTGACTTACTGTAAAAACAGTTTGATCCAGGCCGCATAGCAGCCCCAGGCAAGCTGCTTCTTTCCGCACCCCTCATTCTCCAACAACGTTAATCCAGGGGAGCTGGAGAGACGCTCAGCGGTTAAGAACACTGCTCTTCAGAGGCCTCTATCGTGTTCGGAATGCACACCTTCTGGACCCTGCCAGATACACATGTGTGTCGTATGTTACACAGACACATGCATAAATTAAAATAAATACTCGAGAAAGCCGATCTAAAGAGACAGGTTACAGACTCAGGTTTTGTGTCCTTACTCCCAGGTTCCGGGTCAGTGTTTGCATTTTGTTTTCTATCACTTATCCAGTGTCTCCCCTGACAAGATTGCACTAAAGACTGTTATGGAATTCTTTTAGGTATTTTGAAAAAGTCCCTTTAAGTGCATTATAAATTTGATTCAGATTAAATTAGTATCCTAAAGTCAGTGACATTTGTGTATCTGAAAGCAAAACACCCACACATAGTAAATAAAATAATAATAAAAGCAACATAGACAAATAAAAATCCAGGTGCTGCTACAGGGAGGTCCTTCCCAGAACCAGGGACTCATGAAGAAAGGGTTAATTTGATATCCGGGCCCTCTAGGGCGAGCTGCCGTCTGGTTGGTGTTCTGCTTTAGTCCAACGCTGAGCCTAAGAGGCAGAAGTGCTGCCAAGTGAGCTACCACGGTGAAGGGGCTGCAGCTCACCGCCTTCTCCACCAGGTGGGGCAAAGGAGCAACTGACTACTTTCTTGGACAGAAGGGAGCATCCATGTTTCTCTTTTTGTTTTGTTTTGTTTATTTTTTTGAGACAGGGTTTCTCTGTGAGCCCTGGATGTCTTGGAGCTCGCTCTGTGGACCAGGCTGGCCACGAACTCAGAGATCCGCCTTCCTCTGCCTCCCGAGTGCTGGGACTAAAGGCACGACTTCCGTGGTCTTGCTCTTAAACCAAGCTGTTGGTTCACTTGTCAAACGCTCTTTCTTACATTACCGTAGCCGGTGTTTACCGAATGCCCACTGTGTCAGGCCCGGGGGAGGCACTAGAGAAATAGCACGGAAGACGAAGCAGAGCCCCCGTGGTTTTGAAACGTAAGGCCTGGAAAAGTCAAGGTAATGACCTACAATGGTTAGAGTCAGCATGTGAACATCGGCCGCGATGGTAGGGAAGCGCATAGATGAGCGCCTGCCTGCTCTTGTCTATGTGGTCAGGCAAGGTTTTCTGGGGAGTGGGGGTATGGTGCCTGAGATGAGATCTAGGAGTTCATAGCCACTAAACAAGTGGAGAGGGCTCCTGGGAAAGGGAGGACATCACTTCTGCTAGAGATAAGACGCTGTTCAGCGTGGGAGGCCATGAGATGGACCATGAAAATGGCAGTATGGCCCCATCACAAAAGTGAGAACAGCTCGCAATCGTAAGAGATGAAGGTGATGAAGCAGGAGCCAGGCCAAGCAGAGCCCAAGGTCAGAGCCTGTGTGAAGACAAGGCGGTCTGTCCTAAGGGCCCTGACACCCTCTGCTGACCTCAGAGAGCACATGGTGCACATACATTCATGCATGCAAAGAAAACACACACATGTAATAAAAATAATTTTTTATAAAAGGAAATAAGGAAAAAGCACATGAAATTGGAAGGGAATCCAAGGGGTTGGTAAGGTAGGAATTAGGGAGCAGATTCTATCAAAGCACATTTTATACATGTATAAAATCCTCAAGCAATTTAAAAATATCAATAACTGGGTATAATGAGCACATCTTTAATCACAGTACTTGGAAGTCAGATTCTGGATGAACAACGAAAATCAACACGTCCTCCCTCCCTCCTTCCCTCTCTCTATCATCTGTCTGTGTCTGTCTGTCTGTCTGTCTGGTATTATCTGACTTGTTTTCACGGCTATGATCTACTCACTTGCTCCAGGGACTCCAGCGTGGAGGTCTGGGCTGTTCCAGGTGTGACACTTGCTGTGTATTTTTGTAGAACCAATGAAGGAATGAAGGCAGAGGCAGGAGGATGTCTATGAATTTGAGGCTAGCCTAGTCTACATAGAGAGTTCCAGGCCAAACATGGCTACATAGTGTGATCTTGTTGGGGTGGGGAGTGATAATAATACTGAGATGAAGAAGGGAAGAAGCCAAAGATGATTGCTAATGAGCTCTTACTGTGGCCTGGAGTAGATCATGGAAGGAAAGTCACAGCATAATTCAGTAAATGTTGCTCTGGAGGTCAGTAAGCTGTGACATGAGGCTGCTGAAAATGATGGCTTGTCCTCAAAAGGTCCACGTGTCGGAAGCTTGGTCCCTAGTGTCAGTCAAAATGGGGAGCTGAGGAGACAGCAGGAGTCAGTTGTTAGAAACTCAGACCACTGGCATGCTTGCCGGTCCCCTTTCGGGGTCTGTGGCAGCCGGTCGGCCCACATGCTGTTTGTACCCTCAAACCACAATCATGGGCCAAACAAATGTTATAAATCATCCAGTTTCAGGTGCTCTGCCACAGCGGTACCAAGCCGGCTGCACAGTAACCCTTCCTGCTGGCCTTCTAGTCTCAGCTAGTCTGATCTGAGGTCTCTGTTTGTTTGTTTGTTTGTTTGTTTAAATGTACCTTTATTAAGCACCTAAAGCATGTTGTGTTCATCCTTGTGTGATGAAGAATATAACAGTCTCTCATTTCTCAGACCCAAAGGAAGGCTGGATCTCTGGGAAGCATCCACAGACTCTTTGAAAGAGTCCTTTCAAAGCTCTGGCTGGCCTTTGTGTAACTAAGGAAACAGCTATTACAAGATATATGGTGGGAAACGGAGCCTTCTCTCCTAGGCTCAGCAGGACATTTTAGGAAAGGTACAGGCCCTCTATGCACAATAAAGCTCAAGTACTGATGCAGTGCCCTGGGCAGCCTCGTGGGTCCTGCTTGGGCAGGACTTCTTCTCTGTGGGTTTTTGTCAGTATTTTCTCTCTGAAATCTCAGCCTTGAAGAGTCCAAGAATAAGAATATAAAAATGTAGATTCCAGAAATAGGAATGTAGAAATAAAGAAATACAAAGTTGTGAGCCTAAGAGAACGAGAACAGACTGTCAGCAGCTTTCTCAGCAGCTTGAGGATTAACTATTAACAGTGGTTACTCCACTTTACAACCCAGAGCTCTATTTACAAGGCCAAGGCATCTCTCTGCAAACTGAGAGCTAGCCTATGGATATGGGCTGAGTCAACTTTTAGGAAATAGACATATGACCTCTGGGTTATGCATTTTCCTTGCTATGTGAAACTGGCAGCATCAAAGGGGAGACCACAGGACTTCAGTAAACGCCACCTGGAAGTACCAAGAAAGACAATAGATTAAGTGCAAACACTAGTTTAACTGAAAAACTGTTAATGGAGAGTGTAAAGTAAGGCAATCTGTATCTGAGTTTTACCTTGAGATTGTAAAAATTCCTTTGTTCAGATCTAATGCTTGGTGCCCCTACTATAAAAAGGTGGGTTCAGAAATCGGCCTCTGCCACAGCCTTACAAAATCCATCTCTGGCTGTGGTCTCAGCTAGCTGATAAGCTTTTTGTGCCCCATGGAGATTTATTTTATTTTTTTCCTGGATTCTGGTTTCTGGAATAAAGTTTGCTTCTGGTTTATTAGACTTTGGTGGTTTGTCCCTTCCCTATCTTTGCATTACCCCCTGGACCCAACAGGCCCCTTGCATTAGAACTGCTTAAGGCTTATTTAAAATGCAAGTTAAATTGAGTGATCTTGATGTATATTAAGATTTGCTGGTTTGAGGGTTTGAGGTTTGACTTTATTCTATGAGGGATGGTGTGTGTGTGTGTGTGTGTGTGTGTGTGTGTGTGTGTGTGCTCTGTGTGGGGTGTGGTGTATGGGAGTATTGTCTGGGGGGAAGGTGTTGTCTTTATGTGGTATGTTTGGATGTATGTGTTCTCTGTGTGTGTGGTAGTGGGTATCGGGGTGTGTGGTATGTGTGCTGTGTGTGTTCCAAACTTTTCTACAGCACTCAGAAGAACAGAACTTGCTTCTTGCTCTGCTTGTCAATCTGCCCAGGAGACTTTGGGAACATGCCTTCCCTAGACAATTTCACACTCTTACAAGGTCAGTCTTCCCTGTCATACAAACCCCCAATTAATAAATAAAAGTTGAAAATAAAAGTTTTTAAGAATAGGGCCTGGTTGGGCATAGTAGTGCGTGCCTTTAGTACCAGCACTGGGGAGGCAGAGGCAGGTGGATCTCTGTGAGTTCAAGGCCGGCCTGTTCTACAGAAAGCCAGGACTGTTACACAGAGAAAAAAGAGCAGGACCTGGAAAGCAGTTGTTCTTCCGGAGCCTGAATTCTGTTCCCAGCACCTCTAACTCCAGCTCTAGGGAACATGATGCCTTCTCCTGACCTCTGCAGGCAACCACACACCCACATACAGACGCGTACATATGCCCGTAAAATAAAAATATGTTTGTTTTGTTTTAATTTGTATTAAATTAAAATTTAATTAAAATTTAATTAAAATTAAATTAAAATTAAATTTTAATTAAAATTTAAAATTTGTATTAAATTAAATTAATTATGTATCTAGCCTGAATTCACTATATGGATGAGTCGACCACAAATTCACAGAGATTCGCTTGCTCTGAGTGCTGGAATTAAAGGCGTGCACCAGCATACCTGGAAAATAAGTCTTAAAAAAAAAAATCTCAGTTCAAGGACAGCGTGGTCTACAGAGTGAGTTCCAGAACAGCCAGGACTACACAGAGAAACCCTGTCTCAAAAAACCAAAAGAAAGAAGGAAAGAAAAAAGAAGAAGAAGAACTTTTCTCTAGTCGCTAGAGGAAGAATCCATGCATGTGGACCCCACCAGGAGCTCCAGGCTGAGACCAGCTGCCCAGGGTGTGACCTAAGGCAGCAAGAGACAGAGTCAACAGAGGACTTTGGGGACAGAAGTGAGGAAAATCTTACCTCCCACTTCAGTTCCTCCAATATATTAGAGAGGAGACCTTGAAGACGGAAGGGGTGCTATATTTCCAGCACCTCAGAGAGGCTAAGGTGAGAGGATCAGGGTAGGGTGCCCAGCCTGAGCTACACAGTAAGATCCTATCTTCAAAAACAAGAAACAAAAACCCTAAACCAAACCTAAATAAACAAGGAAATGTGGAGCCCTGGATTTCATGGGCTTTTTCTCTTTGTAACTTACAAAGCCCCCAAGGTTAAACATGGTTCCCTTTTTTACTGACAGGGACGCTGTGACTTGAGGGCTCTGATCTCCAGACTGAAGAATAGCAAGTGTTTAGAGGACTCGTTCAGTGTTCACAAGGCCCTATTTGATCCTTGAAAAAAAACCAAAACAACCCTTTTTCTATCTGTTTAGCTTTTCACACTAGCAAAAGGCCATATCCAGACTAGGAGCGAGCCCTGAGAGCCTGTCACAACTACAGTGTCTCAGGTGTCCTGTGACAATGGTGACAATGGAGGCTACCAGGAGCCCACTCACAAGAAAGATCACACACAGCTGCAATCCCAACGCTTGGAAGGCTGAGGCAGAAAGATTTAAGAAATCAGCCTCCTGGCTGGAATGGTGACTCTATGGTAGGAGCGCTGGCGGTTCTTCTGGAGGACCTGGGTTTAATTCCTAGCACCCACACGGTGGCTCACAACCATCCTAGGCACCAGTTCCTGGGGACCAGCACCCTCTCCTGGTGTCTAAGAGAGCCAGGCCCACATGCAGAGCATGTTCACACATACCAGTGGGGGCCACAAGAGGGCACTGCGTCTCCTGGGACTGGAGTTACAGGAGGTTGATGCTAGGAATTGAACCTGGTTCCTCTGGAAGAGCAACAATTGCTCTTAACCACTGAGCCCAGTAAAATAAATCTGGAGGAGCAGCCACTGGCCTGGAGGAAGAACAAAGGAAAACACAAATAGTAAATAAAATCAGCTGGACTGTGGTGGTGCACACCTTTAATCTCAGCACTCAGGAGGCAGAGGCAGGTGGATCTTTGAGTTCGAGGCCAGCCTGGTCTACAGAGTGAGTTTCAGGACAGCTACGGCTGTTACACAGAGAAACTCTGTCTCAAAAAATAAATAAATAAATGAATGAATG
The DNA here is from genome assembly GCF_982192425.1 of Myodes glareolus. NCBI lineage: Eukaryota > Metazoa > Chordata > Mammalia > Rodentia > Cricetidae > Myodes > Myodes glareolus. The sequence continues at coordinate 63,724,565 of NC_142044.1, forward strand.
AATAAATAAAATTCAGTTCATGGAAAACACAGTATTATGAAATGCTTCTATTGCGGTGATAGCATCTCTTTTATTGTTCTGAGGATTTGGGAAGACAGGATTCGAAGCACATGGTGCAAGGAAGGACAAAGGCCCAATGCACCATCCGGTGCACAATCCGGTCCTCAGCTTCTCCATTTTCTCTTCATCTCGGTCTCTCATACTGAACATTATATCTGCGTCAGGGACTTCCTGTGAGGACTGGACGAAAGGGATAATAATATCGCTCTGCCTTGGTTTGTTTGCTAATGTCTTTATGCACACAGTCATCTCAATGGTTTTTTTTTTTTTAAAGGCTGTTTCCCTCTGTAACCCAGGCTAGCTTCCTGTGTTAGTGTCCTCAGTCCTGAGGTTACCAACATGTGCCTTGGACAGGTACACAGGCAGGTGGGTCTCTGGGAGTTTGAGTCCAGCCTGCTCTACACAGTGAGTTCCAGGACAGTCAGAACTGTCACACACAGAGACCCTGTCACAAAAAGAGAAAGGAAAAGAAAGAAGCAACTCCAGGCTCTGCATTTTGTTTTCTTTTGACAGCACCGAGGGCTGGATTTGGATCCTCTTGAATGCTATGAAGTGGTCCACCACTGCCACTAAGCTGTTGTCACCTCCCCAGCTCAGGAAGTCCCTCACACACAGACACACACCTTTTATTTATTGATTTTTTTGAAACAGTCTTGAATTTTGGTCTTCCTGTCTCAGACCGTGAAACGACTGGGATTACATGGGATTACAGGCATAAACCACCAGACCCAGGTCAAGCCTGACTTTAGCAAAACCCATCTTATTTATTTGTATTTTATTTGCTTGTTGTTTTAATTTTAGTATTATTTGTGTGTATATGTTTGTGTCTGCATGTGCCGCATGCATGCAGTACCCTAGGCAGCCAGAAGAGGGCATCAGATCCCTTGGAACTGGACTTCCAAGCACTTGTAACCTGCCTGATGTGAGTACTGGGAATTGAATCCATGACCAATGCAAGAGCAGCAAGTGCTATTAACCACTGAATGATCTCTCTAGCTCCTTGCTTTTTAAATTCTTGTCTAAAATTAGGAATATATGTGTGTGTACACATAAGTGTAGGTGCCCATGGTGGACGGAGTGTTAGATCACCCTGGAGCTGAAGTTATAGGTGATTGTGAGTGTCCCACAAGCATACTGGGAACCAGCTCAGGTTCTCTACAAGAGCAATGCATGATCTTGATAGCTAAAATACTGATTCAATCCCTTGCTTTCCTTTCCCTTTTTTGTTTTGTTTTGGTTTTTCAAGACAGAGTTTCTCTGTGTGACAACCCTAGCTGTCCTGGAACTCACTTTGTAGACCAGGTTGGCCTCAAACTCACAGAGATCCATATGCCTCTGCCTCCTGAATGCTGGAATTAAAGGTATTAATTTTTATTTTTATTTATTAATTGGCGTATTTTTCTTTTAACAAATGCTTTTTGTTTATTTGTTTTGAGACAAAGTCTCACTAGGTAGCCTTGGCTGGCCTGGAACTTGCTTTTTAGACCAGGCTGGCCTTGAATTCTTATAGATCTTCCTGCCTGCTAGGATTAAAGGCATGTGACACCACACCCGACTGTTTTCCTTTGTTTGAAACAGAGCCTATGTAGCCCTAGCTAGCCTATGTAGACCACGCTGGTTCTGCTCACTAACAGATAACAACAGTAGAATGTAAACAGTGTCGGCTATCATCAACTACAAAGTTTTGTTGAAACCGTTCTTCTGTTGCGTGATAGGTGTCCCCAGTTAGGCAAGATGGCGCCCAGCTGCGATTCCTGCATGGGGGCTGACGTCACAAGATGGCGCCCAGCTGCGATTCCTGCATGGGGGCTGACGTCACAAGATGGTGCCCAGCTGTGATTCCTGCATGGGGTGCTGACGTCACAAGATGGTGCCCAGCTGTGATTCCTGCATGGGGGGGCAGACGTCACAAGTTGGCGCCCAGCTGTGATTCCTGCATGGGGCTGACGTCACAAAATGGTGCCCAGCTGCGGTTCCTGCATCGGCAAATCTGAGGCCAGCCTGACCTACATAGAATGTTCCAGGACAACCCGAGTGTTGTAGCAAGACCCTTTTTCCCTCCTTGCTCCCCTCCCCAAAAGGGAGCGACTCTCCAGCTATTCCTGGAGCATCATGCCTATGGGAACAGGAGTCAGCAATGGATGCTGCTGAATTCTGCCAATTTACTTCCTGCTCAGCTCCTTCCCTTCATTTGCACATCTGCATGTCAGGAATAAGATTTTCCTCTCATATTATTTTTCAGTGGAAATGTAGAGACTTATCAGAGAAGAGAGAGGAAGGACAAAAGCCCACCTTTTTTTAACAGTTCAACCAACAACCTCATTTTCTTCCAACAGTTGAAGGGAACGCCTTATGAATAATGGATAATTGGCTGATGAATATGCACAGCCCATTATGCCTGTGAGGTCTGGTAAATAATTTATGAGCTAAAATGTTCCTCACCTTGTCACTGTACAAAAACTTTAAAAAAAAAATGAAAACCCACAGCGTATTTACCCTTTGAACTGCAGGGAGATCTGTCAGAGCCGGTGACAGCAATGCAACTTTACATCACTGCTAAAATTAAATAGAACGCACTTTGTATGCAGCTCTGAGAGGATATTAAACACAGAGCACGCTTTGGCTAGACTCCTTGCCTCATACATGTTTTCTAAACTTCTGGGTCCTCACCTTTTTTGATGGGGTGTTTGAGACAGGGTTCCTCTGTAGCTTTGGAGCCTGTTCTGGAACTAGCTCTTGTAGACCAGGCTGGCCTCAAACTCACAGAGATCCACCTGCCTCTGCCTCCCAAGTGCTGGGATTAAAGGCGTGTGCCACCACCGCCCGGCTCTGGTTCCTCACCTCCGCCTTGTGCCTTGTGTTGTCACCAGCTCGGATTCCAGCCAGTCTCCTCACGGGGCTTCAGTCTGACCTATGACCTATCTCCCTTGTCTTAGGAAAACTGGCCCAGACTGCCTTGGCCATGCTCCGCTGTCTGCTCTTCACAGCAGGGATGTCTCCTGAAGACTGACTTGAGGCACCGCTGTGTCACCCTTAGCTCACACCCTCTAAGCCACAGCACTGGGTGTCCTTAGCCTTGAGGCGAGAAAGGGGAGGGCAAAGTTGTCCATGCAACCGTGGGAAGTGTTTGGAATACATTCATGGGTCCTGGCAGAACTCGGCTGCTCTATGACATATTTAACACGACTTGAAACTGGGTCAATTTTCAAGTCGTGGAAGGTGGGAACTGAAGGTTTATCTGCTAAGATTTCAGGGGCTTTTAAAGCAAGCATCGTGTCAAAGAAGGCTCTCAGTGTCCTCCGTGCTTGTCACAGGCTGGGTGCCTGTAGGAGGTGAGGGAAGGATGGGAAAGTCCTTGCTATTTGCCTTTTAGGCAAACCACGTACATTTTCAAGAAACAGAGGTGCTGGCAAAAGGCTTGGTGGCTAAAGGCGCTTGATGCTAGGCTCCCTACTGGAAATGGATTCCCCAGAATCCACCTACATGGCAGAAGGAGAGAACCAACTCCTATAAGTTGTCCTCTTGCCCTCTGAAGAAGCACTCTGACACACCTCTCTCTCTCTGAGTAAATGTAACAAAAGAAACAGAATAAATAACCTACAAACTACAAATTATATTACAAAGTTATTGGGATAGTGATGTAATTAAAGCAAAACCCCTTTACAACAGTGTGGCATTTGGACTTAAGAAGGATTCTTAAAGAAAATAAACCTTCAGAACAGTTTGCCAGACCCCCCCCCCCCCATCCAATTAATTAGAAAGAATTCAAGATGTGTGACCCAGTCCGCCTCATGTGGGCCCCACCGATCTTCCAGCCCTCTTTTGGGCAATTCTTCCGTCACTTCCTGTGCTCTAGCCTGTGGTATGCACATTGTGACTTCTCTAGCCTTGTTCAGATATGAAATCTAAATCCACACAGGATGGTGTTCGGAGATAAGCCCCTTGGGAGGTGAGTAGCTCATTGGTGCACCGAGAACATTTCCTAATCCCTGGCCGCCACCGCGGGAGGGTACTGCCTGTGAAGCGGGATCCTGTGTCCTGGGTCCACCATGATCTTCAACGCCCCCTCCCCACCTCTTGAAATTTAGTGCTGAGACCATAGTTGTAATTAATTAAGATTTATTTTTACTTACATATTTGTATGTGTGCCAAGCATGTGCAGTACCCACTAGGAAAAGGGTCCAGGTCCCCTTAGAGCTGGAGTTCCAGGTGGTTGTGAGCCACCCTCTGTGGGTGCTGGGTCCTGAACTCGGGAAGAGCACCAGCCACTCTTAGCCACTAAGCCATTTCTCCAGCGTCCTCCCCACCCCCTTTGTTTAAAACAAAATCTTCTCATGGCCCAGGCTGGCCTGGGAACTCATATGTGACCAGGCTGGCCTCAAACTCCCGGGTGCTGGGATTATAGGCACCTGCTGTCACTCACAGCTTAATGTGTAGGTGGAGTCTGACCTCAGAGCTGGGTTGAGCTACATCCCCATGTTTTTTTTTTTCTGAGTGGGGTGTGTGTGTGTGAGTGTGTGTGTGTGTGTGTGTGTGTGTGTGTGTGTGTGTGTGACTTTGTTGTCCATGCTCAGACCATTCTCAGCTTCTTCAGTAGCTGGTCCTACTGGTGGGGACGGTGCCAGGACGGCCGGTGGAAGAGCTGGGATGAAACTCCAAACTTTCTGGTACTTGTCCACCTAGTTGCAGCGCCTCCTCACTGGCCCCAGGAAAACAGCGACAGGCCCACCTCTGCCGCAAACTTCAGTGAGCAGAGACTCTGGGTGCCAGCAAGATCTAGGCAGCCTGGAGTGTAGCTGCTGGTCAAAACCACCCGGTACCGCTCCCCTCTCCTTGGCTGGGCTATATGCTTCCTTCTCTTGGGGTTTTAAGGAACTGTCTGGCTAGGGCTTTACTCTCCACTCCCTTTCTCCTAATGCTGCTTCTGCACCATCTACCTCCAGGTCATCCAAGAAACGTGGGTGTGGGTGGGGTGAAGGGAAACATGAGATTGACAACAAGCCGCTTAACTGTTGGAATCCACCTTCTCTGGATTCATTAACCTCCCTCCTCTTCTCCCCCCTCCCCACCCTTTGGTCTTCCTTCCAGTTGTTCATTACCTCCCAAACCTTCGGTCCCCAGTCCCCCTCATCAGCCTTCCCTTCCCTTCAAAGCCTCCCAGCACCATGACCACCGAGCTTGTTTTTCTTTCTCTATTACACCAAACTTTTTCTTTTCACACCTTCTCGATCCTGAGTAGCCAGCAGGCTGTGGTTAGGAACCCGCCCCACCACGAAGGTGGGAAGGTGAGCGGCTCCGAGCGTTCGGGACCCTGGTGCCCTCTGGGATGTACCACGAGGGTACAGCTGCTCCCCAGGCCCTGCTCCGCTAAGCCTGAGCGTCGTCCGCGTTCCCACTCCTTTCCCAGGCTGGAGGATAGACGTGAGGTTCTCCGTTGAGAAAGGCAGTTGACTACCGGGAGAGTCACAGCTGGACACTGACCCAATCCTCGGCTGCAGGGAAAGTGACCGAGACTCCAGTAGACTCCAGAGCTACTCTCAGAGATGGTCGAGTCAAGTGACCCCACAGGCCCTGGGTTCTAGTCCCGGCGGGGCCTGGGGTTCCTCCCCACCCCCACGAGCAGTTCGCCGCTCCCCAGACCCCCTCCCTTTCCTGACCGCCGCCCCCGGCGGCTGGCGCGGGAGGTGCAGCATGCGGCAAAGCGCTTTGCATAAATTATGCTCATGACGCAGCAGCTAAAAAAATCCAAGTAGCAGAAGGAGGGAAAAGGGGGGAGGGAGGAGGGGGCGAGGAGGGGACTGCACCTGGCCGCCCCCGCCCCCGGCGTCCCGGCCCGCGCGTGGCCCGCAACCCACCGCTGCTCCGCTCTGCCAGCCCCGGCGGTGGGCCCGGGGGGCGGCGGGTCCCGAGTGACTCTGGGCCGAGCGAGCCGGGCCGAGTCGCTCCGGCTTCTTTGTCTGCGGGCGGCAGCCTCGGCCGCGGCCCCCTGGCCCGGGCTGGGACATGAGTGTCTAGTCGGTGGCCGCTGGGCAGCCGGGGAGCGGGAGGCTGGGCTTCGGGCTCCGGTGAGTAGCGGGGTCCGGGGCGGGGAGGGCTTTGCACGGAGGGGGAGGGGGCCGGGCAGGGGAGGTTTCGGATTTGGTTAATATGCAATGCCCGTAATTAGCATAATTTATATATTTATGATAAAGAGGAAAAAGGCGCCGGGCCGGGGCGGCGGGCTGCGGCCCGGGAGGCGGGAGCTGTGGGAGCTGACGGCCGCGCGCTGTCCACTTGAGGCCGCAGACCCCGGGCCGCGCCCTGGTCCCCCGGTACCCCGCGGACACCCGTGGAGGGGCGGCCGCCAGGAGGACGCTCTGCCCTAGAGTCCGGGTGGGGTGTCGGGAAGAGGCTTGCAGAGCCCTGGAGACCCGGACTCTTGGGTTCCGGCGACCTGTCACCACTCCTCCGGAGAAAGGGCGGCAGGGACTCTGGGGTAGAGACCTCGCTGTTGCTGGAAGGATGGGGAAGTGGTGGGAGGGTCACCGTCGACCAGAGCGTGAGCACTTCATAAATATTTAATGACAGTATTAGTATTAATAATGTCATAAAATGGGCCCCGTGTGTCCTCCCGGGACATTTGCACCTGGCAAGGCCGAGGGCTCTCCAGAGTGGCTTCTCACCCACTTGAGCGCTCAGATCGCCGCCTGGGCTGGGCTGGAAAGCCTAAAACCTTTATGGAATAGTTCCTGCGGCTGACAGGAGGAAATAAAAGCTTGTCAAGAAGCCTTGCTAGGCCAAACACAGGAAGCTCTAGCAGAGATGGAGAAACTGCAGCCTCTTTGCTCTAAGTCCTTGCTCGTAAAACAGAAGGTTGATCCTCAGTTCCATAAGTTTATATACCTCCTCCTGTCACTTTGGTAATCCACGCCACTGGCGAGAGGTGCTCTGGGTATAGTGGCATATGTTTTGATTGAAGTTGGTGCTCAGGGTGATGTTTGTGTGACCCGGGACCTCTTTACATATGGACAGTAGAACTGCATCCTATTGGTTCTATAACCAGCAAGGGCCGAGCAAAGACAAAGCCCCACCTGTCCAGGAGTGAGCAAATGGGTCATAAACACCAAAACAAACCAGAGAATCGGAGAGGGAGGAGGGGAGAGAGGAGAAAGAAAGAGAGGAAGGGAGGGAGGGAGGGAGAGAGGGAGGGTAAGGAAAAGGGAGAGAGGGAGGGTAGAAAGGAGGGAGAGAGGCAGAGAGAGGGAGGGAGAGAAAAAGAGAGGCAGAAGGGAGAGAGGGAGGGAAGAACGGAAGGAGGGAAGGAGAGAACACTGGTTTTCTTTTCCTCTTGGAGGCACTACCGGCAGCTAAGGAAAGGTGAGACTGTGGCTCAGAGCTGTAGCCCCAGCGGAGGGGATGATGAAGCAGGAGCATCACAGATTTACATGGTGAGACTGCCTCAAAAACTAAAGACACACAAAAGCCCAAACCAAACATCAACTTCAATAAATACAAAACAGAAAGGGGCACTGGCTAGCCGGCTCCGCAGGTAAAGGCCTTTGCTGCCAAGCCTGCCACTGGGTGTTGGATCTCTAAACCTCACATGGTAGAAGCCGAGAACTGACTCCCGCAAGTTATGGGCTGTGTCCCGGGCACACCGTGGCCCTCGGGTTCCAGCACAGTATACATACACAGACTAAGTAATAAATGTCAAAAAAGAAGAAAAGCAGCAAATGTCAAAAACAAACAGGGAGAACCAAAATTCAGCAGCAGCAACAAACGAAACAAAGAAGCCAGACAATGGTGCCGCACACCTTTAATCCCAGCACTCAGGAGGCAGAGGCAGGCAGATCTCTGAGTTCAAGGCCAGCCTGGTCTATGGAGTAAGATCCAGGACAGCCAGGGCTATGCAGAGAGACCCTGTTCAAAACAAAACAACAATAAGAAGAAAAACAAAAGAAAGGAAGTCTGGAGATAGAGCTCAACAGTAGAGAATATTGCATCTGTACCAATCACACACACACACACACACACACTTGAACATGTGCACACATACATGCACACACGCAGCCTAATGATGGTAAGGAGAAAATACATATCACAAATTAGAAGAAACTGGCACTATAGCCGGGTGGTGGTGATTCACACCTTTAATCTCAGCACTCTGGAGGCAGAGGCAGGTGAGTTCAAGGCCAGCCTGGTCTACAAGAGCAAGCGCCAGGACAGGCTCCAAAGGGATACAGAGAAACCCTGTCTCAAAAAACAAACAAAGAAGAATAAGAGGAGGAGGAGGAGGAGGAGGAAGAAGAAGAAGACGAAGAAGAAGAAGAAGAAGAAGAAGAAGAAGAAGAAGAAGAAGAAGAAGAAGAAGAAGAAGAAGAAGTTGGTGTTGTGTGTGGTACTTAGTGATGCAGCACTGACCTAGCATGCTCAAGGGCAAATTCAAACCCCAGGAATGAAAATTTAAGAAACAGAAAAGAAAGAAACGTGTTTTCTAAAGGTTCTCTGCTTCAAGGAAAAAGGAAACACTGAGTGCTGAGTGTGGTGCACACACTTTTAATCCCAGCATTGGAGAGGTAGAGGCAAGCTGACCTCTGGGAGTTCAAGGCCAGCCTGGTCTACAGAGCGAGTCCAGGACAGCCAGGCCTATGCAGAGACCCTGTTTCCAAAGAGAGATCAGCAGAGAGAGAGAAAAGAGAAAAGAAAAGAAAAAAATCTGGCATAAACTCATATTCCCCTCCGGGCTTAATTACTATACCATTATAGCACTAGTGCTTGGCTGTAACCCAGCGCGGAGCACAAGCCCTGGGTCCACCTTCCTGTCCCATAAGTAAACAAGTAAGTAAAGTCATAATGGTGATCATTTACATTTTATACTATGTTATGATTTGAAACGTTTTGTATGCTTGCTTTGTTTCAGTTAAAATAGCGGCAGTAATAGAACTGGGGATGAAACTCAGTTGGGATAGCGCTTGCCTAGCCCACATGGAGCCCGGGTTCCGTTCCCAAGGCCAGATTAACTTAGTATGTGCACCTATAACTCCAGCACTTGGGACTAGGAGTCGGGAGGACAAGAAGTTCAAGGTCATCTTCAGTTAGGTAGGGAGTTCCAGGTCCGCCTGGAATGCATGCAACTTGTCTCAACAAGCAAACCAGAACAATAATAGTAACACTCATAGTGCCTACATACTAGGCCCTATTGTTATGTAAATATTACCAATTTAAAGCTGGACATAGCAGCACAAGAATGTAGTGATCACTTGATTAGCCTAGCGATGTAGAAAAACCCTGGCCAAAAATGTTCCCTTGGGGGCTGGAGAGGTGGCCCACAGTTGAGAGCACTTGCTGCTCTAACAGAGGACCTGTGTTCCATTCCCAGTGGCCACATGGCCCCTCCCTACAAAGAAGGAAAATCTGTAGAGAAAGCCGATGAGGGGCTCCCAGGGGCTGGGGGATGCGGGGCCAGTGGAGTTCCCTTGGGTCACTGAAAGTGTTGGTGAACCAGAAGTGTTCCTGGTTGCACAGCATCGCGAATGTTCAGAATCCCACCGAAAGAGATGCTTTAAAACCCTGAAAGTGCTGGCCCACAGCGCCAATCCCAGCTCTCCGGAGTCAGAGGCAAGTGGCCCTCGGAAGTTCTAGGCTAGCCTGGTCTACGATGAGCACTTGCTAGTGCGCACCAAGCCTTGAGTTCAATCCTTGCATCACAGAGATGCTTAAGCTGGTGAGCTCTCTGCCGTGTGGCTTTGTTTTTGTTGGGGCTGCTGTGACAAAGTATGGTAACTTGTGTAGCTGGTCAACAATAGAAACTCATGGCTGCTGACGCTGGAGGCTGGAAGGCGGAGGTCAGGTTATCTAGTGAACCTGTTTCTTCTGCCTGGGAAGCCTGCCTTCCTGGTCTCACCTCCCAGACACTCGAATCTCTTCCGTCTGTCACCTCGGGGCTTATGATTCCAACAGATGAACTGAGAGAGATGCAAGCTTTCAGACCATAGCAGAATTTTACCTCAGTTTATAAAAGGTTTGTGGGACTTTGGATATAGTGCAGTGGTAGAACACTTGACTAGTTTGTTTGAGACCCTAGATTCAATCCTCAGTATGCCAAAAAAAAAAAAAAAAAGGCAGTAGGGGTAAGAACAGTGTTCTGGATTTCCTCAAGGGTGACATGGTGACGGTAACAGTCCCCAGAGTAGAGATGAGTAATACGTCAGTGTCACATAAAACACTCGTCCTCTAGCAGGTACTCAAATTAAATGACAGTTGCCTTTTCTCCTACACAAATGTCTAACCTGTTTGCCTACTTTTTAAAAGATGACTCCAGCCAGACAGCCTGTCCTCACGTGGGGTTCACCCACTCTTGCCTCCTGCTCCTGGCCCCCCATGCCACCACTGGGAATACATTGCCTCCTGTGTACAGGACAACATGGTCCTTGGGCCATCCCTGCAGAGTCTCTCAAGAATCCACCTCCGAATCGGAGGCTCCAAGGGTTGTGGGGAGGGGCCTAGGAAGCGGCATTTTTTGGTCTAGCTTCAGAGAGTCAGAGAACCAGGTTGAACCCTCTCTACTGTCTCTCTTCAGGAAGCTGCTCAGGGAAGCACTGATGTTCAGAACCCTCCTCTCGCCTTTGCCCAGGGTTCCAAGTGTCTCTTAGCTCCACCTTGGACTCTTGTGGGTGTGCTGTCACCAGCTGTACTGGGGGACCCCAGGGACAAATGACCTCCCTCTCTCCTTTGCCTTCCTAAACAGATCTTCTGGGTTCCCCTGGGTATGGGCTCTCCTGGGATGCTAGAGTCTTCAAAATTTGTAGCGTCTTGCTTTGTTTTCTTCTGTGTTCTCGGGAGAGCCTGGCTTCTCTTCTCCTATTGTTCTATTTCTGACTTTTCTAGACAGCCTGGCAACTTCAGCGCAGGCTCACCAGCCTTTGCTTTCCTACCCAGAATGCACTAGGTGTGGACTGGCACCCACCCCACCCGGCAGTGACCATGGATCCTGGAGCTGGCTCTGACTCATCTCTGACTGTGAATGAGCAGGTATCTCCTGGGGGTGAGAAGTGGGGGTGGTGAGGGTCGTGGCCTGAAGGGTGATATGGTCAGGGAGAAAGACATAAGGGGGCCTCTGTCTGTCTCTTATTAAAGTTTATGATCACTCGACCTGCCCAAAGGAGTGTCAACTAGGATTTCTTGGGCAGAGTTTGGGATCTTAAGTTGCAACTTTGAAATTAAAATTAAACTCCACTGGGGGCTGGAGAGATGGCTCTGCATTTAAAAGCTTCGGCTGGTCTTGCAGAGGACTTGGCCTTGAGTCCCCACACCCTCAGGCTACTCACAACCTAGTTTCAGAGCATCCGATGCCCCCTTCTGGCCTCTGCAGGTACTACATGCATGTAGTGTGCAGATATGTATACATGCAGGCAAAACACCTATACACATAAAATGAAAAGATCTCAAAAACCTGTTAAAGTACACAAATACATATACATGTTTGAACAGCTGACTTCGTTTTTCTTTATGCTTCTATGTATTTTCTGTGATTTCTGAAATAACTATGCCTTAAAAGAAGAAAATAAATCAGCATCCCTTGAAATGAAATTGTAGTGAAATCCCCCAGGTCAAGGTTGAGTCTGCCAAAGGAACCTATTGTGGTATATATTCATTCCTCTTGATGGGTCCCGGAAGCCTTTTCTGGCACAGTCTGTGGCTGAGCCAGTTTCCAGGGTGCAGGGCTGGAGTGGTGCTAGCCACTATTGATGACGGACACAAAGCTTTCTCATGTATGGGGTTCACTGGGGAGTCTGAAGGGCCAGGAGGGTGCAGTTCAGTGATGGAACAAAGAGCTCTGTGCAGGTGTTTGAGCGGGGACTCATGGAAGGTGCCCTCGCTGTTTGAGAGCGCCGACAATGGAAATGAGGTCCATGGGATACAGAGTAGGGTGAGGCAGGAGATATGGCATCTGGTGATTCTTGACCCTTCTTTGGGGGACTTAGCTTGCAGGGAACTTCTGGTATCTGAGTTTTAGAAGTTACTCAAGGGTTGGAGAGATGGCTCCGTAGGTAAAGCATTTGTATGTAGCATAGACAGTCCGAGCTAGATCCTCAGGACCCACATAAGAACGCTGCATGCGGTGGTGCATGCCTGTAATTCAGCCCTCCTCCAGGGAGGTAAGAGAGCCTCCTGAAGGAAGTACACAGCAAGGTGAAAGGAGGGAATCCCTGAAGGTGCGTGAGCACTGTGTCATGCATGTATGCGTGCACACACAAGAGCATGCACACACACACACACACACACACACACACACACACACCATTAATGAAGACAAATTGCAGAACACTGTGGAACACTCACTTCCCACACTCCCGCTCTGGGAGCCTCCGGGTGGTCTCTAAGGGAAGTTAGGACAGATTTCTTCCAGGTCTCTAGTACCTCAGTATCCCAAGAGGATGCTCTTGCAGGCTCCAAGGATGAGCCATTTTCCACCTCCTGAGCTAAGTCCAAGATGGGGAACAAACAGAAATGTCTCCTGTGGCACCTTTCTTTCTGCTCTTAGAGCCTGCTCCTTGTTGGGAATCGGGGACAGTAGCCTGGACCAAATGCTGGCCCTCTCAGAGTGCCCGTTCTCTGGATGAGAACTCCACATCCTGAACCCTCCCATCCCCAGAGCTGTCCCCCATCCTCTACTTGCAGGTCATTGTGATGTCAGGCCATGAGACCATCCGAGTACTGGAAGTCGGGGTGGACACTCAGCTCCCGGCTGAGGAGGAGAGCAAAGGACTGGAGAGCGTGGCTGCTGACAGCTCCCAGAGTAGAGGCCCTGCGGAAGCTAGCGAACCTGCTGCTGAAGCTGGGCCTCGTGACCCAGACCACTCTGCAGAGACAACTGGTATGAGGCTATCATTAATCTGCCGCTTCCCTCTCATGGCCCGGGTGGCCCAGATGACACTAAGGCCTTGTCTTCCTGCCCTTTTGGCAGCCTCTGGCCACAGTCCATAATGCTGACCAGTTTCCAGGAATACCCTGCCCTCCTTGTATTTAGAATTGGGTTTCTTTGCACCCATGCTGAACTGAGATGGCTTTGGGTGAGGATTGGCACGCCTGGCCTAGAGAGGGTCCTAGGTCTACACCAGACTGTCCAAGCCGGGGAAGGAGAGAGACTCTTGGGATCCCACCAGCTCTCCAGCTAACTCCCGTTTGTAGCAGAGCTGGGAGATCCCAGGAGCCAAGAATGGAGGGACTCGTCCATTCTCAACTTGTCTCCCTTGAGCTAAGGATCAGATTAGGTGATACCCGACATTGCCTGCCTCCCTTCACTGGGTTTATGGGTGCTGTCCTTCACCACTGACGCCAGGGTGTGAAGTGAGTTCTCCTGGCCTGAGGCAGTTGGAGAGTGGAAGCCATGGGGACTGAGCTGCCAGCACTGGCGCAGTTAGCAGTGGGCGCTGTCCCTTGTCTTCCTTCGCCAACACCTTGCAGGGCAGCTGCTGCATTTTGTAAGGATCCTTGAACCTCCTTGCCACTTTCCTGAGTCCCATGATCCATCTCTGTCAGCCTTCGGCCTTTCTTTCTTTTTTTAATTCTCCGACAGTCTTATACCTGTGTATCCTGAACTTTCACCTTCTCTCCACCGCTGAAGCCCTTCTTCTACTTGGCTGTCTGTTTTTTTGGTTTTGTTTTTTTTTTTTTATTTATTTTATTATGTATACAATATTCTGTCTGTGTGTATGCCTGCAGGCCAGAAGAGGGCACCAGACCCCATTACAGATGGTTGTGAGCCACCATGTGGTTGCTGGGAATTGAACTCAGGACCTTTGGACGAGCAGGCAATGCTCTTAACCTCTGAGCCATCTCTCCAGCCCCTTGGTTTTGTTTTTGTGTTTTTTTTTTATATATATTTTTAAAAGCCACCGAGTTTAACTATCATTGCTTGCATGAGGATGTGTGAAAGGTTAGGTACTGGAATGTGGACAACTTACTAGTGGCTATACCACTGAAGGAACTGACCAGTACTTATTCATGGCCCATAGTTCCTCAGTAAGGGGTGGGTTGAACCCCTTGCCGGTATATGATGTATTGGTGACAGGTAACCACAGCTACAGTTAGCCCCTAAGTGCAATAACTGTCGTGTCCAGAAAGCAGACTCCCAGCACCCCAGAGTCTCTGGCTCTTCCATTCCAGCCTCCTCTTCTGAGCTATCCCCTAAGCCTAGGCGGGCGGGGGGGGGGGGGAGGGGGACGGGGGCTGATCCAAATGTCTCACTTAGGACTGACCAGCTCAGGGTCTCTAACTCTCCATGCCCTGACCCTCTGTAAGTCTGGATCAGCCCCCACCCACTGTGTTCACTAATGTCACGACTGGCAGTTGGGTCCCGTATCATAGTGTCCTTCTATTGCTCCTTAACCTTCCCCGTACTGGACGTCGGTGCCCAAGCTCTTGGCAGTCTGTGGCTTCACTTACTGTTTCCTCTCTGAGGGAAAGAGAAAGAAAAAGAGCACTCCGCCCCCCAGCCTAGGAAACTCTGTTCCAGTATGGTGGCCAGGATGAACCCCCTGCTTCTAAAGGAAAGGGCTTCAGAGCTGGGGCAGGACAGACAAGGACGCTGTCCCTGCCATCCTTTGGACTCACAGGGCCATGTGGAATGGACTCTTTTTTGAAAAAGTTCAGGGGGGTTCTTGGGTTTATCCACAGTGCCTGTTTTACCCATTTGCCCATTTTCTTGACCCCATTTTTTTCTGGTGTCAGGATTCTCCCCTGACCCAGACCTGTCCTCTCTTAAATCAACTGCTCACACCATAGCACAAGCATTATAGTGGTGAGCGTCTTCTCTCGTAGATGGCTTCCTCGGAGTCAAGGAGTTTGAGCCGGGGCAGTCGGGTGACAGGGGTATTTGAGTGGGACTGTCTAAGTGGCTGTCAGCGGAGACTGAATGGGTCCTTTCTGTAGCTGCAGTATTAAGACGGGACCACTCCCATCAAAACAAGTCAAGTAATAGGAACCTCAGGGTGAAGAGTCCAGTGGCTCGTGTCCCTCCAACTACGCTCTCGTCACACACTCTCTCCATTCTTGTGGTGCTGGAGGGGAGACTCTGGAATGTGAGACACCTTCCCGTGTTCTTTCATTTGCTTCTTTTCCATTAATTTTTCTTAGATTTATTTATGTGTGTGGGTGTTTTGCCTGCATGTATGCACGTGTACCGCTTGTGTGCCTGGAACAGTCAGAGGTCAGAAGAGGCCATCAGATCTAGAATTGGAGTTATAGATGGTTCGCTTTACAGAGTCATCGTGTGGGTGCTGGGAACTGAACCAGGGTCCTCCACAAGTGTAGCCGGTGCGCTTAACAGCTGAGCCATCTCCCCATGCCTTGGTATGCCCATTTCCTGTGCTGACTTGGTCTCACACATTTGCTTTGGATTCGGGCCCCTCTCGGCTATTTTTTATCCTCATAAACAGTATTTGTTTGAATATGTTTGTACTGATCTTTATTTTTTTATAACATGGTCCACTAAAGTTTCTTTGAAGAAAAGCTGCTTGTTAAAACTGAGTGTTGTGGCACATGACCCTAATGATGGTGCTGAGAAAGCTGAGGCGGAGCGTGCTGAGTCTGAGACCCGCCTGGGCCGGGTAGCGAGCGCCAGGATAGCACCGGCTATAGCGTGAGACCTGCCTCGGAAAAACAGAGTCACTTGTTGACATAGAAGGAAATTTTAAAAAGATCCCTTATTAACAATAAGAAGAGAAGGCGGCTGGGCATGGTGGCGCATGCCTTTAATCCCAACACTCAGGAGGCAGAGGCAGGAGGATCTCGGGTTTGAGGCCAGTGTGGTGTAAACAGGAAGGAGAGACCCTGTGTCAAAAAACAAAGAGCGAAGGGGGAGGAGGGGGAGGAGCACTGGCTTTAAGGTGCTGCTCTCCTGATAAACCAGAAAACGGCGCCAAGGGCCTGAGCTGCGGCTGGCTGGTGCAGCTTGTTTAGCCTGCGTGAGATTCTGGGTTCAATCCCCTCCACCACATGCAAGTGGGTGTGGTCACACACCTCGGTAATCCCAGAAGGTGGGGTCATAAGGAGTCTGAGCAAAGAAAAGAACAGTGATAAAGGTGGAGCCAGATATGCGGACCAAGCCTGTAATCCCCACCTTGGAGCGCTAGGCCGGGCTGAGGCAACAGGACTGCTGAGGAGTCAAGGCTAACCTGAGTTCAATACCAACCTGGGCTACAGTGCGAGACTCCCGGCTCAAAGGGGAAAAAACAAAAGCGAACTAATCTAAACTCAGTGGTATTGTGTAGAAATAAATGTCCCGTCTTTCTGTAAAACAGGCTGGTCTTGAACTCATTGGGAATTCTCTGTTCTCCTGCCTCAGCCTCCTACATAGTAGGGTTAGAGAATCGCACTGCTGGCTATGGTCCCGCTTTGAAACTGAGCCCAAAAAGACCAGTGTTTCCTTTCTCTGTGGTAGGCTTTTATCCCGATCACATTCCCATTTTCTGTGCTTGCCTCCACTGATTTCTTATTTACGTGTGTGCACGCACACACATACAAACATGATAGGATCACATGTGGAGGCCAGAGAATAACATACAAACTTGGTTCTCTGCTGCTTCCAGGTGGTTCTGGAGATGGTACTCAGGTTCGACTTGTTGGCAAGAAGGCTTACCTGCTCGGCCATGTTGTCAGCCCCACATTCCCATTTTCTTAGGTTTCATTACATTTTGTCCAACATAATGGGTTTCAGTTTTCCTATATTCAGATCATCCTGACTGCCCTTGTTTTCTCCGACAGTTAATGACCTGCCTTCCCTTCACAGAAGAGAGGACCCTGACACTTGCTTTTCTTTTTCTGGTTTGTAAGGCCTGTGTCATATGTGTGTCTCCAGTTCTTTCAGCTTTCTGGGTTTTATTATTAGGTTCTGGGAACAGTTATAGGCTTAGGTTAAGTTGCTTTAAAACAAAAACTAAATCTCCCAAGCACAAAATAACATAGGCTGGGACTGCAGGGCTGGACAGGACCCTTAAGGTGGCCTAACAGTGCCACCCACTCTGCTGGGCACTCTCTTCCATAGGAGCTTTAAAGTGGGATTGGGAAGGGGGAGAGAGATTGATTAACTGATTGATTGGTTACTGGTCTTTATTCTTGGCTTTCCAATTCAGGCCTGGGCCTAGAAATAAATGCCCAACCAGGGCATACTAAGAGCCTATGTCGGAAATTAGGTGGTGGTGGTGCACGCCTTTAATCCCAGCTCTTGGGAGGCAGAAACAGGCAAATCTCTGTGAGTTCGAGACCAACCTGGTCTACAAGAGCTAGTACTAGGGCAGGCTTCAAAGCTACAGAGAAACCCTGTCTCAAAAACGAACAAACAAACAAAAAAAACCCAAAAACAAACAAAAAGAAGAAAACCATGCCATGTGGTGGTGGCACACACTTTTAACCCCAGTACTCGGGAGGCAAAGGCAGGCAAAGCTCTGTGAGTTTGAGGCCAGACTGGTCTACAGAGCGAGTTCCAGGACAATCAGGACTACACAGAGAAACCTTGCCTCAAAGGGAAAAAAAAAAAAACCCTAACCCACTTATATGTCCAACATTCATCACCCAATAACTAAATTCTACTTTTTTACTATTTGTTTGCTTGCTTATTTGGCTATCTATCTGCCATCTATCTATCTATGTTATCTATCTATCATCTATCAATCTTTACCTCTATGTATGCATGTATGTATGTATCTATCTACTATCTATCTATCATCTACCTATCATTTATCTATCCTC
Organism: Myodes glareolus; assembly: GCF_982192425.1. Taxonomy (NCBI): domain Eukaryota; kingdom Metazoa; phylum Chordata; class Mammalia; order Rodentia; family Cricetidae; genus Myodes; species Myodes glareolus. The sequence goes on from NC_142044.1 coordinate 63,742,355, forward strand.
TATCATTTCTCTATTCATATATCATCTGTCATATATTTGTGTACCTATCTATTCATCCACACATCCATCCATCCATCCATCCATCCATCCATCCATTCATCCATCTATTCTCTATCTATCCCTTTATCTATTTTCAGTGCTGGGGATTGGACCAGACAAGCACAAGCAGTCTACCATCTACTATCTATCTATCTATCTATCTATCTATCTATCTATCTATCTATCTATCTATCTATCTATCTATCATCTATCTATCTATTATTTATCCACCCATCCATCCATCCATCCATCCATCCATCCATCCCTCCATCCAGGCAAGCAGTCTACCATCCTGCTGCATCCCCAGTCTTAGATTCCTATTATTGTCTGATTTGTGAAGTTATAGTTTTTGTCTCATTGTTGCGGACTGTTAGGAGGTTTCCTGGCAGGGTACCCCAATTCCTGAATTGGCCAAGTCAGAGGAGGTGAAAGCTTGTAGTTCCTGGAACATTCTTTTGGAAACTCATAGCAACCGCCCTTTTTGAACAGCAGAGAAAAACTGAGTGGCCCAAGGAGCTGCCGTGACCCTACAGTGTGACAATGATGTGCCCGGTTTCCAGGGATTTTGCTCTTTTAGGACTTGCCTTAAACTTAGGGCTTTGGAAACACACACACACACACACACACACACACACACACTAATAAAAAAAACAAGGCCATATGAAAGAGAGTAAGGAGCTGAATAATGGAGACTTTGGAGAGAGGAAAAAGAAGGGGGAAATGATGTGATTGTTTTCTAATCTCAAAAAATAAAGGAAAGAATGAGAAAGAACAAACACTGTACATGATTTCCAAAGCCTCTGAAATCATGGCCCAGTCACTGTCTGAGCCTAGGACAGTGGCTATTTTCTCTGAGTTCTGACTTTTCCATCCATGACATACTTTTGGTTCACACTGCTACGTGACAGACCACAGTGTCATGCAGAGCCCTCCCTTCCACAAGATGTGGGAAGACGGTACCTCGCTTCCTGGTCAGCCCAGGGTTCTCTAGCCTCCTAGGTAGTACTAGCAGCACTTGGGGAGCTGCCCCATGGGCCAGGGAAGGCTACCAGCTGGCCCGAGACTTTATGCAGAAGTAGAGCACGGGGCTGCAGACTGGATGCTCTGGTCACCCCTCCACGCACACCGGGCTCACTCCTGTCCTTCTTTCTCTCAATGTCACACGAAGTGAAGTCGCTGCCCGGGATCCCTCCAAGTTCTGCCCCAGCCATTGCCACCTTCAGCCAAGCCCCAAGCCAGCCTCAGGCATCACAGACCCTGACGCCACTGACCCTACAAACTGCCCCCCAGGTAAGGGCCACATCCGGGAGCCAGACAGAGGGCAGTGGGGAGGAGCAAGCATGGGGTGGCCGTGGGGTTGGAAACGGCATGAGGCAGGGCAGGAAGGAAGCTGTGGCTTGAGGGAGGAAATCTCCCACTAGGTATCCCCGGGCTCCCCTGCCCCAGATCAGGGAAGAGGATGTGCATGTTGCTGGACAGCTTCCCTGGGTCCCAGAGAGTGTTAGGGTTAACTCTTTCCTGGGTGAATTTGTGCTTATCTACTAATGAAATGAGTGAGCGCCCATGTCAGCCCCTTCTGCAGAGGAAGAGTTAATGGACTGTCTAGTCTTCAGTTAAGTTATAACACCGCCCAACCAATGAAGGGGCCTGTGGAATCCCGGAGGCCAGTGGAGCCTGAGTGACCTCTGCTCGTGCAAGGTTTCCGGCCAGGATGCCCTCCACTAGAGCCTCTTGGAGGCCTTTGTGGGCCCTTGACCACTTGGGAGCGGCTTTGGTCCCCGTTCCCTGGTGCACTGAATGGCCAGCTCTGAAAACACACGTACGAGTGACATTGCACCAACCGAGCAGGTTGTACTTAGGGCTTTGGAAACACACACACACACACACACACACACACACACACACACTAATAAAAAAAACAAGGCCATATGAAAGAGAGTAAGGAGCTGAATAATGGAGACTTTGGAGAGAGGAAAAAGAAGGGGGAAATGATGTGATTGTTTTCTAATCTCAAAAAATAAAGGAAAGAATGAGAAAGAACAAACACTGTACATGCAAACGCTCCCCAGGGAAGGTCTAAGAGGCAGCACACTGCGGGCTGGGCGGAGGAGGTCCATGCACCCTGACCCCTGGGCGGCTCTCTGCAGGCAGGATAGTCTGGTCCAGACACCGTGGGTTAGGCTTCAGCTGGGGCTCTTCTTGCTTTCCTCCGGCCTTTGTCCCACTGCCCTCAGAATGCTTGCTTATGCTCAGCTGGGTCCAGGAGGCCCCTCGTTTGCACTGTGGATGTTGATTTTATTTTTTTAATTTTTTCTTTTCTTTTTGAAATCTTGTTTGCTTTTGCAGGTCTTGACTCAGGAAAACTTAGCCACAGTTCTGACAGGAGTTGTGGTTCCGGCAGGGGCGGTTACTCAACCTCTTCTTATCCCCATCAGTATTGCAGGTCAGGTGTCTGGGCAGCAGGGGCTGGCCGTGTGGACAATCCCTACAGCAGCCGTGGCTGCCCTCCCTGGACTGGCCGCTGCTTCTCCTACCGCGGCAGTCTTCAAGCCACCGTTAGCTGGGCTCCAAGGTAACGGCAACTCTCCCCAGGACTGCACCGGGCCCCTACCACCCTACACTGCCGCCCCTGCACGTGTGCTTACCATGTTGGACTCAGAGCCTGCAGTCCACCTGGGGTAACAACCCTGGATTCTGGATCCAGTGTCATAGGCACCCAGCCACAGAGCCGCTGCACCGCCTCGGGACTCTAGGCCAGGACACCAGGCTGGCCAGCAGGCCTGTCTTCCTGCAACCAGCTGCTTGAGACTGCCCCTCCCCCCACCAGCATCCACCCCATGACCAGCAAGATGGACTGCAAGAAAAGTCAACATCTGGTTCTCGAACCTACATGTCTGCTGACCCAAGGGAGGGGGGATGAGAGATGTTGGCATGTGTCAGCCCTTCAAGAATCAAGGGAATTGCAGCTGCCCCACGCCCAGTGCCCCCAGTGCCCTGTCAGTTTCATACCAGATCCCTTGGGACTGGAACCATGCCGGGTCACGGCTGGGCCCTTGAGCGCCTCTGTCTCTGCCTTGCTCCATAGCAGCTGCCGTGCTGAACACCGCTCTCCCAACACCTGTACAAGCTGCCCCACCAGTCCAGGCCTCCTCGCCCACCCAGCCCCGGCCACCAGCTCAGCCCCAAACGCTGTTCCAGACCCAGCCGCTGCTACAGACCACGCCTGCCATACTCCCACAGCCCACTGCTGCCACCGTCACCGCCCCCACCCCGAAGCCAGTGGACACCACCCCGCAGATCACCGTCCAGCCTGCGGGCTTCGCGTTTAGCCCAGGGATCGTAAGCTGCTGCCCTTACCCAGGGCTCCGAGGGATGGACCAAAGCTTGGGCCAAGGGTGGAACTTCCCCCACAGTGGAGGACCAGCCCCTTGAATACAGCCATTTCTGACGTGTCAGCAAAGATGGGCTCCTTGCACCTGTCAGCTTGTCCTACCCAGATCAAAGCAAGCAACGACTGGAGAAATGCTCCAGACGGAACTGCTGGACCAGCCTTGGGGGCGGGGCACACAGGGGCAGCTCAGCTTCATGCTGGCATCTCTCGGGTGTGGCTCTTGTTTGGGAGCAGAGAATCAGGCATGACTTGGGGGCACGTTTGTTCTTTTAGTCTGGTCTTCTGCCCTCTCAGACATAATTGGAAAAGGCAGGAGTCACTGTTCTGTGACTGTGCCCCTCCCCCGTTCCCTGATATCCGGTACTTGCCCCTCCAGCCTTGACTATTTAGCCAGTGGACACCCTCAGCCCTCTTTCCTCTCTCTGGTCTTTCTTGCCCCTTGGGCTCTGAGCAAGGCTCTTCCTCTACCCACAGATCAGTGCTGCCTCCCTCGGGGGACAGACCCAGATCCTGGGCTCCCTTGCCACGGCTCCAGTCATTACCAACGCCATTCCCAGCATGCCGGGGATCAGCAGTCAGATCCTCACCAATGCTCAGGGACAGGCAAGTGGTCAGAGCAGGGCTGAGGGGCGGCGGCTGTGGGGCGGCTGGCTAGGAAGGGCTGCTGCTGACAGCCGACGTGAGTCCAGGCAAGAGTGTAGTCGCCCCTCCACCCTGCCAGTGCTGGCTCTAGTGGGGGATTTTATCCACACAGTTCCCGCTTTGTGATCGGGCCTCACGCTCCGTGCTTTCTCATGTGTTATCTCACTGAGTGCAAACCTCTCCGGGGATCTTTTGTTTTATGGGAGAGAAGGGTAAAGTTCAGAACTACTAAACCCCACAGCTCACATGTGGCAGACTAGCAGAGTTTCCAGTTCTCTGATATACAAAAAAACTTTCACCTGCCCCATCCCAGCTCTAGGGAAAGCAAAGAAAGGAAGCCCTTGGGTGTGAGTCCTGTACTCTGTCTGTTGAGGAAGCAGAGGACAGAATGCTCAAACAGCTTCTCAGAGTTAGTCTCTTTGCCCGCAACTCTGGGGATGTGAATTGTATGACATATTATGTGACCCTGTATGCCCCACACCCCTCAAATTTGGGGACCATGCCTTATTTTCTCCCAGGTTATTGGAGCCCTTCCATGGGTAGTGAACTCGGCTAGTGTGGCCACACCAGCACCAGCACAGAGCCTACAGGTCCAAGCCGTGACTCCCCAACTCTTGCTGAATGCCCAGGGCCAAGTGATTGCAACCCTAGCCAGCAGCCCCCTGCCTCAACCTATGGCTGTCCGGAAGCCAAACACACCGGAGTCCCCTGCTAAGAGTGAGGTACCAGGGCTGGGGGTATGGATGGGCACAGGAAGGCAATACTGTGTAGCATGGCTACTTCCTACTGAAACTTCTGGGAGAACAAGGCGCTTCTCAAAAATTAGGAGCCCCCTTCCCCAGCAGAAGGCTTTTATGAGTTCACACATACCCTGCCCAGGGAAACAGCTCCCATTCTCTGGCCGCTACATACATGTGTCTGTGCCCACAGAGGTCAGAGAGGACGGGAAATGACTGAGCAAAGCAGATTGGATGCTGATCATCCTTTGGGGAGCAAACTGCTAGAGAAGCCCTGGGTGGTGAATTCTGCACCACCACACACTGGGCATTTTGACTCTTCTTGGTTTCCATTCTAGAAGAGATTTTGAGTGCCCGTTATGTTCCAAATGCTAAGGATGCAAGAATGACTGGGATTGCTGTCTACCTAGGATGCCTTAGGTGTGAGGGAGGCATGTGTAAGGACTGCAGTACCCACCAGTGAGCCCTGACAGAATGGGGTCAGGACAGCTCCAGAGAGGAAGGATGAGTTGATGTAGCAGGTGCTGTCTCTGGGAACTGGACAAGCATGGTAGCCAGAGTGCGGTTCTCTGGCTTGTGCACTGGGGTCTCCTGCAGGGATCTGCAGGACGGTTCCCAGATGACGCTCCCATTAGGTCCATGGTTGTCTAATACTATATGTTTGCTTCCAAGAAACTTGTAAATGACCCCTTAGTCTCATCTGGAAGAGAGTGGCTATAAGAATTCCTACTTCTGCTGGGTGGTGGTGGCACACGCCTTTAACCCCAGCACTTGGGAGGCAGAGGCAGATGGATCCCTGAGTTTAAGGCCAACCTGGTGTACAGAGTGAGTTCTAGGGCAGCTGGGGCTGCACAGAGAAACTCTGTCTCAAAATGACAGAAGGGAGAGAGAGGAAAAAAAACAAAAAAAGGCTTAAGTTTGGGAGCTGTAGAGATGGCTCAGCAGTTAAGAGCACTGGCTGTTCTCCCAGAGGACCCAGGTTCGATTCCAGCACCGACATGGAAGCTCACAACTGTCTGTAACTCCAGTTCCAGAGGACCTGCCATCCTCATATAGACATATATGCAGGCAAAACACCTGTGCACATAAAGAAAAAAAGATTTAAAAAAAGCAAAACAAAATTGCTACTTTTGCCGTGCATAGTGGTACACATGTGTAATCTCAGCCTGGGATATGTAGGGAGTTCAGCTTGGGTTATGAGATCCTGTTCTAAAACACAAAAACAAAAATAGAACAAACAAAAATCCTCTCCAGAAGTTTAGGAATATTACACCAAGGAACTGACACTCCGGTGCACGATTAGATTTGTGATGGTGGTGCTGACCGTGTCCATGGCAGGACCTGCTGCCGGGCTTCCAGTGGCTGACAGATGTGCTTCTTAGACCCGCTCCAACTGACAGGTGTGCATCTTAGACCTGCCCCAACTGACAGGTGTGCATCTTAGACCCTCTCCAACTGACAGGTGTGCATCTTAAACCCGCCCCCAACTGACAGGTGTGCATCTTAGACCCGCCCCCAACTGACAGGTGTGCATCTTAGACCCGCTCCAACTGACAGGTGTGCATCTTAAACCCGCCCCCAACTGACAGGTGTGCATTTAGACCCACCCCCAATTGACAGGTGTGCATCTTAGACCCGCCCCCAACTGACAGATGTGTATCTTAGACCCGCCCCCAACTGACAGGTGTGCATCTTAGACCTGCCCCTAACTGACAGATGTGCATCTTAGACCCGCCCCTTTAAGTTTTTCCTTTTTTTATCCGTGCTGCTGGGGATTGAACCCAGGGTCTTGTTCATGCCAGGTACAACATTTTTGCGTGGTTCTCTGAGCCCTAGTAGTTCTAGGGAAAACTAAAGCCAGGTCCTGGGGATTAAGGGGTGGGTTTGAGAGCTAGCAGGAGACAGAATCCAAAGAACAGAAAATCCAGGAAAAAACTGCATTTCCCAAAAAGCTTATGGGTTTTTTTAAATTTTGTTTTGGTTTTGGTTTTTTGATGCAGGGCATTATTGTCTAGCCCTAACCATCCTGAAACTTACTATGTAGCCCAGGCTGGCCTAGAATTTAGAGCCCCACCCGCTTCTGCCTCCCGAGTGCTGGGGCTAAAGGTGTGGCACCACACTGGTTGGTTTTGCTTTAAGTCATACTAATAATGCTATTTTCAGATATTTGTAGTTTGTCCTGACCATAAATAAGATACATAACTTTAATTAACATTACAACACTAAATAAAAATCAAAGCCAGGCAGTGGTGGCACACGTCTTTAATCCCAGCACTCGGGAGACTGGAGTTTGGATCCCCTGCACCCAGGTAAATGTTGGGTGAGTGTGGTAGGTAGTCCTGTGTAGCCCAGCACTCAGAAGGCAGAGGCAGAAGACTCCAGAATCAGGGTGCCAGCCACACTAGCCAGCTACATCAGTGAGTTCTGGGCTCAACTGAGTGAGACTGCTTTGGTGAACCCTTAATATCAGCCTCGGATCTCCACACTCATGTGGCACACATGTATACCTACATACATGCAGACGTGTACACATATAACACAGATTCGTGAGAGAAAAAATAAGAATTAAGACAGGTGTGGTGATACATACCAGTAATCCCAACATTTGGGAGGTGGAGGCAGGAGGATTATAAATTTGAGGTCAGTCTTAGACACGGAGAGAGAGCAAACCCATCTCTTGTAAATGTTATCAGGCAGCTTCTAGTTCTGCTTTTGGTGGGCGTGCCTGGGTAGCTCAGAATTTCTTGTCCATTTCTCTCCTGGTGCTGGCTTGCCCAGGGATTGCGACCCCCTAAGTTAGGCACGGGTCATGGAGCTTGTGTCTCTTCTCATAGGTGCAGCCTATCCAGCCGACGCCGGCTGTGCCGCAGCCTGCCGTGGTCATCACCAGCCCGACCTCAGGAGTCAAGCCCTCTGCTTCAGCTCCCATTCCAATCACCTGCTCCGAGACCCCTACCGTCAGCCAGCTGGTCTCGAGTAAGTGACTGGAAGAAGAGGAATGTGGATCTGGGGTACCGGGAGCACCTCTAGTCCCAGCTGCTCTAAGGCTGGGACAGGAGGGGCCTTTGAGTGCAGGAGTTGAAGGCCAGCCTACTGAGGCCCTGTCTCATATCAGTCCATAAATTCCTGGTGTCTAAAAGGAAAGGGTAAAGACCCAAAGGAGAAAGCTGGTAACTCCCAATTTTCTTTTCCATTTATTTGTTTGTTTGAGATTAGGGGTGGGGTGTGAGTATCCACGGTGTGCATGTGGGTCCCACTCAGGTCTTTAGGCTGAGTGGCGAGTGTCTTTACTCACTGAGTCTCTTACCCTCTACCAGGAGGTGGCTTTCTTACTTCCTTTCCTGTTGGAGTGGCTGTGAACATGGTGGAAGTGGAGGCTGCTTAGCCGTCCATCTGGTCACGCTTTGCCACTGACTAGCTCAGTGTGGTCTCACCCAGTTCTGAGAAAGACAGATAGCCAGTAGTTGTGCCTGGGACCAGACTAGGGAGCGTGGGAGAGGGTGAGCAGTTAGACCTGGAAGAACTAAGAATAGACCACCTCAGTAGCTTGTTCTAGAGCCCTTTCCTGCAAGTCCTGCTTGGGGGGGAGGGCGCGGAGATGAGGGTCTGTTGGTAGATGTCCCCACCCCCTTTCCTACTCCAGGCTAGACCCATGGCCCAGAGAAGCATGATGGTTGTCTTCATGTACTCATTCTGGTCCTTCCCTCTGTCCCAGAGCCACACACCCCGAGCCTGGATGAGGACGGGATCAACTTAGAAGAGATCCGGGAGTTTGCCAAGAATTTTAAGATCCGGCGGCTCTCCCTGGGTCTCACACAGACCCAGGTGGGCCAGGCTTTGACTGCAACAGAAGGTCCAGCCTACAGCCAATCAGCTATCTGCCGGTAAGTACGAGTATCCCAGGATAAAGCCAGGACCTGCTGCTCCGTACCATAGCCAGCTGTCATGGGAATCCGGGCATCCAGTCCCTTCCATGTTTCCCCTCACAATGACTCCTCCCAGATAAGGAAGACTGTCCTGTCGAGGGCATGGACACTTGGAGTAGCCAAAGACTGACCAGGCCTTCTAAAGTTTAGATTGACTCCAATCCTGAGTATTTAGATGTTCACGGGAGGAAGGCCACTGAAGGCTCCTAGCACGAGAGAGTTATGACTTAGAAACGTACTCTGTCCTGGCCCTGGGCTGTCAGTCCCCTGGTGTACTCCTGCGGCCTGCCAGGTCAGCTCGGCTTGAAGGTGCAGCAGGCCTTGTTCTGAGGCTGCCGTGGGAGCAGTGAGAGGAGAGTGCCTTTCCTCATTTGGGTCTTTTGATGATGAGTCATTTGGGACTTCAGTCATTTGGGGGTGAAAGTTCTGGTTAAGGCAGAGCGTGCTGTCATTTACCTGCCTACCAGAGGCTGTGGGCATCGCTCCTTCGTGAGGCCTGGGATATGGAAAGTCTGAGGAATCTGGGCTTTGAGGGGCCAGGAGGGTGGAGACACTGAGGAGGGGAGCCGCCCCTGCGAGTAATGTTCTTTCCTCATGGGACATGTATGGAAGAGCAAGCCACACTATCTCTGCTCCTTCTCCAGGTTTGAGAAGTTAGACATCACACCCAAGAGTGCCCAGAAGCTGAAGCCGGTTCTGGAGAAGTGGCTGAATGAGGCGGAGCTCCGGAACCAGGAAGGCCAGCAGAATCTGATGGAGTTCGTGGGTGGTGAGCCCTCAAAGAAACGCAAGCGGCGCACCTCCTTCACGCCGCAGGCCATAGAGGCTCTCAATGCCTACTTTGAGAAGAACCCCCTGCCCACTGGCCAGGAGATCACCGAGATCGCTAAGGAGCTCAACTATGACCGTGAGGTGGTACGGGTCTGGTTTTGTAATCGACGCCAGACGCTCAAAAACACCAGCAAGCTGAACGTCTTTCAGATCCCTTAGGGCTTCCTCTCAGCCCTTGTTCCAGCACTTTCTACTGTCCCCTCAGCAACTGGCTGTTGTCATGGCGGCGACAGTACCGTGTGCAGCTGAGCTTGCCCTAGGTCATGAGACTCCACCTGTGCATGTGTGTCAATGCCTGCCTCTTCTGCCCAATATGTCACACCCTGGGGAGGCCCAAGGGGCTGCATGAGAGCCCTAGGCTCTGGGCTGGGCACATGGAAGGAGGGGATTTATGGCGTTCTCTCAAAAAGCACTTTGCCAACATGGTTTCTGAAGGGTATATTTTGGTTGGGAACCAGAAAGGCTCTGTCTTTGGGGCGGGGCTGTAGCAACTCTTGGGGGCCACTGTGCATTAGCCCTTGTTTTTGGTGGCGCTCTCCACCCCTTGCCCTGAGCTCCTCCGAGGTTGTGCCAGTGTGACAGCTCACCCAGTGGAACCTCAGCCTCACACTGCCCTCTTTTACTTTTTACACGGGCACATTGACCCCCGTAAAGGACCAAGGAGATGAAGTTCAGAAGTGTGACTCACTGTTTGCCTTGACCTCCAGCAGAAAGTTCTAGAGCTGTGGGGTCAGATGCTGGGAGGTTCCTCCTGGGGTCCTGGGGGTGGTGGGATTGCACTAATGCAGAACCCTTCCTCTGCAAACCAAGTGGGAAGGGAAGCAACAGCGAACTCTCCCAGCCTGGAGAGTCTTAGGTCTGTTGCAGGTCTGGAATTTAGTAAATAAGGCCATCCGCCCAGATTTTAATCTAATCGTCATCTGTGACTGTCTCCCAAGAAAAGCTCTCTAGGGAACTGCCAGCTTGGGAACATTTCCACTGCCCGCTGACGCAGGCAGCTGCAGGGGGCACGGATACCCTCTCTTATGCCCATACCCATCTCAGTCCAGCACTGAGGTCTCTTTGGAGGAACACATTGAGTGAGAAGCCAGAAAGCAAGGAGCCGGAGTGAGGAGGAGGGCAATGTCCAGAAAGATGATGGTCCAGGAAGATGTCTAGTTGAGGCTGGCGTACCTCTCGCTTTCTTTGTAACTTCAAGTCTTCGATGTTGAAGTTTTCACTTTGTCAGAATGCAGACCAAGTCTGTGTGTGACAAGCCCCGTGCCGCTCTGCCGTGCTCCTCTGAGCCAAGAGTGCCCAGGCCGGGATGGACTTTGCCTCTGTAGGTGATGGCACGCTGGGGGCTAGCATCATATTCAAGTCACTGGGTGAGCATCCAGCCACTGGGAAGCTGGCCAGTCCCTTGACTTCAATGTGTTGGCCAGAGAATGTAGCTCGGTGGGAGAGAACTTAGCGTGTACAAGGCTCCAGATTCCGTTTCTAGCACTGAGGGGGAAACAATCAGTATTTGGTTTCAGGAAGTCAGGAAAGAGCTAAGATAATGGCTTGAATGACCCCAGAATTGCCACCGAGACTGTCCTGCTCTACAAGGATAAGGACAGCCAGACACTACGCTTTGGTTTGGTTTGTTGTTTTGTTTTTTGAGATAGGATCTCACTTAGTCCAGAGTGACTTGAAACTTGTGGTTGAAAGTGACCTTGAACTCCTGATTGACCCTTCTGTGTCCACCTCCCAAGTGCTGGGATTACCCCGCGCCACGGTGCCACCACTCCTGGCTCTTCTCCACTCTCAGCCTTACAGAGCCTGCTGTCTAGACGGCCACCTTGCACCTCATGTGATCTGTCCTGAGGAAATGACAGTCAAAGACACGTTACCTTCTCTGCTGATCACAGTACAGGGACACTGAGGCCTAGTTCCCTCTCCTCTCTGTCCCCTTTCCTCGTGAATACTAGTCCCTCTTGGGTCCTGCAGTGCCAGTGTGGAGAACCAGCTGGTAGCTCTCCAGTGAGTGGAGACAGTAGTATGCTGAATTAACACACACACTCCACGGCATTCAAATCAACCGAACCTGCTGGGGTCTGCAGGGAATAAGGAGGCAGGTGCGCAGCTCTCCTGACTCTGCCTCCCAGGACAGAGTGTCCCTGGAGGGGGAAGGCCGTCTCTTCGACGACTGTGATTGTCAGCCTGCTTCCGTGTGATGGGAAGTCAGGAGGGTACTGCACGTGAGTTTTCAGTGTGGATGCTTACATCTTGGAGCTTATCAAGTGACTCACTTGAGAAATTATATGCAGCTTTTCTTGCTCAAAACCTGCACTCAGGAGTGCTGGTTTTTTGTGGAGTGGCATGTTGTATGAAGTGGTCATGACGTGGCCATGCAGGAGGATACCATCTGTTCTGTGGCATTACAGGGAAAAATCATGAACAACTGATCTAAATTAAACCTGGCCATGCTTTCTCACCCTGCCCTTAGTCTAAACTTGTCTTCCCAAGGCTGGGCCAGAGTAAACCATTTTCTCCTGTGTAGGAAAGATGCATTCGGAACAGTAGGAGAGCCCGGATGTTTACAGGCTGGACTTCCCAAATGCGAGGTGCAAGGTATGCATAAAGTATCCCCAAAGTATAGTTCACTTTGACCTATGAACTCTGCCTCTGCTCCCCAGTCTGAGCCACTAACCTACAAGGTAATTTTCGTTGTTCTTTGGGTTTGGGGAGCATTAGACTCTGAAAAAAGAGTTAACAGTTTTATTTTGAAAGCACCCTCCTGGACTTCAGCCCACGCCCAGTGGCGCTCTTGCTCTGGATGACAGGAGAATGGGCAGAAAGCGGTCAGCTCTGGTTGGCCAGTGTGAAGTGGCAGGAAACTAGCAGTGTCCGCGGCCTGCAGTCAGCTGTGCTCTTTGCTCCTGCGCTAACTATGGCGTTTTTTCCCAAGCAAAGTCCAGAGAAGGAACTGGTCACGTGAACTGTAAATGCACTTGAGTGTGGAATGAGAAAGCCTGATGTGTTTGTGTTCTTGAAAATCCAGTCACCTGCCTGTGCCCAGGATCCCTCTCTGCCTGCGAGGCCAGATTCTGTCACTGAAGTCCTGATGGTCTCCACTCGTGGGGCACTGCCTCTGGAAGCTGGGGAGAAGAACAGGGGAGAAGCACTTGGTGTAGTTGTGTGAATAAACACTATTTTTTCTTTTGTATTGCTCTGCCTATTTTGTTACATGTCAGATGTGAGGGAGCCAGTGCCAGAAGCCGAGGCTGCGTCAGAGCTGCCTTTGGGGCTGACGACTTGCCTAGTGAACCCGGGACAGACAGGTCAGCACCCGGTTCCCACGTCACACGGTCCTGCTTGGGCCTTCCAAGCTTTGACTCTCCCTCCGGGGCTGGGGGTGTGCAGGGCTAAGAGGGCACGCCCTTTTTCTCCTAAACTATCCTTCTGGTGCTTAGTGTCTCAGAATCTCCTGCCGAGGTTGCTTTTGCATCCTTCTTCGACCCACTGACAGGCTGTGCTGTTGGTGTGGGTGCTTTCGGTTCATATCCAGGCTGTAACAAAATCCCTCATCTTGAGCAGCTTTTTAATAAGTGAAAGTTCCTGTTTATAGTTTTGGAGCCTGGGGGGGGGTCTACCTGGATGGAGCCTGGTGTCCATCTGGTGAAGGCCACTACCTGGAAGGAGTCTGGTGTCTATCCGGTGAGGGCCTCTACCTGGAAGGAGCCTTGTGTCTAGCGAGGGCCTCTTTTTCATAGATGGATGCCTTTACATGGAATGTCTTGTGGTTGAGGGAAACATACTCCCTTGGGCATCTTTTTAAAGGGCTCTGTGCCCTCATGACTTATTCAACAGTAACAATAGCTTGATTTATACAGCTCTTTATTAAAATGTGCTGTGTGCTAAGTGGCTCCTTCCCCAGCCTGCAAATGTTCAGGACAGGCCTGCCTCTGAGTTTAGAGTTAAAGAGTCAACTGCCAAGAGGGCTCCTCTTGCCCTGTCCACCTCCTAGAAGTGGTATTCATGCCATGTCCCTGGCTGCCCTCACTCATCTGGCATGGATGAGTCTGAGTGGAGTAACCTAAACTGCCAAGAATAAGTGAGCCCTTCACTCCACTTGGTTCTAGATCATTTCTACCTCCCTGCCCAAGCCCAAGGGGTTAAGGGATGTCAGAATCTGACCCAAGGCTTGGGATGAGAGGGATTTTGCAGTACCCTGAAACAGTGGGGGCCACCAGCACTTAAGTTAGATGCTAGCATAGATCTTAAATCCTACTATTTACTATTAACTAGCCACACGGCAGTGTGATCAGTAACGCGGCCAGGCACAAGGTAGGTGCTTGATAATCTTGATAATTGCCATATGGGACATAACGCTGCTTCCTCCCTCTGCCTTCAAGGAAGCAATGAAGCCTGAGACCCTGGCTTTGGGAGCACTGGCCCAAAGGTTCTACTTAGACTGTAAAACTTGGGGGTCAACGGATTCTGAACAGAGACCTACTGCACCAGGAGGTTCCTGGGAGCTGGGAGCGCTGGCTCAGAGCAGTTGAGAGTGGTTTCTGGCAGTGGGCCCAGGAAGATTTTAGACTTCAGAGAAGGGGGGTAGATATGTTCACGACTGCAGCTTTATTCCCACACGTGAGAAGATCATTGCTCTGTGGATAGTTTTGAAGGGGATTTTTTTTTTTTTTTTTTTTTTTTTGGTATGCCCTAAAGAAGTGTCTGGTTTGGGGGCTGGAGAAGACCAAGACTGCTTGGAACTGCAGGGCAGTGGAAACTCCTGATTAGTTCTGCCTCAGCCACAAGGTCCTTAGAGATGCTTGCCAGGCCTGAAAGGCTGCTTCTGGGAGAGCTGGTGTGAGGGAAGGCTATGTATGTCAGTCCTTAGGGGTTAGATCTTTGCGTCCCTGGAGGAAAATGCCAGGGATTGACCTAAGAACTCAGAAATGTTGCCTGACCAGAATAATTGAGTGAGTCAGGAAACCTGGAGGATAGAAAGGCTCTGACCCACGGCCTGAGTCCTCGGGAGTCTGAAGTGTCCACGAGACAGCTGCGAGGTGCTGTTTCTGTCAACAGCTAAGCTCCGCCCATCACCACGCGCTATGCATTCTTCTGAATTTGCATCGTTCATGGTCTCAGCTGATTCTCACGATACTGTTATGACAAAATAGTTGTCATCACATTCATTTCACAGCTGAGGTCAAGGTTCAGGGAAGATGAATGTATTCAAAGTCACTGGGACTCCGAGTGTCAGAATCGGGACCTGAACTTGGGCGGGCTATCTCTAGAGCTTTGTTGTGCTCGACACCTCCTCACTCTGGACAGACGTTGACATCTTTCGTTTAAGAAGTGTCCACGTCCACTTTCAAGCAGGGCGGTGGTGGTGGTGCACGCCTTTAATCCCAGCACTTGGGAGGCAGAGGCAAACAGATCTCTGTGAGTTCGAGGCCATCCTGGTCTACAAGAGCTAGTTCCAGGACAGGCTCCAAAGCTACAGAGAAACCGTGTTTCGGAAAACCAAAAAAAGTGCCCACTTTGAGGACCCCAGCTAGGGAAGCAAAGCCCTCACAGTACACCTTTTCTAGGGAAAGGTTTGAGACGGACTCATACTCACGTCTGGACTCACAGTTGTTCACAGCTTCACCACAAACTGGATCTGGGCCTTTTATTAGTTGTTTTTATTATGTTGAATTAATGGGTTCAGAAATTTGGCCTGATGGTAACTATTGAGGAATGTCTAGGGTGTTGGGGGCCCTGGAATCCCAGTTTCCAATCCTGGAGCTCCAATTCCACTCTTAGCTGCATTGGGAACGGGGAGGGGAGTCTGTATGGCTGAGGCGGACTGCACTGTGTCTCAGACAGGCTGTGTTCTGTTGGGATGGGCCAGTGCTTAGGGTTCCTTTTGCCCTCTCTGTTTGCCTGAGGATTATGAATAGGAGTACCCTTGTGAAATCTTAGTTGTGCATTAAATCTTAAACTTGGGCTTAGACATTTCCAAGAAATACAAATCTATCTTTCTCTAAATATTTTCCAGAAGGTAAAGGTCCATGATGTCCCTGAATATGGCAGAACTCTCTCTTCTAAAGTGCTAACATTATTCCCGGTTTGTGAAGTCCGTTGTCTTCTGTGGATGAGAAAACATCTTCATCCAATAAATCTTTTTTAAAATATTTATGTATTTTAAAAAGATTTTTCTTTTTAAATTTTTTATTTTTTGAGATAGGTTTTTACTACGAAATCCTGACTGGATGTAGACCAGATTAGCCTCAAACTCAGAGATATACCTGCTTCTGTTTCCCAACTACTAGGATTCAGGAGGCAAAGATAGGCAGATCTCTGTGAGTTCGAGGCCAGCCTGGTCTACAAAGTGAGTTCTAAGACAACTAGGGAGGGTACACAGAGAAATCCTGTTTTTAAAAGACTAATAATAATAATAGTAGTAATAATAATAATAAAGGTGTGCATCACCATTTCTGGATTTTATTTTTAGTTATGTGTATACGTGTATCGTGTATCTGAGCATGGGTTCATGTGTATTTGTTCCTGGAAGCCAGAAGAGGGCTGACCCCCAGGAGGTGGAGATACAGGTGATCGTGAGCCATCTGACATGGGTGTGGGGAACCAAACTCAGGTCCTCGGCAAGAGCTGTACTTGGTGTTAACCACCAAAACATCTATCTGTTGTTTAGTTTATTATTTTTAAGGTGTGTTCGTGTGCATGTGTATATATACATATGTGTGTGTGTGTGTGTGTGTGTGTGTGTGTGTGTGTGTATTCTTGCACATAAGTATAGGTCCTTTGGAGATCAGAAGAAGCTGTCAAGATTCGCAGGCCTCACAGTTACTGGTAGTTATGAACTGCCTTACATGGATGCTGGAGACTGAACTCAGGTCCTCAGAAAGAGGAACGAGTGTTCACCACCAAGCTAGCCCTTAAGCCCCCATTAAATAATTATTCATGAATGTAATCTTTCTCTCTCTCTTTCTTTCTCTCCCCCACTGCCTCTTTTCTTTTCTCTTCTTTTCTTTTCTTTTCTTTTTTTTTTTTTTTGACAGAGTCTTACTACGTAGTTCTGGCTCCTAGCTGGGTTGGAACTCACTATAGACAAGTCTGGCCTCAAACTCACAGAGCTCCGCCTGCTTCTTCCTCTCGAGTACTGGGGATTACAGGTGTGCACCATCGATGGTGCCTGGCATTCATTAAATATTTTTAATATTTATGTATTTTATTTTATGTTCTTGAGTGTTTTGCCTGCATGCACCACATGTGTGCCTGGTGCCCCCAGAGATGAGAAAATAGCATTAGATCTCCTGGAACTGAAGTTCCAGATGGTTGTGGGCCACCATAAGATTGCTGGGAACCCAATCTGGAAGAGAGGGCTCAGAGGTTAAGAGCACTGGCTGCCCTTGCAGAAGAACTGGATTGAGTTCCCAGCACCCACATGATGACTCCCAACCCCCTGTACCTCCAGTTCCAGGGATCTGATGCCATCTTCTGACCTTTGGGGGTACTAGGCATGGACATGGTACACAGACACACGCAGGCAAAACACTCCTGAATATGAAATTTATAAATATTTTTAAAAAATAAAATAAGACTTAGATGTATTTTTGTGTTTCAGTGTGTATGCTCATGCTGTGGTGTATATGTTGAGGCCGGCTTATGGGAGCTGGTTCTCTCCTACACCCTGAGCTCCCAGGGAGAAATCAGCTTGGCGGACTTGGCAGCGAGCATCTGACCCACTGGTTCATCTCACTGGCTGTGCCGGTTAGATTTAATGGTAAAGTGGACATAGTCTAGATTCACCTGGGGAGGAGGCTCGGTTATCTACACCAGGTTGGCCTGAGGGCTACTGTGGGGGTCGTCTTGATTGTCTTACAAATGTGGGGAGAGCCATGTTAAATGTGGGCACAGCTGTGGTGTCAGCCAGACAAAACGATGCGGAGCCGCCGCCCGGCAAGCCTTGGCTCTCCCTGAAGGGCATCTACTCACTGGTGCTGCTGTCCAGACCCTTCTGCTGGCACTGGAACCAGCATGTTTAGGCTTCCAATGTTTCAGCTGAAGATCAGCAGAACCCAGGACTCCTTCAGGTGCCCAGTGCCGGGTTAGGACTGCTGAGGCGCCTTATGGATTGACAACTACTGGGTTCTTAGCCTCTTTTGTGTGAGGAAGCCACTGTAGGACTTCTCTAACATGCAAACAAATGTAATAAATTCCTTTCTAGTATGCATATTCATAATTCAGTTCTGTTCCTTTAGAAACCCCAACTAATATACACTAGCCCTCACCACTTAATTTCCTAAGCCTGAATTACCTTGCCTATGACGTGAATTTAATGCTATCTTCTTTTTGGGGTGGGATGAAGATGAGATAATATCATAAAGCAATTAGGCCAATACTTACTTAGGAAGGACTGCTCAGAACATGTGAGACTATCGTTACTATTATTTGCTTATGGAGTTTCTAGGGCTGTACTACCTGCCAGCATTGGGCATCACGGTAGGCAAAGCCCTGCCAGAACAATCAGGGACCTGCTCTGTACTGTTGCGGGGCCCCCACTAAAGAGGGCCTCTCAGACACGGTCTGTGAGCCAACTGGAAGTCTCTACTCCAGCTGGCTGGTGACTACACTTGGGTGCTTGGGACCCAGTGTTGCTCAAATTCTAATTGGTCTTAATAATATAAGCCTGGAGTCAGATATTAGGGGATGAAAACCGAAAGATCAGAGAAGCAGAGCAGCCAACCACTGGTTCTTACCAAGTTCATCTGAGGTACCAAAGAGTAGCCAAAGTCAAGCCTCGGTCCATGCCCACTGGTCCTGTGGGAATGAGTCAAATCATGGACTCATCCTGGAGAAGATGACTTTATTGTCTTCTTAGGATTCAGAGTTTTCTCCAATTAATCTTTAAAAATGTAGCTAGCCATACAGTTAAGGGTACAAGAGCCAGTAGTTAAGGCCAAGAGGAGGGGGATTAAGGGACACTGGTGATGCAAAGGCTGTAGTGGCCAAGGCAACCAGGAAATAGGGACCGTTAGCAGAGTCATGTCCCCTCTCTTTCCTCTCCTTTGCATTGTTTCTGATGATGGCCAGGTGCTCTTTAGTGACTCCAGACTGGTTGGCATAGAAGCAGCAGGTTTCCCCCAGTGCCATACAAATCTGTCTCCCTGTTTCATGAAGAGGGGCTCTAAGCTCCTTTGGTTTTGTAAGAAGGATCGCCTCAGCCAAGACGTTTACCTGATTTCCTAATCTGAAGCTGGAATTCTCCAGGTATCCCACGAAGTTTTTATCTCCTATGGTGACAGCAGAGGTGCTCACTGTGGCTCACCCAGCTATTTTTACCCCCACTAAGAGTGGGATCAAGATGCGGACGGCCCCTTTGCTCCTGACTAGTCCTCAGTCTAGGCTGAGGTGCGCTCTGCCTTCTTCTCCACTAGAAACATATCTGGGGAACAACATACGTGAGTATACACAGGAGAGGAGCATGTCCCCATGTCCCTCGAACTGTTCTGAGGAGACACATTTAGTGAGTCCTTGGTGCAGGCCAGCCAGGTGGTCGCACAGTAGAATACCCGACCCGCCATACTGGGGCAGTAGCTGGCTGTTACTACTACTCTCAGAGTAAGGGGAGTTGGGTAAGTCCTATTTAGAGAACACTATGCAAGTTCCTTCTTGGAGATCTCCCGAGGTTACCCTTGTGACTCCAGCCACAGCCTGTTGAATTTCTTCAAGAGCAAGGGTCTGGTTTTATCTAACTCCTACGTAGTATGGGGGTTTGGGGTCTACACATAGCCAACAGTCTTGTCCTAGGTTGGGGTTCAGAGTAGTGGAGTGTTTATCATTCTAGTTGGCAGTGTAAACGTGAGAGAACAAGGCCTGCAAGCCAATAGTGGGTGCCAGCCCCAGCCCATGCCCTGACTGTAATGATCATGGGGTTTCATCTTCCAGGCTACAGGCTGAAGACAGCTTCTCCCTTTCTTTCGGGATGCTGGGATCTTTGTGTTCAACAACCCAAGGCTGCACAGTGATACTGTCAGCTTCCTTGACAGGGGTGCGGAGCATTTACAGAACGAGCGAAGAACTGGAGGCTTTGAAGTCCCTTTCCAGGAAAGTCGTACCCCAGCCTGTGCTCCCTCACACACCCTTCCTTCCTAACCCTCTAAGGGCAGAGTCAAGGGGTCTGCTCGGAAAGTGGGTTGGCCATCTGAAGTTAGGTCAAAGAGAATCTTCCCATTAGCTCAGTTCCCAAGTCCTGATTTCAGGTCTACGGGGCTTATAAGCCCATCCCCCAGGGAGGAAGAAGAGAAGAAACACAATGTCTGCATTTATCCTTGTGGGTTAAAGGTCACCATCCTCCACGGCCTGCTTTATCTGGAGTGATGAACACAAGTGATGGTAAGGCGAGTTGGACATCAGTTGGGGTGTTGAGGATGTCTGCATACGATCCCTTCCAGATAGCTTCCAGGGCCCAAGCTAGGATTCCTTTTATCTAGACCAAGTTTCCCTACTGGGATTGGTGTGTGTGTTGTGGTGGGTGTATGTTGCAGGGGTTGGAGGTGGGAGATAACAGGATTGCCTCTGTGGTTCAGTTAATGGCTTGGTGAACTCCCTGCAAATGGCAGGACTTCCTTCATGGTCTAGTTAATGGTTTGGCTTCTTGTAAAGCCTTTAGGACTTGAGAAGAGTGTGATTAGACATTTCTGCCTGGGGAATATCTCAGAATGGAGTTGGTCTTGTGTTTTATTCTTCCTTTCTATCTGACCAGACTCTGAGACCTGTATGCCCAGTGCAATTTCCAATTAATATTTAATACCTTTGCCAAACTTCGTAATACTTTGGCCAGGCAGTTGACAGACCTCAAGGCTAGGGGATTAATTCCCGAAGAAGTTTTTTGTAATGATCGGAATGCTCTTTGTGTGGGTGGGGTAGGCTTCCACCCATCCTGAGAAAGTGTGCACAAACACCAACAGGTACTTCTAGCCCATATCAGTAGGCCTGATTTCAGTAAAGTTTGATGTTCAGTGCTTCCCAGGTCCATTCCCTCAAACCCAGTGTAATGGTTGTTCTGTCTCTTTAAGAGACAAGCCATGCCCACTCCCTCCCCTGTCCACTGAGGCAGGCACGTCTTCCTTCCTGCTTGCAGCCTTAGTCTCTCTCTCTCTTTTCCATCTCCTTCTTGGAGAGGCAGCTTCTGCCTCTCCCCACTTCTCTCCTTTCCCCTTCTGTCTTTCCTCTCTCTTCTCTCTCTCTGTTCTTCTCCCCTTCTCCCTTCCCCCTCAATAACTTCCTGAATAAATATCCAACCTCACTTTGCATGGTATGCCTATCCATGTCTCTGTCTCTTGCCCGCCCGCCACTGGTCTCCCAGCCACCGCTCGGGGACAGACAGTCTCTGCCTGGGACTGGCTGCTCTCAGGGCCCACTGCCTACCGCCACATGGCCTGCTACCACGCTTGGGGACCTACAGCATTTCTGCTGCCTGCTGTCACCGGGGATCCTGCATCAATTTTTAATTTTTCCATTATACCCAGGTCCCTTGAGAGATACTTCCTGCCCTCTTTGGGCTTTACCTGGGCACAGGGGGCACATCTAGAAGTGGCGTCTTTCACCAATCTCTCCACATTTGGAACATACTACCTGAGTCTGAGGAGTTCAGCAGCTTTTGTGATCACCTAGGTGTTGGTTGGTAGAGACCCAAAGCCAGTCATCTTCCCACACCCATGGGTGGGTGTGCCGCCTGACAGTGTCCATTGTCCTTGCTCATCTGGTGTGGCCAGTTCCTGTTCTACCCCGTCAGTCTCACCTGGGGTGTATTCCAGATGGTTTAGTAAACTGGCAGGGATACCAAGACTTCGAGAAGATCCACTGGTTCGAGGGCCACTTCCTGGATGGCACGCCAGCTGCTCTGTTGCCTCTGTCTTCGAGGAAATCCCCGTTTTGGTGTCCTTTGCAATGGACATTGGCCACCCTTTTAGATAGCCCCCAATAGTGGTAAGATTTATTTTTTTATTTCTTTTCCTACTGAGAACAGCAGCCCCCCCTCCCCTGCATAGAGCCCTGTGAATAGGAGCCACAGTGAAAGCAGATCGACTGTCAATGTGTATGCTGGCTGCCTCGTCTTTCCCAAGCAGAGTGCTTGAAATCAAAGCTCAGCCCGTTGAGCTGAAGCTCCTCTGCTTAAAGGCTATGCCCAGAAAATCTTGCCTCGGGTCATCACTGCTGCCCCTGCAAGCCTAGTCCAGTCTTGGATGAAACTGTTCCGGTCTGTGAATGATTCGTCATCTGGTGTTGCCAACAGGATATCAGGCAGACCATGGCTGATGAACCGGATCAGAGAAGTCACCTCAAGACAGTCAAGCAGGGATTCCGTAGGGTCATTGTCCATCAGGAGAACAGCAGGGCTGAGGGCTGATGTCTTGTGGAAACAGATTGGAAGTTAATGCAAAAGCAGGGCTTGGTATGGAGTCACTCAGGTATGTCCCCCTCAAGAGAATGTGGGGCTGTCAGGGACAATTCTTGCCCTAAAATCAATTTGTTAGCTTCTTTTACCAGAAGAAATCTCTTAGTTAGGGGTTCTATTGCTGTAAACAGACATCATGATCACGGCAAGTTTTATAAAAGAAAACATTTAATTGGGTAGCTTAAAGTTCCAATGTCTAGTTCATTATCATCACAGTGGAACACAGTGGCATGCAGGCAGCCATGGTGCTGGAGAAACTGCTGAGAGTTCTGCATCTGGGTATGCAGGTGACAGGAAGTCATCTGTCTCACTGGGTGTGACCTGAGCATAGGAGAACTTAAAGCCCACCCCACAGTGACACACTTCCTCCAACAAGGCCACACCTCCCAATAGTGTCACCCCTTTGGGGGCCATTTTCTTTCAAACCACCACATTCCATCTCTGGCCCCCCAGAGGCTTGTAGCCATATCATAGTGCAAAACTGCATTCAGTTTAACTTCAGAAGCCCCATAGTCTATAGCAGTCTCAAACTTATTTAAAAGGTTAAAGTTCCAAATTTCTACTGAGATTCATGCAATCTCTTAACTGTAATCCTCTGTAAAATTAAAATTAAAAAGCAAATCATATACTTCCAACATATAACTGAATACACATTACCATTTCAAAACATAGAGAAGGGAGCATAATGAGAAAATACTGGACCAAAGCAAGACTGAAACCAGCTGGGCAAACTCCAAACTCTGCATCTCCACGTCTGACATCAAAACACTGTTCAGATCTCCAACTCCTTTCAGCTTTGTTGACTGCAACACATTTCTTTCTTTTGAGTGGGTTCTACTCCCTGTTAGCAGTTTTCCTCATCGGGTATCCCCTGGCTCTGGCACCTCCAACATCTTGGGGTCTCTAAGGCAATCCAGGCTTCAACTTCACAGCTTCATGCAATGGCCTCTCTGGGCCTCCATTCAGGGACACCCCTGACACATGCCTGGCCTCAGTAGCTTTCCTTAGTCTTGGGAACAAATTCCATAGCCCCCTTTTTCAATCCTTAACTCTAAGGCTAGAACCATGTGACCAAAGCTACCAAGTTGTGCTGCTTACTGGGGCTGGAACATGGCCCCCTCATACAATTACATCTTCTCCAGCATTTTGTTCTCGATGGTTATCTTCACTGCCTAAACTTGGCTGTTCTGAAACTGAATCTGTAGACAAGGCTGGGCTCAAACTCAGAGATCTGCCAGCCTCTGCCCTCCAAGTGCTGGGACTAAAGGCACGTACCACACCTGGACCTAAAATGTTCTTCATTTCCTTTCACAAGTTGAAAACTTAGCTGGATGGGATCTTGCTCTGAGCTCATCAATTCCCTTTATTCCATTTCTTAATCTGTTTATTTCCCTGAACACAGGACTTAACTCTGTTCTACTTCCTGGTGCTTCTTTTCTTCTCAAATTGTCCACCTTGTATTTTTTCTTACTCAGATTGCTCCTTTTCATTATAAATCTTCATTAGAGTTTCCACTAGTAACTGTAGTGGCATTTTATTTGTATTTTAATAAATAAAACTTGCCTGAAGACCAGAGAGTAAAACAGTCCCACTGGCCAGTCTTACAGACCTTGCAGCAATGATACAGACCTTTAATCCCAGTAACCACACTAGTTTACCATAGAAACCAGGAGGTGGTGATGCATGCCCTTAATCTCAGAATTAGAGAGGATTATAAAGTGGGAGGAGACAGCTCTCAGTCTCATTCCGAGGTATATCGGAGGCAGGATTACTATTTTTGGACTGAAGTCGAGGTAAGAGCCAGTGGCTGGCTGCTTTGCTTTTCTGGTCTTCAGGTTGAACCCCAATATCTGTCTCTGAGTTTTTATTAACAGTGCTACAAATAACCACATGACAGAATCTGTACTAGGCTGTTTTGAGATTTTTTTTTCTGTCAATGGAATTAATCCAAACTCTTCACTTTAGCCTCAGACAGACTCTTCAGACAAGGGCAAAGGACAGTTACATTCTTCACCAGAATGTCACAGGAGTGATTTCTAGGCTACATACATTCTTCTCCTCTGGAACTTCTTGAGCCGGCCCCCCACAGTTCAGGCCACCCTCAGCACCACCGTCTTCCATGCTCCCACTAGCATGGCCCATTAAGCAGCAATTAAAGAAATCAACTGCTTTTCTAATCCACAGTTCCACTGTTTGGTTAGAAGTGAGAAGTGTAAGAGGTTCTGTCAAGATGGAATGGGCGGCTCAGATGTCTACCAGGAAGTTAACAGATTTGCTTCTATCTCTACTATCACTCTGGGATCCCAGGGACAAAGCTGTATGAGCCCTGGCCGTGTCAGTTTTCAATTAGTTAGAGAACGGGGTGACTCTCCTTTTTATCCCCCTTCCATTAGGACATTCATTTCTCCCAGTGACCTTTCTGTTTATAGTAGGCATGTTGGTCTTTCCCTTTCTCCTATTTCCCTATTTCTCTCTGTTTCCCTGTTTACTCTCCAGTTTGTTTTCCTAAGAGCAGCAATCACTGCCCAGGAGAGTCTCTTTCCCTGTCTGTCTGCAGCTAAACCTCGGTTGTTAGAACTTTCTGACCTATTCATCCTCTCAGATCCCTCTAACGTCTGGAGCTGTCTCCTTATATCAACTGCATGACAAGGCTACATTACTGACTTGTTGATTTGGGGGGGGGCATCTGGATACTTGGTGTGCCTCATACAGCCTTTCCAGAAATCCAGTAAACAATTTATCAGGTGCCTGAGTAACCTGACTCACCTTGGATGAATTGTGAGTTTTCTGACTGCCATGTGAAGCCCACCACAATAGTGCTTGGAGAAAAGTGTCCTGTTGAAATTTCTGTTGGGGTGTCAGCCCCCTTAAATCTCTCAGGATTCAGAAGGACCACTTCAGTATGTGAAAATTGGCTGATAAGGTCTGAGGGTAAATAAATTAGCTCACATAAATCTTTTCATCAGGCCCCATTTCCCCCCATGTTCTTTCCAATGCTCTCTCAATGTCCCTCGCTGCTTCTTACTGTTCCTTTTCGATGATCCCCTTTAATGTTCCTCCCAACCCCACAAGATGTCCACTTTATATACCCACACAGACATAGTTGGCAGTTCCATAGGCAACAACAATGGTACCAAGCACGCACATCACAGAATCACAGAAGCAGGTAAATCTGACAAAGTGGGCACTTTACGTCTCAGGGAGGGCATGGCTGTGAAGCTCCCCTGGATACCAGTTGGATTAGTTAAGGATGAGGCTTTAAATTAGTACGGAATCCTAAGAGGAGAAAAAGGGGGGTTGTGTGCTAGTTAAATTTGTGTGTTTAGTTAAGCTGGAGTCTGTAATTGATAGATGTAGGAAAGAAAATGCTACAGTGTCTGTGCATGCTCTAAGCACTTCCAGTGCTGGCTGGAAACGTAGCATTTGTGGTAGCCATGGCAACCAGCATAAACTGCAAAAGGAAACTGGATGGTGCTCGGTCCCTGGGCCAACGGGGTGCTGTATTCACTGGTTAAAAGGAATTCCTTTCTTGGGGGCTGGTTTAGTGACTCAAGCTTTTTTTTCTGCATATTTCAGAGGTAAAGGTACAAACAGTTAATTTCTTAGATTAAGACCTTGTGTCTAATGAAAGGTGAAGATAAGTACAGAATATTGATAGCTTGTTAGGGTAGAGCAAAGGACAGTAGGTAGCGTTCTCCTGAGTAGGCTGTTGGGAGATTTTTAGGGCCATCCAGACCTGTAAGGGTAAACATGCTGTCTCTTCCACTCAGAGCCTGTCTTTTGAGGTCCTTATGTAGTCTATTTGCAAGACTCATGCCATTAAGGATAATTGTGGGGGTCTAGCTTTATGTAGATTTGACTATGAGAACAAAGGTCTGGCTGAGTGAATGCTTTCACACCAGGGACTCATGGTGTGGAAAGGTCATCCAGTTGCCAGTACAGGAAAAGTCAGGTTTAAAGAATGATTTATATGCTGCTGGGATATTTTGAGATGAATCCCATTCTGGAAGGGAGAAAAGCCTTCACAAGATTCCTACAGAATTGACAGTGACTATTCAGGAAGCAGCTTCCCAAAGCCTTGCAAGAAGCCTAGAGACTGTAAGCTGTACTTTACTGCATAATGCTTGTGGTCACCAACAGTGCCCAAAGCCCCCCTACTTCTGCTGGTGCTAGTAATCTGCAGGGGATGGGGAAAGATTTCGGCCAGTGTGAGTGACCTTGGTAGGTCCGATGGCAGGTGGGGGATTATGGCGGGTAGGAAACAGAATATGCCATGTAGACAGAGACTGAGTATGAAGTTTTACTAAAGAGAGGTGTAGGGGGAGAAAGGGAGAGGAGGAAGAGAGAGAAAGAGAGGAGAGAAGAGGAGGGAGGAGGGATGCAGAGAGCTGCCTCTTTAGAAGAATGGCCGGCAGAGAGAGAGAGAAAGAGAAGGGAAGAGAGCAGAGACCAGCTTGCCTCAGTGGGAAGGGGAAGATTGGGAGTGGGTGGAGCTTGTCTCTTAAAGGAACAGGGTACAAACACGGAAGGCTAGCAAAATCATAACATTCCCATCTTCCTCTTATATTAAAAGACAAGAAGTTAGACATAGCAGGTTTAGGGGATGAGGGTGTCAAGTTCTCGAGACTGCTTCCTGCTGATTTGTGGGCACTGAAATCTTGGGGAACCTGAGAAAGCTGGGATTCTGGCCACATCCTGGGGTAGCTTCACTGCTCTCCAGGATTTGTAGTGTGGAATTGTCTGGTGTCTTTTGGACCTGGTGAGGTGTTGACAAAGCAGAGGACAGGGTTAAATTTAGGAAATTTTTTTTTTCTTTAGGTACTGGTGATTTAAGGGGAGGATGTCAGGGAAGGGGACCGGTGGGAAGACTTGGGCTCTTAGGGCCTGGTAATTGAGGGAGGGGTGCATCTGACATGTTTAAGGTGATCCTCCAAGTTGGCTCCCTGGAACTCACAAGAATTCTTTGAGTTTGTGAAAACATAAATTTTAGACATATACATTGTACAAATGGAAGTATATTTATGCCAGAAAGGACTGTGACAGATGTTTTTGCACAATGAAAACCATCTTTTAGGTAGAAAATGACCCAAGAGAATTTAAAGTCTTGATCTTGCAGTATAGGAGTGGTAATACTGTGCCAGAGTTAGATTACTAGCTTATCAGAATCTTATTGATGAGTGTTAAGACTATGAACAGTAGCATAATGAGAGGGAGAAATCTGATAGCTTGCATTTGTACACCTTAAAACATTTTTTTTATATTCTGAAACTCTTGTTCTCAGATCTTTACCGCGCGCAGGCGCACGCTTAATAACTTGCATTTCTGTGCCTTAAACACCTCGTGCTCGAGCTTTGCATCTCAAACACCTTTTATGTAAGCATGGTAAGAAGTTGTCCGGAAATCTGTTTTGTGAGGTTGTCCTTTTTAAACTGGGAAACCTCCCAGCCATCAAACTGCATGATAGATCTTGAGAAGGTTAAAATTTTTCTTGATTTATTGATCTAAAAAATGACAGAGAACTTACTTGATTGGGTATCTGGACAGCCATTCTCCAGGGTCCTCCATGATCACTGAGGGCAGCAATTTCAGAGTTGCCTTTGCCTTCTGGTGTTAGTGCAAGGCCTGCCAGGCCTCAGAAGATGCTGTGGGTTAGGAATCTGTAGGAAGACTAACCCACCTTGCCCTCTGCTACCAGGCAGTCAATTCCAGTTCTCCTTTGTTCCCTGTCTGGAGATGTTCAGCAGTTCAGATTAAAGGCAGTTCTTCCTAGTGGTTAGCACTTTTGCTTGAAGTGAATTATGGATGGACATTGTTCTGTGTCCATCTGTCTTCTGTCTTCTTTGGAGGAAATGGGGTGGTGCTACTAGGAGCCAATCTGTGCCTCTGTTACGAAAAGTCTTTTAATAATTAAACATTCAAAGGCCATATTTCCCAGATCTCTGACCATTTGAGGGCTGTCTTTTGAGTACATATAAGTTATATAGTATAGGATCTGCCTGAAGAGCTGGATTCAGGCTAAGAGGTTGTGAAGGAATATTTGCAATACTGTTTGGCCAGTAGCTTAAGTGTACTGCTAGCTAGCTCTTACATCCAGAATTAATTTATTTCCATTATTTTATATTTTACCATGAAGTTCATGGACTACTGGCAAGGTTCCAGCTGGTAGCTCATGTCTTCACGATGCCCTCAATACAGACTTCGAGCTCTGTCTCTCTCATCCGTGGGATCAGCATCATCCATGCCCTCTTCTTCCCCCGTGGGATGCCATTTATAAAACCCCCACACCCTCCACCTGGCATCTGACCTAAAGGGCCACAAATTTGTTTGCTTTTGCAATTAAATTTGGCCTCAATATCCCTTACCCAGAGAGCTGCCAAATGGCACCTCAGAACCTAAGATTGTTCAACACTTACAACTGCTGGGAACAATCGGGAAACGGAAAGAGATTCCACTTCTCTGTCAAGCTTTCTCTCATCTCCATTCCAAGCCCTGTTTGTTTTCGTCTGCCCCACCCCAACCATACTGTGTGAATGTTCTGTCTTTTGTTTTGTTTTGTTTTGTTTTTTGAGACAGGGTTTTACTATGTAGCTCTGACTGTCCTGGAACTAGCCCTTGTAGACCAGACTGGCCTCAAACTCACAGAGATCCGCCTGCCTCTGCCTCCCGAGTGCTGAGATTAAAGGCGTGCGCCATCACCGTCTGGTCTAATATTCTGTCTTTTTAAGTTACCATTGATGGATCTGTAGATGTGGGAGCTGGGAGACAGACAGGGGAGGTGAGGGAGAGAGCCAAGGAGTAGGCCAGTTGTGGCATGCACACACGCCACGCACACACCTTGAGGGCTGGCGTATCATTCAGCTCTCTCCTGCAGGGTCCTCTATAGCCAGAGTTCAGAAATTTTCTATCTCTAAGCCTTATTTGTTCTAAGCTTACTTGCATTCAGCTTCACAGGGATTGGAGTATCTTTTAGGTATGGGCTGTATTATATTGTTGTTTTATGCCGTTCCACTTCAGTGAAAAGCTGACTCTAGAATTGGGTTTTGGCTCTGTCCTCTAGATGCAGGTGTACTTGCTTAAAGTTTCCTCCAAAATCTCTGTCCCATGTCGGGTGGGTCACCCGATTATGTGACGGGAAAAGGAGAGCAAAACTGGACAAAAGAACAGACTCTTCCCACCAGGGACCGTTGCTACTCATCTCATACTCTTTTTGGTTTTGGTTTAAGTCTCTAAAACTTTTGCTCAGGTATGAATCTTAAAATTTGTAAAACTATCATGTAAGACTTCTGTACATCAAAATGTATAAGTATATTGGGTATAGTTCAAAATCTGTAAAATCTGTAACAAAAGGGTTAGTTTCAAACTTGTAACACAGGGGTTGACAGTTAAAAACCTATACAGACCATGTGGCATGACACTATTTTGGGAAAGGACAAAGTAGGAGCCTCTGTTTCCTTCGCCCTTCCCCCAATCTCCTTGACTCTGGGCTCAACAGCTGTTGTCTTTCTCCTCCTTCTCCAAGACATACCTTTAGATACATCACTTCCTTTATTGGCCTCCCAGGTGGAGCCATGAGTGTGGGTCACTCAAACCCCTCGATAGCCAAATACCATCCCCATTCATCATCCAATTACAAAACCCTACCAATCGCATCACCCAGGGTCAGTGCCCACTCTCTCTCCACAGTCTCGAGGTATTGAAACCTCTTATTTCTGACTCATAAGAAAAGACTTTCGCCCCCCGCACATCCTCCCCTTTAACACTACCATGCTTGCAGTTTAAAGAAACCCAATGGAACATACCTACCACTTGGTTCAGTCTCTCCTACTAACTCTTCAGTGGTTCCTCTCCACCCCAATCTCTCCTCTCCACCATCCCCTCAGAGCGATGCTTTCTTTTCCGTTTCTCTTGATCCCCAATCACAAGATATCTTTGCCTTTACTTGGACTGACCTGGACACTCACCTTCCCACCCAAGTCTGCCTTGCCCTAGGATTCCAGCACAGCTTGCATCTATTTGGGCCAGGCTTTGGCCTCTGATCTACTCTCTTTGTCTCTTCCTAAATCTAAGCTTATACAATATATAGATGATTGCAGCTTAGTAATTAGTCACCTATTATAATCAAACTTGTAATCACATTAGGTGAGTTTTTTTTTGTTCCTGTGATGAGACCCCCAAACAAGACCACCACAGAGCCGGTATCTGATGCAAGCCCACACGGTTTTATTGACTACAAACTTGAGTTTGGATCATCATCCAGCACTCCGACGCAGCAGGTGGAGCCGACCAGTCTTGAACCTTTGAAGCAGGGGGTTTTTAAAGGGAAAAGCCTCCAGCAAGGTGGTCCAGCCTTGGCGTTACATGATTGGATACAAATTCAGTAAGGGTAGGGGACTTTTGAATTCATTGGCTGGGTCTAGGGGAGTTTCCAAACAGCAATTATCAGATGCCCACAAGGACATCTCAAGCAAGCATTGTTGCTAGTCATTGGCTGGCCACCGGGTGGGGTCACTTTGACGGGGGCAGGCACAGTTTGTGGTTTTTCTTAGAAATGTCATTTTGACTTTAACTGAAGCTGGGTCAGCCCTAGGTCAAGTGCAGCTAAAATGGAGTTCTTTCTCAGAATGGAGTTTGTCCTGCTCCTTCATTCTCTTTCTTGTGCCTGTGAGAGCCCAATCACGGGTCTCGGTTTTGTCCCAGCTCATCCGATTCCATCAAGCCCCTCTGAGTTTCCCCTGTCAGGGTTGATAACGAGCCTCTCCTGTGACATGTTACCACCGATTGGCATCCGGCAACCACTAGTCGAATAGTTCCAAGTCTTTCTTTGAACTGTACCAGCCTACTTAAAAGAACTTCCCATCCTTCTCCTCTGTAGTCTTCTTTGAGTGCGAAGGGATCTGCAGGTCTGGCATGAGTGTAAAAGATTCAGGAGACT
This sequence comes from Myodes glareolus, assembly GCF_982192425.1. Classification (NCBI taxonomy): domain Eukaryota; kingdom Metazoa; phylum Chordata; class Mammalia; order Rodentia; family Cricetidae; genus Myodes; species Myodes glareolus. Next base: position 63,773,289 of record NC_142044.1, read on the forward strand.
ATGCCGTCAACCTTAATGGCAGCGGGTGTCCGTCAGCAGGGTGAGGAAAGGTCCCTTCCATCTGGGCTCTGGCGATGCCTTCTCACATAGACCCAGTGCCCTGGCCAGAACCTGTGGGGTCAGGAGGCACACCAGACTCATAAAGGATCCTGAGCTTTGGACTCCTTGTGTGGCATCAAGGAGGTCTCTATCATCCAGCTCCACCAGGAGATCTGTCTGCAGGTTGGGAATAATAGGGGGTTGGGTCCTAAACATAATCTCAAAGGGTGTCCATGCCATCTGATGGGGCAAGTTTCTAACCCTAAACAAGGCAAAGGGGAGGAGGATCGCCCAGTCTGTGCCACTCTACAGGGCTAATTTGGTTAAGGTCTCTTTTAGAGTTCTGGTCATTCTTTCTACCTGCCCTGAACTCTGGGGTCTGAGAGCACAATGTAATTTCCAATCAGTCCCCAGTGCAGTGGCTAAATTCTGACTTACCTGGGACACAAAAGCTGGTCCATTGTCTGGTCCTGTCACAGTGGGAAATCCATACCTGGGCCGGGTGTCTTCTAGGAGCATATTTGCCACCCCCTGTACTATCTCATGCTTGGCGGGGAATGCTTCCATCCAGCCTGAGAAGGTGTCTATATGCACTAACAGGTAATACTTGCCAGGTTTAATTTCTGTGAAATCTACCTCCCAATACACATCAGGCTTCTTTCCTCTGAGCCGGGTTCCAGGATTTTTAGGACTGGCAGCAGCATTGGTCAGCACACAGGCCTTGCATTGGGAGACTATGTCTGCAATTTTTTGCTTTCCATCTCTGATTTTAGTTTTTGAGTGTCTCAACAGATTTTGCATCCTACAAATCCCCACGTGAGAGGAGTGGTGAATCTTTTGGAGCAGTGTCTACTCAGATGGTCAGGCAGAATGATTGTGCTGTCTGCTGATCGCCACCATCTTTCCAGGTTTTGCACCATGGGGAGGGACTTTATCCAGGCCAGATCCTCCCTGTGTATTTGTGAGTTTCAGGTAAGGCAGGGGATCCTGGTTCTACTAAGGTTGCACTGCTACTTCCTGGGCAGTTTTATCTGCCAAATTGTTGGGCCCATCCCCTTTCTGGTGTCCTGGACGATGCATGATGGTCACTTTTTTAGGCTTCCATAGGACCTTGAGGAGGGCCAGAATTTCTTTATTATTTTTAATAGATTTTCCCTCTGCAGTCAGTAGTCCCCTTTCTTTATACATCGCCCCAGGGAGATGAGCGGTGGCAAACGCAGAGCAGCTATTGTCCCTGTCTCCGTTCTAGAGCTTTGGTCAAGGTCACCCATTCTGCCCATTGAGTGGAAGTGCCTGTAGGCGTTGGCTCCGATCACCTCCTCTGAAGTGGTCACTGCCCCTGCGTCCCTCTGTTCATCTTGTACAAAACTGCTCCAAGTGTACCGGGTGACGTCCACATCAGGCAGGGGAGTGTCCCTCAGATCAGGTCAGACACAGTATTACCTAAGCCAAGATTCCAGAGAAGTCATGCAAAGGCACTTCCAAGTCTGGGTCAGGTAGTAGGGTGTCTGGGTTCAGGGCTGTGGGCACCTGAAACGTTATTCTGGCGGGGCTGAGTAACAGTGTCTGACACTGAGTCATGCTGGCGTTGCTCAGCAACCTGTCAGGAGGCTGCTGGAGGACTCCTTCTAAAGCATGAGGGGTAGTTATGATAAGATTTTGTTCCAGATTCAATTTATCTGCATCCATTACCAGTAAGGCCACAGCTGCTATTATGTGGAGACAGGGGCCACTGGGTGGCCACAAGGTCTAACTTCTTGGACAGATAGGCCACAGGTCATTTCCAAGGACTCAAGATTGGGTCAAGACACCTTTAGCTATTCCTCTATGCTCATCCACAAATAAGTGAAAAGGCTTAGTCACATCCGGCAGACCCAACGCTGGGGCTGAGAGCAGATTTTATTTGAGTTTGTCAAATGCCTACTGATGATTTTCTGTCCATAAAAGGTTCTTGTTGCAGGAGGGCCTGTTTGTTCATCCTGGCCGCCCGGCTAGTTTAGCCCCAAAATAACCACATAGAAACTGTATTAATTAAATCACTGTTTGGCCCATTGGCTCTAGCTTCTGATTGGCTAACTCTTACATCTTAATTTAATCCATTTCTATTAACTGTGTATTTCCACGAAGTCGTGGCCTACCAGCAAAGTTCCAGTCTATCTTTGGCGGTGGATCCATGGCGTCTCCCCTGATTCTGCCCTTCTTTCTCCCAGCATGCCATTTAGTTTTCCCTGCCTAAATTCTGCCCTATCAATAGGCCAAGGCAGTTTCTTTATTCATTAACCAAGAAAAACAACACACAGACAGAAGGACTCCCACACCAGGTTCTGCCCTTCCTTGGTGGCCACTTATAGAGGTTTAGCCAATTCAGCAAAGCATGGAATCCATAGCGGCAGAAGCCTGCTGTACCTAGGAACTCGCTCACTTGTCTAGCCATGGTGCGGGTCGGGGTCTTAAGCACCATCTTTTTGCGTGCTTCTGAGAGCCACCACTGTTCTTCTGTCAGGAGGTACCCCAGGCACGTTACCTGCTGCATACAGATGTGGGCCTTCTTGATTGAGGCACAGTACCGTTGGTCCCATAGAGTTCGCAGTAGCCATTCAGTCCCAGTCAGGCAAGTCTCCTGATCCATGGCTGCAATCAGTAAGTCATCTACATATAGAAACAGACTGACACCTAGGTTCTATGCCCAGTACTCACCCAGGTCTTCATGTAGAACTTCATCAAAGTTAGTGGGAGACTTTTTGAATCCATATGGTAGACTGGTCCATGTCAGCTGACTGCTGATCCCAATCTCTGGGCCATGCCATTCAAAGGTGAAGTGTGGTTGGCTTTGGGGGGCCAGAGGCACACTGGGAAGGGCATCTTTTAGATCTAGAACAGAGTACCACTGTTAGTCCTGGGGGCAACGAGGTGAGTAAGGTATATGGGTTAGGCACTATGAGGTGTATGTCAATCACCCTATTGACTTCCCTTAAGCCCTAGAGTGTAGGCAGAGGCTGCTTGATCGGTTCTGGCCTTCCAGACTAGAAATAATCACGCAGAGACTGTATTAATTAAATCAAGCTTGGCCTATTAGCCTGTGCCTATTTCTAGCTAGCTCTTGCATCTTAAATCAACCCATCTCTATTAATCTGTGCATCACCACGAGGTCACAGCCTACTGGCAAGGTTCTGGGGTCTGTCTCCTCCAGCAGCTCCTTGGTGTTTCCCTGACTCCGCCTACTTTCTCCTCCTCTATTTGCTTGGAATTCCCACCTTGCCCTATTCTGCACTGCAATAGGCCCAAAGCAGCATCTTTATTATCAAATAACATTCACAGCATACAGAGGGCAATCCCACATCACTGGAGTGGCCTGTAATCATTGGTATGAGATTTCTTAATAGGCAGTAAAGGCATGTTGCAGGCCAATTGCATGGGCTGTAGGACTCCCAAGTCTGGCAGCCGCCTGACATGTGGGATGATGTCTTTCTTGGCCTCTAAGGGCATAAACAGGGACAACGCACTGCCAGTTTCATCCCTCCTGTTTGGCCCAGGCTGATGGAAACTCCTGAAGTCATCTCTCCAACTGTGGATCAGGTTCAGGGCCATTGGTGTGGCCTATACTCGTCAGTCAAACTGCTAGTTACCAGAACGTGAATAGGTTTTCCGTCTTTACTGAGCAGCTTGTCTCCCTCACCAGAAAAATGTGTCTGGGCCTTCATTTTAGCCATACAAGGGATAATGACATTCAAGGATTACCAGAAATGAGTGGGTTACCCAGCCCATTCCTAAGTCCATCATTGTTCGGGTGGTCCATGTAAGGTCCATGAATAAGACTTTGCCCCTTTGGCCCCTTGAGTCCAGATCTTTTTATTTGTCATGGGCCCATCGGCCTTTAATAATACCAAATTCTCAGCTCCTGTATCCACCATGAAGCCAGTCTTTCCCCCTCCACTCTCAGGGTTACCCTGGGTTCAAGGAGGGGAGCCAAACCCCATCTCTCCTCGCCACTGTCCATCTCTAAACTAAGGACCTTGCTGCTGTCCTTAGCTTTCCCCCATGGGCATCATCTCGCCCAGCATCCTTCCTCCTTTCAGGACGCACACGGATTCTTTTCCAGCCAGGGCCTTCGTTTACTGTCTTTTGGTTTCTTGTCCTCTCCCCAGCACCCAGGCACCGTAGCTGCCCTCTGTGCTCCTCCGCTCCCGCTGTAGCAGCCACAGCACACTAGAAAGGTGATGGTTCTCCTCTGCTCTTCCCTCTGCACTCTCCCTGCCACTGCACACCTTCTCAGCCACTGCAGCAAACTCTCCAACGCCTTTCCCTCCTAAGTGCTCTAGTTTCTGCAGTTTCCTTCTAAGGCCTAGGGCTGCTTGGTTACCAAAGCCTCACGCCAAGGCCACCACACTTCCCGTGACTCTGGATTTTGTGGTGTCTGTCTCTTGAAAGCCTCCTGTAGTCATTTCCAACAATGCAGCTTGGCTTTCATCTGGTCCCTGTCTAACACCATAGACCTTGCTCAAATTTGTGGGCCGATCCACGGCCACTTTGAGACCCACCAGTAGAGTCTGATGATAGACAAGGAGACTCCTCTTACCTTCAGCCGTGTTGTAGTACTATTTGGGGTGAGATAGAGGGAATGTGGCCATCGCTGAGAGTCTGGTTGGCTGTAGGCTCCCTGTGGGGCCCAGAACCAATTTTCGGGCTTCCACCTAGACCCAGTCCCACTCCTCCATGGAGAACACAATTGTCCTAAGTGGGATGGTGGGTGAAAGGAACAGTTTTGAGGAGAGTCATCAAGCCTTGGGAGTTCTCAGAGAAAGGAGAATTTTGAGACTTCCAATTGGAGAGATCACTGGTGGCAAAGGCCCAGTAATAAAAGGGTTGATTCCTATCTTGGTTGAGGGCCCAGTGGCCCTCAAAGAGAGAACAGTAGAATCCAGTTCAGGGGTCCTTCCTCTCCATCTTCTGGTGCCCCTGGTTGGGCCTTCCCCATGGGTGGGGTCTATGGAGGGGGTCTCCTTGGGCCACTGCTGGTGCAGGCCTGGGAGCTGGGGTATGGGTATAAGGAGGGGGAGGGAAAGTATCTTCTTCAGTATTCCCACCCTGAAAAACTGGAGCTGGATGGGCTGAAAGGCCCCCAGTCAGTGGGAGTTTCTTCTCTGCCCCCAGTACTGTAACCTGTTGGGGAAGAAAAGTTTTAACCCAAGAGGGAGGTTCTTCTACCAGACTTCTCCATGTTATGATGTAGGGTATCTAATCAGGATGTCCAGTTCTGGGTTGAAACACAATTTCCTACACAGCCCAATGGGTCTGGCATCAAAACTCCCCTCCCGGGGGCCAGATGAAATAAAAAGTGAGCCATTCTGAGGTGCAAAAGGTAACCAACCTTCCCTTGTGAATTTCAACCCCTTGATTATGAGCTGTGGTTTGCATGTCCTTCCAGTGGGGTAGGCAGAGATCTAGGGGAGAAGAGGGGGACTGTCCCATTATTTCCATCTCAGTCAGATACACAAAAACACCAAACAAACGACAACACAAAAGATCAAGGGCACAAAAAAGATTTTGCCCCAATAAGACAACCAACAAAGCTTCAGAAACAGTGATGGCTTGGTGCCCTCAGCAGGGAGCAACTCTCCAGGTTCAATCACACCAAGGACCATCCAAACATGAGACTCTCTGTCCTCAATCAAACATGCCTTGGGGCTTTCCACATACCCGTCTCCAGGGTGTGAAATGTCTCCTGGACCCCCATGGTCCTGGTCCTCCAACGCCTTTACTGACTGTCCCAGACACTGACTGTTACTGGACCACGTTATAGATTTGGCACACTTCAGAAAGTGAAAGTACAGAACACCATAGAGACAAAGACAGGAACAGAAACAAAGAGACTTATCAGCTGGTCATGAACTCCTCAGGCCAGAGTCTGTGGGGATCCTGAACGAGCCTCCAAATGTACCTGCATCAAGAGACTCCCCCAAACAAGACCACCACAGAGCCGGTATCCAATGCAAGGACACAAGAGGGGTTTACTGAATATGAACTTAAATGTGGACCATCATTCAACACTCTGATGCAACAGGTGGAGGAGAATGACCCTGAACCTCTAAAGCAGGGAGTTTTTAAGGGAAAAAGTCTTAAGCAGGGTACAGCCTTGGTGTTACATGATTGGATACAAATTTGGTGAGGGAAGGCAACCTTCAAATTCATTGGCTGGGTCTAGGGGAGTTTCCAAACAGCAATTATCAGATGCCCACAAGGACATCTTAAGCAAGCATTGTTGCTAGTCATTGGCTGGCCACCGGGTGGGGTTACTTTAACTGTGGCAGGCACAGCCTGTTTTTCTTAGAAATATTATTTTGATTTTCACTGAAGCTGGATCAGCCCTAGGTCAAGTGCAGCTAAAATGAAGTTCTTTCTCAAAATGGAGTTTGTTCTGTTCCTTCATTTTCAAGGTCAAACAAAGATATATTTTAGACACACAGGTTATCTTCAAACTCTTTAGAGATCTGCAGAATAAGGCATTCAAGATGTTTTAATAAATAGGCTCTTTTTATGACAATGTTAAATGTCTGCTCCTGGCAGCACCAATCTACTTCAGAGAAGATAATGGGCATTGAAGAAACTCCACATGGAGTTTGCTTTCTTTGTAGCAAAAGTAAGCCACTTGGTAAGAAGAGCTCTTGCCTTGACTGCTGACAGTATGCTGTCCTAATTGGACAAGAAGGACACACAAAAAAGTAACTGCCAAACATTGTAAAGACAAGGAGAGACAGCCCTTCAGAATATCCTGCATCACAGAAAAGTCTGTCAGATATGCTAAGCCTGTAGATAGATGCCCCAACATTGCAGAGGAACTTTGGGTGTCTGTCCAGGCAGCCAGCTGTTTCTGTCACTTCTCACATTTTTTTTGGAAGTCACTGGCTCACACTTCCTTCCTGCTTACTAAGTTAATATTATTTCCTTCTTGGGTCTCTGAGGGAGTTGAAGATTAGATATAGTTTTACCTGTTTACCTGATGCAGAAAGCAAGTTATGACAAAAAGTAAATTAGGTACAATACTTTAAACTCACCAAGATAGGATAAATATGGAGTATTTTCTGTGAATTTGTCAAATGCAAATGGACTAGTCATTGTTGATGCATTTATTGTGTGTGTATATTGTATATAGTCATTGTACTTATTGTATATAGTTTTTATGTTAGTTATAGCCTTCTTTTTCATTTTAGACAAAAGGGGAAATGTAGTAATATTTCATTTGTATTTTAATAAATAAAACTTGCCAAAAAAATCAGAGAGTTAAATAGTGACCGTGGTCAGCCTTACAGACCAGGTAGTGGTGACACACACACACTTTTAATCCCAGTAGTCACACTAGTTTGCCATAGAAACCAGATGGTAGTGGTCTATGTCTTTAATCCCAGCACTAGAGAGCAATAAAAGACGGGAGGAGACAGCTTTCAGGCTCAGTCTTATTCTGAGGGTTCCTGGAGGCAGGGCTGCCATTTTGGTTTGAGATAGAGGTAATAGCGTGCTGATTTGCTTTTCTGACCTTCAGGCTGAACCCAATATCTGTCTCTGGGTTTTTATTAATCGTTCTACAAATGATCTTCTCTGTAGTCATCCCTACAGCTTGGTCAGATTGTCTCCTGCTCCTACTAATCTTCCTGTCTGACCGGGGATACAGGGTGTCATCCTCTAAGTTCAGCTGTTCTCCCCTCAGGCCATCACCCTAGACAGAAAATGCCTAATCTAATGGGTTTTTATTAATCGTTCTACAAATGATCTTCTCTGTAGTCATCCCTACAGCTTGGTCAGATTGTCTCCTGCTCCTACTAATCTTCCTGTCTGACCGGGGATACAGGGTGTCATCCTCTAAGTTCAGCTGTTCTCCCCTCAGGCCATCACCCTAGACAGAAAATGCCTAATCTAATCACTCACAATCCCCACTACCAAGGTCAAAATTCTATCCTTCCTAGGGGAGACTGATTCTTAGATTTTTGGATCCCTTTTTTCTCCTTTCTTGCTTACCGTTGGCCCCTCACTCAAGTTCCCCTTGTGTCTCTTGACAAACCTTTGTGTAAACTTCACTGGGCCCTCCCAGCCCAAACCACTGATCAACACTTTGAACTAATAGCTCTTGCTGGGCCTTTCAATAGCAAAGGAACTTAACTGCTCTGAACCATGCTCTGATCGGACCCAAACTGCTCTATGGCTCTCCTAAGGCATGTACTTTTGTTTCTGTTGCCTTTGGTCACCCACCATATTTGATTCTACATGCTAGAGTCTTCCTCTTCATCCATTTCTTCCCTCCACCTGCTCTGACCATCTGTTTCTTCTTGTCTACTTGCTAAGTGTGTTGTTCTCTGGCTTCTGGAGCCTGCTATGCCCTCCAGAGCTCTGAACACACAGGCATCTCCCTGCCGTGCCTTCCTAGGCCCTACCACATGGGACACTGTCTATACACTATGACGCCTGCTCCTCTCCCTCTAGTGGAACCCTCCTTGTTTCCTTACCTCCTCCCCCTCGGAGCTGCCTGCTCTGTCCTGCAGCTTCCTTGAGTCCTTCTAGGCCTCTGTGAACTTCTACCTCCCGTCTCCCTCCTGGAAGTCTCACAGCTTCTCTATGCCTTCCTGGGTATTTCTCTTGCCTCTCAGCTCCCACTTGGAGCTTAGAAAAGCTCCCTTGTGTGGGATTTGTCTACAGCCCTTTCTCTCTTACTCTCTAGACTCAGATTTCATTAAAGCCTTGCTCTGGTACTACAAGCAGGTTGACCTCAATACAGCCCAATGACCAAATTTGCGTGTTCAATCTTCAAATTCTCTCATATGGTAACGCCTTCTGCTACTGCACAAACAAATGATTTGAAAATCTCTTTTATCTACACTTGCCCTCGCCTCCTCTATTTCTTATTTACATCTGTCTGGGGTAGCTCTTACATATGAGTGTTTAATGTTCAATAGACCCCCCCCCACCTCTAACCAACAGCCCATTCTGATAGATTAGAAAATTGTTTTATATCAGTCTGTCAAATGCCAGTCTAGTTCCCTGTAACTCCCTCATCCATCTCTCCCTCACTTACTCTCATGCCTGTTTTCTCTATGACCAAAAGGAATATTACTATAAGAAATGGCCAGAAACTTAGGGATGTTGCCCATATTTGTCTTGCAAATGCCAGGAGACAAATCTGGGACATCCAAATTCCCCCTCTCTTTACATACAGGAAGGATTCTTCCACCTCTACTACATTCAAGACCCACGGGACATCAGATGGGAGGATGGTTTCACAGGCAAACTGTATTATGACATGTTCAATAAGTGTACTACAGGCATGGTCAAAACACACAGAGAATACACCCCACCCAACCCCAACATCGAGGTATAGGAAAAATGAAGGTGTGATCTCATTCATCAAAGGTTCTTGCCTCCCTAATGTCTCCCGTCTTGGGTGACACTGATCCCACCTCTCAGTCCTCATGGTCACTCCATCTCTTGTTTCAGACCTCTGCATATCAGCTGCTGAATAACACTCTGCCCAGCTGCCTTGGAGATTGCTGGTTGTGTGTCTCTCCAGGGTCAAACTCACAGTTGGCATTTGTGGCTTTCCCCATCAGTCTATTAGATTCTCTTACCTCGCTGCTCATTAACTGCTCTGAATCAATTATTCCTGCTACCCCTCATCTTTCCCACATCTCTCTTCGGTATTGCAGACTGCTTTAACTCCCCAGTATGCTGTGGGATAATGCTCTTGTACACTGTAAAGATGTGTCACTCATATTAGTTTAATAAAATGCTGATTGGCCAGTAGCTAATCAGGAAGTATAGGTGGGTCAACCAGACTAGGAGAATTCTGGGAAGAGGAAAGGCAGAGACAGTCACCAGCCAGATGCAGAGGAAGCAAGATGAGAATGCCTTATTGAGTACCAAGCCGCATGGCTAACCATAGATAAGAATTATGTGTTAATTTAACTTGTAAGAACTAGTAGTAATAAGCCCGAGCAATAGATCAAACAGTATATTATTAATATAAGCTTCTGTGTGTTTATTTGGGACTGAGTGGCTGTGGGACTGGGCAGGACAGAAACTTCCATCGACACCCCAGGTACTCATTTTATGAGCACACTGGGTGCTTCAGACTAATAATACCCTAACCCTCAGCACCACCATCCAGCCCATATCCCCAAATGTTCACAACACCTCTGTCATTTATGGCACTAGAATTTGCTACAGCCTACCTGCAGGGTGCTCTGGGACTTGTACCATGTTGTTCTCCTTCCTAAATTAGGGGTGATACCTGGTAAAGTACCTTTACTGGTTCACACCTTCATTCAGGACCTCCAACCCATAGCTCAGAACATCCTCACCCTCCAGGACCAAATAAACTCACTGGCCACCACAGTACTACAAAATCAACAAGGACTAGATCTTCTACCAGTGGAGAAGGGTGGCCTTTGCTTCTTTCTCAGGGAGGAATGTTGCTTCTAAGTCAACCAATAGGGCATAGTAAATAAAAGACAAGACCCAACACTCCAGACTAATCCCCAAAGTCATACGGAACACCTCCATGTTTCTGGCTGGTGAAACGTGATGCTCCAATATGGACCTTTCTTAACTCCCCTTCTCTTCCTTTTCCTAATCCTACTAATTGTTCCCTGTCTTATAAACTTCTTATCTAGATTTCTTCAGTAAAAAATTTTAAAAATCTTCTAACCAACCTTTAACCAGCTGTTATTACAGGATGATCAATCCCTCCCTACAGAATCAGAGTCCTACACCCCCGATTACACACTGACAGTGAAGATCAAGCTTGCCTCGAGGACTTGGAGGCTGCCACACAACAGGAAGTAGTCTAATGATAACTTTGCCCTTTTTCCTGGCCCCTGATTAGTTATCAATAATAAAAAAAAAGTGTGGAATGTAGGGTAACAGACCAGTGAAAAATTACCCTGCTCCCTGCCTGTCCCCAAACCCGAGACTTGGAAATCCCCACACCCATCACTCAGGATCAAAGGCCAAGCAATACTGTAGCCATGCTGTGCTATTCCACCAGTTCACTGCACAAGCTCCTCGGACCCCCATAAAAGTCTGCTCCTTCTCCCAGCCTCTCAGAGGCAGCCACCATTCTGTGTTTCTCCCCAATGAATCTCTTGTGTGAGGTTTGTTGTATGGTGTGACTTTGTGGTTTTCCTTGGCTCCCAATTGCCAAGATCTTCTTGCTCTGGACATCCCTTTCATTGGTGGATCCTAGGTCCCAGGGATAGAGCATAAGTTCTCAACCATGGAGTGGATGAAGAACAAGGGTCAATACCTGCTCTCTTTTAAACATTTTTTTATTTTTTAAAAATTTGTTTTATGTGTATGGATGTTTTGTCTGCATGCATGTCTGTGTACTATGTGTGTTCCGGTGCCCTCAGAGGCCAGAAGGGATGTTGGATCTACTGTGAGAGTTGTGGGCAGTCATATGAGTGCTGGAGATTGAACCTGAGTCTTTGGAAGAGCAGCCAATGTGCTTGACTCCATGCTCCCTTGAGACTTTATTTTTAACCATGTGTGTGGGGTATGTGCATGGGACACCAACAGAAGCCAGCAGAACCAGACCACTCTTGGGTTGAAGTCACACAAGGGTTCGGTTAGAGCAGTTTCTGCTCTTAACCTCAGTCATCTCTCTAGCCCCTTTTTTCTTCCCTCCCTCCCTTCCTTCCTCCCTCCCTCCCTCCCTCTTTCCTGACAGGGTCTCACTCTATAGTACGGCTTGGCCACCAGCTTTCTATATAGCCCAGGCTGGCCTCGCAAGTATTTGCGATCCTTATGCCTCATTTTCTCAAGTGCTGGAACTACAGGCATGGGCTACTAGGCTTGGCCTTTTATATATATATTTTAAACACAGGGTCTAGTAGCTCTTGTAGACCAGGCTGGCCTCAAACTCCTATTCTCCTGAATTTGCCTCCTGAATTCTGGGATTAAAGGTGTAGGCCACCACATTAAGCAATTTCCCCGAACTTTTATGAGGTAGACATCCATTGGGAGAAGTAGGTTTATACAAAAATAAAAGTCAAAACAGACTGTAAAACTATTGAGATGAAGTACAACAATGAAGGACATTTTCATGTATAGCAGCCTTCCAGTGAGAGTCAGCTAATTTAAGCCCTTTGTCTGTTTTCTGATCCGTAAAGTCTTTTCCATTTACCTGTAGAGTTCACTTTAAGACACTAGGTAGACCTGGCTGTCCTGGAACTTGCTATGTAGGCTAGTCTGGCTTGAATTTGTGTTGATCCTCCTGTCTCAGCCCACTGAGTGCCAGGGTTATAGGAGCGCATCACCATAACCTATTAGCGTTCTAATTACAACCCTGTCTTGAGGAGTTCTAGTAAAGTAATGCTGTTCATAGCACACAGGTATATAGCCAGTGATTAATAAAAATGGTCATAATTTCTTAATCCCTAAAAGAGCAAGGTGGAGTTGGTACCATTTCACCTCCCTGCTCCAGAGTCTTCACTATGCAGTCCTGGTTTACCTGGAAATCAGATCAGCTTGCCTGTCTCTGGAGTACTGGGATCAAAGCATAAGCCACCATGCCTGGCTACGGTTTATTTATTTACAATTAAGTAAATTCAATCTCTGTGAGACTATTCTGGTTATCGAGCTATAAATAAAGACGCCAGGCCTGACTTTGCTCTGCAGATCTTTCTCCAAAACTCCTCCGTCATAACTTTTAAAAGAGCAGGGTACGGTAGGCAGAGGTTGCGAATGTCTGACTTCCAGGCCAGTCAAAACTACTCAGAGACCCTGTCTCAAAACATCAGCAAACACCCCAATAGTTTCCCTGTCTCCTGCTCGAATGCATTAGGAGAAGGGGAAGATACGGAGCGGAAAGTGAGGAGAGTTTGAGACAGCACCAGGGACACAATGTCCCTTCAGGGAGGGAGGCGGGCGGGGTACGGCCAGACAGCCAGCTCTCAGATCGCCAGACACTCAGGCAGCGCGACCAGAACCCCATGCTACTACCCCAGCTCCATGCCACGCCGTCCACACCTGAGCACTGCGGCCGCCCACCGCCTAGGGGGCGGGGAACATTAGCTTTGATAGCCTATCACCGCTGCGAAAGCCAAGCCAGACTCCGCCTCTTCATTGGTGGGCGGCAACGTGACGTCACCTTCGGGTGGAAGAGGACGCCATGATTGGTTGGCGCTGGGACGGGTTTGCGCTTCGAGTCTACGCCGAACTTTACCTGTCCAGGTTTCCGGGCGCTCGGAGGCACTCCCGAGGGCGTGGGGAGCGCTGCACAGAAATCTGGGTTTTCTTCTGAGGACCTAGCACGGGAGAACCGGTGACCGGAAGTGATCTGCTGACCGGAAGCGGGGCCTGAGGGGAAAGTGCGGGCCCCCCCCGGAGGGAGGAGCTCTCCGCGGCAGGGGGCGGAGGGCACGCCCGGGCGTTTGGCGTGCGGCGCGGCTCCGCTTAGAGGCTGTGTGGAGGGCGCCGAGCGGCCGGGAGGGCTCAGCCGCACTCGAGCAAGTCCGGAGTAGTTGAGACCCGGGCACCTCGCGCTCCCGAGAGCCGAACTAGAGGAATCCTGGCCATCGGGGCACCCGAGTAGTAACCGGGGTGCAGCCTCAGGGTCAGGCTCGGGGTTCTGGTGTGCTGCGCGAGCGAGCTTGTTTGTAGGTTCCCTGCCGGGTAGAGTTACGCTCCGTGCCTTTGTACAGGGCAAGGAAGGAGCCGGCATGGCCTGGGCTCTGAAGCTGCCGCTGGCGGACGAGGTGATTGAGTCGGGGCTGGTGCAGGACTTTGATGCTAGCCTGTCCGGCATTGGCCAGGAGCTGGGCGCTGGTGCGTACAGCATGAGGTGAGTGATGGCTTCCTCGCACCTTACCTTCTCAGTAACAGGCAGGATCGTGAAAGTGGGGAAGGCGGGGGTAGAGTTCAAAAAACTGCTTGTAGCGGGGTGGGAAGACCTTTTTCCCTTGTTGGCTTGAGTGGTGTGGGAGAACTAGAGAAAGACTGTGGGAAGTGTCAGCTCTGCAGGGCCTTGGGGTGGGAAGAGTCAGCTCTGCAGGGCCTTGGGGTGGGAAGTCTGGCACTGGCCTTGTATGCACATGTGGTATGGTATGCCTGATTCATGTGAGGAAAGGGTTACATTGAGCACGTGAGGGGTGTCCAGGCAGCTGGAGAGTTGGAAACTGGGGTTAAGTTGACTACTTGGGTAAGACGTCTACACATAGCCATCTTTTATGACAAACTTGTTTTAAGGCTTCTCTTCCAGGGTTTCCATCTTTGGAAACTTGAGCTGAGAAGTTTTTAAACAGTGACAAAGTCATTAGTACTACATGAATTATCAGGGGATAGAGGCAGGGGGAATCAGGAGTTTGGGCTATCCTTGGCTACATAGCAAAGCTGTCATGGGTTACATGACATCCTGTCTCAAAAAAAATGTAGCAAAGATAACTTCTAGATATTTCTAGACACCTATATATTGAGCTTATTGTCAGGGAATATGTGGAGGGGACAGTGCCGCACACTGCTGGAGCAGCTGGGGGTGGGGACAGTGCCCCACACTGCTGGAGCAGCTGGGGGAGTTTTCTCCCCCTTAGGAATCCCTGCCACAGAAAGAGAATTTCAGGATAAGGTACTATGAAGCAGATTTGGAGTTTATTAAAATGTTTTTAAACATCCATTTAAGCATGGGGACTAAAGGAAGACACACCTGAGATTGGGGTACAGAGCTGTCTTTACTGTGACTATATATAGTGGTTTTGGTGGTGCCTTAACAGGATCGCTAACCTAACAGATCACGGATCATGCATGGGGTTACTCTAGGTCTCAAAGGTTGCAGGAGGAGTTAAGATGTTTTTCTGTGAACAAAAATTTAGTCTTGTTTTGGGGATTCCTAGGAAACATCTGGGAAAGAAGAAAGGCTGTATTTGAAGATAATATAGGCATAGGTCTTAAGCATTCTATTTTATCATTCTTTTCTATGTAAAAGAAATGTTCTTTCTATGTTGATAACTTTCTTTTTATATAAAATAAATATTATTTCTATGTTGATAGTCTTCATATAAATATAGTTACTTGTGTTGGAACTTGCCCCCATTTATTTGTGTGTGTGTGTGTGTGTGTGTGTGTGCGCGCGCGCGTGCATGCCATGGCACTTGTGGAGACATTAATGGAAATCTAGAGGGTATTGGGTCATCACACTACATAGCAATACAGCCAATACAATATAGGTGTGTATGCACACACACACACACACACATACCATCATTAAGGTTTACCTTTTGTAAGTCCCTTTTTAAAAAAATACATATAAGTTAATCAGACCTTCTGGAATGTACTTAAACTTGGTTTTGTTCTGAGGTTTTTTCCTATTTCTGCTTTGGAAAAATCTTTAGGACCATACTTCTGTCTAAAACCCCTTTTCAGGGCTGGGGAGATGCCCAGGGGACTCTGCTTTACAAACATGTGCTTGCTGCACAGAAATGTCTGAGTTTGAATCCCCAGCACATGAAAGAGCCAGGTCCAGCTGCTCCAGTGAACTCCCTAGCCGGGTCACTGGGGCTCACTAACTAGCTTGCCTGCATAAATGCATGTGGAGGCCGAAGGTTGATGTCCAATGTTTTCCTCATGGAAGTCAGAAAGAAGGTGTGGGATGCCCTGGAACTGGAGTTGCAGATGGTTGTGAGCCACCATGTGGGTGCTGGCAGTTGAACCCGGGTTCTTTGGAAGAGCAGACTGCGCTCTTACACTGAGCCCCAGTTGATTGTTTCACTGGGCAGAAGCTTCTTGGTTTCATGAAGTCCACTTCAGTTGTCCTTGATTGGTAGGCACTTGGGTCCTGCTCAGGAAGTCTTTGCACACACCTATGTTGTGTAGGGTTAGGAATACAGGTATATGATTTGCTTTATTCCAGCAGTCTTCGTGTTTCATGTGTATGTTTTTGATCCAGTTGGAATGAGATTTCATGGAAGGTGATGGGTACAGGTATAATTTCAGTCTTCTGCTTGTGGACAATCAGAATTCTCAGCACCATTTGTTGAAGACGCTTTCTTTTCTCCAGCATGTTTTTGGCACCACTGTCTAACACAGTAGCCGATGTTATGTGTTTGCTTCTTTTTGGTCTGCAGTTTTGTTCCACTGTCTCTGTATCTGTCTTGGTGCCAGTGCTTTATTGTTTTATTGCTATGGCTCTGTGATGTATCTTAAGACTGGATCTGTAATCCCTTCAGCATTCTTCTTTTTGTTCAGGATTGTTTGACTATTGGGAGTCAGTCTTCTGTGGCTCCATATGAATTTTAGGATTTTTTGTTTTGTTTTGTTTTTCTATTTCTGTGAAGAATGAGATGGGGATTTTGATTGGGGTTGCATTGAATCTGTACATAGCTTTTGGTAGAACGATCATTTTCACAGTGTTGATTCTACCAGTTCATGAACATGGGATGTCATTCTGTCTCTAGTGTCTTTATCTCTTTCTTCAGTGGTTTAAAGTTTTCATTGTTGAGGTCCTTCATGTCTTGGTTAGCTTTATTCCTAGATAGTTATTTTCTTTGAGACTGTTGTGAATGGGAGTATGTCCACGATCTTCTCTCTATGTTAATTGTTGTTGTATAGAAAAGCCATTGATTGTAAGTTAATTCTGCATCCTGACACATTTCTGAATTTGTTTATTGTTTCTAGAAGTTCTGGTAGAGTTTTGGGGATCTCTGATGTATAATGACATCATATTACCTGCAAATAGGAATAGTTGACTACTTATTTCCCTGTTTGTATCCTTTAATTCCTTCACTTGTCTTACTGCTCAACCTTCAACACAGTGTTCAAGAAGAATGAGAATAGTGGATACCTGTGCTGTTCCTGACTTCAGTGGGATTGCTCCAAACTTTTCTCCATTTAGGACAGTGGTTCTCCACCTGTGGGTTGAGATCACCTTGGAGTTGCATATCAGATATTTGCATTATAGTTCACAATAGCAGAAAAATTACAGTTATAAAGTAGTAATGAAATAATTGTATGGTTGGGGTCACCACAACATGAGGAACTATATTAAAGGTTTGCAGCAATAAGTAGGTTAAGAACCACTGATTTAAGATGATGTTGGCTGTGGGCTCCTTGTATGTAACTTTTATTGTGTTGAAGTGTGTTCCCTCTAGCCCTACATTCTCTAGGACTTTATCATCAAGGTACACTAGGTTTTGTAAAAGGCCTTTTCTGCATCTATTGGAATGATCATGTGATTTTTGTCTTTAGGTCTATGAATGTGGTTTACTGCATTTATTGACTTGGGTGTGTTGAACCATCCCTACATTTCAGGTACAACACCTACTTGGTTATGGCGTATAATCTTTTTGATATATATATATACTGTTTGGAAGTATTTTATTGTGTATTTTTGAGTCTGTATTCATCAAGGATATTTGCCTATAGTTTTCTTTTTTTTCTTTTTAGCTGAAAGGTTCTTATTATTATTTCAGCCTCCTCATTTGTTATGAGCCTCTTTAGGTTGTTGCTTCTTGGTTTCATTTTGGTGGTTTGGGGGGAATCTAGAAATCGATTTATTTTCATTTTTCCTGCTTAATGGAGTACAAGTTTTAAAAATACTCCTGCATAGTTTTCTGAATTTCTTTGATGTCTATTGTAATGTTTCCCTCTTCATTTCTGTTAATTTTGGGTCCTCTCTTTTTTGTGTGTCTACCAGTTTTATTTATTTTCTAAAAGAAACTGCTCTAAGATTTGTTGATTCTTTGTATTGTTTTCCTTTGTTTCTGTTTTGTTGATTTCTGCTCTGATATTATTTCTTGCCACCAACAGGATTTGGATTTATTTTGCTCTTGTTTTTTTTTTCAGTTTTTAAAAATGCTTTATTAAGCTATTTATTTGTGCTCTTTCTGGTTTTTTAATGTAGGCATGTAGAGCTGTGATTTCTCATGCAGGACTGCCTTCAGGGATCTATGTTCTGTTTTCATCTTTATTTTAGTACCAGGAAGTTTCTTTCTTTCTTGACTTCTTCTTTGACCCACTTATAATTTAGTAGTGAGTTATTTAATCTCCATGAATTTGCATAATTACCAGAGGGTTTTATTTATTTATTTATTGCTGCCAATTTTAAGTTTTATTGCATTATGGTCAGATAGGATACAGGGAGTGTCTTCAGTCTTTTTGAATTTGGGAAGATTGGTCTCGTATCTCGGGATGTGGTTTATTTTAGAAAATCTTCCATATGCTGTTGAGTATATGTGCTCTTGTGTTCTTTAGTGTTTGGATAACTGTTCTGTAGATGTATGTTAACTTCGTCTGATGTCTGATGTCAGTTGTTTCTGATGTTTCTTCTTTTTTCGTCCAAATGACCCATCTATTGGAGAAAGTGGAGTATTGAAATCAGCTGTTATTAATGGATTGCTGTTAATCTATGTTTTTAAATCCACTAGAACATTTTTAATGAGATTAAGTGCACCAGGGTTTGGTGCACCTGTGTTTAAGATAGTAATGTCTTTTTGATTAACTGTCCCTTGATTGGAATGAAGTGTCCCTCTTACTCTCTTGATTAGTTTTAAGTTGAAGTCTTTTTTTGTCATATAATAGCAACACCTGCTTGCATCCTGTCCCATTGATTAGAGTACTTTTGCCCATCCCTTTTAGTCTAAGGTAATATTTACCTTTAAAACTAAAACGTGTTTCTTGTAGGCAGCATATAGATGGAATTTGTTTCTTGACCCATTCAGTCCGTCTGTGTCTTTTGATTGGGGAACGGAGGCCATCGATATTTAAGGTTGTTATTGAAATATGTGTGTTTGTCGGTCATTGTGTTGTCAGTTTTTGGTGCTGTGTTCTCAGTGTTGTGTTTTAATCATCAGGGTTTTGTGTTCCTTCCCACAGCCCCTTGCTGTGCTGTTCCTTCCTTCAGCTTGAAATAATGTTTTCTTTTATTTAAGTTTGCTTTGTTGGGTATAATTTTTGGGGGCTGTTTATATCATGGAAAGTTCTTTTCCTTTACATATGCAGATAGTTTTGCTGGGTATATATTCTAGGATGACCTTCATTGTCTTTTAGGACTTGGGATGCATTGTTCTAGGCTCTGCTGGCTTTCAAAGTTTCCGTTGAGAACTCTGCTGTTATTCTAGTGGATTTTCCTTTATATGTGACTTGCATTTCTTCTCTTGTGGCTTTAATACACTGTCTTTATTATGTGTACTCAGTGTTTTAACTATGATATGCTATTTTTCTACGAAATGATATGTTATGGGGATTTGCGTGCTTCTTGTCATATGGATGTGTGTTTCTTTGGTTTGAGGAAGTTTTCTTGTATGATCTTATTGAAAACTTTGTCTATACCATTGACTTGGGATTCTTCTCCCCATCTTTGCCTATAATTCAAAGGTATTGTTTCGTTTTTTTGTTTGTCTTGTTTTGTTTTTACATGATCCCATGTTTTTTGTGTATTTCTTTCTTATGTTTTTATTTTTTTGTTTTTTTTTTTTTTCATGTTCTTGGTTATTTGGTTTAAAACCTCTCTTTTATCTCCGAGACTTAATCTGTCTTTTGCTTGATTTATTTTGCTTATAAAGCTTTCATTCGCGCATTCGCATTTTCTAGTTGGGATCTTGGGATTTTCAATTCCATTCTCATGTCAGCTCGAGTTCCATTCCGTGTCTCTGTCTCCGACTGAATCCCACTCTCAGCCTTGTCTGGTCACTGTTATTGCTGTCAGCCTGTGTTTGCGGTTTCTTGTGTCACATTACGTCACTCCACATTTAGTCTCCCTAAGCTCTTTCTCCTTGCTTCCCCAGAGCTGTTACTTTGTATCTCCTTTAAATTCCTTGATTTCTTTGAGGAGGTTTATGATGGGTCTTGTAAGTTCATCTTGGCAAGCATGTTTAAGTGAGTTTTGGAGAAAAGATCCTGGCTTAATCTTTCACAGTGTTGTTATTCCTGTGATGAGATCCTTTGTTAGTTCAAGCTAATCCTGCTGAAGGATGTGGGGAGTCTGGGTATGGAGAGCTTGCATCTTGATGCTCAAGTAGGAGGCAGAGAGAGAGCAAACTGGGAATAGTGTGGGCTTTTGAAGCCTGCTCCCAGTGACACATTCTTCAATGAGGCTACACCTCCTAATCTTTCCCGAACACTCCTCCAGCTGGGGACCAGGTATTCAGACATGTGAGCCTATAGCCATTCTCATTCAAACCACTCCACACAAGGCACTGTGAGCATATGTTAACAGATAGTGGTCCCATTTGACTGCCCATGTATGGGCGATAACACTTGGGAAGCTGTAGACCACCAGGATATTCACACCTACTAAGAGCACCTATGTAGTGCCATTGCCTCCTGCACAGTTAATACATGCACACCTGTAAAGCTAGCACCTACCCAGCAAACTTGTGGCCAACCTGGAGTATTTGAGACTCTGCCTTAAAACATGGACAAAATCTTTCTGCTTTTCTCATATCAGCCCCTCTCAGATCCTCCTTCTACACTGAATATGGGCGTGTGAGCTGCAGAAAGTAGTGCACTAGGTCTGGTCTAGGAGCTCATCCCTAAGGAAATTCTCCAGCATGGTGGGGAACCCTGAACGGCCAGGGAGAAGTCTGATGATTCTTGGAGCAACCATGTATGTCCATGAACAGAGGGAACTTGAGACTACATGGAGAGGTCCAGCCACCCAAGTATCCCAACAAAGCCCAGGACCAGTTCGCGAGTTTACCATCCTGGATGCTCTAGTGTAGGACCCACGATTGCAGCTTTAGTGTCTGACACTCATGAAACAGATCGATTAATCCAGCTAACTCACAAATTCATAAGAAGTCATAAATTATTTCTTAAGCCACTATGTTTTAGGAATATTTTTGTTATTCATTAAGATAGCAGGGTAAGCTCTATAGAATTTTTTGCTCCCACCACATGTGTGATGAATAAACACATAATGGAAAATACTAAGTTTTACATTCACATATGCGCGGGCACACATACATGTGTGCACACACACAGACGATAGGACACAGTATATTTTAAAATTGCTTATTTTGTTTAAAGAAATAAAACACATAACCATCTCAGAATATACTATAACAGTTTTTTGAGACAAGGTCTTAGGTAGCTGAAGCCAACTTCACACTTGCTGTGCAGTTAAGTCTGTCTTTGCCCCATCTGCCGAGTGTTGGGATTATAGATGTGAGCCCCCATGCCCAGCTTCTCTTAAAAGAACAAGTTAATGCTATAAAACAAGCTATATTTTCAATAAAATATATGCATTTTCCTTCTCTAATGAGTAGTTTTAGCTGGGCATGGTAGCACATGCCTTTAATCCCAGCACTTAAGATGCACAGGCAGGCAGATCTCTGTGAGTTTAATGCCAGCCTGGTCTACAAAACTAGTTCAAGGACAGTCAGGGCTGTTACACAGAAAAACCCTGTCTTGAAAAACTCAAAAAAAAATTTTTTTTTTTTTGTAACAGAAATGTAGAAGAAGAACAGGAATGGAGAGCCCTTCTGTCTCCTTCATATTAGTAATTATATCAGAGTAAGTCTGCCATGTTTCAGCTTCAGCTCCTTCTGAGTGTGTGTTAATGAATATTCTGTACACTTTAAGTACCATTGCTTCAAGAAAGTTTCCCTTTTTGTGTGTTGTGCAGATCCATTTCATAGTTGATTAGTGAGTGCTGTGTCTGGTTTTAACCTCCCCTGTTTTCTTTGTCTCAGATAATGTGTACCTGTAGAATTCCATTCTAAGTGAGACAGAAATAAGCAGGTTGAAGTTCACAGTGACTTCCTGTCCCATGTTTCTGAATTCTTGAGGGCTAGCTGTTGTCAGCCTTGCTCAGGTAAAACTTAACAGGCCTGTCACTCTTGAGTCTCTGGGCTTTTTCTAGAAGAGAGCATCTCCACAGCTGTTAGGCCTGAGGGTAGGTAGACCATGGTTAAGAATTAGTGGAGACCAATCGTGAGCTGCCTTACATCAGGAGGGTAATGTGTGCCTCAGCAGACCATGCCCCGCAGCTTTCCCGAGTTCTAGTGTGAGCCACCTGCTGCTGCCGTCTGCCCAGCTAACACCCAGATGCTTCCTGTTCTCCGCTGTGGAGAGTGCATGCTTCAACACACAGCGTTAGAAGACAGGGTCTCTTGTATCCCTTACTGACTGTGAGCTTAATGTGTAGCTGAGGATGATCTGAACTACTCTTTTTTTTTACATTTATTTATTTCTGCATATGTATTTGATTGATGACAAGTGCTTTTATCTGCTGAACCATTTCACTAGTGGATCCTGAACTTCTGACCCTCCTGCCTTTATCTCCCAAGTGTGGGGTTGTAGGAATGTCCTGCCATGCCTGGTTTATGCAATGCTACAGATCAAACCCAGTGTAGTGCATGCTAGACAAGCACTCAGCCAACTGATCTATATCTCCAGCACTCAACTTACCTTTCAACAACTTAACTTTTATACCTTTATGTTTGATTAAAGATATGCCAGATTGGCCAGGCATGGTGGCAGACACCTTTAATCTCAGGAGGCAAAGGCAGGTGGATCTCTGTGAGTTCCAGGTCAGCCTGATCTACACTACAAAGTGAGTTCCAGGACAGGCTGAACTGTGTAGAGAGACTGTCTCAAAAAACAAAGAACAAAAACAAAACAATATCGATAACAGTATATGTAGCACTGATTGTGCAGAATTAAAACAGAAGTATAAAATACCATCAGTAATATTTACTAAGCACTTATGTCTTAGGGTTTCTACTGCTGTGAAGAGATACCACGACCATGGCAACTCTTTTTTTTTTAGCAGACTGGATGTGAGATTTATTACTGACCATGATTTGGTAGGGTATAGGAGAGCACCGTGAAAGCCCTCAGGAGTGTAGGGCTCGCCACTTGTCCAGGGGACCACGATTAGGAATATATTTGACCCCACAGCCATCAGGAATCAGTCGCTTCTCAACAACCATGTCTTCAAATTCATCTGCATTAAACTTAGTAAAGCCCCATTTCTTTGAGATGTGGATCTTCTGGTGGCCAGGAAACTTGAACTTGGCTCTACGAAGAGCCTCAATCACATGTTCCTTATTCTGCAGCTTAGTGTGGATGGACATGATGACCTGGCCAATATGAACCCTGGCCACTGTGCCCTGGGGCTTCCCAAAGGCACCACGCATACCTGTCTGGAGCCTGTCAGCCCCAGCACAGGACAACATCTTGTTGATTCTGGATGACATGAAAAGGGTGAAGCCTCACTCGAATATGAAAGCCATCCTTGCCACAACTCTTTACCATGTACTTGTTGGCACAAATACGGGTAGCCTCCAGAGCTTCAGAAGAGAGTTGTTCGTATTCATCTGACACCATGTGGCCACAAAGTGGGAATTCATCAACTTTTGCCCCAAGTCAAAGATGCGGATTTTAGCATCAGGGACACCTTGGCAGAAGCGAGACTTTGGGTACGGCTTGTTTTTACAATACCGGTAACACCGGGCGGGGCGGCGACCCATGATGACAATAGGATCGTCGGTAGCGCGCTGGAGGAAAAGAGACGGCAACTCTTACAAAGAAAAACATTTAATCGAGAGGACTTGCTTACAGTTTCAAAGGTTCAGTCCATTATCATGGTGGTGTGCAGGGAGAAGTGGTGCTGGAGAAGGAGCTGAGTCTTGCAGGCAGCAGGAAATGAGCTAAGACACTGGACGGTATCCTGAGCAAAGCCCACCCCCACAGTGACACACTTTTACCAAAAAGACTATATACCCACTCCAACAAAGCCACACCTCTTAATAATGCCACTCTCTATGAGATTATGGGGGGCCAATTAACATTCAAACTACCACAAGATAGAAGTCATCCCTTCACATAGCTTCATTGAAATGAGGTACATGAATGAAGCAATTTGATAATGTAATAAAATGTTTACTTATGCATTGACAGACACCAAGGAGAGTCTATCAGAATGGATTTTCCTAATTTGTAATCAGTTACTCTTGAGAACAGAGCAGACTTTCCCCTTGCATTAGCATATATTAATTATACATGATAATGCGTTTTCTTATGACATGCTCATTCGATCACTTTCTACATTACTCTCCCTATACTCCCACCTTTTCCAACCAGTCCTACCTTCATGTCATGCGTGTGAGTAGAGCTGGGTGTCTTAGCTAGGGTTACTATTGCTGTGATGAAACACCATGACCAAAGCAACCCGGGGAGGAAAGAGTATATGTAGTTCATCATCAAAGGAAGTCAGGATATAAATTCAAGCAGGGCGGGAACCTGGAGGCAGGAGCTGATGCAGAGACCATGGAGGGGTGCTGCTTACTGGCTTGCTTCTCATGGCTTGCTCAGCCTGCTTTCGCATAGAACAGGACCCCTAGCCCAGGAGTGGCCCCACCCAGCTCAACTGGGCCTCTCCCATCAATCTCTAATCTAGAAAATGCCCTAGAAACTTGCCTATAGCTCTGTCTTATGGAGGCTTTTTGTCAGTTGAGGTACCCTCCCCTCTGATGACGCTAGCTTGTCTCAAGTTAATACAAAACCAGCTAATTTACTGGCTTTTATACTTCCAATTTGGTTTTATTTTAAATGCATTTTGTTTAAGAGACTTGCTGCTCTTTCAGAGCTTCTGAGTTGAATTCCCAGCACCCACATGGTGGCTCTTACAACCATCTGTAATGAGATCTGGTACCCTCTTCTGGTCTGCAGGCATACATGCAGGCAGAACACTCATACCTAAAAAACAAAATACATGGGACTGGAGAGATGGCTCAGAGGTTTAGAGCACTGGCTGTTCTTCCAGAGGTCCTGAGTTCAATTTCCAGCAACCATATTGTGGCTTACAATCATCTGGATCTGATGCCCTCTTCTGGTGTGTGTATATATAATAAGTAAAAAAAGAAACCCAAAAAACATAAATAAAATTTAAAAAGGAAAAATAAGTAGGGGCCTTGAATTGTGTTGACCAGGGATCTGTAGTCTCCATCTCTAGGATTGTGGAACAAATGCTCTTTGGCTCCAGCAGTAAAGAAAAGTAGTATCTCCTCCTAGTGTTCACCAGTGCATGGTGCTGCTCTCTGACTCCACCTCCACCTGTGGAGGCTGCCGCCATTTCACTCACAAAAATGGCAGGGTTCTATGTCCTGTTCTCTAAAAAAGTGGTTTAACTTTAAAAAAAAAAAAAAGGCAGTGGTAGTGTATGCCTTTAATCCCAGCACTTGGAAGGCAGAGGCAGGTGGATTTCTGTGAATTCAAGGCCAGCCTCGCTAGTTCCAGAACAGCTGGGGCTACACAGTGAAACCCTGTCTCAAAGAGAGGGAGGGAGGGAGGGAAGGAGGGAGGGAGGGAGGGAAGGAAGGAAAGCAAAACATAAGTAATTCTAGATTGTACAGTCTCTGATGAAGGACTGGTAGACTTGCTCAGTAGGTACAGGCGCTCACTGCTAAGTCTGATAGCCTGACTTCTGTCCCAGAAACCACATGATGGATGGAGAGAACAGACCCAGAAAGTTGTCCTCCCATCATGCGCACTGTGTGTGTACATGTGTGTACGCGTGTGTGAATATAGACATATTTGGGGTAGTTGTACTGCTTTGAAAATGTTAGAATCTCAACCTTAAATGACAGATCTTTGCTTAGTCATGGAGACTTAAGTGGGGTGCCACACGATGTGAACCACAACCTGTCACTGTACGTTAGCCTACCAAGGCCCTGAGCTTTGAGGAGAATGCCAGTGTGCGTTAATGAGGGCTGAGCTGTTGCTATGTCAAAATCCTGATTCCTGGTAATCTTCTCTAATCCGTCATAGAAAGCAGCAGAGCTGACAGACCTGTCACAGTGAGATCTCCCAGAGCCCAATCGTAGTTGACTTTGTTTTCTACAGTGTTGTAGCTGGTCTTGAGAATTGTGACAGTTCTTTTCTAGAAGACTCCATACTCCTGTGGCTTGAAGTAGTCTGCAGGGAACAAGAGTATTTTTCTCTGACTGATATGCCTAGGAAGGATAGATTCCCACCTTTTGTGCTCATTCTCCTTAGGGCTCATATAGCCCTGACTGGCTTTGAATTCACAGTCCTCTTCCTTCAGCCTCCCTAGTACTAGAATTAGAGATGTGTGCTATCACACCAGGCTTTATCCTCTCTCTCTCTCTCTCTCTCTCTCTCTCTCTCTCTCTCTCTCTTTTTTAAAGACACATTTTATTTATCTATTTATTATTTTATATGTATGGAATGTTTTACCTGCATATATGTATGCACCATGGGTGTTTCTAGTGCCTGTGGAGGCCAGGAAAGGGTGTTGGATCCCTAGAACTGGAGGTAGAGATGGTTGTGAGCCATCTGTATGGGATCTGCTGGGAATCGAACCTAAGCCACTGGTACTTTTAACCATTGAGTTTTCTCTCCAGCCTTACTTTCCCCCTTTTAACTGCACCCATCTGGACGGAATACACGCAAATACAGGCCTGAGGAAGAGGAGAGCACCTTCCATGTCTGGTCTTTTCAGTAATTCTTAGCAACAGCAGCTTTCATAACAACTGATTTACAGTCTGGGTGTAGGGATGCAGGGCTCTGGTCCCAGCTCTTGGGGGTGAAGACAAGAGAATCTCTTGTTTAGGGCCGGCGTGAGTTATATAGGAGATCCTGTCTTTAAATACAGCAGACTTCATTTCCTGAGCACCACCAAATCCAGCACGTGTGAACCTGGTGTTTTTGTTTTGTTGTGTTCTCCTGTGGTGCTGGGGGTCCAGCTGGAGCCCCACAGATGCTCTGTATGCATGGAACTGTCTCCAGCTGTTTCTTTCCCACTTCACTGGGCATGGTTATGTGCTTGCCTGTGACCCCAGGGCTGTGTGAGAGGTGGAGACAGGACTGGTGGACCTGCTAGCCACCAGCCTGTCTAGGATCAGTGTGAAGTCCTATCTCAAGGGGATATGACTGAGAGTGAGAAGCAGTACCCCAACCTTCTCTGGCCTTTCGCGGAGGTGTTCTCAGTAAGCATACACCTCATACACACACATATGCCCAGAAAATCATGAAGAAAGAATCTCCACAGACAAAGGATGCACATGCTTTGAACTGGGTGGGCATGGTGGCACACACTTGTAATCCCAGCACTCTGGAGATGAGGTAGGAAGATCTCTAGATAAAGACCAGCCCAGCTTACATAGTAAACAGTCCTAAAACAAATGTGAAAGGAGGTGGCATGGTGATGGACAGCAGTTGCTGCAGTTCCAGAAGATGCTGGTTAGGTTCCTAGCACTTGGATTGGGCTGCTTAAAAATTCCTGTAACCTCAGCTCCAGGGGCTCTGATGTCCTCACCTGGTGCCTGAGAGTTCCATGCATACATCTGTCATATGTAATTTTTTTTAATGCAGACAAAAAGATTGAGTAATTCTTCATTACTGCCCCTTTTTTCCAAAGGTGTTTGTTGTTTTGGGGTGGGTTTTTGTTGCTGTTATAGTTGTTGTTTTTTGGATTTTTGTTTGTTTGTTTATTTTCTGAAGCAGGGTCTCACTGTATAGCCTTCTAAGTGCTGGAATTAAAGGCATGCACCACCATCACACTTGGCTATGATTTTTCTTATTTACAAAAATTTTTTATCATACAAAATCTCAAATACCCAACAAAGTAAACATAACAAGCTCCATGTGCTATTTTAAGGAACCTTAACACGAAATTGGTCCCTTGTTACTCTCCATTTTTTAAAATAAAGAATTGTTTTTATTTTATGTATATGAATGTTTGCATGCATGCATGCATGTATGTGTATCACATGTTGTGTCTGGTGCCTGTGGAGGTCAGAAAAGAGCATTGGAGTTCCTGGAACTGGAGTTACAGAAAGTTGTGAACCGCCATGTGGGTGCTGCCAATCTGTAAGAGCAACCAGTGTCCTTAACTGCTAAGTCACCTCTCCAGCCCCTTCATTTCTTTCTTTTTTCTTTTCTCTCTCTCTCTCTCTCTCTCTCTCTCTCTCTCTCTCTCTCTTTCTCTCTCTCTCTCTCTTTCTCTGAGGTGGGTTGTTAATTTTATAGTATACAATGTATTTTGATTGTGGTCACCTCTGTTTTCCCTCCACTTTCCCCCCTTTCCTTAACTCATGTCTGTCCTTCCTTCCTTCTTTCTTCCTTTTTTTTTCTTTTTTTTTTTTTAATTCAATGAGTCTGGTTAGTTCTGCCTGTGTGCCCATGAATTTTGGGATCATCCACTAGAGCATGGACAACTTATCAATGGCCACACCCCCAAATACAAAATGTATAACCCTCTTTCAGAGCCATCAGCTTAGCTCCTCAGCTAGCCATGGGCCTTGTGAACACCTCCCCATCCATGCTGAAATTTTGACTGGCTTGATCTCCCGTAAGTCTTAACGCTAATCTGCTGAGTTCATGACTGCAACAGCCATGTCAGCCCTGAGGACAGTATTTCAGAGCACTTCTTCGACTCTCCCACATGTTTTCTGTCCTCCTCTATTCCCTGACCCCTGGGATGGGGATTTGCATAAGTGTCCTAGTAGGTGAATGCAGTCACTTATTCTCAGTGCTCTGACCAGCCGTGTACTTCTGTATTGACTATCGCCTGCTGTATAAAGCTTCTGTGACAAACGTTGCACAAATCTGTAAATATAAATACAGCAAAATAGCACTAGGAGGTTCCCAGTGGGCCTATGACCTCACTCAGCACAGGTGTGAGTTCCTTCCTGTGGAGTAGGCTGCCACCATAGCCTTCATGCTGTCATGCCACTGTTGGGCACATTTTCCCAGGCAGGTCCAGTGCCGAGGAAGACGATTGATAACCTTTCTCCCCAGCAACCGCATAGCACCTTCCAGCCCCATGAAAGCACGCCATCAAGGGGGGAGCTTCCTGACCAGTTCTGGAGTGATTTTTCTGTATCTTGCAGTGACAGTATGTGGTGTCTTCAACAACAAGGTCTCATCACAGTTATGGCCAGTCGAGCAATGGCAATAGCCTGCGTTACTTTGGGGGCCTCCGAAGACTCCCTAAGGAATCATTCTCTGGGGATTCCATGGCTGGCACTGAAATTTTTATTTTATAATCTATGCCTCCTGAGAAGCATATGTAGGGTGTCTCTGTTCAAACTCCTTACATTCTATTCTTTACTTAGCTTATATTTCCACTGGCAAACTGAGTCATGGCTGCTTTATCTCCTCGCCAACATTAGAGTTCTCATTCATTTTCATCTTAGTGTGTACATATTCTTCAGAAGAAATAAAAATATACTTTGAGAGTTTTGTGGCTTGTCTTCAGATAGTTGGAAATGCACTATAGTTTGTGCATTCTAAGAACATTTTAAACATCGACTGCTCATCAAGATTCTGAGAAATGGCTGCTCTTCCAGAGGACCTGGATTTGAGTCTCTGCACCCACATGACAGCTCACAACTGCCTGTAACTCTGGTTTCAGCAGATCTGACACCCTTACACACACATGCAGGCAAAACAGCAATGCACATGAAATAAAAATAAATTAATTAAAAAAAAGATTTTGAATAATGCCCACAACATGTCTGGTTAAAGCTTGTAAAAGAATGCTTTTACTACTTACTTACATCTATTTTATTATTTTATGGTTTCTAAGATATTTCTGATATATTCTTGTTTTGTTGTGAGATAGTGTCCTTACAGGGCCTTGAACTCACAGTCCTGCCTCAGCATCCTGATAGCTGAGATTATAGGCATAAGCAGGTTTTCTTGTGACTTCTAAGGAACTATAAACATTGTTTTAGGTGTTTGTTGCCTACCTATAAAAACTTGAAAAGTAAAGATAATAGTATCAGGAATTCAAGGTCATCCTTGATGACATAAGGGAGTTCAAGGCCAGTCTGGTGAGAGCCTGTTTTTGTTTTGTTTTGTTTTTTGATTTCCTCTTGTTGTTTATTTAAATAAAACACCAGAGAGCTGGAGAGATGGCTCAGCAGTTCAGAGTCTTCCAGAATAGTTTGATTCCCAGCATGCACATGGCTGCTCATAACCATCTGTAACTCCAGTTCTAGGGGACCCTACACTCTCTTCTGGCCTCCACAGACACCAAACATGCAAGTGATGCACAGACATACATGTAGTTAAAACACATAAAATAAAAAAAACAAAGCAAAGCCAGGAGGGGGTGTTGTGCATGCCTTTAATTCCAGCACTTGGGGAGACAGAAGCAGGTGAAGCTCTGTGAGTTCCAGGCCAACCTGGTCTACAGAATGAGTTCTAAGATAGTCAGGACTATCTTGAAAAACCAAAAAGAAAGGGGGGGGGGCAGAAAGAAACTGTTTAAGACCATACAGTAGATCAGCTTACATGTTTATGGAGTTGCTGTAGTTGCTTTTGAGAGCAGGTGCATAGCTGAGTGCTGCTTTCACCATACCCAGTGCTGGATAATGAGTAAAGAAAGCTTTACTTGTACACTGTTCTGTGATTCGCCAGCAGAGGGCTGGCCTGCTTGACTCTGTTTCCGGCATCATATGGTGAGAACAAGTGATACCTCTAAGACTGGGCTTACAGACTTATACGGCTATGTCTAGTGAGAGCAGTGCACCTGAAGGGGAGTTAGAGGAGGCCCCTTGTGAAGTACCGTGCTGTCAGGAACTGCTCCACAGGACTTGACTTCTCTCTCAGTGCGCCCGCAGCCCCTTAACCTTGTATTTGTTTCATTTTCACAATTCTGCTGTCTCAGTGTTACCACACCGAGGACCAAACACACAGCCATTGCTATACCACTGTCCCAAATGTCCTAGATTTACATTTTGGAACCCTGGATGTTATTTTCAGTTTCTGTCTGTGAGTCCTTTAACACAGTCTTGACATGTACACATTAGCAGAGAATACTGTCTAGTGACAGTATTTACATACTTTGGCGGGGGGCTGTCACAGTAATCTGTTTGGCAGTTTGGACGAGGTTTCACCAAGTGAATAGTGTTTATGGCTTTTAAAGATTTTTCCAGTTAATTTTTTTTAAAATTATGTATCTGCTTTTGTACTGTTATCAGTTACTAATAGCAGTCATTTGTTTTATTTCAGTGATGTCCTTGCATTGCCCATTTTTAAGCAAGAAGAGTCCAGTCTGCCTCCTGACACTGAGAACGAAATCCTACCGTTCCAGTATGTTCTTTGCGCTGCCACCTCTCCAGCAGTTAAGCTCCACGATGAGACCCTGACGTACCTCAATCAAGGTCAGATGCTTTCTTGTTTCTTATGCACTGGAGATCGCTGGGCTTATGATTGTGACTATAGATGCTCACATGACAGTGGTTAGAGCTGTGTAATGTGGCCTGTCACACTAGCGCCATATTCTCCTGACTGTTTCCAATTCATGATCCTCAGTTATCCCCGTGGAAATTCCTCTACCCAGCTCTGTTGTCCACCAGTGTCCCCGTGGCCTCGGGCATGTGAACTTTTTGTTTACTTTCCTTATCTGTACAGGTGGGATTGACAGTAACTTAGAACACTGTCTGTTAGTGTAATAGGATTTAGAAGTGCTTAGCACAGTGCCTCACTGCTAGTCGGTACTAGTAGTGCTATTGTGTCTATTCAACAGTCTTTCTTCCTGGGTCTAGGTAAGTGAATTGTGATTGGTGTAATTTGTAATTAATTTTCTTCTAGGACAGTCTTACGAAATCCGAATGCTAGACAATAGAAAACTGGGAGAACTTCCAGAAATCAATGGCAAGTTGGTAAAGGTAAAATAAGCAGCCTGTTTTTCTGTGTAATAGTCTTTTACTGATCCTTTTAGTTTTTCCTTTGCTTTTGTTTTTTTTGGCAAAGTCTCATATATCCTAGACTGGCCTTGAATTCTGAATCCTGCCTCAGCTTAGTAGAGTATAATTCCAGGAGTGTACCGTAATGCATAACTGTTGTTTCTTTTTTTCTGTTTCATATTCTTTTGGATCCTTGCCGGCAGGGCTCGGTATCTTTTGTCTGCCACAGTTGACGGCCTGAGAGATAAACTGATGATCTTTGGGATCACAGTAAGCCTTGCTGTTCACATGTAGTTTTTAATTAACTATGTGGCTGTAGGTGTGTACACATGTCACTATTTGAGTGTGGAAGTCAGACACTGTCTTGAGGGACTCAGATTTCTCTTCCTACCACGTGGGTTCCAGGGATTGTCAGTCTTACTTGCTAAGCCATCTTGCTGGGCCTCACATGGGTTTCACAGACTTGCAGAAGGCTTGCAAGTCCTTGTTCAGGAGAGAGTCCTACTGGAGTTGTTTTTGGGTGGTGTAAAATCAGCTCCTTAAGGATTTTAATTGTAATGATAATTTTGACTTGTCTGCTCAGACCTGTGTGATCTGACCTGAAGATTAGGGCAGCACATGGGTCACAGTGTTTCCAGAAGTACGAAAGAATATTGACTTCACTAAATTGAATGCATCATCTAGGACTACCTACCCAGTGAAGGAGACCTGCACACTTTTTGTCCATAAAATAAAAAATTTAGAACAGAACCTAACCCCCAGAGCTACTGTTAATGAATAGAGTTCTTTTTGTCAACTGATGGTAAGAATTTGGGGAACTCACACACTTGGTACAGGAGTTTTATCAGCGCCTGTAAGAGTGTGTGGGGGGGTGGCTGGCAGCTACCTCCACAAAGGGAGGCCAGCATAAGGAACATAGCCGGGAGTAGTCTATCGACCCTCAGTGTTTATAGGTGTATGTAGGATTGGTGAGTGGGTCCTAGTATGTGTTTCATACCTACCTGGAGGCTTAGGCTGAATTACGTGATGTGATAGAAATGCTTCATAAGGCTAGCAGGATGGCTCAACAGGTGAAAATGCTTGCTGCCAAGAATAAAATACTTCTGTCCTTGGCACCTATGTGGTGTAAGGAATCTGTGGTGTGCATACACCCCCACCCCAGTAAGGAAAGAAAGAGGGAAATGTAATAAGCATTACAAAAAGAAAAAGTACTTCACATAATGTACTAATTGGAGGACTGGGAGTCCAAGGCTATAGTATGTCTGAGATCAGACTGGGCTACACAGTGAGACCCTCTTGACTTCACTTAAGAGTGTATTCTCAGTTAACTGTAAAGATGATGTATGACCCCAGCATTTGGGAGGCTGAGGAAGGAGGATCAAGAGTCTGGTACCAAGGGCTAGAGAGATGGCTCACTATATGCCCTGTACTTACTGCCAGACATGCACCCTGAGTTTGATTCCCAGGACTCACATGGTGGAAGGAGAGAAGAGACTCCCTCCCTCATTTTGTCTGCTGCACATGAATACTGTGGTACATCCCCAGATGCACACATATACACCCACCCATGTGCACACAGATAAGCATCCATGTTTATGCCTTAAAATGGAAAGTCGGATGTCAGTCTGGGCTATATGGCTTCTAATCCTCATCTGAAACAAACACAGAGGTCGTGTGTGAGAACATCTAAGACACACGCAGACAGCTTGGGCGTCTTCAGAAAGGCACAGGAAACGCTGGATTGTGTCTAGCCAGCTAGCATTAACTCCTCTAGTTTTCTTTTGTCTGAACTGGTTTTCTAGACTCCTGTGGACTGACATTGTCCTTCCTTTAGAGCATATTTCGGGTAGTGTTCCACGACAGGCGGCTGCAGTACACCGAGCACCAGCAGCTGGAAGGCTGGAGGTGGAACCGGCCTGGAGACAGGATTCTTGACATAGGTGAGTCAAAAGAAGCTGCTGCTTGGAGAACATCTGCCTGCGTCTAGAGTTGGTTTCCTATTAGGCTTCCCCATTGAGTCCTGATGGAGTGCTTCAAGGCTAATTAGCAGGGACCCTGAAGTGGCTTACTGCTTCACTTTTGGCATCAGGATTGAGTAGGACATGGGCATCGAGTTCCAAAGCAGTTTGTCTGTTGTTTCAGAGTGCATTTGCTTTGAACTGTGGTAATATAAAATTCATATATAATATATAATATGAAACTTAATTCATATATAATATAAAACTTAATTTTTTCCATTTTAGACCATCGAATAATATTAAGTGCATTTACTTTGTTAATTATCACTATTGTCCATTTGCAGAACTTTTTTTGTCCTGCAAGACAGAAATCTGTACTCCACATAAATAGCTCTTCATTCTGTTTATTCCCAGCCTGTCAGTCACTTTCCTGCCCTGTCATTTTCTGCTTCAGGCACCTCATGCAGTATTTGTCCTTTGTGACTGGCTTCTGTGAGTTGGCATCAGCCTTTCAAGATTCAATCATGTTGCAGCGTGTGTCAGAATTTCTTTCCTTTTCAAGGCAGAAGAGTGATCCAGTGTCCACTACATTCTGTTTACCCCTCTTACCCCTCACCTATGAGGGACACAGACAGCTTTTTTTTTAAATATTTATTCATTTAATATGCATACAATATCTGCCTACATGTCTGCCTGCAGACCAGAGAGGGCACCAGACCTCATTACAGATGGTTGTGAGCCACCGTGTGGTTGCTGGGACTTGAACTCAGGACCTTTGGAAGAGCAGGCAATGCTCTTAACCGCTGAGCCATCTCTCCAGCCCGACACAGACAGCTTTTACCGTTGGGCTTTTTTGAATACCATTCCTGTGCACATGGACATAATAATATTTGTTTGAGCCTCTGCTTTGGTTTCTTGTTTGTCTGAAGCAAGATGTCACTCTGTAGCTGGTAGCCCAGGCTGGCCTTGAACTCGTGGCGACCCTCCTGACTGTCTTGAGTGCAGACTGCTAATATGAGCCACTACAATCAAGGCTTCTGTTTCATTACTAAGAAGTGGGTGTGTTGGACCATATTTCAGTTCTATTTTTAATCTTTTTTTTTCCCCAGAAATGCCTGTAATGCATTTTACCAGTAGTATTCAAATACTCTCTATATTTGACACTATTTGTAAGTTCTGTACCCAGTTCTCAAGAAGTAGAAGCAGGATGATTGAGTCTCCAAAGTTTCCTAATTTTCATATTAGAGCTAGTAGATAGACTTAATCCATCACAGTCAGTTGCTCTCTTACTTAAAACCATGGAAGGCACGGATGGGCGTGGTGACACATTCTTACAGTCCCAGCTTCTCGAGTGACTGAAGCAGAATTGCTTGAGCCTAGGCAGTGCATCAAGACCCCCATATTAAAAACAAAAACAAGGAGTCCTCAGAATTGTTCAGTGATTCCTGTTATATTTCTCAGATATTCCAATGTCTGTGGGTATAATTGATCCCAGGGCCAATCCTACCCAACTAAATACAGTGGAGTTCCTGTGGGATCCTGCAAAGAGGACGTCTGTGTTTATTCAGGTAAGGCATTGCAGTCGCCATACAGTTACAAAGAGCACCTGCTACTACTGGTTTGTTTTTTTTAAAGACTAAACAAATACCAGACCTGGAAATGTAGCTCAATTGGTAGAGTGCTTACTTAGCATACATGAGGCCCTAGATTTGACCCCCTGTACCCCATAAACCTGGTGTGGTGATACACACCTCTAATCTTAGCTCTTGGATAGTAGAGGTAGGAAGATCAAAGCTGCTTAGTGAGTTCAAGGCAGTCAGAGCTATGTGAGCTGTTATCTCAAACAATAAACTGGCAACACTATGGTGGACATGGCAGTGCATGCTTTAATTACGGCACTGGCAGACCTCTATGAATTTGAGACCGGCCTGATCTACATATCGAGATCCAGGACAGCAAGAACTACATAGAGAGACTTCCATCTCAAAACAAAAGATTCTTGTTTGCACATGAGTTGTGTGCATGCACATGTGCTACACATGCTGGGGATCGAACCTGCAGCCTTCTGCATGCTAACCACACATTCTTTCACTGACTTGTACCTCTGTTCTTCAGGGTTCTAACCTATCGGATTCAGGCATCTCAACATGAAGAGTCTTTTAATTGCTCTTCCGATTTTATACAATTAGAATGTTGTTGTCTACCATTCATTGATTGTAGGTAATTTACATAACAATTATGTAACTGGTAATTGTTCTTTTTTTAATTGTTATCCATAGTTATTTTGGACACGCATATACTTAAAGTTTGATTTGCATATGTGATTATGTCCTTTGGGTTAACTCCTCAGAATTTGTTTATTTGTAATAATTTCAACCAGCAGTTCATTGAATACTTACCATTAAGGTTATCACTGTGTTACTACTTTGTAAATATTGTTTTAAGACTTTGAATAATAGTTCTTTAGAACAGGGAGAGTCTTTGAAACATTTAATTTATAATTTTATATTTAAAAATATCCTTTATTATTTTTAGATTATGTTTATGTATATTAGAGTATGGGTTTGTGCATGAGTGTAGGTGTCCACAAAGGGTTTGGTTTTTTTTTGAGACAGGGTCTTTGATGGCAATAGGTTTGTAAATTTACTTAACTTACAGAGGCCAAAGGCATTTAATCCCACTAGAGCTGGAGTTATAGGCAATTGTGAGCCACGTGATGTGAGTGTTGGAACTGAACTTGGGCCATTTAAAGGCACTGGGACCTGTTTCTACTGCATGTACTGGCTTTTTGGGACCCTACTTTATTTGGATGCACACCTTCCGAGGCCTGAATGAAGGGGGGAGGGCCTTTGACTTCCCACAGGGCAGGGTTCCCTGCTTTCTCTTAAGGAGGGAGGGGAAGGGAGGAGGGGGAGTGGGGGAGCGGGAGGGGAATGGGAAGAGGGTAGGAAGTGTAAATTTTTGAATGGAAAAATTAAAAAATAACACAAAAAAAGAAATTTGAAGAACAACAACAACAACAAAGAATGTGTTCTTAATAGCTGAGCCATCTGTGTAGCCCCAGACTAGACTCTGAGGCCTAGAGTGAGTAAGCAGCCAAGCCAAGCCAGTGAGTGGTCAGCAGGAGCCAAGCAGATCTTCCCTATTACATCTGAGCGTTCGTATTTACTGTTTTCCCAGCCTGAATGCGCCTCTTTTTTAAATCTAGATGAAGGTTCACTAACGTTTTGACAGCTCAGTGTTCTCAGAGGAGTTAATACATTAAGTTACAAGCAGCCTTTTTTGTTGTTTAGTTTTTTTGAGACAGGGTCTTTGATGGCATTTGATCTATAAATTTACTTGCTTACATTTGTAAATTACTAATGTTTCTAATTTCCTCCATTAGACTGTAAGAAATGGAAAGAATTTAATATATATTGATAAATGTCTATTAAAAGTTTTGCCTCTGTTAGTTGCTCCAGAGCGTGGCTGGCTAGTTTGGCCTGTGACACTGGAGCCATGGTGTCACTTCCTTCCAGGTGCACTGCATCAGCACAGAGTTCACTATGAGGAAGCATGGTGGAGAGAAGGGGGTGCCATTCCGAGTACAAATTGATACCTTCAAGGAAAATGAGAATGGGGAATACACTGAGCACTTACACTCAGCCAGCTGCCAGATCAAAGTCTTCAAGGTATCCTGAACCATGCACTGGCCTCTTTGGGGTGGGGTGTTGAGACAGGGTTTCTCTGTGTAGCCCTGGCTGTTCTAGAACTCATTCTGTAGATCAGGTTGTTCTCAAACTCAGAGATCTGCCTGCTTCTGCTGAGATTAAAAGTATGTGCCGCCATGCCCAGCTAAAGCCTTTTTCTTTATCATTCCATTTTAACTTGAGGTGCCAAGATAATAAGTCAACTTGCCTGTTTTCAGAACTACAAATTATCTGAGATAGATTCTGAGACAAGCTCTGAAATACCACTTAGGGTTGTTTACATGGGGATTGGTGTGGGGCAACAAGAACTCGGAAAGCAGATGGCAGGCCAAGCTGCTTCTCATTAAAGCCTGCTGACTTGTAAGCATGCAGAGTTGATTGGTTTAGGTACATGAATAGTTTGTGTTTCTGCTATTTATTATTTTTGTTGTTTTGAGGCAGTCATGAGGCAAAAATAGGTTCTAAGGTGTGACCTCAGATTTGCTAAGTAGTCAAGGTGTCCTTGAACCCCCTATACTTCTGTTTCTGCCTCTAAGTACTGGGACGATAGGCATGTACCACCATCCCCTGCTTTGTCTTTGTTTTTATCATATGAATAAATATATTCTCATTGCAAGAAATTCAGGCCAAGTGTAGTGGCTCACAACTATAGTCTTAGCACTTAGCCTGAGGCAAGATTGCTGTAATCTGTACAAACCTGGGTTACATATCAAGATCAGGTGAACTAGGAGTACGGTACATTGCAAGCCTCTATCTCAAAAAATCAAGAAGGAAGCTGGGAAGGAGGGAAGGGCGGCCATGAGTCAGTGATCTAAAATACATGGAGCACTGCACTGTAACCTCCCTCACTTACTCTTCCCAAGCCTGTAACCTCTCTCCAGAGGTTACTATTGTCACAGTTTGTTATACATGCTCCTGGTCCCTTCTGTTCTTTAATGAACGTGTATGCATAGGTACACATATTTTCTCTTCTTTGAAACATAAGTGGGAGTATACTTTATGCGTGGTTTTGAGACTTTATTTTTTTTCAGTTAGCCATGTATTTTAGTGGTCTTTCTATCAATTTTTCCAACTGCATCAAACATTTAAATATCCTATTTTCAGACGGTGAGGGTGATGTACAGAGTCTTTACATTACCGTACTCACACATTTGTTTCGTTTGTGAGTATTTAAGAGTTTTAAAGTATTATTTCTGGGTCAAAGTATGATTACTTGAATTTAAAGCAACTTATTTCTCATTTCAGCCTAAAGGTGCAGACAGAAAACAAAAAACTGATAGAGAGAAAATGGAGAAACGAACACCCCATGAAAAAGAGAAATATCAACCTTCCTATGAAACAACCATACTCACAGAGGTAAAAGGATTTTTCAGTTCATAATTTTTACTCTTATTCATTCATTCATTATGTGGGGCTGGGATCAGACTTAGGGTCTTGTGTATGTTAGGCAAGCTCTCTATTACCGAGCTGCGTCTCCATTCTTATAAGTGTCATTCACAAAAGAAAAAATAAATTAAAAAACATATATATGTATATATTCCTTTCCAGCCTAGTCTAAACTTGGTTCTGCGCATATTTTCTTGACTGATGAAGATATGCTAGTGAAGTGAGAGTGTTTATGGGAGCACTGACTGACAGAGCGTCCTTTCTTGTTCCCTACGTTCTCCTTTGTTTTCAGTGTTCCCCATGGCCTGAGATCACCTATGTTAACAATTCCCCATCACCTGGCTTCAACAGTTCCCATAGCAGTTTCTCTCTTGGGGAAGGGTAAGTCTAGGAAATGCATTTGGGTTATATTTGAACCAAATATATATTCTTTTATTACATTTCCATTATCAAGTTCTTTCCAAATTAATAAGTGCTTCCATTTGGTTATTCTTTTGACCAATTTTTGTACTGGTTAAGGTTTGGACTCTCCTGAAAAGAGATGGAGTTTTATCTAAGAACTTTTCCCCTCAGATGGTGTCAGGTAACATCAAAAGGTGTCAGGTAACATCAGATGGTGTCAGGTAACATCAGATGGTGTCAGGTGACATCAGAAGGTGTCAGGTAACATCAGATGGTGTCGGGTAACATCAGATGGTGTCAGGTAGCATCAGATAGTGTCGGGTAACATCAGATGGTGTCAGGTAACATCTGATGGTGTCGGGTAACATCAGAGGGTGTCAGGTAACATCAGGTAATGTCAGGTAACATCAGACGTTGTCAGGTGCTATCAGATGGTGTCAGGTAGCATCAGAGGGTGTCAGGTACCATCAGATGGTGTCAGGTGATATCAGAGGGTGTCAGGTACCATCAGATGGTGTCAGGTGATATCAGACGGTGTCAGGTGATATCAGATGGTGTCAGGTAGCATCAGAGGGTGTCAGGTACCATCAGATGGTGTCAGGTGATATCAGAGGGTGTCAGGTACCATCAGATGGTGTCAGGTACCATCAGAGGGTGTCAGGTACCATCAGATGGTGTCAGGTGCTATCAGAGGGTGTCAGGTACCATCAGATGGTGTCAGGTGATATCAGATGGTGTCAGGTAACATCAGGTAATGTCAGGTACCATCAGATGGTGTCAGGTAACATCAGATGGTGTCAGGTGATATCAGATGGTGTCAGGTGATATCAGAAGGTGTCAGGTGATATCAGATGGTGTCAGGTAACATCAGGTAATGTCAGGTACCATCAGATGGTGTCAGGTACCATCAGATGGTGTCAGGTGATATCAGATGGTGTCAGGTGATATCAGATGGTGTCAGGTAACATCTGATGGTGTCGGGTAACATCAGAGGGTGTCAGGTAACATCAGAGGGTGTCAGGTAACATCTGATGGTGTCAGGTACCATCAGATGGTGTGAGGTGATATCAGATGGTGTCAGGTAACATCTGATGGTGTCGGGTAACATCAGATGGTGTCAGGTAACATCAGATGGTGTCAGGTAACATCAGATGGTGTCAGGTGACATCAGATGGTGTCAGGTGATATCAGATGGTGTCAGGTGATATCAGATGGTGTCAGGTGATATCAGATGGTGTCAGGTGATATCAGATGGTGTCAGGTGACATCTGATGGTGTCGGGTAACATCAGATGGTGTCAGGTAACATCAGATGGTGTCAGGTACCATCAGATGGTGTCAGGTAACATCAGATGGTGTCAGGTAACATCAGATGGTGTCAGGTGACATCAGATGGTGTCAGGTGATATCAGATGGTGTCAGGTGATATCAGATGATGTCAGGTGACATCTGATGGTGTCGGGTAACATCAGATGGTGTCAGGTAACATCAGATGGTGTCAGGTACCATCAGATGGTGTCAGGTAACATCAGATGGTGTCAGGTGATATCAGATGGTGTCAGGTGACATCAGATGGTGTCAGGTGACATCAGAAGGTGTCAGGTAACATCAGATGGTGTCAGGTGATATCAGATGGTGTCAGGTGACATCAGATGGTGTCAGGTGATATCAGATGGTGTCAGGTGATATCAGATGGTGTCAGGTGACATCAGATGGTGTCAGGTGATATCAGATGGTGTCAGGTGACATCAGAAGGTGTCAGGTGACATCAGAAGGTGTCAGGTGACATCAGATGGTGTCAGGTGATATCAGATGGTGTCAGGTGATATCAGATGGTGTCAGGTGATATCAGATGGTGTCAGGTGATATCAGATGGTGTCAGGTGATATCAGATGGTGTCAGGTGATATCAGAAGGTGTCAGGTGATATCAGATGGTGTCAGGTGATATCAGAAGGTGTCAGGTAGTATCACATGGTGTCAGTGTCAGGTAGCATCAGATAGTGTCAGGTGACTTCTATGGGAGATTTTAGTTTTGGTGTTTTGATGAACCTTATCTTGTTTGCTTTGTGTTTGTTCCCTTTCCTTTTCAGACTTGCCCCAGAGAGTGGGCCTGGGAATTAGAAGCACAATTGTATAGACATTTTTTTCCCTTGTTTTAAGAATTGTCATGAGGCCTGAAGTGTTACTCAATAGTAGAGCATTTGGCTGACATGCATTAGGCCTTGGGTTTGATCTTCAGTATCACAGTTAAGAAGCATATTAGAAGAAGGAAACCACAACAACAACAACCACAAGCATATAAAAGAAGGAACAAACTGTTGGACTGTGATGTTTCAGTTTGGATTTGTTTATACTGTGTTTAACCTACTTCTTACAAGATTTAAAAAGTACCTTAAATATTTGAATATAACAGTTACTCTTTGGTATTAGTTAAAAAAGGAATACATCTGTCTAAAACCCTGATGTCATTACTGAGTTTGAATAACTATGATAGAAATGAAGAAGAAAAAGGAATTTGTTTTTTAGGACAGGGCCTTGCTGTATACTATTCCAGGCTGGCCTTGAATTATAATATAGCCAGGCTAGCCCTAAGTTCACAGCAGTCCTGCTGCCAGACTCCCTAATCTTGGGATTATAGGCATGAGCTGCCATTGCTACACTATCTTTCATTTTTTGTTTGTTTGTATACAGTGGTCTTTGCTCTGTTTCTAAGCTGGCCTTGAACTCCTGGAGCCAACCATCCTCCTGCCTCAGCCTCTCAGGTAGCTGGCTATAGATGTGCACCACTACATCTGAACCAGAGGAGCTCTTGAAATAAAAGGATTTTTTTTTTTATTATCCTTTGGGGCATGATACTGTCCACTTGGAGGTGGTTTAAAATACCTGCAGTTTAAGGGTTGAGTTTTACATTTTTTTTCTCCTTAACTTTTTCTCTCATAGAGAAAATAAATATTAAATAAAAGAAACTATAAGAAAAACAAAACTGTGGAGATAAATATTGAATGACAAATTAGCACTAATTTTGAATCAACTTTAACCGTAATGGATTGGGGAACCAGAGATATATATGGTTTAGTAGGTGAGAGTGCTTGCTTCCCAGTTGTGAGAACCAGAGTTTAGAACCTACACCCATGAAATCAGGTAGACCTCTCACAAACTCCTGTAATTTAGCTTCACCAGTGCCCTCTTCTGGCTTCCACATTTATGTATATACACTGACACGGATCTTTGAATATACTTTCACAGACACACACACACACTCACGGGTGGATGGATGGATGGATGGTTGGGTAGGTAGATAATTAGGTATACACACTGACACAGATCTTTGAATATATTCACACACATGCACACTAACACTCACAGATGGATGGATGGATGGATGGATGGATGGTTGGGTAGGTAGATAATTAGGTATACACACTGACAGAGATCTTTGAATATATTCACACACATGCACACTAACACTCACAGATGGATGGATGGATGGATGGATGGATGGATGGATGGATGGATGGATGGATGGTTGGGTAGGTAGATAATTAGGTATACACACTGACAGAGATCTTTGAATATATTCACACACATGCACATGCACACTCACACTCACAGATGGATGGATGGTTGGGTAGGTAGATAATTAGGTATACACACTGACAGAGATCTTTGAATATATTCACACACATGCACACTCACAGATGAATGGATGGATGGGTGGGTAGGTAGATAATTAGGTATACACACTGACAGATTTTTGAATATAATCTCACAGACACACACATACATGCGCACTCACACACACTCACAGATGGATGGATGGATGGGTAGATGGATGGGTGGGTGGGTAAGTAAGTAGGTAGATAATTAAATATACACACTGACACAGATCTCTGCGTATACTTTCACAGACACACACTCTGACAGATGGATGGATAGGTAGGTAGGTAGATAATTAGGTATACACACTGACATGGATCTTTGGGTATACTCTTACAGACACACACTCACTCTCACGGATGGATGGATGGGCGGGCAGGCGGACAGGTGAGTAAGTAAGTAGATCTAAAAATGAATTGGACCAGCAAGATAGCCCTGAGCCAACAGTTCTTGCCTGTCGAGCCCAGCAGTCCTTGATCCTCAGAACCCATGTAAAGATGGAAGGAGACCCGACCCCACAGGACTGTCCTCGTACCTGCACCACCCAGCAGCATATACATACAGCAACAATAATTAACCAACATTTAAAAACTAACAACTAGGGGCTAGAGAGATGACTTGGCAGTTCAGAGCACTGACTGTTTTTCTGAAAGGACCCAGTTCAGTTCGTAGCACCCACATGGCAGCTCAGAACAATAATTGTTTTGAAGAACTGAGGTAGTGCAGTGGGATAGCAATTGCTAGCACATGCAAAGAAGGAACTGGCTTCAGCCCCCAGCAGAATAGTTATTTTGTTATTGTTGCTTTGGTTTGTTTGTCTTTGAATTTTTTGAGTAGGGTCTCACTTAGCCTTGGCTGACCTGGAACTGACTATGTAGATCAGGCTTTCCTTGAACTCATGGAGATCCACCGCCTCTGCCTCCTGAGTGCCGAGATTTAAGGCGCAGGTCACTGTGCCCGGCCCCGTGTGTGGTCATAGCATACAGTTTCTTCTGATTCTTCTGTGTTGGATGTGTGGCTGCTGATAGGGTTAATATAGTGATGCATAATTATAGCAGTGAAGCACTAGGACTTTTATAGCCAGTGTTTTTCCCTATGTTGAGCTCAGAGCCTTATGCAGCCTAGGAGATGCTTTACTGCTGACTATATCTCTAGCCCCTTATAGATATTTATTATGCCATAGTTTAATCTATCAGTTTCTATTTACTGATATTTTGATGTTTTTCCTAGTTTCCTCAGTTATTAAAAAAAATGTTTCAGTGACATAGTTTCTCCCTTTCCCTGAAATTTCTGAGTTAATCAGCACACAGCTGAAACACTGGGTCAGAGA
The DNA here is from genome assembly GCF_982192425.1 of Myodes glareolus. Taxonomy (NCBI): domain Eukaryota; kingdom Metazoa; phylum Chordata; class Mammalia; order Rodentia; family Cricetidae; genus Myodes; species Myodes glareolus. Next base: position 63,817,387 of record NC_142044.1, read on the forward strand.
ATGTTTTCAGATAAAGTAGAGATCCTTTTAGCTCTCAACTTAAGAGTCACCATGACACAGAAGCAGGAGGTAATCTACAGAGTGTACCATGGACTCATCCTTTCATCTTCAATGTCTCTCCTTAGAAATGGCTCACCAAACCACCAGCCAGAGCCACCCCCTCCAGTCACTGACGTAAGTCTCAAGCAATGTCAGTTATCGTAATGTGCAGTGCTGTTGTGGTGACTGTGATTGCCAGATGCCAGTGGGCTAGCTGACTAGAGGCTGTTATTCACCCACGCTTACCGAATTTCAGCCAACTCGAAATTATCCTAGGGACCGAAACAAAATAAGTGCAAGCAGGACCTTGAAAGCTGTTGTGTTGGTTTGCTTGTTCTTAGCCAGACTCTGACTGTACATCACAGGCTGTCCGAGAACTCACTCTGCAGCTTGGACTGGCTTAGGATGCATAGTGGTCATCCTGCCTCAGCCTTGCAAGTGCTGGGATTACAGGTGTACCCTGCCCCAGCTGGCTGTTTCTTCTTTTTTTATGGATCTTATTGTATTGCCCAGGCTGGTCTAGTGTGAGCTGTAGGCTCATGTGATTTCCCATGTAGCTGCCACTACAGGATCCCTTGACTATGAAGATCTTATAGTTTGATAGTGAAATATCTTTATTATGGTTAGAGAAGACCCTGTGTGATAGAAACAGTTTCCAGACACTACCTGTGTGGTTGTAGAGTGCAGAAGTGATTGGTTATTTTATCTAATGAGGTAACAGGTAAACTATTCGCATACAAAAGAATGCATTCTCTTTCAGAACCTCTTGCCAACAACCACACCTCAGGAAGCCCAACAGTGGTTGCATCGAAACCGGTTTTCCACATTCACCAGACTCTTCACCAACTTCTCAGGTTAGATTAGTTTTTCTTTTTGCCTTCTCCAGCATGGGGTACTCATGTGCATTGTAGGGCCTTTTGGTGTACATGTGGTGTGCAGCGGTGTCTCAGTCTGTTTTTTCTGATAAAATGAATTTCATTAAACACTTTGAATTGGCTACGATTATACTGGGAGACTCTTAAAAAGAAGCAGCTTCGGGGTTGAAGAGATAGCACAGTGGTTAAGAACCCTGACTGCTCTTCCAGAGGACATGGGTTCAATTCCCAGCACCCACATGGCAGTTCACAACTGTCTGTAACTGCAGTTCCAAGGGACCTGGCACTCTTACAGAGACTTAAAATGCAGGCAAAACACCAATGCACACAAATATAAATAATTAAAAAAAAGAAGCAACTTTCAGTTTGAACTCATTTAAACCATAAAATGTTTATTCTGTATAGCACTTTTTAAATGGGTATTCCGTATAATACTTTATCAAGGGGCCTCTGTGTGCATCTGTGTAGGAACATATAGTTGATAAGATGTACCAATGAGAGCACTCTTTTATCATGTGTGTAAAAGAAAAATCCAGATGGAACCTACTAGGTAAGTACTAGTGCAGCAGTGTGTGAGGTGAAGCTGGGGAGGGGCTGGTCTGAGTCTGTCATACTATGGAAGGTGTTTCTGGCAGAAAAAGCAAGCGGCCTGTTTAGCACCCTGTCTGGTCAAAGCGGAGGGTTAAGTGGAAAAGTTAATTGGCTGAGGATTGAGACAGAAGATGAGGCAGAGGCCAGGTCACAAGGGCTTTGTCCACTGCAGAAGACTCTAACGGACTGCTGATGAGGTGTCCTCAAAGTAGAGTCCACTTTAAAAGTCACTTACGAAAGTAATTTTTGCCTTTATTGTTAACCTTTTTGTCCCGTATTTATTCCAGGGGCAGATTTATTGAAACTAACTAGAGATGATGTGATCCAAATCTGCGGCCCTGCAGATGGAATCAGACTTTTTAATGCATTAAAAGGCCGGTATGTGTTCTAAGATGCCAGTGGTTAAGATACCAGTCAGATTGGATTTCACATGAATTTACATTCTGGAATTTTTCACAATATTCTACACAGATAAATACATCTTGTCAAAACTTAAAAAAAAAAAAGAAGTTCTACCTGGGCAGTGGTGTGCACGCCTTTAATCCTAACACTCGGGAGGCAGAGGCAGGTGGATCTCTGTGAGTTCAAGACTACCCTGGTCTACAAGAGCTAGTTCCAGGACAGACTCCAAAGCTACATAGAAACCTTGTCTCAAAAATTCTAGTCTTGATCCAGTGAATTCAGTAGGTAAAGAGATGAAAGCACACGGAGGAAGTACTCGTTCTCAGAAGTTGTCCTTTGACTTCCACCCTCCACATGTACTCTGAGATGTGCCCCCACTACAAACACATAGACACACACTTGCACACAACATGCGTGCATGCTAAAGAAATCTTTTATTTCTTTTAAAAGAAAAAAAAACTTTATTAAAAAATCCCATTGTGTACCAAGTAAACATAAATGTAGAATATTATTTCTTACATTTGATCCAAATAACTCCTTGTGATAGGCAGTTCTCAGAGTGTCCAGGTCCTTTCCTTGGGTAAATAGTTAGTGTCTCTATGAGAAGACAGGCACTGTTGCAGGTTGTGGGGTACACTGATGACAGTGTGCCCATAGTGAAGAGCAGTAGGTGTTTTAGGTAGTGCTACGAGCTCTGAAAGGACACAGACAAGCTGCACGTGGCTCAGCTTATAGTTCAGGTCCTAGGATGAGGCAGGAAGACCAAGAGCTCAAGGCCATCCTTGACTGTGTAGCTTCAAGTTACCCTGGAGTACCAGAGACCATGTCTCAACAAAACGAACAAAATAAAGCAAGTTTGTGGTCTATAGAATATGCTGATGTAGTTAGAAAGGACACTGTGGAGAGAGAGTGTGTATATATTTAAGTTCCAGATCAGCTATGTAGTGTGAAACCCTGTCTCAAGAGAAAAAAGGGTCATCTTAATCCTTTTTGAGATGGGGGGGGGGTTGTTTTATTTTTTTGGTTTTTGTTTGTTTGTTTGATTGGTTTTTTGTTTTTTGAGACAGGGTTTCTCTGTAGTTTTGGGGCCTGTCCTGGGACTAGCTCTTGTAGACCAGGCTGGCCTCGAACTCACAGAGATCCGCCTGTTTCTGCCTCCCGAGTGCTGGGATTAAAGACGTGCGCCACCACCGCCCGGCTCTATTTTTTTGTTTTTAAATGTTTCTTATTTTTTATTTTTTTGAATTTGCTGTGTAGCCTAGTTAGCCTTGGACTCAGAGCTTCCAGCCCCAACCATGTAAGTGATGGGATTACAGGCATGTAGTATCATGTTTGGCTTAGTAATAATAATTGATAGGGGGAAAATTAGATCAGTGATAACAGAATCGAATCAGTGAATAAATAAATTATGAAGAATTTGTATCTCTATACCTCACAAACATAATGCATTGAACTGACTGTAGTCTCGGAAATTTTGTTTTTGAAACACAGTCTCATATGACTCAGGTTGGCCTCAACCTCTGTATGAATCTGAGGATAAAGCTTTGAGTTCCTAGTCTCCCTTTATCTTCTGACACTGAAGTTACAGGAATGTGCTGCCACCCTGGCAGTTTTGGAAAACTTAAAGGAAAGTGTGTTAGTCAGGGTTTCTGTTGCTGTGAGGAGACACCATGACCATGGCAACTTTTATAAAGGAAAAACATTTAATTGGGGTGGCTTAGAGTTCAGAGGTTCAGTCCATTATCATCATCATGTCAGAGAATATGGATGTGTGCAGCAGACATGACGCTGGAGTAGTAGCTGAGAGTCTTACATCTCATTTTGCAGGCGACAGGAAATGGTCTCAGTGTCACACTGAGTGAAGCTTGAGCAAGAGACCTCAAAGCCCGCCCCTAAGTGACACACTTCCTCTAACAAGGCCACACCTCCTAATAGTGCCACTCCCTTTTGAGGACCATGTTTCTTTCAAACCACCACAGAAGGAGATAAAAATTCAAGGGTTAAGGGCAAGAGAGATGGTTCAGAGTTCAGCGTGTTTCCTGCTCTTCTAGAGAACCTGTGTTTGGTTCTCAGCACCCACATTGGGTGGCTCACAATTACCTGGAACTCCAGCTCCAGGAGATCTGAAGCCCTCTCCTGGTCTCTGTGGGCATACAGATACAGACACACACACACACACAATTTTTAATTCAAGCATGAACTTGGAGAGATGGCCTAGTGGTCAGAAATTGACCCAAGGAAAGAAGATTTTTCAAAGACTGGGGCTGTAGCTCAGCGGAAAAACCTTTGCCTCACATGTGCAAAGCCCTGGGTTCAATCTCTAATGCAACAAAAATAAATATAATAGGTAATAGAAATGAGAATTTAAAAGTTAGTAACAGATCCTTTATTTTTAAGGGTGTTATCTAAGAAGTGTTTAGAAATGGAAAAGAACGAGGTGACCAGATGAAGAAGTGCTGAGAGTAAGTGGGAGGGAGAGAGGCTGCTCGGGCAGGTGGGCAGGCGCTAGGGAAGATGAGATCATCCACTTTACTGTGCAGTGTTTCCCTCTCTCTCTCCCTCCCCCCCCTCCCTCTCTCTCTTCCTCTCTCTCTCCCTCACTCCCTCCATCCCTCTCTCTCTCCCCCTCCCTCTCTCTCTTTCCCTCTCTCTCAAGTGACAAGCGCTTTACCAACTGAGCCATCTTGCCCGTCATATATTAGTATTTTTAAGTAAAGATTATATCTAGAACCTGACCCTTACATAAAACGGTGACTCTTACATTTTGAATATTTCTAACCATAACTCCAAAACTCACAAACTCGGTTGACTGTAGGCACTACATTGTCATGCAAAGAAACAATAGTCAAAGTCAGTGAAGAAATCTTGGGAGAATGAGGAGCCTCAATTGCCAGGTCTAAGCTAACATTAGTGTTCTCTTCCCCTCTCTTCCTACTTTTCCTCTTCTACCCTTTCCCTTTCAATGCTGAGAGCAGAGCCCAGGGCCTTAAACATGCCAAGCCAATAGTCTAATACTGAGCCACAATTCTAACCCCAAGTCTAACTTCAGGGAGAGCAGAATTTCGAAGCTTAAATGGTATCTCTTGTTGGAACCAGTCAGCTTAATCAACAGAGCCCACCACTGAGATGAGGAAGCAGCACTAATAGAGTTCCTCTCTGCTCTGCTCGGTGACGTAGGACTCAGATCTACCTGTCTGCGTGCTTACAATGGGAAGGCAGTGGAAAGCCGACAGTCCTTTTCTTCCCTCACAGGATGGTGCGTCCACGGCTAACCATCTATGTCTGTCAGGAATCATTGCAGTTGAGGGAGCAGCAGCAGCCACCACAACAGAAGCAGGAAGATGGAGATTCCAATGGTACTTTCTTCGGTAGGTTGTTCTAGGCAGACCCGCACAGGTAGGGAGAAAGAAGTGATGACTCATGGGCAGGTGTAATAGAGTTTAGAACAGTTCAGCATTAGAGTTCTGGAAGTAATAGCAATTGCCCACATTTATTGAGCTCATAATCTATGCCAGGTGCTATTCCAGTACTTTTTATATGCTTATATAGTGATATTTTATTTGCATTTTATTAAATAAAACTTGCCTGAAGACCAGAGAACAAAGCTAGCTACAACTAGTCAGCCATACAGGCCAGGGAATGGTGGCACACACCTTTAATCCCAGGACTCAAGGCCACCCTGAGCTACAGGAAAGTGAATCAATCTAATAGAGAAACAGAGGTCACGACTTTGATCCCAGCACTAGAGAGGAATATAAGGCACGAGTTCAGTGCAGTCTTGGTGCAGTCTGAGGATTCATGGAGACAGGATCTCGCCCTTTCGGTCTGCAGAGTTGGTAGAGGTGAAAGATATCTGTAGTGGTTGGCTGCTTTGCTTTTCTGGTCTTCAGCTTGAACCCCAATATTTGTCTCTGGGCTTTTTTGTTTGTTTTTTTGAGACAGTGTTTCTCTATGTGACCCTGGTGTCTTGGAACTCGCTCTGTAGACTAGGCTGGTCTCGAACTCACAGAGATCCTCCTGCCTCTGTTTCCCGAGTGCCGAGATTAAAGGTGTGCGCTACCACCTGGCTATGCTTGAATTCTTAAAACCAGTAATGTCTATCGTGCTGTAGATTTTCTCTCCCCCAGTCTTTAGAAAAAGGAAAGGACTAGATTTTTTGAGTAACTTGTCCTAGTTCACATTGAAAAGGGGCAGTGGAGGCAGGGTCTGCAGGCCGGCTGTGTGATGTGTGGGTCTCTAAAACAAGCAGCCACCTGCAGGTGCCGTCGGCCTTTGCACTGACTGCTGTGCTTTCTTTTGCAGTGTACCATGCTATCTATCTAGAAGAACTGACAGCTGTTGAATTAACAGAAAAAATTGCTCAACTTTTCAGTATTTCTCCTCACCAGATCAGCCAGATTTACAAGCAAGGGCCAACAGGGATCCATGTGCTCATCAGTGATGAGGTCAGTTTCTCAGTCCTGTTGAGTTACCTGCTGTACCCTAGTTTGTGACGGCACCAAGACCAGAGTACTCTGCCAGGGTTGGACTCTGTTTTCTACTGAAAGGTTTAGCTTTTTAATTTTAATTCTTTTAAAAATTTAACAGACATGGTCTTGCAATTTTGGCCCGACGGACCCTGAACTTGTGGGTTCACATGATCCTCCTGCCTCAGCATCCTTAGTTTTGTTGTTGCTTACCTCCTAATTTTTAAAAATTATGTTTAAATTTGGGGGTGTTGATGCACCCCTGTAGCCCCAGCACAAAGAGAAGTAGAGGCAAGAAAATCATGAATACAACTTCATCTCTATGTAGTAAGTTCAAGGCCCACCTGGTATACATGAAATGGTGACTCCCCCTCCCTCCTCAAAAACAGACAAAACCAAAATCTGGTGAGGGAGAGGTGGCTCAGCAGTTATAAGTACTTGCTGCACAAGTGTGAGGATAAGAGTTCAGATCCCAGCACCATGTTTTGTTTTTGTTTCTTTTAAAGATGGCTGTGCTCATCCTCCATGTGCTGTCACCCTAGCACAGGAGGGTCGCTGGAGCTTGTGCTCTGCCAGCCCAGCTGATGGGACCAGATCGTGGAGTGAGCTCCAGGTTCAGTGAGATTCTTTAGAAAATAAGGTGGGCAGTGATAGAGGACACCTGATACTAGAGTTTGCCTCTGTGTGATTATATATTCATACACGTGCGCGTATATATCATATATACACCACACATACATATGCACCTCATACACATGCATGTGTGCATGCGGGTGCGCACACGTGCACACACACAAAACCATGTATCCTTTGCACATTTTTAGGTCAACTTAAAAAAGTTTGAACAATTACAAGTTTTCTCACTTGAGTAAAAAATGTCATTCCTAGACACACACACAGCCCATTTTAAAATGGCGTTAGGGAGATGGCTCAGTTGGTAAAAAGCTTGCTGAACAGATGTTAGGGCCTGAATTGGGATCCCCCACTACCCATGTAAAGCCAGTCATGAGCTCCAGGACCTGCTGGTTTACTGGCACATGCCACTATGCTCAACTTTTATGTGGGTTCTAGGAATTAAAACTCAGGGCCTTACTCACAGGCCACAGCAAGCACTTTACCACTGACTTAACCGTTGCTCCTGCCTCTTGATAGCCAAGGATGGTTTTAAACTTCTGATCCTCCCACCTCTGCTTCCCTGTTGCTGGGATTATAAATGTGTGTTAGCCTGACTTCCACAGAGTTGTTTTTGTTTTGTTTTTAAATGGGGTGTGTGTGTGTGTGTGTGTGTGTGTGTGTGTGTGTATGAGATCAGAGGAGGGTGTCCAGTCCTCTGGAGCTGCTGTTACAGGTAGTTGTGAGCTGCCTAATGGTGGTAGGAACTGAACCCAGGTCCTCTGGAAAAACAACAAGCACCCTTAACCACTCTCTAGTCCTCCCGTAGTTTTTAAATTTACGTTTTTATGCTTGAAAATCCCAATTTTTGTCCTGCTGTACTTCCTTGAAACAAAAATTTGTTTAATCTAAATAACTTGCTTCAATACAAGTTGAAAACTTATTTCTTCTTAATAGAATTATCATCAGTTACAGAGATGATCAAAAACAAGAAGTAGGTATTTATAAAATATCAAGTTAGAGGGTTGAAGTACAGCTCAGAGGTAAACATGCTTGGCATGTGTACAAGGCATTGAATTTAATCCTTAAAACCTCAAAAGAGGAGAAAAAGAATTATACATGCATCTCTTATGGGGGTTCTGTTTTTGATTTTTAAGATGGGATCTCATGTATGGCAGGCTGACTTCAAACTCACCATACACTTAAGAATGATCTTGAAGCCAAGGCAGTGGTGGCACACACCCTTAACCCCAGTACTCGGGAGGCAGAGACAGGCAGATTTCTATGAGTCCAAGGCCAGCCTGGTCTACAAGAGCTAGTTTCAGGACAGGCTCCAAAGCTTTTCCCTGTTTAAAAAAGTAAAAAGCAAAACAAACAAAAAAGAATGATCTTGAACTCCTGCCTCCATGTTGCAAATGCTGTGATTACAGTGTGCACTAGCATGCTCAATTGTGCAGTGCTGAGGTCAAACCTACGGCTTAATGCATGCCAGACCATTACTATACCAGCGAGGCCTCATCCATCTATTAGAGATACTGATGAAATCACCCAGTTCCCTTTGCCCGTGCTATACATGCTTAATTAGTCTGTAGTTGAATGCTGCCCCCGAATTGTGAAAATGGCAACAGTTCTGTCCCACTTTCCGCTCTGGATAGAAGCCCCGTGAACTTGATTTTCCTACATTGAGAGACAGGGATGGATAGTGCATTGGACTTTTAGAAGCAGGAATGGATGGGGTTTTGCTAGAACAGAATCACTGAATTTGGTTTTTTTTTAATTTCTTAGTTATGTACCAAAAATTATATAATGATATTGCTTCAGCATCATCCATCTTTTTGTTTTGTGTTGGTTTGGTTTTGGGTTTTGCTTTTTCAGAACAGGGTTTCTGCCTCTGCCCTCCGAGTGCTGGGATTAAAGGTATGCGCCACCACTGCCTGACTCAAGCCATCCATCTTTTGACAACTGTGGTTGGGTCACTCAAGTTGGACACTGACACTCACATGTAGAGGAAGGTATTTGGAAGTTGGAGATCTGGAAGTCAGGTCTCCTATATGAGCCTGTTAATATCTTTGTACCTCTTACAAAGTCTTGGGGTTCATCCAAAGAAGTGCATGTTCCACATTACAAACCATTGTTGTAGATGGCCTACAGGAGGAACTTACCAAACCCAGCTTTTATGAGAAGGTCTCACACCCTGGAGCTCTCTCAGCAGCTGTGGTTTCCTGCATAAAGCTGGGCCTGGCACATTTTGTCATGGAGTTAGGAGCCTGTCTTGTAAACAAACCCTGTGATAGGACCACAGAGACTACAAAGGAGTGTTTTAGCCTTTAATCCCAGTTCTCTGGAGATAGGGGCATGAGGATCCCTAAGTGAGGCCAGCCTGGTCTACAGAGTGAGTTACACAGAGAAACCCTATCTCAGGGGAGAAAAAAAAATAAGTAAAAAGAAAGGAGTGTCTTTGTTTTTGTCTTTTGAAATGCTGGAGTTGAGCCTAGAGGCCAGGACAGGCATGCCTGGTAGGCAAACACTCAGGGCTGGAGTCTGCCCTCCTTTGCTTTTTGAGACAATTTCACTCTGCAGCTCAAACAGCCCTGGATTTGTGATTCTCCTGGAGAAAGACTTCCTTTTCAGTCCCTGGAAACTGTGCTGACCTCATCGGCGCTCCCTGGACACTGACCACCTAGAGAAAAGGTGTCTGCAGCAGTAGCACAGCGCGGGAGCAGGGCTGCAGGTAGCAGCGCCGCTTGAGGGGCCACTTCACTCTCCATCAAAGGTGGAGTCTGGACAGAGGCTGGAAGAGGGCTCAGTGGTTTAGAGCTTTCGTTGCTCTGTGAGAGAACCTAAGTTCAGTTCTGGGCACTCAGATGTTAGCTCACAACCTACTGCTACTCCACTTCCAAGGGATCTGATACCTTCTTCTGACCTCTGCAGGGGTCAGGCATGCATGCGGTTCACAGACAAGGATACAGGAAAAATGATCAGCTATGTAAAATAAATAATTCTTTTGAAATAAAGGAATCTGACTCCTTTGGCCATGCTCCCCAAACCCTTCTGAGGTTAGAGCTCTTTTGAGGCAGCTGCTGCTCTGGACTGCTTAAAGGATGTTCTTCGCCTTTCTTCAGGGCTGTGGAGCAGAAAGAGGTCTGACTTGAGGTGGAAGTTAGTACATTTATCTCCTACCATGACTTGTTCAGCACCACATTTTCCAAATGCTTTGTTTCTTTTGCTATTGATTTTGAAGGAAGGCTCAGGTAAAGCTATTTTAGCTTAAAAATAGACTAGTTTGTAAAGTTATGATTTATTTTGAAAAATTTTTGGATTTTAGACATTGCCAGTACCTTCCAAAGTAAGTGATATTAAGGCAGTATTCAGAGTTAGTTGTTCTGACTTATGGAATTTATGGATTTTTTAATTTGAAGCTTGCTGACTAATGGATATCTTTAAGCTAACTAGAGCTACAGTGTTTTTCTTATACTGGTCAAAAGCTTAGTTATAAAATTTTACACTATCAGAAGAAATAAAAGAGCTTAATTTCTACTTCAGGACAATGTCATGAAAAGCCTCATGTGAAAAGAAACATTGATCAGCAAATCTTGTTGCTTTTTTCAGATGATACAGAACTTTCAGGAAGAAGCCTGCTTTATCCTGGACACAATGAAAGGTAATAAAATACTAAAACATGCTTTAACACTTATTGTCTGTTTACGTGTGTATGAGATGGGTTATCATGTGCCATGGCACACACAGATCATATGACAACCTATAGAAGTTGGTTCTGTCCTTCCACCTTGTGGGTTCTAGGAACCAAACTCAAGTCATTAGATTTGGCAGCAAGTACCGTTACCCCACTGAACCTTATAGTCAACCCAAAATAAGTACAAGAGAGTGAGTACATGCATCTTGGTAAACATGCATGTGTTGAGCCAGAGGACGGTCTCAGGTAGTGTTACTTAGGCACTAGCCACCTATTTTAAATTTATTTTTTCTATTTTAATATAAATCTATTAAAATTATAAAGTGTTATTTTTACATGTATAGCTGTTTTGCCTGCATGTATATCTGTGCACCACATGTGTTCAGTGTCCTGAGAGGCCAGAGAAGGGCCTCAGATGCCTTGGACGAGAGTTGGAAATCTGTGAGTTGCTGTATGGGTGCTGAGAATTGAACTACATTTCTCTAGAAGAGCAGCCAGTGCTTAAACCACTGAGATATCTCTCTAACCCCCCTTTAGAAACATTATTTATTTTGTGTATGTGCCTGAGTATATGTAATGTGCACCATGTATTAACAGGGGGGCTGTGTTGGTCAAAACGGGAATTAAAAACTGTTCTGAGCTGCCATATGGATGCTGGAAACCAAATCCAAGTCAACAAGTGTTCTTACCACTGAGTTCCAGTTCCATTGGGTTTTTGTTTTGTTTTTTGCTTTGTTTGTTTGTTTTGGTACAACCTCTCTTACTGGCCCAGACCTTGCCAAGAAGGCTAGACTGACTGCCATTAGAGATGTGTCTCTACCTTCCCAGCACTCTGACTAAATGCACTCAGCACCATCAGTACAGGACATTTTTTATATTTGTTCTGGGAATCAAGTACAGCACTTTATTCGTTAGCTCCACAGCCCCCTTTGTAAGGAATTTTAAAGGTTTTCCAGACTAGGGTTTTAACTTAGCATACACAAGACCTTGGTATGAATTCTAGTTCTTAAACAACAAAAAGATCTTTAATGTTTTACCTTTGTGAGGTAAAGTAGACAAACTTTTTTTTTTATTTTAATGTGGTCTGCATTTCATTTAATGAAATGCAGGCTGACTTCAGACTAGGAAACTCCTAACTCAGCCTCCCTGGTGCTTGGATTAGAGGCATGTGCATCGCTCCCGGTTGCATATTTTCTTCCCTAAGAGGGAGATGGGAAGAGTGTTTGGAGAGAAGCTTGGTTATTGTTCTCTCTGTGAAGCGGCTTCCTGACATTATTTGAGGAAAGCATACTTGGCAGCACTACCATTCTCTTTCAGCTTCCCTTAGCAAAGGAGGAAATCCAGGTGTGTTGTTTTTATTACACATACTTATTCATTACGGTAAGGCCCCATTCTGGTAAGCCCAGTATAAGTTGAAAATGCTGAAAATCAATAATGCTTAATGCCAGCACTCAGCAGAAAAGGCAGTGCAATCTTGGTGAGTTTGAGGCTAGCCCCATCTACATAGTTAGTTCCAGGACAGCCAAGGCTACATAGAGAGACCCTTTGATCCCTCTCCCCCCAAAGAAGAGTATTTAAAAGCCATGTGTAGTGACACAAACCTGAAATCCCAGCACTTAGGGAGTGGAGGCAAAAGAATTATGAGTTCAGCGTTATTCTCTATGTAGTGAGTTTGAAACAAGCCTGGACTATGTAAGATCCTCTCTCAGAAACAAATAAGCAGGGCCTGAAGAGGTGGCTCAGAGGTTAAGAGTGTTTACTGCTCTTGGGGAAGACCCAGGTTTGGTTCCCAGCCCACATACTATGTGGATAATAATTGTCTATGGCTACAGTTCAAGGGGGTCCAACACTTTTGGCCTTAGAGGGCACTTCAGGTACACATGTGATGCACATACATGCATGTAGGCAACACATACACACACAAAATAAAAATAAAAACTTTAAAAAATAAAGTAACCCTTTAAAACAAATAAATAGAAAGCATAGAAGAGCTGCGGGATGGCACCCAGCCTGATGACTGGGGTTCAGTCTCTAGAACTCATGTAGTGAAAGAGAAGAACCAACTCCCACAAATTGTTCTCTGACCTCCAAGTGCATGCGTGCCATGGCACACACACCCCAAAAATAAAAAAGTGTAATTATAAATATTTGTAAAGCATTTAATAGGCCTAATCTTTCTAGTGTTATTGCTTTGCAACATAGTACATTGTAGAATACCAATGTTTCATCTTGGTGAGCGTGTTTGATGTAAACTGCCTCGTTCTGTGTATCTCTGGCCCAGGAAAAGTGTAAGATTGATACCTTTACTTTACCTGCTCCTGCCTCCTGCAGAGTGGGAACCAAGGTCTGTGCCACCACACCTGGCCATCCGATTTGACTCTGTATTCTCTCACACAAGATAATTTTCTTCCTTACTGTTCTAAAGGTGGCTAAAGAGCACCCCTTCTTGCTAGGCCGTGGTTTGACACACTCAGGAGGCAGAGGTAGGTGGATTTCAGTGAGTTTGAGGTCAATCTGGTCTACAGAGTGAGTTCCGGGACTGCCAGGGCTACACAGAGAAACCCTGTCTCGAAAACAACAGCAACAACAACAAAAAAATAAAAACAAAGAAAACAAACAAACAAAACTCACTCTTCTCTCCCATCTTTTTTACAGCAGAAACCAGTGATAGCTATCACATCATTCTGAAGTAGGAGGAGCATTCCACATCTGCTGGCTGCTGCTTCCGTCCTCTTGACGACTGCCCTTTGAAGGGGACATGACTAGACACTGAAGGTCTTCTGTGAATGGTGGGAGGGGGCATGCTGGGTGACCAGGCCCTAAAGTGGAATTCCAGCCCCCTGTATTGGCCCAAGCAGTATGGCACCCTCAGATCCTGCCAGACATGAAGTTGAGCAGCAATCTGCTTAGTTTCTGGTCCCTGTTGGATACCAATATGAACTTCCGTCATTAGGGTGTAGAGGGCAGGGGAATGGCGTGACGTTTAATGGAAAGAGTTTAATCTTGTGATATAGAGCTCTTGTCATTTTTATTTTCTTTTGTTTGTTTTTGTTTTCATTTTGTTTTGTTTTTTGAGACAGAGTTCCTCTGTATAACAGCTCTTTGTCCTGGAACTTTCTCTTTAGACCGGGTTGGCCTCAAATTCACAGAGATCTGCCTGTTAGGATTAAAGGCATGCATCACACCTCCCTGCCATTTTTCTAGTATAAACGTGAACATGTGTATTCATGAAACTTAAGTTATCAATCTCTTTTGTATCGAGCATATTGTCAGCTCTGATTTGTTCCCTTGTTTTTTGTTTGTTTTGTGGAGTGTGGGGGACAGTGGTCCATGTTCTTGCGTCTACTCTCAAGTGCTGGGATTATAAACATTTGCCACCTTGCCTGTTTCTACAGTGCTGGGCTTGAACCAGAGCCTCACAGTGCTAGGCAAGTACTCCAACTAAGCTGCAACAGGCGCTTCCCTTTATGTTAGGACAGGCGGCTAGCAGTGGCGCTCTTGGGCCTGTCATCTGATGTCCCGCCCCAAGGAGTGCCGCTCTTCCTTGTCTGTGCTCACCATCATTTTTTCCTAGGGCTCTGTGGAAACTGATGAGTTAGTCAGTCAAGAAAGGAGGACATCCCTAAGTAATGATAATCAAGACCTGAAAACCAGACAGGTGCCTGTGACCACGAACCTCAAGCACAGAGCGGGAGGCGGGAGAGGCCTGAGTGTCTCTGACTCCCGGAGCTCCTTGTCCTTGACTGGCGATCTCACACTGTGTGTTTATAAATGAGTTATTCCAGTCTCACTTTTCCTTCCGTCTTATTTTGGCATAGTGTTCTTTAAACACTAAGCTTTACAAAAAATACATACTTTTCCCATTCAGACTCATGCTGTGTCTATGTTCTGCCTTCCAAATGACCGTATGTCTGTGTACATGTGTAGAATTGTAAAGTATTAGGGGTCTTTTTGTTTTGTTTTGTTTTTTGAGACAGGATTTCTCTGCATAATCCTGGCTGTCGTGAAATTCACTCTGTAGACCAGGCTGGCCTACACAGAAATCCCCCTGCCTCTGCCTCCAGTGCTGGGATTAAAGGCGTGCATCATCACCACCTGGCCACATATAAAGTTTTATTCAGAAATTTCCTCAAATTTTGCTGAGATGAACAAAGATAATGTTACAAGATTCTGTATTGGATTTGAATTTATGTGTGTATGTTTTTGAAGCATTTGATAAAGATTACATACACACACACAGCGTTTTGTTGGTGTTCATTAAAATCAACCTGTAATGTGGTTTCTAATTTTTTCTGGTTTGAAACCTGAAAATTACTAACACTGATGCAAACAGCTTGACTTTTCTAGTGAATGATTACCCGGTATCCCGTTTTGAGGTGACATTTCTAGTTGTGTTATGGAGGGCTGGTTCCCAGTCAGTCCCAACCCTGTCAGGATGGTGAGTGGAAGAGCTGAACTAGGTGGGTGACTCCAGTGGCACACTCGGTACACAGCCCAGGCTGTTCATAGACTCAGCCTCACACAAGCTGAGACTCAAGATGTTTGACACCATGCCTGAACTTGAACTGGTAACTTAAGGTTCCTTCCAAATTCATGATTCTCATTTTTGTGAAGTACAGATGATGCATATAATTCTATTAACATTAATCATAATTTATGTGTTCTAATATTTATTTGAAGTTAGTTTTTATTGGAGTAATCTTCAAAATTATAGAAGTGAATTTACATACTATTGTAGTTTTAGATTTTATTTATTTATTTATTTATTTATTTATTTATTTATTTATTTATTTTTTGAGACAGGGTTTCTCTAACTTTGGAGCCTGCCCACTGCAGGTTTGTTTTGTTCCTTAAGGCTAAGATAGCCTGAAACTGCAACCGGAGACTATGAATGGTCTGGGACTTGCATGGACCCTCTGTCTCTTCCGCCCATATTCTGGGGTTCATCCCCAGTGTCACACCTGGGACAGATCTCTAAAGACCAGAAACTCCCTTGGGCTTTTTTAAAATCCCCCTTCCAATGGTGTGGCAAGTCCATCTGTCTCTGTGTTGCTTTTCTTAGTTAATGAATAAAGAAATTGCCTTGGCCTGTTGATAGAGCAGAACTTAGGTAGGTGGGGAAAACTGAACTGAATGCTGTGGAGTCAAGAGACACCATGGATCCACTGCCAGAGATATATGTGCTGGAACTTTGCTAATAGGCCATGACCTTGTGGTGATATACAGATTAATAGAAATGGGTTAAATTAAGATGTAAGAGTTAGCCAATAAGAAGTTAGAGCTAATGGACCAAGCAGTGATTTTATTAATACAATTTCTGTGTGGTTATTTTGGTTCTGGGCAGCAGGGACAAACAACTGGCCTCTCCTTCTATATTCCAAGGTATTGCTATGCCTTGCTGTGTAACTGATAAGGCTTAGTGATAGAACATTGTGATTACTTACAAAATTACAATATTCCATTATTGGCCTTTTCAGTTAAATGAGAAATTTCAATTTTTCCATTGTAAAAATCATATTTATAATTATTAAATATGGATAATAAGGTTATAACTTTTTCTTTTCTCCTAGTTCTACTCTAAAGAGGTGGCCATTGACTGTGGGTGGTTTTCTCATCTCAACACCCAGGAAACAGACACAAGGCTGCATGATAGGACTGTCTTAACTTTCTTTTATTGCATGGCAACACATCATGGCCAGGACAACTTGTAAAAGAAAGCCTTTAATTTGGGGCTCACCATTCCAGAGGGTTAAAGTCCATGGCCGTCATGGCAGGGAGCGTGGCAACAGGCAGGCAGACGTGGGGCTAGAACCATAGTTCAGAGCTTTCATCTGATCCCCAAGCAGGAATCACTGAGAGAGAGCTAACTGGGAATGGTGTAGGCTTTTGAAACCTCAAAGCTACCGCCAGTGACACAGCTCCTCCAGTAAGGCCACACCTCCTAATCCTTCCCAAACAGTGTCACTGACTGGGGACCAAACACTCAAACATACATGCCTGTGGAGACAATTCTCATTCAAGTCACAGAGACCTTATCTCAAAATTTAAAAAAAAATTAAGATTAAATCATTACAAGAAATTTTTCCTCAACACATTTATGCACATACATAAATCTCAGAGACTCTGATAATCCATGATTTAGCTTTAGTGCTTAACGTCTTGAACGTCTTTCTATACTAGAATCGCTAGTTCTATATTATTGTTTTGCAGAGTGACTTCTCCATGCTCCTGGGCACCTACTTTCCCAGCTCTGTAACCTCTATTCCCACCTCTATTGTTGTGGGTCCCTCTTCTCCTTCTAAGTAAACCTCTAATTCTGAGTGGAAGGTTGAGTTTTCGGCTTGTTTGTTTTTGGTGGTTTTCTTAGGAGTAGATTCAGGATGCCATTTAAGTTAAACACATTTGGAAAGATTTCCTTCATGCATGTTTGCACACATCTCAGATATATTCTCGAAGCAAGATTCGATGGTGACTGGAGGTAAAATGGGAACTCCAGGAAGCTTTGCATCCAATCCCTGGCACCACCTACAACCAGGGAGGCATACCTGTTCTCCTAGCACTTGAAAATGGAGCCAGAAGGGTGAAAGCTCCAATGCAGCCAGTGTTTGAGGTAATTCTGCGCTCAAGTGACAGCCTGCTTTATATTTATGTGACTGATGATTGATATATTAAAGTTTAAACATCCCATTCAAATGAGAATGTGACAAATTAAATCATATTCTGTTTGACTCAATATTGTCTATATTTTCTCTTGAAATAGAATGGGAAGACCAGGTGGTGGTGGTACACACTTTTAATCCCAGCACTTGGGAGGCAGAGGCAAGCAGATCTCTGTGAGTTTGAGGCCAGTCTGATTTACTGGAGTTAGTTCCAGGACAGGCTCCAAAGCTACAGAGAAACCCTGTCTCAGGGGGAAAAAAAGGGGGGATCCTTTTAGAAATATATGTATAAAAACATAATAGTGAAATGGGACTTACGGGGAAATAAAAGGGAGAAGTGGGCCATTAGAGGGCTCTTTGGTTTTTCGAGACAGGGTTTCTCTGTAGCTTTGGAGCCTGTCCTGGAACTAACTCTTGTAGACCAGGCTGGCCTCGAACTCATTATAGGGCTCTTTAAGAGTTGTTAGTCTTGGTTAGGGTCACTAACTAAGACTGTATTGCTATATTATTATTATATTGCTATAATAAAACACCATGACCGAAAGCAAGTTGGGGAGGAAAGGGTTTATTTCCCCAATCACTGTTTGTTGTCAAAGGAAATTGGGACAGGAACTCAAACAGGTCAGGAACCTGGAGACAGGAGCTGATGCTGAGGCCATGAAAGGGAACTGCTTATTGGCTTGCTCCCCATGATGTTCTCAGCCTGCTTTCTTACAGAACCGAGCACTAGGGGCTGGAAAGTTGGCCCAGCAGCCAAGAGTACAGGCTGCACTTCCAGAGGTCCTGAGTTCAATTCCCAGTAACCACATGGTGCCTCACAACCATCTATAGTGGGATTTGATGCCCTTTTGTGGCATAAAGGTGTACATGTAGAGAGAGTACTCATATACATAAAATAAATAAATCTTTGAAAAAAATAGAACCCAGGACTACAAGCCCAGGGATGATGGCCCCACCCACAGTAGACTGAGCCCTACCCGGTAAATCACCAATTAAGAAAATGCCCTACAAACTTGCCTACAGTTTGGTCTTACGGAGGCATTTTGTTACTTGAGGCTCCCTCTTTTCCGATGACTCTAGCTTGTGTCGAGTTGACATAAACTGTCCAGCATTATCACTAAGTGCATTGATTGTTAGTAATAAGGTTTCCGACTTTTATGGCCCAGTAAGAATGTTTTTCCAGGGACAGCAGGGTCAGCATATGCCGCCCCTCCAGCACCCTCGTGGTGACTTCAGCTGTCAAACTCCAATTCTGGGGTCAGCCTGGGAACCGTGTTCAGTGATTAAGGGCACTTGCTGTGCTTACAGAGGACTGGGGCTTCATTTCCAGCACTCACATCGTAGACCACAACCATTTGTATATAACTCCAGCCATAGGGGATCTGATGTCCTCTTCTGACCTCTGTGTGTGTGTATACATGCTGGCAACCCCATAAACATAAAATAAAAATCCTGAAAAATGATTTTTAAAGGTTTTTTGTTGTTTTTGTTTTTCGAGGCAGGGTTTCTCTGTAGCTTTGGAGCCTTTCCTGGAACTAGGTCTTGTAGACCAGGGTGGGCTCAAAGTCGCAGAGATCTGCCTGCTCTGCCTCCCGAGTGCTGGGATTAAAGGCGTGTGCCACCAGCGACCGGCCTAAAGTATATTTTAAAAAGAGAATGTTCATGTAAATGATTAAGAAACCATTTAGCTGGGCATGGTGGCACACATCTCTCCTTTCACAGCAAGCACTTCACTGACAGCTATCTCCCCAGCCTTCCTTTCCTGTAAATGACCTTTAATTAATTATTTTTTAATTTAGGTAGGCTTCTACTATATAGTTGTGGCTGACTTGAAACTCACTATGTAGACCAGGCTGACCTCAAACTCTACCTCCCAAGTGCAGGGATTAAAGCTACCATCATCCAGTTGAGATTTTTTTAAAGATTCATTTTTATTATTTTTAATTACGTATAGGTGTGTGTGTGTGTGTGTGTGTGTGTGTGTAACACACAGGCACACAGTCTCGTGCATGTGGGTATGTGCACAAGAGTGCAGGTGCCTGCAAAGGCCAGGGCATTCGATCCCCTGGAACTGGATGGAGTTTCAGGTGTAAGCCACCATGTGGGAGTTAAGGTAGAGAGGTTTTCATCATTTGTCCTCTGAGTTTCAAGCAGGTAGGTCGATGATTGGTGCATGCTGTCCTAAAGATACTTTTTATGATCTGCTCTTTTCCCTCCTGTGCTGTTGTCCCCTTCCTAGACAACTTAAAAGTCTCTGATGTCACCTAGGGAAGAAAATTAGAATTCATGGCACTTTTAAAAATAGCTTGGTAGCCAGTAGAGCTGGCTTCATAGTTTCTTGGCTACATGGAGACTGCACTAGGATCTAGAACCACCATACACACCTACACGCAATTTATCCTATCTCCCGTCTGTGCTCCGAAACATCAAGGAAGCAGATTGTTTTAAACCCGGTATTGAAAATAAAGTACACAAACACTCCTTAGTCTCATGGGGTCTAGTCAAGTGATAGAAGACTAAAAAAAAAAAAAAAAAATCAGTAGTGATGCCAGAGAAATAAGAGAAAGAGACCAGGAGAAGCTGTTGTTTCTAATTATGGCTATGATTCCAGCACTCAAGAAGATGAAACAGGATCATTAAGAATTCAAAGCTAGGGGCTGGAGAGTGGTTAAGAGTGCTGACTGCTCTTCCAGAGGACCCGGGTCCAAGTTCCAGCACCCATATGGCAGCTTACAACTGCCTATAACTCCTGCTCCAGGGGTTTCTGACACCCTCTTAACGGGCATTCTGCATGTATAGCAGAACACCAGTGTACATACAATACAAATACAAACTTTAAAAAAAAAAGAATTCAAAGCTGAGTTGGTGGTGGTGGCAGAGGCAAGTGGATCTCTGCAAGTTCAAGGCCAGCCTGATCTACAGAACTAGGCTAGCCAGGACTGTTAACCCTATCTTGGGAGGGAGGGAGAGAATTCAAAGTCACCTTGAACTATATAGACCTCATTCAAAACAAAAACTGTGTGTGTACGAGAGAGACCTAATACGGAGACATTTGAATAGTTACTAAATGAACCTGCATATGATTGGTTGACATAAGACCATTAAAGCAAAAAGCTCAAAGTAGAAGCATGATTGTTGAATGAGCTACAGGAAAAACTAATTTGTCGAGGCAAAGAATATAAATGAAGAGAGTAGCAGGAAATAGGATGAGAGATTATGAGAGGGGAAACCACAGGATGGATCTTCACTTTATAGGTCAATGGAGAAACAGGTTAAGAAAGGAAGGCTATAGGTCATTGACAAGTCCCAAATAATTTCTTGATCCTTCCTTATCTTGCCCATTTTAAAGATGAGGTACAAATCTATGATTATCAGAGACGATAGTAAGAAGGTTTGTTTTGTTTTTGTTTTTGTTTTGTTGTTGTTTTTTAAAGAACATGGAGAAATTGGCAGAGGAGGTGGCGCAAGCCTTTAATCCGAGCGCTCAGGAGGGTGGCAGGGGGGTTCTGTGAGTTTGAGGCCAGCCTGATCTACATAGTTCCAGGATAGCTAGGGCTACACAGTGAGACCCTGTCTGAACACACAAAAAAAAGGTGGGGGTGAGGTATTTCAATCCATCATATAAATAGATAGGTCATTTTGTAATTCCTTTGATTAATTTAGGCCCGCTGCAGCAAGTCATATGGGGAGAGTCCCATGAACGAGGATTACGTTCTTCAGGCATAGGCATGAGGTCATGGCGCGAGGAGAAGGAGGGCTTTATAGGAGAATTTGTTTAGTTAGTGTCAGTGTGTAGCCGAAGGTCGGCAGCCTTCCTTTTCAAAAGGCTGCAGCTACCCTGATGCCTTTCTCCGGGGGTCCGATGTGGACGCTCCCTTTGCAGCTGGTTCCAGGGCGGTCTAGGGCTTTGCGGCACTCGCCGCCTCCGACTCCCGGCATGCCATTGGGCGTGGGCCGGGTGTAGACTCCATTTCCCAGGCTGCTCCAGGTCCCGGCCACGACGCGCCGGCGCCTATAAGAGGCAGAGCGCCGCAGCCGGAGCCTATTGTTAGCCGGAGCCGGGGCGGTTCTGGGCTGTGCTGCTCGGGGTGCCCGAGTGCAGAGCCGCCCGTCCCCCGCCGCCTGCCGGCCGGCCCACACACCCTACAACCCGGGGAGCTACGCGACGGGCCCGGGGACCGGCGCGCCTCGGTCTTCCTCCGTGCACACGGGCTGAGGCGGCAGCAGGGGTGTCGGAGACCCTGACGGGAGAGGCGTCCGCGGCGGGGCCGGTAATGGGCCTGGGGTGCGGGGCGAGGGGTCCGCCTTGTCCTCTCTGGGCAGCGGCTCCCGGCAGCGCTCCGGCGCAGAGCCGTGCGGAGCGAGGGGGGCGGGGAGCCGGGGCGCCTCTGGGAAGAGGCGTGGGAGCGAGGGGCGCCGGGGACGCGGGCCGGGCTGCAGGCTAGCTCGAGGGACGTCTGGGCGTCTTGGAAGCCGGCAGGATTGTGGTTGACGGCTGAGATCGGGATGGAGTGGGCAGTGATGTAGGATGGAGAGAAGTGAAGGAAGGGGAGGGGGACCGGAGGAAAATGTGGGAGGGGTGGTTGGGAATTTGTGAGTAGCAGGCAGGAGGATGTGGAAGGCTGTGGGGGACTGCAGATGATCGGAATGAGCGGGAAGGTTAGCCGGAATCAATGGGTTGAGAGCTGAAGGGTTCCTCAGCTGTGTTAAGGTGAACTGGTGACTTGACATGTCCCTTCTGCTCTGGTCTTGATGGCTCCCATTTTTCTGGCGTTGTGTGCAAAAATGAGAGCATCACTTGTCCTGGTTGCTAGCTTGATCTTTTTTTTTTCAGGCCCAAACACACGCCCGCCTGCCTTCCAATCCCATTTCAGTGCTATGGTCTTGATTCTTCCTTTTAGAAGGGTTTGGAGTGGCAATGTGACATACAAACTGTTCTTCAGTATGAAAGGTTAGAAGTTCTCCCCAGTTTTCAGTTCATGGTAAAACCGCAGCCGATTCACATTCTCCTTTCCTTTGGTGGCTTTAAATCTTAGGAATCTCTAAAACCAGGGTGTTGGTATGTGGCAGCTATGTGAGGCTGTCCTTTAGAGGAGAGCTAATGCAGCATCATGTTCCAAGTCTCCCACAAATATCTTGTGTCTTCCCTAGGATGTGGCTTACACGTGGAAAGCCGGCTTCTAACCTCGTGTTAGTAAACCGGTAGAACCCCGGAGCATGGGGGCGGGAAAGGGCCCTCTTTAAACCTAGCAGGAGGTTGTCAGTGAGCACCTGAAATGCTTTTCCGATTTCATGATCTTGGTGATCACAAGGACACAGGGTTCCATAAAACCGTAGTATTTGAGAATCACCACAGCATCTTGTAAAAGGGCAGCAGGGTAAGGCATCTTACTCGATTACTGTGTGGAGTGACAGCAGGCTTTCTACCCCAGTCCTGGCTGGTAGTCCTTTAGCAGAACACTGGGCTTTAGCTGAGTGGAAAGGCCTTTCCAGTGAGGTGAGCCTTGTCTTAGGATTTTGGACTAATTTAAGAAAAGGCTCACACACCCAAACTGTACAAATAACTCTTCGACCACAGCTCCACAGCTGCCCTGAAATGCGCCCCACGTGCTTTTTTTTTTTTGACCTTGTCCCTCCCTCTGCATAGGCTGTCCTGGAACTTGCTCTGTAGACCAGACTATTCTCAAGCTCACAGAGATCCACCTGCCTCTGCCTCTGCCTCTGCCTCCTGAGTGCTGGGATTAAAGGCACCTTAATGCATTGCCACACCCGGGTTTTGCTATTTTATGGAAGTTGGGATTTGGTGTTTGCAGTTCTTACCTGAAGAAAGCATAGACCTAATACTGAAATGCACACGCTGGTTTTATGTCCTCTCTGTACTGTAACTGTGAACTGCATTGTGTCCTTTTGGGAAACGTTCAGCTAGAAACACAACACCATACGGCACATAGTCAGAATGTGTCAGCTGACTTCATCTCGCCAGCGTGTGGAAGGTTCGAGAGAGAAACCATTATTTGTTGTTTGAGATGTTGTTGATTTAGACATTAAGTATTCTGACCTGCATCTCTAGTCTCACCTTGGTTATTTCTGTATAGGTTTGAGTGCTTGGATATAACTCTTAAAAGTGGAGGGGTAGGGGTTGAGACAGGTTTCATGTACCCTTGGGTAGCTACAAATTTGCTTTGTAGCCAAGGGTGACCTTGAACTTTTGCTTCTTCTGCACTTAAGTGCTGGGATTACATGCATGTGCCATCAGATGAGGGCTAAAGAGTATCTTCTGAACTCATGCATGATCTTTTACCAATAGTTAAGGGAATAGCTGAGCCAGTGGGAATGACTGATTCTTAATGGAACCTGTTCTAGTGGTTACTGTAGCATACGTGAGTTCTTCAAGGCAGTTTGGGACTAACTGGGTGGGAAATTCATGGTCAAGTTCACCCCAAAGAGCTGGATAAGGAGAGCTGAGTTGAAATATAAACTTACAGTGTTTGCAGGAGATGATAGGAATTTAAGTTCTCAGTGCTGGAGGGCTGCACTTGGGAAGCTGAAGCAAGAGGACCACTGTGAGTTCCATACTTTTCTCCAAAACAAGCTTGGGCCTTGAAGGGCCAATCTGGGCAACATAACTAAACGTAAACAATTTTCAGTAACAGGTAACTTTCCAGGAGTGTCGTAACATCCTGAGTAAGGGATGAGACCTAGAACAGTGGAGTTTCAAGGCTGTTGCGTGGTAGCACCCATGAACTGATTTTATTTTGTGGTGCTGGGAACTGAAGCCAGGGAAGGCTTCAAGTGTGTTAGGTGGGCAACCGCTGTCCTACCAAGGTCCCGCCCCAGCCCTTTCATGGAATAGGCCCTATAGATCAGTATACACAGTATTTACTCATGTAGACCTGGTTATTGGCAACTTAAGAAAAGTACTTTTCCTTACGTTCTACAGCTTTCCCCTCCCCCTTTCTTTCCTACTTTCCTCTGTCACTGCCCAAACCACAACCCCAGAAGTGAGAAGACATGAACAAAGAGACTTAGAGCAAGCAGCCAGCATTGCCACGCTCAAGGGCACAGAGTAACCCTGATGAAAGGGTGCCCTTAAGGGCAGCTGGGTTATGATAAGGGAGAATTTTAGTAATAAAAATGGTTTTGGCCCAGATCCAAGTTCACGTGAGACTTAGAGAGTAACAGTCAAAGGAAATCCACATTACCGGAAGCAAAGGATCCCAAGGAAAGAGCAGAGTGCACATTTGCTTCCAATCATAAATCCCTGAGTGCTTCCAGGCTGAGGAATAGCAATTTTTCTTCAAGTATTAGCCAGAGCTCAGTTAAATGGAAGGAGTGCTTACGCCATTTCCAAGAGGCAGATTTTCTGCTCAGTGTTGGCTTCTGTGTAGTTGAGAAGGCATTGGTGGTGTGTGTGGTTGCAGGATTCAGCAGACAGTCCTCTCCTTTCCCTCTATAGTATCCACATGAATATTTAATGACAAACATGCCCCCTCCCCACGTGCACGCCATGCTTCTTCACCCAGAATAGAACGGAATGAGACATTTGTTAGCTGAAAGGTATCATCTTTAAGCCCAGCTAAAATCTTACCCATAGAAAGTCCCTTCACCCTCACTCTCGTCATTTCTAAGAAGGTGTGGTCAGACCCAAGGATCACAGCTGACATGCTGGACTCATTCGATTCTTTTAAAAAATGTTTTGGTTGTATTTTATGTGAATAGGCTTTTTTTTTTTTAATCTGCATATGTGTCTGCATACCACTGTGTGCCTGGTGCCCGAAGAGGCCAGAAGAGGGTTTCAGACTCCCTGAAACTGGAGTTAAAGGGTTGGAGGCTGGAACTGAACCTGGATCCTTTGAAAGAGCAGCCCGCACTCTAACTGCTCCCCACCAGCCCTTTGTTACCTTTTACACACACACATTTTTTTTCTTTAAAAGACTGTTTCTGTGTAGTCCTGAGTGTCCTGGAACTCACTCTGTAGACCAGGCTGTGCTCGAACTCACAGAGATCCACCTGCTTCTGCCTCCTGAGTGCTGGGATTAAAGCTGTGTGCCACCACACCAGGCTCCTTGGTGGAATTTTTCTTCTTAGCCAAACTTAGTTGAGGGATTGCTTGCCTGAAACTGAAAGCTAAGGTGCGCCAGCTCATCTTGTGACTCGAACGCAGGATTTTTATGTGACCTGAGTATGTATTTTAGGACATCCCTGAAGTGCGCACCAGGTCTGGCTAACTCTGTAGAGCTGAACTAAATTGCTACTGAACTATAGCCCAGAAACCAGCCGTCTCTGTCTCCACAGTGAAGCTGGGCAGCTACTCCGCAGCAAGGCAGTAACCGCTGCTGTTAGCCGCCAGTGAGATCGCAGTGTGGGAAGTGTCTTACCTCGTCGCATGGGGGTTTGGCTGGCAGCATTTCTCCTGTACAGATTCTTGTTCTTTCGGAACTTAAGTCCAAAGACAGAGACAGAGAAGGACCTGTGCCTGCTGTGTTGATGTGACCAGGATTAACTGCCACCTCTCTGTATTCCCTTGATGGTTTCTTCTTAGAGACCAGAGATTGTAAAATTTTATTTTCTTTTTGCATGGGGAGGATGAGAGACCAGTATAAGATTGAAAATGAGCCTGGTTTTTGTGTTGTTTGTGGTGCTGGGATCAAACCCAGGGCCACATGTCTACTAGGCAAGCGCTCTGCCGCGGAGCTGCACCCACAGCCCCAGTTTCTGGGTTTGGAAGCCAGTACAGATTCTAATCTTGGCTCCTTTCTTTAGTACTAAATTTGCCCTTTCTAGGAGCCTGGTGAGACACTTCACACTTGAAGATCTGGGTCAAGGGTTTTCCTGACTGCCAATGTCCTTCAAAATTGAGAGCCTGGAGCGGAATTTCCCAAAGTATGTTCCAGGGACTGTCTGCCCCCTAACATACTTTGGCAACAGTGGGTTCCACAATCAGGTTTTGAAACACTGCACTGTTTTCTTTCAGCCTTTACCATGCATGCTCATAAGTATATTAAAAACCCCTAGGAGATTCTGCCATAGCTGGTTTTCTCAGCTATTTTAACAGCAGTCCTATTTTCATTCAAGAAGCTATTAATACCATGGAACTAGTGTATTTAAGATACACACTTGGGGAAATGCCAGGCTGTGTTATCACTGGGATAAATATTTGGGCCTGGCTTTGGTTTAAGCAGAGGGTTTGCTGTCTTTGAACAGTGAATGCTAGCCCAGTGACTGCTGTGGCCAGCGGGGTTGGAAGTGAAGCCACTCCTCCACTGGGAAGGGCTATGCAGACTCACTCATAGAGTAACTGAGGCTGGAGGAGCCAAAGGAAACCAGTAAGAATGCTGGCCAGAGTCAACAAAGAAATGACCTGGTCCTGAGAAGCCAGACCAGTGCTAGGCCAGGTGCTTAGCTTTTCTTCAGTTAGAGCGATGTGTTTACAGACTTGGCGGGTGTGTCTCCGGACAGCAATGCTGACTCCTCTTCTCCCTTGGGCAGAATCCTAATGCTCCTGGCTAACTGGTGGTGAGCAGCTTCGGGGCCACCGTGGTTGACTCCCCAAGCAAACCATTTGAATCCAATGGATGCATTCTCGGGCTCAGGGCTCAAGAGGAAATTTGATGATGTGGATGTGGGCTCATCAGTCTCCAACTCGGATGATGAGGTCTCCAGCAGTGACAGCGCTGACAGCTGTGACAGCCTCAACCCTCCTACAACTGCCAGCTTCACACGTGAGTGAGCTGCTCCCTTCCTGCCTGCACCCTGTCCCCGAGAGCCCCTGCAGCCTGAGACCGCTTCTGTCCATCCTGTGGATGTGCCCTTTACATAGTGTATCCTTGATTTTTGGCAAACCTCACTGCTCCAATAGCATAGACTGGTCTGATTTATTTTACTTGTGCTGTGGTTTGGGGCGCCCAGAATGGGTGGGATGTGATGGAGGAAGAGGAGCTCAGTATTCTTTTACCTCAGAGGACTTGCCCAGAGGTCCAAGAAATGGTAACTGGAGCAGGAGTGGATATTTGGTTTGGACACTGGCATCTCCATCTCTTCCTTTCTATTCTCTTGATCCCATAGCTCTCCAAGGGTCTGAACTCTGAAACGAAAGCTGTGAGGGTACTACTATTGGTTCCATTCAGAGCACACCTGCAGCTTTTCCAATGGCACCTAGCCTGGGCACAGTGGCATCTCCTGACTCTCAGGTTGTCCCTCTAGAGAACCCCTGGTAGTGAGGCCGGGGCTGTGGACTAAGTCTGGTCTGCTCGTTTCCGTGGTTTCGTTGGGACACTCATACCCATTGTTTGTGGTTGTCTTTGTGCACTAGCAGCGTGCTTGAGGAGTTGCGTCAGAGACCTCGTGCCCTAAAGAGCCTAAAATATTTTTCAGCAGGCGTGTGGGAGAAATGTTCCACTGTGGAGCGCTGTCCGGTTGGACTTCTGGGTGGAAGTGGTCCTCGTCAGCGTGGTCCACTGCTAGTTCTTAGTCACACGTGCCGACTGAGGTGCAGACACAAGAGCTGGGGTTTCTAATAGAGTTTTAATTAGTTTCAACTATCACATGGCAATTTTCTTTTCTCCTGAAAAGAACACCTAGTGTTCCCCAGTTACTGTCTAAAAATAGATTTTTGTGGCCATCTATTTAGATGAAGTCAGTCTGGAGGCAGTAGTATGAACCAGCTGAGGGTCAAGGCTCTTTCCAGTTTTGCATAAGACTTGGAAATAGTCTAATATTTGGGGACAGGTTAAGAGCCTGGATGAATAAGAGCAGGTAAGAGCCCTGTGTTCCATTCACAGCCACATCCATCCTGAAGCGGCAGAAGCAGCTGCGGAGGAAGAATGTTCGCTTTGACCAGGTGACTGTATACTACTTTGCCCGGCGCCAGGGCTTCACAAGTGTGCCCAGCCAGGGTGGAAGTTCTTTGGGAATGGCCCAGCGCCATAATTCTGTTCGCAGCTACACCCTTTGTGAGTTCGCACAAGAACAAGAAGTGAACCATAGAGAGATTCTCCGTGAGCACCTGAAGGAGGAGAAACTTCATGCCAAGAAAATGAAGGTGCCTGTGGGGCGAGGGGTCTGGTGCTTCCTGCATGCCGAGGCCAAGGCCTTCCGTTAGATCTTAGTTTGAGTCTCCTCGCCATCTCTGGTGGCACTGGCAACTAAGACAAAAATGACTCTCCCTGCACTGTCCCCGTCTCCCTAGCACAGGGACGCTTTGGGGAATGTGAACACCTAAAACTTACGAGTTTGTTAGCAACTGTCCTTGCCCACGGGAGTAGAACAGAGCAGGCTTTGATCCTTCACTCCACACCATCACCCCCGAAGACTGACACAGTCTCCTTGGTCTAGAGAGTAGCATTATTTCATGGTTAGTTTCATAGACCAGTACACCACGGTACTGGAGAGATGGCTCAGCACTTAGAACATTTGTTATTCTTTTGAAGGATCTGGGTTTGGTCCCCCGCACCTACATGGTGGATCATATGGCTGGACTGGAACTTGCTATGTAGACCAGCTAGATTCAAGTCACTAGTAGATATGTACCTACCTCTATCTCCCAAGTGCTGGTGTTAAAGGCATACACTACCAGACCTGGCCAAGTAAATCAGTCTTTAAGAAGCACTTACCTACTGTATTGTGCTGACACCACCAGAAGACCCTCCGCAGACACCCATACTTTAGAGTGCTGACACTCCATTGTCAGAGTTTCTGTAAGCCCTCCAATTTCCCCCAGAAATGGGAATGGGGCATAGCTTAGTGGTAGAGCATGAAGTCCCCAGTTCAGGAGACAGAGAGAATATGAATGTTAATTGATTTCCGAGCCCAGAGCATGAGGTGGCTGCCTTATTTTCAGGGTGTAGATGAAACTGAACAGGCTATGGCTGGGCTGGAGACCTGGCAGCAGAGGGCAGAGACTGCCTGGGTCTCACCGAGTTCATTCTTTGAGGCTCTCAGCCTGCTGCTAGGGTCTTACACCTGTTACTGTTATGACGATGACATTCGGCCTGCCCTTTCTTCTGAGGAATTCTGTCACTGACCCTGCCGCCTTTCTGTTGCTATAGCAACAGCTAGACAAACATTCTTCTCAGTTGCAGTGAAGGTTCTCTGCCTCTTTCCTGTAAGACAACTCTCCCAAATGAGGCAGAGGAATGATCTAAGCAGCATCTATCTGTCCCTAGCAGGGCATGCTGAGTGCTAGCAGTGCTGACAGGGATGTCAGGAAGGTTTCCTGTCTTTAGCACTCTAAGGACACAGTCTTCTCATGCGTCACTTGATGTCTCTCTTCCTTTGGAGCTGTTCCAGTCAGCTGTTAGAACTCCGTAACCTTCAGTGCATATAATTTCCTAATAGTTTAGTTTTGTTTTGTCCATATGGGATTCATTATTGTAAGTAGTTTGAATTAGGTGGTAGTTGTTTTTGTTTTGGGGAAATCTCATGGAGTCCAGGCTAGCCTTGAACTTGCTGTGAGGCAGGGTATAGCTTTGTGCTTTTGTTCCTCTGCCTCTACTTCCTAAGTGCCAGGATTATTAAGCAGGAACCACTGCTCCTGGCCTTGGCTTTTCTTTCCCCAAGAATATCTCATCCCAGCACTGTGTAACGGCTAGGAGCCTGCACTGCTCCGAAATACCCCTTCCATGGAGATCTGGAGTCGGCTCGCTTCCCTGATCACTTTCCTTTGAGAATAGCAGGAATGCTGGGGATGAGCCACAGACAGGAACAGTCCTAAGGTCTACAGAAAGGAACCTGGCAGCTGCTTGCCTGGTACAGAAGTAACAGACTGGAGAAGTCCGAGTGGGGTTCCCAGTCCCTCAGTTCCCCCACAAGCCTTCCTCCTCAGGCTGTTGCATCACATCTCCCAGGGGAGTTGTTCCTCTCCCAGCACTCCTGCTGTGTGATGAAACAAAGCAAAGACTCCAGCCGCTGAGCTTTCAGCCTGCTAGCAGCTTCCAGGGCCCCAGGGGCTGGGGCCTCATTTTCTTTACTTAGATCCTCTAGTGAGTTTGTAGAGCTCATTCAGCCAGAAATTGTCTCCAGCCTGTCCTTTCAGAGTCCTGCCCTGACTTTCTATCCAGATCAGTGCAGAAAACCCAGATCTCTCCCATAGATAGCACATACGATGTTATTCACACT
Organism: Myodes glareolus; assembly: GCF_982192425.1. Taxonomy (NCBI): domain Eukaryota; kingdom Metazoa; phylum Chordata; class Mammalia; order Rodentia; family Cricetidae; genus Myodes; species Myodes glareolus. The sequence goes on from NC_142044.1 coordinate 63,847,841, forward strand.
GCCACCTCACACAGGGTTTTCTCTGGTGTGAAATAAACTAGGATCAGAAGGAAGAAAGCATTTCTTCTAGACTCTGTTGGAAGTCAAGGCTTTGATAGTGGTTAGTAACTGGCTGTCCACTCCCTTAACAGTAAAATGCAGTTCTGAGTGCATAGGTAATTATTTACAGTGGTGGGAATCAGTTTGTTGACGAACACCTTGGAAGCTGGTGTTACTGTAAAGTACCCTTTTCTCTGAAGATAGTTTTGGGTTCTCCAGGGTTTAAGTTGAGGGTGTTTTACAAGGTTACCGATATCACTGAGGAACACCCAGCCACTGATACACATCCACTGCGGTGCTGGCAGCAATCTAGAAATGGAGAGAATGTTTGTGCTGTATTCTAAACATTTCTCCAGACAGGACCATGATGTTGTTCATGCCCCTAGCCTCAGCTTTCTGAGTAGATGGGGTGCTGACTGTGCTGCCAGACTGGGCAGAGAGCCGTCTTTGAGGACCCAGAGCTCAGGTGATGTCTCTGCTGTTGACAGCATGGTGTTAGAGCCAGATAAAGTTTCTGTCTTTCTGCTCTGGTTTTTAATCATGTCCTGTGTGGTCTAGTATGACAACTATCACTTATTTTGGCTATTTCAATGTAAAGTGAAATAAAATTCAGTTTCACAATCTTTACCTTTCTGCTGCTGTGCTGTGGTGTAGGACAGCATAGCTCCTCCTGGCTGCAGAACTGGGGTCTGTTGTGGTCACTGCATTGCTAATGCTCCAACGCTGACCTTTCCTGTCTCCTGGCAGCTGACCAAGAATGGGACAGTGGAGTCAGTGGAGGCTGATGGCTTGACACTGGATGACGTTTCAGACGAAGACATCGATGTGGAAAATGTGGAGGTGGATGACTACTTCTTCCTCCAACCCCTGCCCACCAAGAGGCGGCGGGCCCTGCTGAGAGCATCCGGAGTCCACCGGATTGATGCTGAAGAGAAGCAAGAACTCAGAGCCATCCGCCTATCTCGGGAAGAATGTGGTTGTGACTGTCGGCTATACTGTGACCCAGAAGCATGTGCCTGTAGCCAGGCTGGAATTAAGTGCCAGGTCAGTCATATTTGGCCTGAGATGGAATATCTACCCCAAGATTGGGGGTGTGGTTGGGTGCCAGTGAGGACAGGAAGCTTCCGGTCCAGGGATAGTCCATGGCTGAGAACTGTGCTCCAGTTCCACAGCCCTCCCAAAGAAAGCAAGCAGGGGAAGACTCTTAGGCCATGGAGGTGCCCATTATCTTTTCTGACTATACCTCAGAGGTGCTAAGCAGCTGGCAGCAAAGGAAAGAATAGGGAACTACCCTTCCCATTCGGTAAGTGTGAACAGGGTAACTACCTTTCCCATTCGGTAAGTGTGAACAGGGTAACTGCCTTTCCCATTTGGTAAGTACTCCTCAGGTAGGGATTCTGTGAGATGGAAGGAAACAAGTGGGGCAGCCTGCGGCTTCTCATCTGCACACAGCATTTCCTTCCAATTTTGTGAAAGGCAAAGTAGTTTTGAGTCTCTGATTCAGGACCAGACCTGAGCTGACAGAACTTAAGTCCTCAGTTTCCTCAAATAAAGTATCTTCTTGTTGGCATTCGGAGAGATTGTTTGAAATTCCCATTTTCCTGGAAACCATCAGTGCTACCCAAAACAGTGAAACCTCCGGAACTTCGTGCTGGGGCATGGTGTTGAGTCCTGTAGTTGAACCCTAGAACTCATTTTCCTTGGCTTTATTTAGTAACAAAGAGCTCTAGTAAGTCCGGCCAGATCTTCCTTTCCATTTGCAGTCCCATGGTGAGTCAGTTATTCACAAACCTGAGAAGAGTCTTATCAACTGCTGAGTCTAGATACGGATTGCTTTTGGGGGAGGACAGGTCTCATTCCAGGCTGGCCTAGACCTGGACTTACTTGGTTTAACAAGGATGACCTTGGACTCTTGGCACTGCTTCCACCTTCCAAGTTCTGGAATGATTGGTGTGCATCGCCACGCCGTGGGCTGGAGATTTCAATAAGCTGATGCCATGAGATGTGTTTGTATTGTTTGCTACATGGTTCTTAGGAGTTTCCATTTGGGGCATTAAGGGGAGATAAAGAGGCAGAAAACATCTCCTTTCTATTTTTTTCTTTAAAACTGTGTAGCCCAGGCTGGCCTGGAACTCACCATGTAGACCAGGTTGGCCTCAAATTCACAGCAATCCCCCTGCCTCTGCCTCCCCAGTGCTGCCACCATGCCAGCACATCTCCTTTCTAGATAGCCCTGGCTGTAAGTCAGTTATCTTGGTCACCGCCAGAACTACACTGGTAACCCTCAGGGAGAAGCTGGTGGTGAGAGCCGGTCACAGTGTGAATCTTCACCTCAGCACTAAGGCACCTCTGTTTAGTTTCCCTAGAGTGTATTGCATTGAAGTAGCAAGATCTCCACTCATTTACCACGCCTGTCATTGCAGAAGGCTTGGGCCCAGCCTTTTATTGTCCCAGTGAACCAGGTAAGTTCTGCAAGTCCCTGAGGCACAAACTCTCTTCTCCTGAGATAGCAGCATTCAGAGAGGTAGCACTGGGCTTGCTAACTGGAAGGAGCCTTTGATGTGATTTTTGTCTTTTGATTTAGAAGAGGAAACAAAGCCCAGGGGAGAAAATAGATGACCCCTGAGCTGCCAGCACTAATTAATGGCCGAGTTGGAACTGAGGTGCAGGCGTTCTGCTCACCACTGCCTAGTGCTGTTAGCTTGTGCTGCATGTTACGCTTAGACCTGGTCACTGCTCAGATCCCAGCTGCCTGTGTGTGCCAGCCGATGTCACCTACTGCTAGAGCTATTGGTCTAATCTTGCCACAACCTCATATGTCCCTCAGGTGGATCGGATGTCCTTTCCTTGTGGCTGCTCCAGGGATGGCTGTGGAAACATGGCGGGACGAATTGAGTTTAACCCGATCCGCGTGCGGACTCACTACCTCCATACCATCATGAAGCTGGAGCTCGAGAGCAAGCGACAGGGGAGTCGCCCAGCAGCCCCTGAGGATGAGCTCCTGCCCACTACTGGCTGCAGCCTGCCAGGAGCCCAGAGTTCTGAGACGCAGGACTTCCAGGAGTTCATCGCCGAGAATGAGACTGCAGTGATGCACCTGCAGAGCGCGGAGGAGCTGGAGCGGCTCAAGGCAGAGGAGGACTCGAGCGGCTCCAGTGCTAGCCTGGACTCCAGCATGGAGAGCCTGGGGGTGTGCATCCTGGAAGAGCCCCTGGCTGTTCCCCAAGAGCTGTGTCCAGGCCTGGCCACCCCCATTCTCATCCAGGCTCAGCTGCCCCCAGGTTCCTCTGTCCTATGTTTTACTGAGAACTCAGAGCACCCGGCTGCCTCCCCGGTGAGCAACCCATCCTACTTGAACAGTGGGCCTCTGGTCTACTACCAGGTGGAGCAGAGGCCAGTCTTGGGAGTGAAGGGAGAGTCTGGGTCGGAAGATGGCACAGCCTCCTTCCCTAAGGAGAAAGATCTGAGTGTGTTCTCCCTCCCCGTTACCTCACTGGTGGCTCGCAACTCCTCAGACTCAGCTGCCCCCTGTAAACCAGAGGTGGGGAAAACACCCGCTCTCGACAAACTGTTGCCCGATGACTGTAATGACTGTAACCCTAAGCAGCCTGAGAGCGAAGGCTTCCACCCATCTTGGTCTCCCTCAAGTCTACCCTTCCGAATGGACAATGGAGAAGGCTGTGGAGTGCAGAACTCCCAGCAGAGCGAGGATCGGACCCCTGAAGACTCTGCCCTAGAGCTCCCTCTGGCAGTGTGACCTGAGGTAGACACTGCCCATTCTCTATTTATTATCTAACACCATTTCAAAACAGGACTGCTGCTCCCAGATTATTTTATTGAAACTCTTAGGAAAATGGGTAGGAAAGGGTTGTTAGTACATGTGTTTTTAAGAAGGGAAAGAGACCAGCCCCAGCTCAGTTTCCAGTACTGAGCTCACTGGGCCACCAGAACAAAGATGTCGCTCACACAGAGTGAGCTGGGTAGCTCAAGTAGCTCTTTTTTATGCACAGGGCCAGAACTAAGGATGTGAGCAGCTCCCTGCAGGGCGCGCACTCGCTCCTCAGACAGCCATCTCGGTATATCAGTCACACTGTTGGAAAGGCCACTTAGCTGAGTCTAGAACGGAGGCTGCAGAAGTCTCCACTTCTCTACAAAGCCCCCAGTTCGAAACATTGATTCTGCCTTTCTCCCACCTCCTATCTGGGAAATAAGTTCATTTTCAGCGTGTTTGGTATTCCCTGACCTGCTCTGTGGACAGGATTCCTGGTCTGTAACTTGAATTATTTCTTTCTATGTTCTTAGACACTAGAGTTAAACTTCTCTGCCTTTTCCTCTATCCTTTTCCTTAAAAGAAAAAATGCAGGTTGGACATGGTACAGAGCACAAGGCTTGCACACCATTAGGCAGGGGTCCAGTGTGGAACAGTCTGGAAGATGACTGTGCTGCCTTCTCACCTAGTGCACCCACACACACTCCTTTTGGGAGAGCTTGGCTCTACATGGAATATAAAGTATAGTACAGAGTCACCAGCTAGTTAGGATCCTCTCTGTACCGACCCTCACGGTTCTTGGTTACCCAGGGTTAGAAAGCCCTTTGGAAATCACAGTTCAAACCTGAGAACTGCAGGTGTTTATTGGACCCTTCCATCTTGGAGATTTATGAAAACAAACCGATTCTTAGTAATATGACATAGGACTCCCAGATTCCAGAGGATTCAAGGTCTGATTATAATCTTTGAAATGTATAGACTGGGACTCAGACTCAACACTTACCTCAGTCAGTAGGCCTTGCTCCTCTCGTCCTAATTAAAGTCCCCAGATCCCCATTCAGCACTGACTTTTACTGGCAATGTTACCTCCGCCTCCTGGTTCAATGGAGGTGGAATGAGACAGTTTCCTCTGCCATTCTCCACCAACCAGGAAGGAAAAATGAAATTTGCTTTGATTTTCTGAGACAGGTTATTGCTAAATAGCCCTGGCTGGCCTGGAACTTACTGTGTGAGCCAGGCTGGCTGTGGCTGTCCTCCTGACCATGCACCCTGAGTGCTGGGATTGCAGGTGTGTACCGCTTGGCTCGACTCTATTTTTGGTGGGATACTAAGGCCCTGGGGTTGCAAAGCGAACTTGACTGTGTGTGGCAGCAGAAGCACCTAGTTCTCTCTCCAGCCTCACAGGAGTTACCCCGAGTACCAGAGGCCAAGATGCTCTCACCCTTAGCTAGAACTCTTAAACCCAAGACCGAAGCTAAACTGAGACTGGCTGATGGAGAAAAGAATCTTTCTGAAAGTTAGTTGAGAAGGAGGGAACTCAGCACCTTTCCTCCTTAACACTCCAAATGTTCTTATCCCTTGGCCTTGGATTTTCATTAGGAAACATACTACTCATTGTCATCAAGACTAGCCAACCTTCAAGATATTTGATATAATTCCAGTTTCTTATTCTAAATGCATCTCTTCTTTAATTCTATGTTCTGATTCAAACTGATCCCCAATCTCTGAGTGCTAAATGTTTAGCACTGGCGAATGTCAAGCAAAGGACCTTTCTACAGCTTGGTCCGTCTCATTTCTGGTGCTACCTGCGCTGGGCAGAAATGATAGTTCCTGCTAGGAAGGCTAGGCCCCTCACGGAAGCAGAACCAGTCCCCCTCAGCCTAGGCCTGCAGCTCATTACTGCAGCTCTTGTTATACTGTCTCCTTGCATACTGTGCACAGGTCGTATTTTCAATGTGAATCCAAAGCTTGTCTGGCTCTCTGAAAACAGTTTCTCCCCCTTTAGGTTCTTTACATTGTAATGATGCTGTATTTAAAGAGAATATTTAAATGTAATATTAAAGAAATATTCAAAAGAATGGTTTTCTGTGCAAGCCACGGTTATTTGTTAAGAGAACGGGTGCTTCTCTTGCTGCATGTATAAAACTGTTAGTTAGGAACTAATATCGATGATAGGAATATTCTGTGATAGAAATGTAGATAACTGTCTCTTTTATATATATATATATATTTATTTATTTATTATATATACAATATTCTGTCTGTGTATATGCCTGCAGGCCAGAAGAGGGCACCAGACCCCATTACAGATGGTTGTGAGCCACCATGTGGTTGCTGGGAATTGAACTCAGGACCTTTGGAAGAGCAGGCAATGAATGCTCTTAATCTCTGAGGCATCTCTCCAGCCCTGATAACTGTCTCTTGCTGCAGGTGTAAAACTATTAGTTAAGAACTATTAGATAGGAATATTCTGTGATGGAACTGTAGATAATTGTCTTGAGCACCAAGACCCTGTCCTGCCCAGGATTCCCTGATACACCACTTCAGCTTAAACAGACCTGGCCTTTTATACCCCTGCTGTCTGCAGTTGCCTTTTTCTCTATTTCTTTTTTTTTTTAAAATTTACTTTCATTTTATGTGCATTGGTGTTTTGCCTACAGGTAAGTCTGTGTGAGAATGTCAGATCTTGGAGCTACATACAGTTGTTAGCTGCCAAATGGGTGCTGGGACCTGAACCCTGGTCCTTTGTGAAAGCATTCGGTGCCCTTAACCACTGAGTCATTTTTCCAGCCCATTTCTCTATTCTGATTTGCCGTTCTAGTATGTCTGATAGATAACATTAAACAGCCCTCTAAATTTCCTTTCATCACATTAAAAAATTCTGTTCCAACCAATTAAATACCCACTAGTTAGGTCACATCAGCCTTATAAAAAACGAGTAGAGTGTGCGTAAGTAATTCCCCAAAACTGGTTTCAGGCAGTCTTTACTTGGGTTTAAAAACAATGCTTCATGCATTTACAGTAAGTTATAGATGTACACACGACAGCCAAACCCAGCTTACTATCTTGATGCAGATCCCCTGGTCTCCCAGGACTAGGCAGTAATAAGTATCTTACGACCTATGGCCTAAAGAAGGCAGCCACTGCTGGCTACAGATGGTTTAGTGCAACACAGTGGAGGTAGCAAACACGTAAGGTCCTCAGGGACTGTGACAGCCTGAGAATTAAGACACTGGAGGGAGGGCAGCAGCCGTCCTTCAGCTTCTCACCTCCTTTAGGATGTTCCCATAAAAGCAAACAAACAAAAATAAATAAACAAAACAAAGAAAAGCAAGTGTTGAGAGAATATGAACAGGAAGAGGGTGAACAGTCCGTGCCAGCAAAGGGGAAAGTGTCCCTACTTTTGGTCACATCAAAAAGTGGCTCACGCCTGTAATCCTAGTACCCAGGTGCTGTGGCAGAATTTTCAGGATTGCCAGGAACTGAAAGCCAACCTGGGCTATATAGTGAATTCCAGGCCAGCCTGGGCTATACAGTGAGACTCTGTCTCAAAAAGGCCAAAAAAGAAAAAAAAGAAAAAGGGTGAGGAAAAGACTGGCAGGGTGTCCAGGTGCGGGCCCAGGTGTTAGTGCTCCAGTCTGGGCAGCAGGGCTTCTGGCACCCAGAAAGGCTGAGTGGACAGCACTTGCCTGGCACAGCAAAGCCCTTGGTCAGTTCCTAACGCCTCACAGGCTCTGTGTGGTTCTTCATCCTGTATCCCCGCCCTGGGAGGTGGGAGCAGGAAGAGCAGGACTTCACAGTCATGAGTTATGAGACCGTCACACAAACCCCTCACGGCTGTACAGACCGCGGCAGTGAGGCCGGTGTGCTATGGACCTGAGTCCTAGCACCCAGAAGCCTGAGGTGGGAGGATCCCTTGAGCACAGAAATTTGAAGCCAGCCTGGGCAACATAGACTTATGTCAGAAAAAATAAAAATTTAAGAACAAACCATGGCAGTCATGGATTTTAGGTCAGATGATTCTCACCTGCGCAAAAACTGTTAACAGGACCTAAACATCACATCACAATAAAAGTCCAGTATCAGAGGTGCTTGCCAGCTCCAGGTTAGCATGGTGGGATGGCAGCACACGCGGTTTAGTTCAAGCTGTGAGGGAATGTCTGTGCCTCCCAGATGGGTAGCGTGCTTCAAAGCCTATGGAACCTGTTCCTCTGCCTCCCACACTAGTGCAGACTGCTGCCAACTGCGGTTTGGTCCCACACTACAATACTATGTGACTGCAGGACAACGTCATTCTCTCCATGGTTCACTCAGCGCCTTGTCTCAAGGTTGGTGGAAAGCAGGACCACGTTGTGCAGCAAGAGGGACAGCTCAGCTTCTGCAAACACCATCAGGGTTAGTGCTTGGCTAGGACTCGGTTTCCCTTCTAATTGCCCTGGAGTTCAGAGCTCGGTGTGAGGTAGAAGCCAGGGCTGGGGAGTGCAGCAGCACGAGGCTGATCTGCGGACCCTGGCCTCACGCCAGCCCCACACGCACGCCCCTCTCTGCTTCCACTATTTCTTCACGTCCACGGTGCCCTGATTCTCACGTGACGGCAGTCACCTCATGGTAGAATTAGTGCTGCAAGGACATTCCTCAGCTTCAAGACTGTGTCTGTCCCTCTCCCCTTATTTACCCCAAGCTCAGGAACATCTGCCTATGTCTGGAGATAGCTTTTGTTTGGCACACTAGACACAGGGCTGACTGGCATGGAATGGGGATAGGCAAGTATGCTTGCTAAATACTCTCTTGTGCATGAGACAGCCCCCTAACAAAATGCCAGTAGCGCCCAGGCTAGGAAGCTCTGCCTCAGCAGCAGGCAGTCCTTTTGTCTTACACAGTCTATGCTATAGTAGGCACTCAACTACAAAATAAATATATGTTAGATAAAAGCTTTATGATACTCAGCAAGTAATCCCAGGATAAAGTACAAAAATGAGCTGGGTATGGTGGTGTATGACTATCCCAGCATTCAGGATGAGAGGCAGGATAGCTGCAAGTTCAAAGCCAATCTGGGACATAGTTCCAAACCAGCCAGAGCTACACAGCGAGGCCCTGGGTTTTGGTTTGTTTGGTTTTTATTGTTTGTTTTCTAAAGTTCGGATTTCAGTAACACAGCCACAAAGGTTTGCCTTACCTTTTAGGCTGCAGGAAATCTGCAACCATTCTCCCAACCAAGCCCGACACCTGTCATCAGCAATGTGGGTAGAATTCAAGCCACGAAGATAGCAAGCCTGTACCACTCAGAAGAGAAACATCCTTAATAATCACAATATGCTACAGAAACAGACATCCACAGTGACTGGATCTTTTCAACAAGTTGCAGTCTCATCCCCATAAGAAACCAACCTTCAGCCGGGCAGTGGTGGTACACGCTTTTAATTCCAGCACTCAGGAGGCAGAGGCAGGTGGATCTCTGTGAGTTCGAGGCCAGTCTGGTCTACAAGAGCTAGTTCCAGAATAGGCTTCAAAGCTACAGAGAAACCCTGTCTCAAAGGGGAAAAAAAAGAAAGAAAAAACCCTTCACCATGCAATGTAAACTAGAAATGATAACCAAATAGGCCTATTGCTCCATGTCCTGCCAAGGCCCCCACGCTGAAGGCTCCGTGCCGGGTTAAAAAGATGCCCCTGGTAGAGTGCTCCTGCGGCACGCACAGGCCTGCATGACATGCCACAGGGAAAGCCTAGTCCAGGCGACCATGGGGAGGCAGGAGGAGAAACCAGGAGATGAAGCCTAGCGAGCAGCCTGCGTTCATGCGTGCATGTCCTTGCAGGGCACCGTGTGATGCCAGCCTTCCTCTTCCTGTCTCTTACTGTCCAGCTGCCAGGACATGAACAACTATGCTTCATCTCATACCCCTGAGATGCACTGCTACATCGTGGCACCAAAACCTCCAAAACTGTGAGCCAAAAACACCAAAAAATTAAAACAAAAACACCACCTTCCTTCTTTTTAAGTTGATAGACTCAGGTATTACTACAAGAATGGAAAGCTAACTGGTACATCTATATGATCTAAAATAGCAAGCTCAACTATACTGTCCTTGAATTGTTTTAAACAGGTTGTGCTGGGACCTCCCAAGTGCTGGCTCACAGGCATATGCATCATACCCTGCCCATGGGCTTTGCTTTCTTTTTTTCTCTTCCTACTAGTTATGTGCATTGGGGGAAAATTCATAAAAATAAAATAAATTAGCTTAGAGCCAGGTACAGCAGCTCTGACTGTAACCCCAACACTTGGGCGACTGAGACAGGAGGACTGCTTTAAGTTTGAAGCCAGTCTGTGCTGTTTGAGGACAGCTAGGGCTATAGAGTAAGGTCCTCTATCAAAAACTACAACCACCCAGAAACAGCTTGAGTTTTGGTACAAGCAAGCTAAAGAGCCCTGTAAGCTTCCAGTTCACTCGGGGACACTGCTTGACGCTGCAATCAACCTCTTACCGATTTCACCTCCTGAGCAGTCAGCTGGCCAATCCCCAGCTTTGCCAGAGCCCTGTCCAGCTGGTGAATCACTGTGGTGTGGCTCTTTAGGCGCCATCTCAACAAGGGCAGAGGCAGGTACGGCGTCAGGAGCATGGCCCGGCTCAAGGCTTTCTGTGACACAGCAGAGGAGGGAGAACTGAGATCATTCTATTTACAGCCTACAACACAGTGATCCTGTGGACACACAAGACCTCTAAGTGCTCACCATTTGCGGAGCCTGGAGTTGATTCAAGCCCAGGGGATAAGTTGAGAAGCACTCTCTGAGAGCAAGGATGTCATGGGCTGTTGGGTGGGTACCGTTCTGCACCTTGTAAGTAAGAAGTGGGTAGATTTTAGAGACCCTGGTCAGCTGCTCCTAGCAGATCCTGTGCAATGCAACCATCTGGAGAAAGGCTTGGCTGAAGCAGTACCTTGGTGCACACGTCTGTCAGATGCCACCGAAGCCTCTCATCCGAAACAAGTGCGCTGGCCCTCTTTAGATAAGCAATGATTTCTGAGTGGGACTGCTTCCGGAGACTGTGATATATGTCTAAGAAATCAATTTGTTGTTTGGGGGTCCAGAAATGCTTGACAAGCAGTTGCCTAGGAAACAGATACCTAGAAGGAAACAGCATCACAAAATAACTTCCTGGAAGTGGGCTCACCGGGCATCTGGCAGAGATGTGCTTCTCCACCCCACATTCTTTCTTCTGTAATTTCAGCCTGATTGCAAGTGGACAGAAACCCTGGTGGGCAGCACTCAGATAGAATGCCTCTTTTTGAACTAAAGCATGCAGAGAACTTACCCGGGACAGCTTCATAGAGCGGGGTGCTGTGTGTAATGCTGCTAACGTACCACAGAACAGTCATGAAAACACAACATGATAAGGGCCATGGATGTGCTCTTTAATTCAGTTACTCACATGTAAGGTAGTTTTTTTAAAACATGGCTACAAATTCTCTGGTACTTCTTTTATGGGCAGGTAAGATTTATTTGCCTCTTTTTTCCCACTCTGTGTGATTAATTCATACAAAAGAGCTGAAAGGATCTGCGACCTCTAAGACAAAGCTATCAAAAGGATAGGCTAGTGGACACTTTGGTCCTGGAAGGCAGAGGCAGACAGACCTTTGTGAGTGTCAAGACAGCCAAGACTACATGGTGAGACCTTGGGTTTTGTCAGTACAGAGTCACATGCTCGTTGGCCTACTCATGCCTGGAGCTCTGGTTGTGTTGTAAGACACTCCACCATCCAGACTGCTAGCCTGAAGAGGCAGGCCATCTCCCAATGTCGGCATCAAAACAGACAGAGTGACGGCAGGCCCTCCTCTGGTTCACTCGAGCTAAACACTACTGCAGAGCCTGTTAGCATCACTCGGTACGGAAGTCGCTCACTCTCCTTAGGCTGTCCAAATACTTTTCTTTGATTTTGCTTGTTTGTCTATTTGAGACAAGGTTTCTCTGTGTAATAGCCCTGGCTGTCCTAGAATTCACTATGGAGACCAAGCTGGCCTCTAACTTACAGGGATCCACCTGCCTCTGCCTCCCAAGTGCTAGGATTAAAGGTGTGCACTACCATCACCTGGCCAAATGCTTTCTTTTAAAGTATTGCTTTATTTATTTTACTTTTGACTGTGTGCATGTGAATGCAGATATTCAGAGTCTAGAAGAGGGTGTCAGACCCCTGGAGCTGGAGTGACAGGCAGCCATGAGCCACCCAGGTTGAGTGCTGTGACGCAAATGAGGTCCTATGTAGGAGTAGTGTATGCGCTTAATTGTGCAGCTTCTCCCCGCTCCTCTTCCCTTATTCTTGACCCCCAATTCTCGAAAAGAATGGTGGTTTTCATCTAGTACGTTCTGAAGCTGCCATTATACCACCATTGACAGCTGAAGTAATACACAGGGTCATAGCTTAGACATCTTTGGCTATAAGATAATAAAGCCACAATATCAGATTATAAAAATTATTATTTTGCTGAAAAAAATTCCAAAGTGTTGTTCCTCTTGGGGACAAGGAAGGCACTAAGGTTACTTTACACAGCCAGGGCCGCTGAACCACCTACACCTGTCACTGCACCGTGTCGGGACCTGACAGTACTCAGCAGCACTTAGGGAGGACCCAGGCTCAGTTCCCAGCACCCACATGATGGCTACAGCCGTATGTAGGCCCTATGTCATGTATATACATCCTCATAAAATAAATCAGAAAAAAAAAAAAGAAACTTTGAGATACCGAAAAGACTGAAGTAGGAAGTCTGATGACCTTTCAACTTCTGAGATGAAAAGTTTTTAAAATAATTTTCTTGGGGCTGAGGAGATGGCTCAGGGTTTAAGAGCACTATCTGTTCCTTAGAGGACCTGGGTTCAATTCCCACCATCTAGATGACAACTCATAACCACCTCTAACTCAGGTCCAGGGAATCTGATGGCCTCTTCTGTCCCGCAGGCTCCTGCGTGCACATAGAGCACATGAGCTCACCAGCCACACAGACATGAAAGATGCAAACGAGTAATTTAAAAAATAAACAAACAGTTTAGTGGCCTTTTTTCATTTTGTTTGTTTGAGAAAAGGTTTTATGTAGCCCAGGCTAGCCTTGAACTTCTGATCCTCCTGTCTCCGTCTCCCAAGTGCTTAAATTATGTGCCACTACATCAGGCAAAATGATTTTTAATTGTTAGAAAGTCTGTAGTTTCGGGACCTGGTGTTAGGACATACTCACATCAGCAGGAAGACCAAGTAGTTGGCAAAGGGTGGGATGGAAATGACACCTACGAAAAGACACTTGGTGACATCGCGACGGAACTGAGCAGAAACAAACAGAGACCGCTTTAATCCAGGTAAGTTCTCGGTAACGTGGACAGCCCTCCATCCCACTGTACAGTGAACCTGTACTATAGCCTCAGAAGGTCCATGTTCACTTCTGTCTTCTAAATGGGAAGTTCCTGAGGGTAGCCCTCTGATGTTAATTTCCGTATCCCAAACCCCTCAGTGAGCTCTTTCTGACCACAGAATGTCTCCTGACTCTTATCTCAGCTTCAAACTGCCTGTCACCTCACTGCCAAACATCTTCCTGCTGCCCTGAGGCTCTGTGGAGATCTCTGTATGTTCAAAACTAAACTGGATTTTATTACTTACGAATAGAATCAGAAAATGTGCCAGAAATTCTATATAGCGCTGCTGTGCAGTTCATTCTCAACGAACCTAATTCTGACAAATAACCGAATGCCTCACTCATGGCCCAGGGAAATGTGTGACCAGTGACGAACAAGAAACAAAAGAAATAAATGTAGGATCTTGATTAATTACCTCACCATGAACGTCTTGGTATTTGTCCCTGGCCCATACCTGTCTCAAATGCTCCATCTCCCGGTAAGAGAGTTGATGAAACTTTACACTGTGCTTCCACATGTTTGCCTTTATTCTTCTAGCCTTTTTGGCATCAGCCCATAACATCTGTATTCCTGCCCCATTAAAGCGGAGGACAGAACGTGGTGTTATCCCGGTTTGAATCTTGCCATGGCTTCCTACTCTGAGCTCCCTCACATGCACACACACAGCTCCTCCCCTGCACTGCCTACACAAGCTTTCAAGTAGAAAGCTTGAAACCCCTCTTAGACGCCCCCCCATCCTTTCCCCCAGCAGAATTATGATCTGCTGTGGCAAGGTCCCCTTGTTGTAAACCCTAGCTCCTTAATACCAGGGCATCATGATCAGTTAACCTTATGTTTCCCAGCCAGATTAACTTGCTGCTGTCTGAGGCATGTTTACAAGTTGCATAAATTACTATGATACCATTTTGAATCTTCATTCGATGATAATCCTTACATTTATCTAGTTTTTAAAAATGCTTCCAGAGCTGGAGAAATGGCTCAGAAGTTAAGAGCACTGGCAGCTCTTACAGAGGACCCAGGTTCAGTTCCCAGCACCCACACAATATTCACAACCATCCACAATTCATATTCCAGGGGATCTAATACCTTCTGACCTCTAAGAGCACCAGGCATGAACATGGTACACATGTATACATGCAGGCAAAACAGTCATACAAATAAAATATTTTAGTGCTTCCATATTTATGAACAAAATGTTATCAAGATTGGCTTCAAATAATACTGAGTCATTAGTGTGTGTATATGTAAGTATAGTCTCTGTGTGTGTATGATTGATGATCATTAACTCTTTTGTTTTGAGTTTCTTGCTTTTACAGAATCTTGCTATGTAGCTGAAGCTGGCCTCGAACTCCTAATCCTCCTGCCTTGGATTGCTGGGTTGTGAGATTATAGACATAGAACCACCATGTCTGATAAGCCAGCCATTCTTACCTCCACTTTTTAGATAAAGTAGGTAATTTTCCAAGTACATGAAGCTAATAACAATTACAGTAATATTCAGAGTTGACATTCTGCTTTTTTTTAATTAGTGGATAAAAGTATAGGATATAATAATAATAAGTCAATATACATTGGGCACTTACTGTATAGATACCATATTAATATAAATCAGGCCCTGTTCTAAGCACTTCATAATGTTGATTTAATCTTCACAGTTAGTGTGGTGACGCAAGCTTGAATCCCAGTACTCAGAAAGTGGAGGCAGGGAGATCAGAAGTTCAAGGTCATCTTCAACCACACAGGAAGTTCAAGGCCAGCCTAATCTGCATGACACCCTTCTAAATAAATAAATAACATTCACAACTATATAACCAATAGGTAGGTTCTATTACTGTTTCATAGATGAGAAACCCAAGAGAACAATTTAAGTCACTACAGCAGGTGCAGTCAATAAGTCAGTCACAAACTGGGATTTGAATCAGACATTCTGGTTCCAGAGTGGCCAAATGACATTATAGGTGTCATTTCATTGTAACTCCTGGGCCTCCATTTTAAATCAAAACCTTCAGAAATCAAGTATATACAGTGCCATTTCCCTACAAGTCCCCTAAGATGGCAATCTGATAAGCATGTCTATCGTTTTCTTATGGCAACAGATAAATCACTGGGGCAGGTCTGCACAGCCACAGTTCCTTGCTCTTGTGACGGACAAGGAAATTACATCTGTTCCTATGGTATCAGAAGTGGTTTATAACATCTTTGTAGATATTTAAGAAGACAATTTGTAAGAATTAATGTTCAAACACAGATGAAAGAGAAGACATCCCAGCTCACGTCCATGCAGCAGAACCCGCCCGTGATCTCACTGCCTGTACTCTAGCTCACCCGGGGATTTCTATTTTAGTGTTTACCTTTCATGAAGACTGTGTATAAGGCATAGAAGCGGGGGAAATGACGACCCAAGAAACGATGGTATGTTCCATTAATCGCTCTTGTCTTGGTCGCCACATAAGAAATCAAATTCTTCACGTCTGCCTTGGGAGAGAGATGAAGCTTTGAAGACCTACAAGGAAGATCAAAGAGACTGTCTGTGATCTAGTAGAAGCCACTTCGTACCTCGGGCTTATATTGTAAAATACAAGTTTCTGAAAATCAAAGCTCTTTGGTCTGAGAGGGGGCAGAACAAGCAGAAACGTGATGAGACGGGCTGAGCATGGCGTGTGAGCAAAGCCTGTGGGGCCGGCAGAATGCAAGCTAAGGCCAGGGAGGGATCAGAGAGGGGAGCTGAAAGGTGAGCTCGGGATGTGCGGGAAAGAACAGACAACACGGAGCAGAAAGGGTCAGGGATCCGCATTCAGTAGGGATCCTGCGTGGAAAAACAAAATCCCCGGGGCCAAGGCGCGGGACCCCGAGAAGCCGAGGTTGAGCCGCTCCAAGGCTTCTACGTCAAGAATGCTCTTCTCTCTCCAGGGCCCTCACCGAGGGGCCCGCCACGCAGAACCAGAGCGACCCAGCTGCACCCGCCGGGTGACAAAGGGTCCAGGGGCGACGGCCGAGCCCCAAAGAGCAGCCCGAGCCCAGCACACCCTGGACAGCGCCATGTTCACGCGGAGGGAGGGGTCGTCTCCGGGTCAGAGTGCACGCCGCAGTGCGCGCGCGCCGATCCCCAGTGCTGCCGGGCCCCCCGCGCGCGAGCCTGTAAAGGGGAGAAGGACCCGATTGGACGCGGCGCCGCTTCCGCTGGCAGGACCGGAAGCGGGCCGACCAGTGGAGGGAGCGTTTGTGAGTCCGAGGACGCCTTCTCCTTGAGGGGCCCTGTGCTCTCGTCCGCTCCCTAGGGCCCCGGGGCTCGCGGGCGCTGCCCTTGACCTCTGCGGCGCCCAGGGCGTCGGGCCCCGTTGGGGTCGGGTGGCGGGGACGCGGGGTGGCGCGGCCAGCGCCCTCTGGTGGCGGCGGCGAGAAGCGGGACTGTCCCTCTGCAGCCTGTGTCTGTCACCTGCGGCCCTCCCACCTCCCCCCTCCCCGTCCAGCCCTCGACTGTGGGCCTCAGGTCCCCTTGTCACATAGGAGGTGCGCAGTGACTATTTTGGGGTAAATGATCACGTGAAAGGACTCTAGGCGTTTAGCTGCCTGCAAGTGTCAACACGGCCCTACTGTGTCCGTAGGCGTTTTGGCCATCAGGGACGTGCTGAAAGGGTGTCTAAAGTCAGTTACGACACTCACATCTCCTTTAGTGTATGTGGCCTTGGACACATCCCTTCAGTGTGTTTCCCGTGCAGTGTACCCTATGTTACAAAAACTCCCTGAGGATGGAAGGATGAGATTTTTGCACAAGTTCCCACTGTAGTGATTCAGCCACAAAACATGGCTGACACGTCCCAGTTCCAGGGCCACGCATGTGCTTACAAGCCCTCAGGCAGAAGTGCCTAATGGCCCCTGGAATCTTAAAGGACCCCGCCTGACCCACGTGCAGCATGGTTGCATCATCTATGTATGACGCAGCTGCGTGAGCCCTTGCACGCATGGAGGTGCCATCTTCAGCTCTCTCTCTCTCTCTCTGCACATTGACTTCCTCAGACCTGTACACACACCCTCTAATAAACTCCTAAGCATGTTGCGTGTTCCATGTTTTCTTCTCACTTGCGCCAGGTAATTTCACCCATGACCATCAAATGTCTTCATGTTAGAAGATTGTGGTTGAACAGCTCCAAAGCTGTCCAGGTGCTAGGCAGATGATGGCGGAAGGATAGAAATTGACCAAAAGATGGTTTCTCTCTGTTCTCAGGTAGCATCTGAGTCCTCTAACTACTGTGGTTTCCAAGGCTATTCGGTTCAATTATAGTAGAACTCCCGGGAGAAAAGGGTGGGCAGAACAGACAGTTCGGTAAAGCAATCCAAAGGAAGAACTAACTAAAGGGAAGGCATTCGTGTAGGGGGGAGGGGGGGCTTGGCTGGGTAAAGTGCAGGGCAAGCCTGCCGCCCATGGCTAAAGCCAGGTATGGTGGCATGTGACCCATGTACAGCGTTAGAGCCCAGACACTCAAAGGAGGAGCCCTGGCCTTGCTGACCAGCCAGTCCAGCCAAGTTAGCAGGTTACAGGGTCAGAGGGCAACCTGTCGCAAAGAAACTAAGTGGAGAGGATTGGCAGGCACTGCTGGGTACAGCAGTCCAGCACATACGCGCAAATGTGCACAAACACATACAAAGAGAAAAGTGGCAGGGATTCGCTCCTCACAACACTGTTTACTGCCTCCTTTCCCCTTACCCTAACACTCACACACACACACACACACGCATGCACGCGCACACATGCATGCACGCACACGCATGCACTCACGCATGGCCTTGTTGCTCTAACTTCTTCTTCAGCCCTCTTCCCTGCCTTTTTGACCTTGCTCCTCACCATTACAGTAGCCTCCCACTGCTCTTGCTGCCATTTTTTCTTTCCTCAACTTCCTCTACCTGTAAATAAGTAGCCAGAGGACACTGTTTCTTTTGTGTTGTGTTGTGTTTTGAGACATGAGCTCAATATACTCAAGCTGGCCACGAACCCCAAACTCTCTTCTCTCAAGTGCTAGAATTATGGGCATATAGAACCACTCATGGCTCAGAGAACATTTTCAAAATAGTCTGTCAGGCATGTTAGCATATGCCTGTAATCCCAGCACTTGTGTTCCAACATAGCAGGATCATGAGTTTGAGGCCAGCTTGGACCACACAGTGAGATCTCTTTCTCTCCCCTATGCTTTCTTTCCCTCTACCCCCTCCTCTCCTCTCCTTCTCCTCCCTCTCCTCTATTTCTCCTCTTTCCTCTCTCTTTCCTCTCTTCCCTCCCTCTCCCTCTTTCTCCTCTCTCTTCTCTCCCTCTCTTTCTCACCTCTCTTTCCCCCCTCCTCTCTCTTCTTTCTCCTCCTCCTCCTCCTCCTCCTCCTCCTCCTCCTCCTCCTCCTCCTCCTCCTCTTCTTCTTCTTCTTCTTCTTCTTCTTCTTCTTCTTCTTCTTCTTCTTCTTCTTCTTCTTCTCTCTCTCTCTCTCCCCCCTGTCTCTCTCCCTCTCACATACAGAGTTAAACACACATGGAGTTTAAATATTTTGTGTACAAGAAAACTACTTTAGAACTAAGTTATTTGTGATCTTTACCGTTCTTCCATCTTTGCTGGCATCTGTGTTTCCATAGCAACTCCCTCTGGTTGTGCCTACTCTTTAACTAGGTGCTCAACAGCATCCCTTTGGTAGTTTGCCTTCTGTTCCTAGGGTGACTTACCGTCTGCATCTGTGTTACTCCACATCTCAGTTTCTTTGCAAGAGAAGTGGGTGGCCTGAATGTTCTGTTGACGAGAACTGAGTGCATTGAGACCCTTGAGCTCTTTGTTCTGCTTTGGTGAGGATAAAAGTTTCTATTTCTCTTTCACGATGGGCCTTGTTCGCCAGGGTCAGATTTTCCTCTCTGCTGGGCCACCTGGCCTTCCTCCTCCGAGCACTGCCGAAAACTCCCGCAGCCCTGTGTGTACTTTCCTGGCGATCCGCACAGAGAACGCTGGTGAGGACCTCTTGCCTCTCCGCTCCCGAAGGCAGAGGGTTGTTCACTCTCACTCGCCACAGATGCTTATAGCCAGTGGTGCTCACTCTGTTCACGTGTGTGTGTGTGTCACATGTGCATGCATCACATGTGCATGCATGTGCAGACTGGAGGCGGACCACAGGTGTCTGCCTCACTTGTTCTCCACTTTTAGAAGACGGAACATCAGCTGAGAAAATGCCCTCACCAGACTGACCTGTAGGCAAGCCTGTGATACATTTTTCTTAATTAGTTATTGATGTGGGAGGGCCCAGTTTGTAGGTGGTACCACCCCCTGGGCTGATGATCCTGGGTGCTATGAGAAAGCAGGCTCCTTGGGCATGGTGGTGCATACCTTTAATCCCAACACTTGGGAGGTAGAGGCAGGTGGATCTCTGAGTTCGAGGCCAGCCTAGTCTACAAAGTGAGTTCCAGGACAGCCAGGACTGTTACACAGAGAAACCTGCCTCCAAAAAAAACAAAAGAAGAAGAAGAAGAACTGTGATATGAAAATATAAGCAAGCTGGGCGGTGGTGGTGCACGCTTTTAATCCCAGCACTCGGGAGGCAGAGGCAGAGGCAGGCATGTCTTCTGTGAGTTTGAGGCCAGCCTGGTCTACAAGAGCTAGTTCCAGGACAGGCTCCAAAGCCAGAGAGAAACCCTGTTTTTAAAAACAAAAACAAACAACAACAACAAAAAGGAAAATATAAACAAAATACCACCCCCCCCACACACACACACTCCAAGTTGCTTTTGGTCATGGTGTTTTATCACAGCAATGGAAACTTTAAGACACCTGGGCACATAGATTGCTCGTTAGATGTTTGAGCCATGAATAGACGCAGAGAAAGTACAGCAGTGGTCTTACAAGCTTCGCTATTGTAGTCCACAGTGTCTGGGTTTTGTGTTTGTCTTTTTAATATGGTACTTTTTTTTTTAAGACCTGCTTGGGAAAGTTGCAGCCTGAAACAATCTTGATGGGTTTTACTTTTGCAAGATTGCACAGATCGACAGGCAGGATGACTTAAAATACAAGCGAAGTAGAACAGTAGCCTAACCCGCATTTAGAGTGTCACTCTGAGACCAGTGTTAAATGTTGTTAATGAGTCTTTTCAAAGCAGCGCAGGGCTGGGGAGATGACTCAGTGCTTAGTGCCTTCTGCTCTTCTAGCCGCTTCTGCGCATAACTCCAGACCCAGGGATCCAACAGCACTGCACTCGGGCACACTCACATGCACACACTCACGCCCATGCACACACACACATGTACACAACTGAAAACAGCAGAGGGCCTGGAGAGATGACTCCATGGCTAAGAGTGCCGTCCTCTCTTGCAGAAGACCCGGGATTAGGCCCAGTACCCGCATGGCAGCTCCAAAGGACACACATCGTGCAAATACTGGCAAAATATTCATGCAAGTAAAATTAAATTATTCTTAAAAATTGCTGGGCGGTGGTGGTGCACACCTTTAATTCCAGCACTTGAGAGGCAGAGGCAGGTGGATCTCTCTGAGTTCGAGGCCAGCCTGGTCTACAAGAGATGGCTCCAGGGCAGGCTCCAAAGCTACAGAGAAACCCTGTCTCGAAAAACAAAACGAAACAAAATCAACAGAAACGAAACTCAGCAAAAACCAACAGAAGCTAAGTGTGTTAACTCACACCTGTAATCTCAGCACCCAGGAGAATGAGGCACCACAGTTGAGAGTTCAAGGTCGTCTTGGACTATGTGTTCAGTATCTCCGTGTAGCAAAGCCGTGCCTCAAAGCTAGCAGAAGTGTGCAAGTGAGGGGCCCAGAGTCTAAACCCCAGAGCTCGCTCACATGAAGTCAGAGGCAGCAGTGCGCACACTTTTCCATCTTTATTTTAATTTTATGTGTATGGTATTTTGCCTGGTTGTGTCTGTACCGTGTATAGACAGTACTTGTGGAGGCCAGAAGAGGGCATCAGATCCCACTGAGACTGGAGTTACAGACAGTTGAAAACCCTCAAGTCATCTGGAAGAGCCATCTCTCCAGCCCCAAGTGCATATATGTATAATCCCAGCATTCCTGTGGAAAGGTGGGAGGTAGAAACGGGAGAATCCCGGAAGCTCGGAGTCAGCTGCAGGAAAAAAAAAAAAAAGACGGGAGACAAAGCAGGACAGACAGCTTGGGTTGTCCTTTGTGTGGCACGATAGTGGATGCTGACACTCACACATGACACTCACACATGACACACATGGCACTCACACGTGACACTCACACGTGACACTCACACATGACACTCACACACAGGCATAAGCTAAAAATGAAAAAGGAATAGAGAGAAAGCCTGTCTCGAAAAACCAAAAAAAAAAAAAAAATTGCTGTGGTCATGGTGGCTTGTCACAGCAATAAAACCCTAACTGAGACAGCTGATGTGTTTGAACACTTGGTCCCCAGTTGATCTGTTAGCTGATGTGTTTGAACACTTGGTCCCCAGTTGGTCTGTTTGGGAAGGGTTAGGAGGAGTGGCCTTCCTGGAGAAAGTGTGTCACTGGGAGTGGGTTTTGAGGTTTCAAAAGGTCAGACCACTCCAGTTAGCTCTCTCTCTGCCTCCTGCTGTGGCAGGAGTGTGAGCTCTCAGCTATAGCTCAGCACCATCCCCCCACCAGGATGGCTACAGACTTACCCCTCTGAAACTTAGCCCTCCCCCCAAACTGCTTCTTCTATAAATTGCCTTGGTAATGGTGTTGTCACAGACAGGGACCTTCACTTAAAGACTTGAAAAGCCCACAGCAACAAAGCGTGACTTGATTAATGATGAAGGCTTTAAGAATTGACATAACATTGATAAAATCTGAGTTAGTAAACATCTCTAAATACATATATATGCACAGGTATGTACACACACACATCCATATGTGATGTGGTCTCCAGGTAGGCTTCTCTTTCAGTCAGTCTGGCTGAGCTCCCTGGCACACCCTGCACCAGGGTAAAGGCACAGCCATGCCCAGCTTCACGTGGTCCTAGGATGTGAACTCCAGTCTCTCTGCTTGCCCAGCAGCACCCACATCCTCCAGGTCATTACCCGGTCCCAAGGCCGTCCATCCCCTTGTCCTGGCCCTTTCCCTGACGCTCTGATAAAATGTCTAGAGCAGAATTGTGGGGGTTCCTGCAAGTGTCACAGCCGGCTGGCGGGAAAACTGTCAGTTCAGCCTGACTTAGCTGCAGCTGATTCAAACTTCTGGAGTCTGACACCAGGCCAGTTTATTTAAGTCCAGTACAATTTTGGGAAAAAAAATTCCTGGCAACAATTTATTGGTGCGCAATAAAGCTTAAGGCATGGCTACATTGAAACTGTTTTGAAAAGTACATGTGACCTCTTCAGTGAAGAAGAGTTCTATAGTTTAAGGGCCTAGAATTGGGTGTGGTCTCTGAGATATCATGTAGGTCAGCAGGCTATAAAGTACATGTGACATCTCCCCTCAGGATGGGTTATATTGGCTGAGAAAGAAAAGCTAAAGATCTAGGGAGGGACATAAATATTCTGAGAAGCTGGGTATGGCAGCACGCACCTTTAATCCCAGCACTTGGGAGGCAGAGACAGGCAGGTCTCTGAGTTTGAAGCCAACCTGGTCTACAGAGCAAGTTTCAGGACAGCCAGGGCTATACAAGAGAAATCCTGTCTCAAAAAAGGCCCCCCCATTTTTTTTTAAAAGGCATATCAGTAGTTAATGAACAAATAGAAGTTGGGGGTGGGGCAGGTGCTGTGCTTCACACCTTTATTCCTAGCACTCAGGAGGCAGAGGCACCTTGTTCCAGGCCAGCCAGGTCTAGGCCCATCAGTGCCACGTGCTAAGACCCTGTTTCAAAACAATCAAAAGTAAAAACAGGCTGATAAGATGGATCAGTAGATAAAGACTCTGAGTTCTCTCTCCCAGGTATACGTGGTGAAGGAGAGAACCAACTCTCGAAGGTTGTCATCCATCCTCCACAGGTGAACTGGGGCATGAGCGTAAACATGTGCACGCTTGCCTAAATGTATGTATGGGTACCACATGCATGCCTGGTACCAGAGGAAGCCAGAAGAAGGCACCGGATCCTCTGGAACTAAAGTTTTAGAAAGTTGTAAGCCACCATGTAGAACTGAACTCTGGTCCTTCACAAGAGCAGCAAATGCTCTTAACCGCTTAGCCATCTCTTCAGCCCCCAAATGGTATCTTTAAATAGTTCCAGATTTATGATGCAGTAAACAGGGCCAACTGGAGATGTAGCTCAGTTAGGAGCATTTGCCCAGGGCTCAGGAAGCCCTGGGTTCCATCACTAGTACTGTAGACACTGGGCGTGATGGTATGTGCTGTAGTTTCTATAGGAGGAGAGAGGCTCAGAAGGTCAGGGTCATCCTCGGCTTAGCAGGAGTTGAGACTAGCTGGAGCTACCAAAGACCTTATCTCAGAAGACTCTGTAGGGCTGTGGGTGACTACAGATACCTACTAAATACCTACAGATAGGTATTTAGTATATATAAATATACCATATTTAAGATACAGACTACAGATAGATACTAACTACCCCAAGGCACATGGTATTTACCCATCTCTGCCTCACCATGAGCTTTTGCAGTTCATGCTCCATCTAGGTGAGAGCCTGCTCTATAGCCGTTCTGCTAGGTTTCAGGAAAAGAAAGGTGAGTTCCAGGCAGGCCTTTCTCTCAGAAAGCTCAGAACTTGGAGAGATAACTGGTCATTGAGGCTCACTGTGGCAGGGCTGGAGAGATAGCCCAAAGGGATATGGGCCTGGCTGTCCAGTAGATTTTAGGTTTCTTTTAATACATTATTTTATTTTATTTTGTTATGTACATTGGTGTGAGGATGTCAGATGCCCTGGAACTGGAGTTACAGACGGTTGTGAGCTGCCATGTTGGTGCTGGGAATTGAACCTGGGTCCTCTGTAAGAGCAGTCAGTGCTCGTAACCACTGAGATATCTCCCCAGCCCTTAGTTTGGTTTTGGAGACAGGGTTTCTCTGTATAGCCCTAGCTGTCCTAGAACTCACTATGTAGACGAGGCTGGCCTCAAACTCAAAGATCCATCTGCCTCTCCCTCCCGAGTGCTGGGATTAAAGGTGTGCCCACCACTGCCCGGCTTGCAGTCCAGGGTCTCTAAAGGAACAGTTCCCAAAGACGGCAGAGTCAAGGCGGGCACTGCTGTTTTTGTTTGTTTGTTTGGTTTTGTTGTTGTGAGATAGTCTTACTACGTAGTCCAGGCTTGCTAGGAGCTTATTATGTAGCCCAGGCTATCCTTTTATCCACAACAATCCCTCTGCTTTAGCATGTCAAGTGGTGTGGTACAAGTGTAAGCAATCTACCTGCTGCAACTGGAGGGCAGGGCCGCCGCCGCAGCAAACCTTTCCTGGGGAGGCCTGCAGGTCTTGGGGTTGAATGCTTCTTGGTCTTTGGACTGTTGGTGCAGTCCTGGCCCCCTGTGCCTTCCAGGTTTCATTCAGGACATTTTTGTGGGGATATCTTGCCCACAATGAATGTACCGCATCTCTGTGGTTTTATAGATCCCTTCCTTTCTTTTAGAGGGGCAGGGGAAAGGGGTCGTTCTATGTAGCCCTGACTGTGCTAGAACTCATTATGTAGACCAGGCTATACATTCACCTGCCTCTGCAACCCAAGTGCTAGGAGTACAGAGTACTTTCAAAGCTCCCTTGTTTGATATTATTCCATTTTGTTTTGTTGTCGAGGCAGGGTTTCTCTGTATCCCTGGAGCCTGTCCTGGAGCTAGCTCTAGTAGACCAGGCTGGCCTCGAACTCACAAAGATCTGCCTGCCGCTGCCTCCCGAGATTTTTAAAGATGTGCGCCAATATTATTTCTTTAGATTCTTTGTCCATGTCGGTTCTCTGGTCCAGGACTTAATTGATACGTCAGACTATTTGGAAGGGCATCCTCAGGACACAGGTTGAGATTCCGCTGTGTAATACGGAGATACTCCGTTGTTCTTTGCTTTTTCAACAATGGGATTCAAGGCATCAAAAGCAAACATATGGAGGGAGAGCTGGCTAGGGCCGGTGGGCTTCTAGGAGCTTCCGTGCGGCCCGTGGGGAAACCACGGGAAGCTGTCCACCTTGTCCACCGTGGCATCTCCATCACTTCGTGGCTGTGTTAATATTCTGTTCTGGCTGCTTAGGCTTTCTTCAGTCCCACCACTTTACGTGGGGTGACGGCAGGATCTTAGAGGTTGTCGGCGTTAAATTAGTTACTACATGTAAAGCAAAGTGCTTAGGTCAGTCCCCTGCCACCAGGTGTTTTTATTAGTGCCTGCTCATGCCTGCTGTTACCTGGCTTTGACCTTCTCAGGAGTCTTTGCTCGGAATCCCTTGGGCTGTTGCCAGAGGTTCCCCAGGCCAGTGCTTCCCAGCCATATTATTAGTCTGAAAGTGCAGTTAATTACGGGTGAAGGCAGGCGCTGCGCTAGTCGGAGACATCCGCTCTGGTAACGGTCGGACTGTCTGTAATCGAAGCTCACCAACTGTCTGGGCTTCATTAGCTAATAGCCTCAATCCGGCTTGTGACAGGTAGTATGTTTGTTCATTTGGTGTCTGTTTAGTTTGATTTTGCTATGTGACCCAGCTTGGCCACAGACTCTATCCCCGCTCCACAGTGATGAGATGACTGGTGTGGGCAGTTTATTTTGGACACATACCTAAAAGACTGTGAATGCACACTTGGTTTCGTGTGTTTCCGGAAGGCCTGTAGGACTCAGAAGGGGAATTCCTGAACACCCTGGCAGCACCTCTTGTTGAGGAACAGGGAAGCTGCATGTGACTCTGAGATTCTACTCTGAGGAAAGCGGTGGTTCCTTGGGTTACAGCAGAGCTGGCAGGAGGCTTTGGTTCAGCTGTGACTCAGGGAATCAGATTCCAGAAAACAAGAAGCATCTACAAGTCTGGGAAACTGTGTATTGTGTGTTTGTCGGCAAACAACAACAGCTAAAAAACAAACACAAATGGCAACAATCAAAAAGCGTACTGCTTGCTATTTTGCAGTGCATTTTCATGGGGATTTAAGTACTCTGAAGAGTCCTTTCCCGTCCGTCTTAGTACACTCCGCAGACAGGGAGAAGCATGGGGCTTGTTGTTTGCTGACTGGAAGGCGGTGATGAGGAAGTTGGCTCCTAAAATCCATTTCTGGTTTGGAGTGGTACATTACTGAGATTTCAGAAAAGACCACGGGTCTTGTGTTTCATTGGCCTTCCTCTCTTCCTCTCAGCACCTAGACCCGCTATGTCTCTGCAGTAGCCACAGCCTGCTCCCAAAGCTCACAGCAGCACCACCTTACAGGCAGGAAGGGAAGTATTTGGAAGGCAATTTGATGGGCACGTCATTTGCACTTGGCAAAACAGTAGCAGCAGCTTCTCTTCCTGGGCCCAGGACTTCCCCAGCCAGGGGCTTTGACCAGCTCTGCTGTCCATGACATGAGTGCTCTCCTGTGGAGCAAGCCCCAGGTCGGTCAGGCGTTGGTTGTTTACCCAACATCCCTCATGCCACTGTTGATCCGGCCTGGCAAGTTCAGCAGTACAACACTCAGTGTCAATAGCTGAGTAGGTGTTGATGACAATCGTCAGTCCTCCCCCAACCTCGCTACAGCCTGCTTAGCACCCTCTAACACTAGACAAGAGGGAGCTCCAGCTCAGTTCAGCTTCAGTGCTCTGTGTCCGGCAAACCTGGATTGTTAGGGGCCAGGAGCTCTTAATTGCTCAAGGAGCTGAGATGTAGGTGAGTATTGGTTCTTCAGGTGTTTAGGTGTGTGGCGGTTTGAATGAAAATGGCTTCATAGACTCAGGGAGTGGCATTATTGATGGTGTGGCCTTGTAGGAGGAAATGTGTCACCATGGGGGTGGGCTTTGAGATTTCGGAAGCTCAAATCAAGCCCAACCTGTGAATCAAGATGCGGAACTCTGTTCCTTCCCCAGCACCACGTCTTCCCTCTGCCATGTCCTGCCATGACCTCTGAACTGCAGGCCAGCCCCAGTTCAGGCTTTCCTCTGGAAGTGTCCCTGTGGTCGCGGCGGCTATTCCTAGCCACAAAACCCTACCTGAGACAGCTTGTTTGCCCACTTTGTTCTCATCTGGTAGGAGATTTGCCACAACTGGTGGGAACCAGCGGCTGTTACTGCTATGGTCTGGATAGATAAATGTGCTGACAATAGACAGCAAGTTTGAGAAGCCAAAAAAACCTTTCACTGAATTTCAGCTTCTGCCTTTTGTTTCCTCATCTCCAGTATATTTGTTGTCATTTTTGTTTGTTTGTTATTTGGGGGGGGGGTTTTCTTTTTTGAAACAGGGTTTTTCTGTGTAGCTCTGGCAGTTCTGAAACTCACTCTGTAGACCAGGCTGGCCTCTGCCTTCCGAGGGCTGGGATTGAAGGTGTGTGCCCCCACCTAGCTGCTATCTCCATCTTTATCCAAACTTCTTTTTGAAAAACCAGGAACAAAAGATGAATAAACTAGGGTCACAGAGATAGTGAGTGTTGGGGTGAACTGAAGACTGGAATGGGGCCATGACTCCAAATACAGAGGAAATAGATTCGGAGCCTCAAAGCACTCCAACCCCAGCATCACCAAACTCAAGCCAGCCAGCAGTCTGGGGCTGAGGCAGGTTTAACTGTCTCCTGGCTTTGGGTGTTGCACTACATGCTGTCCTGTTGGCAGCTTCCTAACCACTGGGCTCTTTGTCATCCTCTTGCTTCCTTGTGGAGACTTCTTCCTGCCCACCAGTTTTGACCTTTGAGCTAAAGGCAGACTGGGAGAAGAAAGAAAGAAAGAAAGAAAGAAAGAAAGAAAGAAAGAAGGAAGGAAGGAAGGAAGGAAGGAAGGAAGGAAGGAAGGAAGGAAGGAAGGAAGGAAGGAAGGAAGGAAAGAGGGAAAAACAGACACTGATGAGCCAGTTTTTTCCCCCACCAAAATCTGCCTCTTCTTCATTGCTTGTGAAATGGTTCACATGGGGCAGCATTGACAACCATGCTGATTAAGCCAATTAAAAGTTTTGAGTACTTATTTGTTGAAGGCCAAGCCAAGAGTGGGCTCATGTCTCTGAAAAGTCTCCTGGTGCCCAAGCTCAGAGGTGCGGCGTTGTTAAAGCCACATTACAGCAGCACTGGGCAGGGGTTCCATCATGACGGATTGCCGAGGCCTGGCAACATCTGCTCTCTTTGCCAGGCTCCCCAGTGTCTTCCAGACAGTACAAATTTGTCTGGACCATAGTCAAGGTTAGGGACCCCAAAACCTTTGCCAAGGCTGTAGGAGCGGCAGGTCCTACACAGATGCAAAGCTGGGCAGGATTGGGGACACCTGAGTCATTCTCTTTCTCGTTTGTTTCAGCTTTTGTTTATTTTGTTAGGTTTTTTTTTTTTTTAGGGGGATTTGTTTTGCTTTACTTTTAGACAGTTCCACCCTGTAACACCATAAGCCAGGAACACACTGTGAAGCCCACCATACTGTGAAGCCTGGAACGCACTGTGAAGCCCAGGTTGGCCTCAAACAAGCAGCATTCCTACTACCTCAGCTCCCAAGTGCTGGAATTTCAAGTACTAGACCGCCATGATCTGTCCTTTGTGTTTTTTTTTTTTTTTTTGTCAGCTCTCACTAAGAATCCTAGGCTGACCTACAATTTATTATGTAGCTCAGAGTAGCCCAGGCTGACCTAGAACTCCCTATATAGCCCAGGCTGGCCTAGAACTTGCTATGTAGTCCAGAGTAGCCTTGAATCATAATCCTCATTCTTCCCAGTGTCCACACACTCATGCACACACACACACACACTTTTAAAAAAAATAATGGGGGACTGGAGAGATGGCTTAGAGGTTAAGAGCACTGGCTGCTCTTCCAGAGGACCCAGGTTCAGTTCCCACCACCCACCTGATGTCTCACCAGTTGTAGGGAACCCAGTGCCTTCTTTTGGCCTTCATGGGTCCTGCATTCACATGTGCACAGATACACAGTCGGCAAAACATCTGTACTCATAAAATAATAAAATAGAGCAGTAAGAATGTTTAAGGATAATGGAGGGCTAGCAAGGTAATTTAATTGGTAAAACTGTTTTTTGTACAAGTATGAAGACTTGAGTTCAGATCTCCAGCCTCAGCAAACACCCCACTGTGGGCATCATGAACCTGTAACACCAAGAATAAGGGGTGAGGCACTGGGTCCCTGTGGGCCCTGACAGCCATCTCAGCCAATCCGTGAGCTTCACATTTAGTGAGGGGCACTGTCTCAAAAATAAATAAATAAATAAATAAATAAATAAATAAATAAATAAATAAATAAAATAATGTGAGACAGTTGGTCAGCATCAACCTCTGACTTCACACACACACACACACACACACACACACACTCACTCACACTCACACATCTGTGCACCCGTAAATAAATAAGTAAAAGATATAAGCTAGGCGGTGGTGGCACACGCCTTTAATCCCAGAACTCAGGAGGCAGAGGTAGGCGGATCTCTGTGAGTTGGAGACCAGCCTGGTCTACAAGAGCTAGTTCCTGGACTGCCTCAATAGCTACTGAGAAACTCTGTCTCAAAACAAACAAACAAAAAAATATGGAAGCTGAGTGTGTTGGTTTATGTCTATAAACCCATCACTAGGAAGGCTGGAGATTCAAGAGTTCAAGGTTATCCTCAGCTATATAGCAAGTTCAAGACCAAACATAGCTACTTGAGATCCTGTCTAGAAGAAGACCAGGAAGAGAAGGAGGAAGAAGAGGATAACATGGGGCTGGAGAGATGGTTTAGCAGTTAAGAGCACTGGCTGCTCTTCTAGCAGATGCAGGCTCGACTTCCAGCATCCACATGGCAGCTCACAACTGTCTGCAGCTCTGGTTCTGTGTGATCTGATACCTGGTTTCCTCAGGTACCAGACACACTTACACATTTACACACTTACAGTGAAAACACCCAGACTGGCCTCAAACTCACTGAGACCCGCCTTCCTCTCCCTCCCAAATGCTGGGATTAATGTTGTACACCACTGTCCCCAGCAAAATTTTTTATTAAACAAAGATAATAAATGTTAAAGGTTTCAGAAATACTTTTATGCATACCTTTTAAAAGAAGATTTGTTTTATTTTCATTTATTTGTGTGCAGGAATGTGACCTGAGCGCAGATGCCCTTAGATGCCAGAAGAGGGTGTTGAATCCTCTGGAGCTTGAGTTACAGGCAACTGTGAGTCGCCTGACATGGTGCTGGCAAACAGACTCGGGTCTCCAGAGCAACAAGTGCTTCCTGCCACTGAGCCATCTTTCCAGCCCCCTCAAGTTAAAAAAAAAAAATCTTCAAAGTGTTTCCGTTCATAATAAAATAAAATTAAGACATATCCATCTTCATCCGGCTCATGATTTCTTTCTATCCTTAAATTTCTCAGTGGAAGGTAAAGGGCAAGGAAGTATTACAAAGGTGATAAACAGACAGACAGAAAGTCATACTTGTGGGAAGTGGTTGCTAGTCACCTAAAGCCTCCCTCATAGCATGAAGGCTCATAGGGTTTTCTTGGAGTTCTTAGAAAGCCTAAACTTTCCTCCCTCTTAAATGACATTTCGTAATACTACAAGTACAGACAGTCCCATCTTCCATTTGGTGTTCAACAGCAAGAACTTCTAGACCCAGGAAACAAGCTGCACAAGCTTGGGTCCTCCCATGCCAGCAAGGGCTGTGCCCTTTGGCAGTTATGCTCATGTGGAATGTTTAAAAGACTGAAATCACCAGGACCTGGGAGATGCTTCCGATGATGGGTAAAGGCACCTGCCTCTCAGCCTGAAGACCTGGGTTCAATCCCCAGTACCTTGTAGGAGACTCTTGAAGGTTGGTTGGCATCTGATGTCCACCATTCATGACAGCATGTGTGTATACACTTCCACTTGCACTCACACATAAATAAATAAATAAATAAATAAATAAATAAATAAAGTCATTTTAGAACTGAAGATTAGGCACCATGGACTGCTACAGCCTTCTGGAAATCAGCCCATGAGCGGAGAAGAGCTTCAGGCTCAGTATCTGTTAACACGGTGCCTTCCTAAAGTTTACTTTTGAGCACGAAGTTTTAGAACGGTGACCAGGCCCCTCTGAGAGGGTAGTGGTAAGACACAGAATGTTCTCTCGGGAGGCTCTGAAGGAGGGGCGGGCACTCTAGCAGGACCTGGGAGCAGTCTAGAACTTACTGCTTCCTGATGGACCACCGTGATTGATCTCCGTGCACCCTTCTAGCCGGTTGGTAGGTGTCACTGTGGTCGTGAAGTTCTCAGCAGCTCAGAGTGCGGCTTGGAACCACAGCGGCTTGTGACTCTCATCAATGTGCCTGTGGAGACAAGCACAGCGGAGTCTCCCAGAGCTGTGGTCTTGGTAACAACAGCAGTAGGTGTAGGGTGAAAGAGCCCATCAAAGAAACCCACCCTGGCTCTGAAACCAGAGCCAGTGAAAGAAACACACCCTGATCTAAGACCTGAGCCAGTGATAAACATACTTTAGCCCTGAACCCAGAACCAAAGAAACCTGTCCTATTCCTTGTCTCCCGACTGCCAGGATCCCTTTCCTTCTGAGTTGTGACACTTCTAGTAGGGACAGCCCTGGTGGGCTCTTCCGGCTGAGGATGGCTTCTGTCCTCTGTGATTTACTGTCATCAGTCATTCGGTTGGCCAGTAATGGCACTTTTGGGAGACAGAAGCAGGCAGATCTCTGTGAGTTCCAGGCCAGCCTGGTCTACAGAGCAAGTTCCAGGACAACCAGAGCTACACAGAGCAACCCTGTCTCAAAACAACAACAAAACAATATGAAAGATGCAGGAGTCTTACATCTCCAGGTTTCCTCTGGCTACACAGCTGGAGAAGGCCAAAGAGACAGGAACAAAAGGCAGCTCCTCAGAGAACTGCTGTGGCCACGGTGGCCTTTGTCCTACACCTGGCCCCTCAGAGTCTCACCAGGAGCCCAGGTGAAAGGCAGCTGTGCTGCTCACTTACAGTGATGAAAACTTCCTCCTAGCTAAATTGCACTTTATTATTCTATGGGTATAGTGTTGACTTTGTCAAAAAAAAAAAATCCCATATCCCATCTGGTACTCACCAAGGGAGGGCTGTGCAATACACCATCTTCCGGTGCCAGCGCACAAAGCTGAGTTTTCCTGGTATGTTTGTATGAAATGTCTAAAGATATAGAACTGAAAAACAGAATAGAAAAAATTTAAATGTAGGAAGTGCCGGTTATGGTGGTGCACGTTCAATCCTAGCACTTGAGAGGCAAAGGCAGGCAGGTCTGTGGATTTGCTACCAGCCTGGCAAATTTCAGCCCAGCCAGGGCTACTCAGTGAGACCTATTGTGAGTGCACACACACCTGCACACACATATACACAGGCACAGCCCTACACATTCTGTGATTAGCTCTTCAGTGTCCAGCAAACAGCAGCAGGTGGGGAGCAGCTTTAGTTGAGCGCCTATGAGACCCTGCTAGACAGGTCAATGGGGTTAAATGTCAGTGGCCATTTAACAATACATAAACTTGGTTTGTAAGGTCTTATTATTACCATACTTTAACTTGAAAAATAACTTCTGTGCCTTTTTTCAAGCAGAATATAAGAGAGTCTTGGCTCTTCATTGAAGTAGAATTTTATAGTCCACATTTGCTGCCAATCAAAATTGGTGAGTACAGGCCATATGTGATGAAATACACCTTTAATCCCAGGACACAGGAGGCAGAGACAGGCAGATCTCTGTCAGCATAATCTACAGAGCTTCCAGGACAGCCGGAGCTATATAATCTCTCTCTCTCTCTCTCTCTCTCTCTCTCTCTCTCTCTCTCTCTCTGTGTGTGTGTGTGTGTGTGTGTGTGTGTGTGTGTGTGTGTCTTACCCCTTCTCTCCCACTCTCTCCCACCCCCATGTGGAAGGTAATGTATGCTGTGAATATGTTTTATCGCCATTGGTTAATAAAGAAGCTGCCTTCGGTCAATGTCTTAACAGAGTAAAGTCAGGCTGCAAGAGATATATAGAGAGAGTAGGCAGAGTCAGAGAGAAGCCATGTAGCTGCCTGCAGAGACAGATGCACTGGAACCATGCCTGTAAGGCATAGCTATGTGATGATATCCAGATTAAGAGAGATAGGTTAGTTTAGGATATAAGAGCAAGCCAAAAATATGCTCAAACTATTGGCTAAACAGTATTGCAAATAATATAGTTTCTGTGTGATTATTTTGGTTCTGGGCAGCCGGGAACAAACAAACAGCTTCTGCCAACACCTCCCACTCCCACCATACACACACACACACACACACACACACACACACACACACACACACACACATACCACACACACACTATGTTTGAATGCCTTTTTTTCTCCCTGGTGTAGATAAGGAGCAGAGTCTTTCATGTTTCTTCCCTGGTGATAGCTAAGAAGCAATATCCTGCATGCTCATTTGCGTAATCATCTTCCTACTCACCTATTCCTGGGCCACTCAGGAGCATTTCTCTATTGCAGACCTGACAGGCTTCTCTAATAAAAACATTCATGTAAGGGCTGGAGAGAAGGCTCAATGGTTAAGAGCACTGTGGCTCTTCAGAGCCAAGTTTGACTACCAGCACCTACGTTGGGTGACTTACAACCACCTATAGCTCTAGGTCCAGGGGTTCCAGTGCCCTCTTCTGATCTCCTTGGGCACTCACATGCAGGTGGCATACACACTTACACATGTACACACGTACACATTAAGTAAATTTTATTTATTTGCTTACTGTACATTTGTGTGTGCCTGAGTGTGTTATGTGTACCATGTGCGTGCAGTGCCCTCAGGCACCAGAAGAGGGCATAAGAACCTCTAGAACTGGAGTACAAGTGGTTGTGAGCCATCCTGTGTGTGCTCAATGTTCTTAACCACTGAGCCATCGCTCCTGCCCCATAAAGAAAGAAAAACTCTATTACTAAATCTTCTAAGTAATGACAGTGGAACTAATGATTCACCCCTTGCTTACTCTATGATGGGTGGTCTATCTGCTCCCTTGCGAAAGGTTTTGGTGATTTGATAGCCTCCCAGCAGCTGTCAGCTGGTGAAGCCTATGGTAGCCGGCCTTCAGTTGAAGAGCAAGTTGACCATTCTCACTCAGTACCTTCTAGCCCACGCTCTGGGAATGTTTTGATTCTGGGCACGTTGTGGTCCATATCACCACCACACAGTTACCACTGTTACTGTGAATCGATACAGGGCATTGTTTCAATTTAAAGTCATGTTTAGGTTACAGCCACAGGTCACATGCGCCCCAGGATAGAACCTGCATTTGTACAATGAGGCCCAACACAGACGTGGAACAAAATTCCCAGGAGTTACAGACAAGGTCAAAGTCATAGGATAGGCCCAAGCCCAGGGCCTTTTCCACTCCAGTATAATAAGATGGCCCCTCATATATATTTATAGTCTGTATTTTGTATTAACCTATAGGCTAGTGGTCTTGAAGGCAGTAACATTCCTCAGGCAAAGGCTGGGATGTATCTTAGTGACATAGCATCTGCCCAGCATATACAAGGCCCATATACAGGTCAATTCCCACCATGGGGGGCGGGGAAGGCCAAAACAAGAGTGGTTGTCTCTAGTTATGAATTACTTGGGGGCTAGAAGAATAGTAAAGAGAAGCATGCGTTTTTAACCCTAAGGAAAATCATCTGGATTTAGCTCTGTAGAACTAAAGAAAAACCATTTGGTGTGACCCTGATTCAACTTAGCAAACATGGCTTGTCTTCCTCTCAGCATGGTTTGGGGTGTGTGTATGTGTAGGTATGAATGCATGTATGTATGCATGTCTGTGTGTGTATGCATGTGTGAGTGGGTGTAAGTGTGTATGAGTAGGGGTGTGTGTGTATGAGTGTATATATGTTAGTATGTGTGTGGTATGGGGTGTATGTAGGTATGTGTTCGTGGGGGAGAGTGTAGATGTGTGGCTTGTATATGTATTGTAGGGGTGTGCGTATATGTGTATGTGTGTGTATATGGCATGTAGGGGGTGAGTGGGTGGGTGGGCGTGGGTGGGTGTAATGTGTGTGCATGTGTATGCCTCCTCCTCCTCCTAGAGGAGGGCTCAATTCCTCTCCATCTTATTGTCTTGAAGCAAAGTCTCTCACTGAATCTGGAACAAAGCTGATGACGAGCAAGTCCCAGTCATCCTCCTGTCTCCGCCTGTCTCCCAGTACTGGAGTCATAGGCACATGTATGCTTTAGCTGGCTTTTAACGTGGGTGTTGGGAATCTGAACTCAGATTCTTGTGCAAACCCTCTTACCCACTGAGCTGTCTCTCCAGCCCTGTTTCTGTTTGTCTGGCTTTGGTGTTTTGAGAGTTTTTCTATTAGCTGATCTAGAACTTAAATATAAACTACTCTGACCTTCAGTGGACGGTGATTCTCCTGCCTCCCTTCCTTAGGGCTAGGGCCAGAGACCTGTGCCACCATGCCCGTCAGCAACTCTTTGAAAGCCTTTTCTCCACTCAGGCGTCAAAAGATAATGGAGACAGAATTACAGGGCTCAGGACTTAGAGCATTTGGAATCTGGTTTCCCGTACATACAGGACTAAAACACAAAAGCATTCATGTGTTTAGTGATGTCATTCTGAGGGAGAGTCCCATGTGAAGCTGGGTCACAAGGGTCATCAGAATGCATTTGGCGTTGTCTCCATTCTTAACCTTTTCAGTGCCTGAGAGTTTAAGCACTAGACACCACTGTGCCTAAAGAAAGACGTTTATTTCAAAACAAAACAAAAACATAACGATGAAAAAGAGGCCTAAATTGTCAGGTGTGGTGATTCTAACTGCTTCGGGTGGTGAGGCAAGAAGATCCGGAATTTGAGTCCATCCCAGCCATTAGGTAAGAAGCTGTGACAATTTTTTTTATAAAATAAAGTTTCATCATGAGTCTCAGTGTTAGAGTGCTTGGCTAGCCTTCATGGGGACCTGGGCTCAGTCCCGCATATAAGAACCTCCAAAAGGGAGAGCTCGAACTTAATACACTGATTATGGGTACTTAAATGTCCACTTCAATATTTATATTTAAAAATTGGTGTAAAGCTGGACATGAGCCGGGCAGTGGTGGTATACACCTTTAATCCCAGCCCTGGTGAGGCAGATCTCTGTGAGTTCGAGGCCAACCTTGTCTACAGAGTGAGTTCCAGGACAGGCTCCAAAGCTACACAGAGAAACCTTGTCTTGAAAAAAAAAAGTTGGACATGGTAGTTCATACTTATAATCCCAGCATTTGAGAAGATGAGGCAGGAGGATCACTCTGAGTTCAAAGTCAAACTGGGTCTCAATGTGAGTGACAGGCTAACCTGAGATGTAATGTGAGGTCCTATCTCCAAAGGGGGGAAAAAAAAGACAAAACAAGCTGGGCTGTGGTGGTGCACACCTTTAAGCCCAGCACTCGGGAGGCAGAGGCAGGTGGATCATTGTGAGTTTAAGGCCAGTCTGGTCTACAAGAGCTAGTTCCAGGACAGGCTCCAAAGCTACAGAGAAACCCTTTCTCAACAAAACAAAACAAAACATCATCTTTCTTAGGTCTTTGTTTTAATACAGCCTGGTCTAGCCTGGAGTAGCAACTCAGCCTGTGTCCAACATTCTCCACACCTGGATGCCGACAGCCCAAGAGACTGGAAGAACACTTTCTCCGAGACCACTGGTGTCAGATGTCTGGGAACAGCATGTCTATTAGTTTGTTTGGTCTTCTTCTCTTCGTGAACAAAGGCAAAGATTCCTTCTTGAGAAAGGAGTTAAAAGCTCACAGTTACAGGCCTTGGCAGGAGGCCAAACCCACTCTTATGTGGTGAAAGTCTGTCTTAGCCAGTTCTCAGCACAAAAATACCCTGATGGGTGTAGGGATGGGTCAGAGACGGGCCACCGCTCCAGGCCTGCAGCCCCTGAGTCCAGTGACCGGCCTGGGACAGCCACACCCCAGTGAGAATTGCATTTGACTTTCATGAAAAGCACAGGGTCAGGAGAGGTGGCTCAGCAGTTAAAAGCACCTGCTGCTCTTGCAGAGGATTAGGACTTGGTTCCCCACAACCACTCGGTGGCTCACAGTTGCCTGTAATTACAGTTCCAGATCTGATGCCTTCTGACCTCTGTGGTCACATAGTGCACATGCAGACATGCAGGCAAACTACTCACATACATCATATACATTCTTGCTGTT
The DNA here is from genome assembly GCF_982192425.1 of Myodes glareolus. NCBI lineage: Eukaryota > Metazoa > Chordata > Mammalia > Rodentia > Cricetidae > Myodes > Myodes glareolus. The sequence goes on from NC_142044.1 coordinate 63,885,220, forward strand.
ATTTTGTTTTCAGATTTATTGTATGTGTGTGGGTGTTTTGTCTCCATGTATACATGTGCACCATGTATATGTCTAGTTCCCTCAGAGATCACAAGAGGGCATCCAGTCCCCTGTAAATGTAGTTACAGCCACGTGGATGTTGGAACTCAAACCCAGGTCCTCTTCAAGAGGAACCAGTGCTCTTAAGCTCTCTGCCATCTCCCCAGCCACCCTGGGACAGTATTTTTACACCTAGCCTAGCAGGAATTTACAGACTTCCTGTCCTGCCTTCCCAGTTACTGGTATTACAGGGCTATGCCAAGATGTCTGACTCCTTTTCTAGTTTCTTTTTAAATATAGACTTCTCCTTTTTAAAACATTTTTTAGTTTATTTATTGTTTGTGTGTTTGATGTGGGTACCCATGCCAAAATATGTACATGAAAGACAAGTCCATGCAGTCATTCTCCTCCCATCTTTACATGGGTTCCAGGACCGAACCCAAGCTGCCGGGCTTGTGTGACAGGCATCTTTATCTCCGAGTCATCTCACCATCCCCCCCAAATATGTCCTTATGATGTATACCTGTAATCCCAGCACAGGGAGGCCAAAGAAGGAGAATTTCCAGTTTGAAGCCAGCTTGGGCTGCATAGGAAGTTCTAGGCCAGCCAGCCTTTGCTGTAGAGGGAGACCATGTCTCAAAAGAACTTGAAACAAAATTTAAAAACAAAATGTTTACTTATTAGATCTTTGTTTGGTCTAGGACTAGAAAGGAAGGCTGCTGTCTCACAAAGAGGCGGCCAGTTGCTGTCTTCTGTAAAAGGCCGCAGCCACATTCTCCATTATCAAGATGGCGCTGACATCCGGCTTCACCGCCAGGTGAACGCACATGTGCTCGGTAATTTCCCACTGAGTCCCCGCCTACTCCCGAGGCATCACCTGGGACTGGGAACAATGGACCTATCCAAGAGTGACACGTCCAAAGCAGGGTCTGTTTCCTATATAAGGGATGGGTTCCATCTTATCTGGGTCTCCGCCATGTTGGCTGATGCCCGCTCTCCCAAGGGGCATTAAAGCTTTACTGCAGAAGGATCCTATGTGTACCGCGTGGTTCTTGCTGGCGAGACGGTAGCGCGGGACATCTGGTGCCGAAACCCGGGAAAAAGAAAAACTTTACACCACCGGAGACCCCTTGGACACAAGGAGGATTCAGAACTGTAGGCATGCGTGCTCAGAGAGGTACGTTCTAAAGTCCAGAGAGCATATCAGAAACTGAGCAGCAATGGGAGGTTGTGCGCGCACCCAGATAAGTTAAAAAATGACCCTCCGGTAAAGAATGGGGGAGACAGAAAAGAAAATAAGTTAAAAAGGACCCTCCGGTAAAGAATGGGGGAGACAGAAAAGAAAATAAGTTAAAAAGGACCTCCCGGTAATTTTGGGAGAGTGGAGATGGGGGAGAAGGCTGATTTGCAGGGTCAAAAGCTTTATGTTATGTTGTTCATGTTGTCTTTTGTGTACTGGATGGGAGAGGGATATTTAAACTTGGAGACTGCTGAGGATGTGGTGTTTTGGGAGGGAGGTTCTGTTTTCGTCTCCACGGAGGGGGAGAGCCTAAGGGTGTACTTGGGATTTACGTGGTTTGAATCACCGAGACCTCCTGAAATGTTGTAATGTATACCCCTAAAATTCAGCGGCCCAATAACAGCAGGAAGCAGCCAAAGAGACTAAACGACGCCCAAATTCCCTTAAAGATTAAATGAGGTCCTTTCAAGCCTGCTTCTCTGAGTTCAGCTTTGCTCCATACACCGGTTTGGGCTCGAAATGGGTACAGCTGGGGCTGGAGGGCGGCTGGAGCGGAGCTTTGCTCTGTGGCTATGGTGGGGAGCACGTTGCGCCGGCTCAATTGGTGCGACTCGGTTGGTGCCTGGCCTGGAGGATGTCACAGCGGTGCCACAGGCAGCCGGGCCAAAAGGCTTACAATGTACCTAAAACTATGAGGGTCTCTGAGGGTAAAATGGCTCTGGTTCCATTTGGCTATGCTAAACGATGCTAACTTCAGGCAGGGCTGGTCGTATTTATCATAATAAAAGCGCAATTAAGGTTTAAATGCAGTAAACAGGCAGTACCGTATTACATCTACATAGTGCGACTTAAGTTTTTAAGAACTGCTTAGCATTTTAGAAACTCAAGTCCTCCTGAAAGATTGCTATGTATACGCTTGGCTTGTCTGGTGTTTCGGGTTCCACAGGGAGATGGATGCGAAGGGCCCTTGGATTTTGGGGTGATTGGGTCGTTGACTGGATCTGTGAGAGTTTACAGCCGCTTTTGCTGTGGCACAGATGTTGAGAGTTGGCTAGTAGGAAAGCGGCCCTGTTCGCCGCCTCTCCCATTGGCCCCTTGAGCCACAGCAGCTCTGGCGCGGACCTTGAGATGTTGCCACCTGTGCCGCCTAGGTCTGAGTGTCGGCTCCCGCCACACGCCGCCACCAACACAGCCTTAGAGAACTAGGCTAGCCCCGCGGGGAAGGCAGGGGCGCCTGGGGGTGGAGCCGCCACTTCCTGGCCTGGGACACAGGGATCCCCGCAGCAGCAAGCAGGCCCAGGGCCGCGCACAGCACTTGGATGGCGGGCGGGCTCTGGAACCCAAGGCCACCGTACCAGCAAGGAATACAGGAGCCAATAAATCTTAAATCTAATATCAACAAACAGGGCCTGGGTTTTTCCTAGGCGCCACTGGGGCAACACGGCCCATACCGTAAAAAACAGAGATCCCCATATGGGTTCCCCAATGGCCACGTTATCTTAGGACTCCAGGCTGGAAACAGAAAAACGGTTTTCTCATATTTTTAAAACAATAATCTCATCTGTGCCAGATTTAAAATGGTTTAATTCTAAGGCCTACTATAATGACACAGACAAACAAGATTGCTCTTTACAACAGAGACCTATAGGTCTCTAAATTCAAGACCAGCCTACTTCCAGTACTGACTGTGCTAAATTTTTACACTGAGTTTTTTAATACTCTTAAATGTTATTTTGGGAGAAGAGTTTGTTTATGTTTTTTTTCTAGAAATGCTACTATTCATGCTATGGATTCATCTGTCCAGAGGCCTGAGGACAAAGCCTCTGCTATGGAGCTGTCTGGCCTGATTGCTGCGGAGCTGGCGGGTTCCTGAGGGATGGTCCAGCTCCTGCCCTTGGTCTGTCAGTTATTGCTATGTTGTTGTTGTACATTGCAATGTTGTTGTTGCTGTGCCATTGCTATGCTGCTAGATTTCCCCTTGTTTTGTCAGTTATTGCTTGCTATCAGTTTCCCTTATCCTGTCAGTTATTTCTGCTAAACACTATGGGTATCTTCAAGATAGGTTACAAAATGCCATGGTTATTTAAATTAAAAATTGAATAAATATCTATTTAAACAAAAAGGGGGGGAATAATAAAGGAACTGCCCCCGATGCCAAGAATGGCCATCGCCATGGCTCTGTTCACCATAAATTTTTTAAATCTGGATAATAATGGCCAAAATGCTACAACACGACATTGTTCGGATCCGCAGCGGCCCAAAGAGTTGGTTAAGTGGAAAGATGTGCTTTCTAATGAATGGAAAGGCCCGGATCCCATCTTATTGAGATCCAGGGGAGCTGTTTGTGTCTTCCCACAGGATCAAGAAAGCCCATTCTGGCTGCCAGAGCGATTGACCTGAACAGTGAAGAGTGATCCACAACACACGGATTCGCCTGAGGACCTGGCTGCTGTTCCTCCTGCCATTTTGCAGATGGATGACAGAGCACCGATGGAGGACACTCTCAGCTTTCCCGAAGCTGTTACCAGTCAGCCATAGGATGGCGGTGCTTCCTTGACTTTTTACAACCAATATGACTCTGGGCCCCCTCCCCCTACCGTCCTAGAGATGATTTATAAGCTTGGCCATAGGATTACAGTCCTGGGTCGTGTCTTTCTTCCCCTACTTCAAAGAATGGGTGGGGGTGGAAATGTTTTGGAACAGTCCTATGCTATGGATTAGTGTTTCTCCTCTGGATGGTCTGCTGACTCAAATCCCAAAATCGTAGGGACAAAGTGGTTATTGCACAAGCGCTGGCTGCCCTGGAACAGGGGCCTCTACTGATATATGGCTATCTATGTTAAAGCAGTAAGGTTTAAGCCAACCAGCTCCTGCACCCCTAGGACTGTGGTCCATTGCACAGGGTGGAGTGCTTGGCTTAGCTAGCCCTGAAGGTTGTTGAGCTGAAGAGCATCGCACAGAGAATGGCCCTCTCTGAGAGATAAGTCGCTTTGCTTAAGGGTTTCCTGCCGTATATTCCCTTTCCCAGAAAATTGACAAAGGGCAGGCCGGATAGGTTCCAGGTGTCATGAGCCTAGGGACAGATTCCGTGTAAGCCCATTTTAATGTTTTCATTTTGGGAAGTGCGACCTCTATCTTTACCTTCCTAGGGAGTTGCCTTTCTGCAAAGAAGTAAAATTAGGGGGAGATGTAAAAGGCCGCAGCCACATTCTCCATTATCAAGATGGCGCTGACATCCGGCTTCACCGCCAGGTGAACGCACATGTGCTCGGTAATTTCCCACTGAGTCCCCGCCTACTCCCGAGGCATCACCTGGGACTGGGAACAATGGACCTATCCAAGAGTGACACGTCCAAAGCAGGGTCTGTTTCCTATATAAGGGATGGGTTCCATCTTATCTGGGTCTCCGCCATGTTGGCTGATGCCCGCTCTCCCAAGGGGCATTAAAGCTTTACTGCAGAAGGATCCTATGTGTACCGCGTGGTTCTTGCTGGCGAGACGGTAGCGCGGGACAGTCTTCTAAAGAGATAACGTACTGTTCAGCTCCAGTTCCACCTCAGCTGCCATCCCTCAGAACAATCCTCGCATGTAAGGCAGTTTTCTTCTTTTAAAAATTAATTAACTGACTTATTGGGTATGTGGGGCATTGTGCCACGGCATACATGTGGAAGTCACAGCTGTGGGAATAGGTTCTCTCCTTCCACCATATGAATTTCAGGGACTGAACTCAGTTTCACCTTTGCCCTCTCAGGTCTTTGCTTGTTTTCAGATTAGTCTAAAAGTAATGGTCTTTGTTGTGGTATTGTTTCTGATAATCCCCCTCTGACTCTCCTTCCCGGGCTCCCTCACCCTCCCTGGACCCTTCCCCCCCCAAAGTGTCCCCTTTCCACTCTCATGTCACCCCCTTCCTGAGAACATCTTCCTTCAGTCGGGAGGTGGAGGCGCACACCTTTAATCCCAGCACTCAAGAGGCAGAGGCAGGCAGATCTCTATGAGTTTGAGGTCAATCCAATCTACAGAGTAAATTCCAGGACAGTCAGGACTACACAGACAAACCTTGTCTCAAAAACGGAAAAAACAAAAACAAAAAACCACATATTTGCAGGACATGGTGGTGCACACCTTCAGAGGCAGGTGGATCTCTGTGAGTTCGAGGCCAGCCTGGTCTGTAGAACAAATTCTAGGGCAGCCAGGGCTACACAGAGAAACCCTGTCTCAGCAAACCAAACAAAAATAAAACAAAAATCAAATCTAGGACCTGAAAGTGAAAGAGAATGTATGACATTTATCCTTCTTAGTTTGAGTAACTTCATTGAGTAAAACAGTTTGCAAGTCCACCCATTTTCCTGAAAATTTTATCTCATCTTATGTTGGGAAAAAGTTCTGTCATGTTCATGCATCACATTTTCATACCCAGCCTCTGTTGATGGGCCCCGCGGCTGGTTCCCTTTCGGGGCTGTCATGAATAATGCAGCAGTAAGCCCAGAAGGGCAAGTATCTCTGCGGTAGGAGTTAGGCTCCTTTGGGTTTGGGTTTGTGCCCAGAAGTGGTGTAACTGACTCATATAGAGGCTTTGCTGTAGGTGGATTTTTCTGTCCTGCCTACCAGCTCCCAAATCACAACACAGAAGCTTATTATTAGTTGTAAAAGCTCAGCTGATAGCTTAGGCTTGTTCCTAACTAGCTCTTACAGCTTAAATTAACACATTTTTATTGAACTATGTTCTACCATGTGACTTTTACCTCTATCCCATTGTGTGTCCGACTCATTCTGTGTCTGTCTGTCATCTCCTGTGTCTCTGCTCTTCTGCCCAGCATTCTCTCTGGCCAGAAAATGCCGCTTAGCTGGCAGCCATTGTGTGTGTGTGTGTGTGTGTGCGCGCGCGCGCGTGCATGCACACGTTCCAATATACCCAAGCTTTCTTTGGCCTGCCAGCTTCTAAATAATGACACTGAGACCTCTTCTTAATTATGAATGCTTGGCCTTAGTTTAGCCTATTTCCAACTAACTCTTAAAATTTAACCCTTTTATATTCATCTGCGTTCGCCACGTGGCTCATTACCACTCCTCCACACAAGACGTTCTGCTTCCTCTGAGTTTGGTTGACAAATCTCTCACACCTCAGATTCCTGTCTCTGCCCAGAAGCCCCGCCTTTCTTCTCCAGCCTAGGTTATTCAACTCTTTTTTAAACCAATCAGAAGGTGCCTTGGCAGGCGAGGAAGGTCAAAACCACATTTTTGCACAGTGTACAGAAAGATTATCCCCACATGCCACAGTGTTGTGTGTAGGGTCTGAGGACTTCTTCCAAACGTGTGTCCTGGGCAGTAACCTGGGCTGTCGAGCTTGGCAGCAAGCAGTTTAACCAGATGATCCCACTCTTCTGTGTTTAGCTTTGCTGGGAATTCTCCGTGGCGGCCGCCACAGCTGCCTGCACTAGCTTCTCTCATTACTAGGACCCACTTTCCCCATATCCTTCTAGCATCTGCTGGCTTTTTGTCTTGATGACAGCCATTCTGACTGAGATAAAATGGAATCTCAAAGTAGTTTTAATTTGTGCTTCCTGACAGTTAAGAATACTAGACACGAGCTGGAGCGCACTTCTGCTCTTGCAAAGGTTCTCAGCTTCTGCCTGGCACTCACGACTGTCAGCAACTAGTTCCAGCGAAATAGCACCCTCTTCTGGCCTCTGAGGGCTCCTGCAGACACAGGGTGCACAGACACATATGCAGAAAAGCACTTATATATGTAAAATAAAAAGAAATCTTTCTTTAAAAACATAGAAAAGGCCAGGCAACAGTGGCACATGACTTTAATCTCAGCACTGGAAAGACAGAGCTTGAAGTCAGCCTAGTCTGCAGAGTGAGGAATGAGTTTCAGAACAGCCAGAGCTGTTACACAGGAAAAACCCTGTCTCAACCTTCACACCCAATAAAGGAAGGAAGGAAGGAAGGAATCTAAAGAATACTGGACCTTTTTTCATGCTTTTTTTCCCCTTGGTTGTGGTCTCTTGTAGCACAGGTTAGCCTGAATTCCCTCTGCAGCAAAGAATGACCTTGGAATTCTGGCCCTTCTAGCACCACACCTGGTGTGCGCAGGGGAATCAGACCTGGAGTTTATGCCTCTCGTGCAAGCATCGTACCAATTGAGTCGTACATATCCCCAGTCCTGAACTTTTCATATTTAAGACTTAAATGACCTGGTCAGTCACCCCAGTTTGTTAGTCTGGCACTGCCATGGCCCACAGTGTGGCTTCAGTGTGCCTTGGCCTGTGATGTACCCACCCTCACCCCGGCCTGCAGATCCTCCGCCTGGGTGCTCTGGGTATTGGAGAAATGGTCGAGCGTTGCCTCCATGGTGGTACTGACTACAGTCCCTGTGACAGCCGATGAGAGCCAGGTGGGAGGGCCTGGATGGTGACTCTGAGCTTCCTGGCTTCCCTGCAGCTAATCTTCCTGAACTTGTTAAGGTTGGGCCAGTGTTGGGTGTGGAGTTGTTCCTAAGCTGATGGTGAACGAACATGTGGTTCGTTCTCATGTGGAACATGAGAAAGCCCAGGGAAGCTCCCCTTCCACATCCCTCAAAAGGATTTCAAAGGGAAATCTCTGCATTGAAAGAGTTGGCTCCTTACCCTAGAAAAGGATATATGAGTTATTTTTTTCCTATTGAGACATGACTGGACTCAGATTTGCCATGGATCCAAGAACAACCTTGAGTTTCTGATCCCCTTGCCTCTGCCTCCCAGGTTCTGGATGCAGTCTAGCACCCCTGATTTGTGTGGTTCTGGGACTGAAGCCAGGGCTTTGTGCTGCCGAGGCAAGTACTCTGCCAACTAACCTACGTCTCCCAGCACGACAAAAACCAGGCGTGGTGGTGTGTGACTGCATCCCAGCCCTCCGCCCTGGTCCATTCTTATGGAACCCAGTACTTGTTCCCTTCCCCCATGGGATCATTTCGTGTGTGTTTGGGGCCAGATCTCATGATCTCTGAGGCCGGCCTTCAACGTGCTATGGACCAGGAGGACCTTGATCTCTGATCTTCTTACCTCCATCTTGAAAGTCCTGAGATTACAGGTGTAATCCACATACCTTGTCCCTTAGGAAATTTTTTAAATAATTTATTTAACTTTATTTTATATGCATTGGTGTGAAGGTGTCAGATCCCCTGGAACTGGAGTTACAGACAGTTGTGAGCTGCCATGTGTGTGCTGGGAATTGAACTGGGTCCTCTGGAAGAGCAACCAGTGCTCTTAACTGCTGAGCCATCTCTCCAGCCCCCTTTTATTAATTCTTTAGTTGGTGTAAAATAATAAATTTCATCATGACATCTTCACATATAATATATGTATATAATTATACCTGGCTTGTGTTTTCTCTGTGAATGGGGTAACTTAAAGACGTCTGACAAGGACTTGTAGCATTGGGGAAAGATTTATGGAAACTTCTAGTTAAATAATCTTTTATTATTTTTTTACATGGTGTTTTGTTTTGTTTACTGGTTTGACCTTTTCAGGGGTCCCACTTTGTAGTTCAGGCTGGCCTGAAACTTACTTTGTAGCCCAGGCTATCCTGAAGCTTGTTGTGTAACCCTGGTTGGCCTAGAACTTGAATTGATCCTAGACCCCCGCCTGTCATGTGTTACGAGTATGAGCCACCATGCCAGGCAGTTCACACTTTCCAGATTTCTTTCTTTAATCTGTAACGTTTGTAGCCCAGAAGGAAGCTTTGCTGAGGTGTGAACTTCCAGGATGCCTTGGAGAGAAGGGAGAGCAGCCCCCCATCAGAAGCCAGTTGGGTTTTTATAGATGGTTTAAGTTGGGCAGGACGGGGAATCGCCACAAACGAACTGCTGCAAGCAGAAATTTTTGCAGGGACCTCTGGTCATCAGGATAACAGGATGCTGTGGGGCAGGGGCGGGGGTTAGAGCAGCAGATGCCCTAGGTCTGGGGTCAGAACCCTGAAACTGCAGGACATGCAGTTTCTAGTTCCTCAGAGGGACTGGTTCCCTCCTGACCAGGGACTTGGTCAAAAAGGTTACAATCTTGGGTACTTAGGAAAGTAAGATTTGAGATGACTTTGTGCCCCTGTCAGTTAGTACAGGCATCAGATGTCAGTGGGAACGTAGGTTGGGAGGATAGATGTTCAAGGAGACAGAAAATCGCCCATCCTTGTACTAGCCAGGCTCAGTCCTGCTTAGCTCCCAAGATCAGACAATATCATGCAGTCAGGGTGATAAGATTGTAGACAATATACTTTTTCCCTTCCTTCCTTCCTTCCTTCCTTCCTTCCTTCCTTCCTTCCTTCCTTCCTTCCTTCCTTTCTGTCCTTTTTTTTTAAAAAACAAAACAAAACAAAACAAAACAGAGTCTGACTGTGTAGCCTAGGCTGGTGTTGAACTCTCAGTGATCCACCTGCCTCTGTGTCCTCCTAACTGTTGGTATTAACTAATTGTGTGCACCACCACACCCCACTTTTAGAAAATAAAGATAGCTCATCAATTATTTTCCTAACGTGAATAAATTACTTAGTGAATTGTCTCTGTCACTCTGTTTCTCTGACAAACACCATGACCAAGGTGACTTAAGAAGGAAGGGTTTGCCGAGCAGTGGGCACACCTTTCAACCCAGCACTCGGGAGGCAGAGGCAGGTGAATTCCTGTGAGTTTGAGACCAGCCTGGTCTACAGGGTGAGTTCCAGGGCAGGTAGCCGAGAGACTGCACTGGATACTGACGCATGACTTTGAAAGCCTCAAAGCCACCCAACACATATATTTCCTCCAGCAGGAATGCACCTCCTAATCCTCCCCAAACAGCCACCAACAGGGGACCGCATATTCAAATGCCCCAGATTTATGAGGACATCTCTTTCAAAGCCTCCACCACTAAACACTTATAAAATGGATAGAAAATGACCTAAAACTATTGAAGAGGAGGAATAGGTAAAGCCAGTTGGATTGTGTTTTACTTTTTGGTGTACAACAAATAATGTAGATTCTGGCTAAATAACATAAACAATAAATGAAATAAATATAAATTGTTATATTTGTATTACACTGCTGGGGTTAGAACCCAGATCTACAGCGCCCAAGCAAAAAGCTGGGTGTGGCTACACATTCCAGTAACCCAACACTGTGGGCTTCAGGGACAAGAGAATCTCTGGAACTTGCTGCTTGTCAGCCTATCCCTAGGTCCAGTGAGGCTGCCTCAAGGGAATAAGACAAGAGGATGACAGCAGAAAGCACCCACATCCTCCTTGGTCCCCTCTCTCCCCGCTCTGAAACACACACGCCCCACAGCAGATGTGAGCCCTCTGCTCCATGCTCACCGTTTAAGGTCACGAGTGACGCAAGCCCGTTTACACAGTTCTCCTGGTAGCTTTTCTTCCTACACTAAAACCGTGCTGATCCAGATTGAGTGGAAGGGAGGGAGGACCAGAGCAGGGCAGGGAACCCAAACTGCCTTCGGCTTACTGCCCACATTAGACCTAAGGGCATTTAAAGGCCTTCTTTTTCTCCAGTGATAAGGCGAATGCTGTCAGGCCGTGGCACACATAGCGAAATGGTATCGGGGGAGATAACATAATCAAGTGGGTACTTTGGCCAAGTTACAGAGAGCCAGCTTTGAGACAAGCAGGGATTTCGTGCCGTAGAACAAACAAGGAATATAATGAGCTTCCAACCGCAAAGGGAGGATCCTATTGCACATGTACGTGTACATGAACACACATACTTACACATGCATCTTATTTATACATCTATATCTGTATAAATACACACACAAACATAAATTTTTATTTATTTGTTTGTTTTGAGTTAAGGCCTCTCTATATTACCCCAGCAGTCCTGAAACTCTCTCTGTAGACCAGGCCAGCCTTGAACTTAGAGATCCGCCTGCCTCTGCCTCCCGAGTGCTGGAACTAAAGGTGTGGGCCACCACTCCTGTAGTATTATGAATATTTTTTTCTAGCCTTGCCAGGAAAGTGGGCCATTATTCAGGATGGTTATCTACCAAGGAAGGGGGGAAGTCTCATCAATGAAATGTTTAAGTCCCCCCCCGTTTGTTTATTTGTTTGTATATGGAGGTCAAGTTCACCTCCATTTGTTTATTTGTGTGTGTGTGTGTGTGTGTGTGTGTGTATGGCGTCAAATCTCTCCCCATTTATTTGTTTGTATATATGGAGGTCAGAGGTCAACTTTTAGGAGTCAGCTCTTGCCTTCCACCGTCTGGGAAGTCAGCTTAAGTCAGTAGGCTTGGTGGTGAGTCTCTTACCTTCTGGGCCACCGCTCCCGCCCTAGTGGGGAATCTGTAAATTTTGATTCTGGATTGGCACTGATTCCTGTTCTCTCAGAATTGACATAAACTCAAAGTAGGAATTCTGGCCTGGAAAGATGGCTCAATAGGTGAAAGCTCTTAAGTTTTTGCAGAGGACCCAGGTTTGACTCCCAGCACCCACGTGGTGGCTTCATCCACCTGTATCTCTGGTTCTTGGGGGTCTGAAGTCCTCTTCTGACTGTCTTAGGGTCTTGCCCAGATGTGAAACACACTCACTCAGGTACACAGATATATACCCAAATATTAAATAAATGGCACACGCCTTTAATCACGGTTTGTAGTAGGCAGAATAAGCAGATCTCTGAGTTCCCGATCAGCCAGAGCACATAGTGAGAAATCTGACTTTATTTATTGATTTGGTTTGTTTGTTTGTTTTGGTTTTTCGAGACAGGGCTTCTCTGTAGCTTTAGTGCCTGTCCTGGACCTAGCTCTTGTAGACCAGGTTGGTTTCAAACTCACAGAGATCCACCTGCCTCTGCCTCCCAAGTGCTGGGATTAAAGGTGTGTGCCACCACTACCCGGCTCAAAATTGAATTTCTTGAATTTAATGAGTTGAGGGCTGGTGAAATGGCTCAGCAGGTAAAGCCACTTCCTGCTAAACCCGACGACCTGAGTTCCATTCCCAGGATCCACATGGATAACCAAGTCCTGAAAATTGTCTTGAGACCTTTCCCCTCATGCCAGGGCACCTGCCCTGCAGCCTGGTAGCTTGCTTACAGTTGTTGATGGCAGTGCATTCTTGCCATGGTGGGAGGCAGACAGGCATGCCACCAGCTAGATGACAGAGACACTGCATCTGGTGAGGTCCACTCCGCAGCAATTTACCTCCCCCAACAAGGCCACACCTACTCCAACAAGGCCACACCTACTCCAACAAGGCCACACCTCCCCCAACAAGGCCACACCCCCTAATTTTCCCAACCAGATCTGCTGGAGATTAACCACGCTTAGGGCCACCCTCAGTTACACCACCATATTCCGCTGTCTGACCCCCACAGGCTTGGAACTGTACCATAATGCAAAATGCATTTAATCCAGTTTCAAAAGCCCCCCCCCCCATGTTTTTAAATCTCAAGACTGCTGAAAAGTCCTCAGTCTCTTCTGAGACTCAAGGAAAGGTCCTACCCCTAAAATCAAAATCAAAGAGCAGATTGCATACTTCCAACATACACTGATATAGAATATTCGTTACCATTCCAAAAGGAAGGGAAGAGAGCACAGTGAGGGAAAACTGGACCTTGCTCTCTCTACAGAGACCAGTCAGGCCTGAACTCAGACAGGTCCGGCTGCCTCTGCCTCCTGAGTGCTGGGATTAAGGGCATGCCATCCCTTTATATATACGAGAATTTATTCTTTAGCACAGGGGCCTTTGGAGACATTTCATAGACATTCGGTAATGAGAGATTAAAGACTGAGAGTTCCAAGGGCTTTGGGTTCGTCTCTTAGGCCACTGTGGAACAGAGGACGCAGCTGTGAATGAGGGACACAGATGAAAGGAAGGGTTGCAGAGCCAAAGAGGCTCGGAGAAGGTTCTAAGAGGCCAGGTGTCCACTACAATGTGGCAATGTGTGTGAGCATATGTCTGTGTACATCAGGGTGTGGTGCCTACAGTCACCTGAAGTCACAGTGGTTCTGGAAAATTTGGTGGTGGTGGTGATGAATGGGTGGAGAAAACTTCAGTGGTCACAGTGACTGGCGGGAGCCATAGTGCTGGCCACGGTAGCCGTGGGAATGGTTAACTGGATTTGGTAATGATGGAGGCTATTTTGGAAGTAGAAGCAATGATTTTAGCGACCACACAGTCAGCCATCACAGTTTGAAAAGGAAGAAGCAGCCGGGCAGTGGTGGTACACACCTTTAATCCCAGCACTTGGAAGGCAGAGGCAGGTGGATCTGTGAGTTTGAGGCCAGCCTGGTCTACAAGAGCTAGTTCCAGGACAGGCTCCAAAGGTACAGAGAAACCCTATCTTAAAAAATAAAAACAAACAAACATAAAACAAAAAACAAAACAAAATAAAAACCAAAAAACAAAAAAGGAAGAAGTTAAGGCCCCTGTGGTAGTGGAGGCCAGTGCTGCCAAACCAGGAAAGCAAGGCGGCCAAGGTCATTCCAGAGCAGTCTCAGTTAAGACAGAAGCTGAAGGTTTCAGTTAGCACCAGGAAACACAGCTAGACAAGCAACGGCAATGGGCGTCAAACAAACAAATAACCCCGTCCTCAATTTATGCAGACTTGTATAGCAGGTCCTTAAAGTCTGTTCTTTGGAAAGTATAAATTATTCCAACTGTCTTAGTCTAATTTCTGTTGCTGTAACAAAAGCAACTTGGGGGAGAATGAGCTAATTTTAGCTCCAAGTTCCAGGTTATTCTGGGGAAGTCACTGTGATAGAAGCTTGAAAGCTAATACCCACAGTCACCAGTGGAGAGGAGCTCATTGTGCCCACAGCTCACTTCCCCTCCTAGGGAATGTGCCACCCACAGTGGGTGAATCTTCTCACCTCGGTTAACATAATCCAAGTAATTCCCCACAAATTTGGCTCCTGGCCAACCGTCTCTAGACAATTACCCCCCCCATATATATAATTTTTCGACTATCTCTTGCTGAGACTCTCTTTGCAGGTCATGTTCATCGTTGACTAGACTATGTTAAGTTCATAACTAAAGCTGACATTGTAAGATTTATGGTGAGAGAGGAATCTGGCCGGTCCCATGGTGAGTGAGGGACCATGTGAGAAACAGAATATGCCCTGCAGAGAAAGCTTGGATATGTTGGGCATGGGGAGTTTATTTAGTTGGTATTGGGAGAGTATGGAAGGTGGGGTAGGGGAAAAGAGAGAAAGAGAGGAAAATAGAGGGGCAGAGAGAGACAGGAAAAAGGAGAGAGAAGGGAGCGGGGAGAGAGACAGAAAATTGCCTCTTCAGAAGAATGGCAGGCAGAGAGAAAGGGAACAGACAGAGAAACAAAGAGAAAGGAAAGAAAGCAACTTGCCTAGGTGGTAGGAAGGGAGAGATTGGGAGTGAGGGACGCTTGTCTCTTAAAGGGACAAGGTACTGACAGGGAAGGCCAGCATAATTACAACATGCCCATCTTTCTCTGATCATAAAAAGGTGACGAGTTAGGCGTGGAAGGTTAAGGGGATGAGTTCTCAAGACTGCTTTCTGCTACCAAGAAAGTGTTATTTTGTGCATGTGTGTGTGTGTGTGTTCACATATGAGGGTTCTTGTGTGTATGGAAGCAGAGAGCATTCCTCAGAAGGTTTAAGCCCTTGGTCCCCAGCTAGTGGCAGCCTTGCTGGAGGACATTTATTTCTGGAGGTAGGTTTTGAAGTAAAGAGTTTTGCCTCTTTTCAGGCTACTCTCTCTTTGGGATTGCAGTTGAGGGTGTAAACACCTAACTTCCTGCTCTGGCCTCTGTGCCTGCCTCTTGCTGCCATGCATCCGCACGTGATGGACTCTTGTAAGTTGCCTTGGTCATGGAGTTTTATCACAGTAATATGAAAGTAGCTATGCCGGTTGTGGTGGCGCATGCCGGTAGGATTTGCTAAAGGAGGAAGAGGCAGGAGGATCACGAGTTTGAGACCAGCCTGGGCTACACACACACACACACACAAAGAAAGTAGCTAGATGGGCGGTGGTGGTACACACCTTTAATCCCAGCACTCGGGAGGCAGAGGCAGGTGGATCCCTGTGAGTTCAAGGCCAGCCTGGTCAAGAAGAACTAGTTCCAGAACAGCCTCCAAAACTACAGAGGAACCCTGAGATAAAGGAAGAGAGAGAGAGACAGAGAGGGAGGGAGGGAGGAAAGAAGGAAGGAAGGAGGGAAGGAAGGAAGAAAGGAAGGAAGGAAGAAATAAAGTAGCTAGCACACCATTCACTTTGTTCTTTGAGCGGGACCTGTCACGGTGTCGTGCTCACGAAGTAGGCTGGGACTGCCAGCATGTGTCACTGTGCCCACATTGTAATGTGGATTCCAGGAGTTAACCGTGACTATTTATGCTCACAAGGCAAGCATTTCACTGACTAAGCTCCTTCAAACCCACTCACAAATGCTGGCTTGGGTTTTCTTTGTGTGTATGTTGTGTGTAGGCTGTGTACATACTTAGTATAAGTGTGTACAAGGCTTTACATGTATGAATACACATGTGTGAAGGCCAAGAATAGATGTTTGGTGTCTCTTTTTTTTGAGACAAAGTCTCTCTACATAGCCATAGATGTCTTGGAACTCTGTGTAGACCAGGCTGGCCTTGAACTCACAGAGGTCTATTTCTGCCTCCTAGTGCTAGGATTAAAGGCATGTGCCACCACATCTGTCCATGTATATGTCATGTGCATGTATGGTCATGTGTACGTCATACATGTGTTTGACCTCGAGTATGCCATGTGTGTATGGTGATGCGTATGATCATGTGTGTGTAATGTCATGTGGGTGACTGTGGATGCTAGAAGAAGGCAGTGGGACCCCTGGAACTAGAGTTACAGGCAGTTGTGAGTTGCCTGACACACCAAGGCATGGAGGAGCAGTATGCTCCTTTTTTTTTTTGGTTTTTTGAGACAGGGTTTCTCTGTGTAGCTTTGGAGCCTGTCCCGGAGCAGTATGTGCTCTTAATCACTGAGCCACCTCTCCAACCCAATCACTGAGCCACCTCTCCAACCCTTGGTTTTGTGTTTTAAGAGTGGGTCTCCCAAGTGCTGGGATTAAAGACGTGTACTACCATTGTCCAGCTGGCACTTGGGAGGCAGAGGCAAGCAGATCTCTGTGAGTTTGAGGCCAGCCTGGTCTACAAAGCAAGTTTCAGGACAGCCAGGACTGTTACACAGAGAAACCCTTCTTGAAACCCCCCTCCCCTCAAAAATATCCAGCCAACCAGTGATGGGTGCTCGCCTTTAAATCCAGCATTTAGGAGGCAGACGCAGGCAGATCTCTGTAAGTTTGAGGCCAACCTGGTCTACAAGAGCTAACTAGTTCCAAGAATCCAGGACAGGCTCCAAAGCTACAGAGAAACCCTGTCTTGAGCAACCAAAAAAAAAAAAAAAGTGTGTGTGTGTGTGTGTGTGTGTGTGTGTGTGTGTGTGTGTGCGTGTGTGTGGTGGGGGTTGTCTCACTATGTAGCCCTGACTGGACTGGAACTCACTGTGTAAACCAGGCTGGTCTCCAACTCATATCAGTCCTCCTACCTCTGCCTCCCAAATGCTGGGATTAAAGACATGTGTCACCATGTCCAGTGGATGAAAGTGTTTTAATAACCAATGTGTAATACAATTTTGTGATATTCTCTCAGGCCTCTGGGAAAGACCGAAACTCCATTCTATGTTCTTTCTTTTAGATATGCTTTGTTTAATTGAGATTGGGTCTCAGGTAGCCCAGTCTAACCTCCAACTTGATACTAGCTAAAGCTGGCCTTGAACCCCTGAGCTTCCTGTTTTCCTATTACAGTAGAAACACAGACCATGTGCTGGGGTTATGGTGCCACAAGGCGCGACTGGAGTTTAGTTTTGGCCTTCACTACTTGGCCACACTGTGGGACTGTTTACTGCCCTCCTTCTGAGCTGAGTGTTGGCTGCTCCTAGGTCTAGGGTTCTGAAGGGCAATAGGAATGTGAATGAGGTCTAAGAAGCATAGCATTCTGGGAAAGAAGAAGCAGGTGGAAAAGACGAGGTAAGGGAGTTGTCCAGGAACCTCTGCAGAGGAATGAGGCCCTGGGTTTGCCTTCATTCCAAGGACCTGCTGACCCTAGCAGACACCTGTTTGTAGAGGAGGTAAAAAAAGAATACTCCAGAAGGCGGGATTTCAGGTGACTTGTAGAGTGACCACTAATGCCTGGTGCTTCATTTGTATGCTAAACTGAACACCCTCCAGGTGGTTAAGGTTAAAAGAGTCATAAAAGTTGTAAGAAGAGGCAACTGCCAAATTCCCAGAAAAAAGTTAAACACATTTTCCTCCAGCCATTAATCCATCTCTCTCCCCTGGTCTTTATCTAAAATCTGCAGACCCCTCCCCCTCCCCCAGAGCTGAGAAGTGGATCTGCTAGGTTACCGGCCAACCAGCGGTGGTGCACGCCTTTAAACCCAGCATTTAAGAAGCAGACCACCGCTGCTCGGTTGTCTTTGGCCTTGTTATTGAATTCACAATTCAATAAAGAAAGTGGCACAGTTTGGGACAAGCACCGGTAAGAGGCAGAACGAGGTTAGGTTCTGAAGGACCAAAGTACAGGAAGTAACCTTCAATTTCAATCATGTGGTTGTGATTTTTTTTTCCCTTTTTGTTTATGTGTGTGTCTATATGTCCCGAGGTCTCCAGAGTTACAGATAGCTGTGAGCTGCCTGGCATCCATGGTGGAAACTGAGCCCAGGTTCTCCAGAAGGACAGCAAGTGCCCTTAACCAGCAAGCCATCTCTGAAAGTCCCCGTGGTCATAATCCATCACCAATGCCTTGTGATTTTGTCTGTTTGTTTCTTCTAGAGCTGAGGACTGAACCAAGGACCTTCCCTCGCTAAGTGAGTAGTCTGCCACCAAGCCGCATCTCCAGCCCCGTCACCAGGGGTTTATATATTGACAGTGCCTGCCTGGAGCAGGCAATTAAGGAAGACATTGAACTTAATTTAGAGCACATTGTTCATAAGCATGGCCACAGTGTTTATACACTGACAATGAACCGATAAGCCTGAAATATATCCTGTGACAGCTAACAAGGTAGGGTAGTCTAGAACCATTGTAGACAGTGAGGAACTAACCAGGCCAATGAGAGAGTGTGTTGGCTAGTCTATGTCAATTTGACACAAGGTATAGACATCTGAGAAGGAACTTCAGTTGAGAAAATGCCTCCATAAGACTGTAGACAGGCCTGCCTGTAGGGGCTTATCTTAACGAGTGATTGACGAGGGAGGAAACACTCCAGGAATGGTGGGTCTGAGTTCTTTGTGTGTGTGCCTGAGCACTTCAAGACTGGGTTTCTCTGTGTAGCCCTGGCTGTCCCTGAACTCACTCCGTAGTCCAGGCTGGCCTCAAACTCAGAGATCTGCGTGCTTCTGCCTCCTGAGTGCTGGCCTTAAAAGTATGAGCTATGATTACTGTAGTGGTTCTGAGTTCTAAAAAGAAGCATGCTGAGCAAGCCATGAGGAGCAAGAGAGTAAGCTCCCCTCCATGGCCTCTGCAGCAGCTCCTGCTCCACGCTCCCTCCTGGTTTCAGTTCTTGACTTCTCTCAGTAAACTGACTCGGAATATGTAAGCCTTTCCTCCCTAAGGTGGTTTTTGATCATGGTGCTTTATCCATCACAGTCGTAGTAACCCTGACTAAGACAGATGGCTCAGCGGGTAAAGAAAGACGCCCGCTACCAAGCCTGATGACCTGAGTTTGGTCTGTGAGACCCACAACGTGGAAAGAAAGAGCCAGCTCCTACTGTCATGCCCAAGTTACTGATCTCCAAAAAGAAATCCATGGAACCTGATTCCTATGCACAAGAAGGTTTTTAATATACAAATTCGAATTTGGACCACACCTCCAGCAAAGGCAGTGGCTGAGGGAAGAGCAATGACAAGCCCAGGATGGAGAGCTTTTAGCGGGGAGACTCTGTAATCAGGGGAGCTCATGCCCTGTTGTCTTGAGACGGGGTAAGGAGGGCATAGGGTAAGATAGTTTCTGAAACCACTGGTCAGTTTTTGGGTGCGAAACACTAACAAAGAGCCATTAATAACTGACAAGGTGTCTTCAAGGGCAGGATGCCTCCTAGGAACATCTGGACCTCAGTTAAATTTTATGGCCCTGCTCCCTAGCTCCTTAATTGGCCATTCTCAGGTTATCTGTTTAAATTCTGCTATCGCAGCACATTTCTGGAGCTGAGATCGGCCCCTGTTCACTGTATGGCTTAAGATGAAGCCTCTTCTTTAAAATGTTTAAAATGGAGTTTGAAAGTCAGGTCCTCACACTACAAGTTATTTTCTCAGCATCACACTTGTTCCATGACACGTGTATGTTCATTATACTCCTCCCTACTAAATAGATAAATGAGTCAAGCCTTTCAGAAGTCAGTGTGCCGCGGGTCGGGGGAGAGCAGTGCTAATGGGGATCGGTATAGGAACTGAACTGTCCAGTTAGGGAGGGCGCGCCACTGGCCTCCGACTCCTCCCAGCCTGCACACGTGTGCGCCACCCTAAACTTTCCTTCTCCCAGGTGGTATAACCTTTGCTAAGGCTTGAGATCAGAGGAATTTTTACTTTGTGTAGTCCTTGGCATTAAATAAAGGGACCTTTACCCAGCACCAGCAGGAACCACCCTTGGGAGCCACTTAGTGCTGCCCGGCACGTCCACAGCAATTAGAGCAAAGGGCCAGAGTTCAGGAGCCTCTTTGAGGGAAGTTCTCCTGAGCCAGCGTCAGCCCCATTCTCACTCCTGCAGGGCACATATCACGGAAGCTGCCCTTGGATTTAGTTCCTGTAGGAGACAGGATGACCCTGCCCTATAGCACTCTCCACATAGGCAAGACTCCTAAACCTGGCTAAAGTGGCTCAGTACCAGAAAGAACTCAAGCAGGGCTGGAGAGGTGGCTCAGTGGTTAGTTCCCAGCACCCACATGGCAGCTCATGGCTGTCTGTAACTCCAGTCCCAGGGGATTTGACACCCTCACACAGGCATGCATGCATTCAAAACACCAATGCACAGAAAAACAAATGAATTCTTGAAAAAAAAAGAAGGAATGCAAGCAATTTTTGCTGTGATGAAGATGAAATGTAAGGCCCTCCACATTGAGCAACACTCTAAGGCTAGACAGATGTCAAGCATTTCGCAGTTTGACTTTGCCTTAGGGAGAACTATTGCTTCATCTAGTAATGGTGGCTCATGTCTGGACTCTAGCTATTGGGAGGCAGAGGCAGAGGAAGGTTGGCAGTTCAGGCCCAACTGCAGCTACATTGTAAGACTGTCTCCAGATCAAAACAATACAGTCTGTTGCTTCAGTGTGGGAAAATAACGTGTTGCCGTGTTCCCATCAAATGCCGATATGTACAGTGAATGTGCACATTGCTCCCAGAAGCTGTCTGCCCTGTCCTAGATTTTCTCTTGCTATTCCCTCTGCCTGCAAGTTCTCTCTCAGGCAGGTGTCGTATCAACTGCTCCTGTCCGTCAGCCAGACTTGTGCTTCCAGATGGCTGAGTGGGGCAGAGCGACGGCTCAGCTGGTAGAGGGCTTGCCTGGGGACCGGTAAAAGCCGGGCCTGATGACACACTCCGGTGATCCCAGTCCTGTGGAAGTGAAGACAGCACGCTGACCAGTCAGTCTAGAAGAACCAGTGAAAAATAATAGGCCGAGGCCCCGTGGTGGTGGTGCACACCTTTAATCCCAACACTCAGGAGGCAGAGACAGGCAGATCTCTGAGTTTGTGGCCAGCCTGGTCTACAGAGTGAGTTCCAGGACAGCCAGGGCTACACAGAGAAATCCTGCCTCAAAACAATAAAAATTTAAAAAAGAAAAAAATACATGTATGTATACATGTGTGTACACAAACATACACACGGACTGTGGAGGATGGTAGAGGAAGACACCAGATGCCAACCTTTGGCTTGTACATGCTTTCACATGTGTGTGCACCATCCCACACACACACACACACACACACATGAACCTATATACGCACACACAAACAGGGAGGCCTTTCCTATGTCCCTTCTAAAATATCCTTTTCTCTACAAGCCTACAAAGTCTACAGCTTTTGCTGCCCCCTGCCATGGCTAGCTTTGGTTATCAATTTGACTACACCTGAAATTAACTAAAATCCCAAAATGGAGGGCAGGCCAGTGAGAGATTTTCGCTTAATTTGAGGTAGGAAGAACCACTTTTAATCTGGACCTTAAAGTGGGAAGATGCACGCCTTTAATCGGGGTCACACCTTCTGCCAGAAGCCCATAGAAGGACATGGCAGGAGGAAACACATGCTCTTTGTCTATTTGCCCTCACCTTGTCGATACATCCTTCCGTCACTGCATGAAAGCCCCATTCTTCTGGATTCCAGTGCATACTGAAGACCAGCGGAGACATTGAGGCTCGTGGACTGAGCAACCGCTGCATTCTTGG
Organism: Myodes glareolus; assembly: GCF_982192425.1. Lineage (NCBI taxonomy): Eukaryota > Metazoa > Chordata > Mammalia > Rodentia > Cricetidae > Myodes > Myodes glareolus. The sequence goes on from NC_142044.1 coordinate 63,906,889, forward strand.
ACTTTCTGTTCACAGCGGCCATTGTTGAATTACCTGGACCATAACTTGTAAGTCATTTCAGTAACCCCCCCCTTTCTGTACACAGAGAGATTAATTCCATAAGTTCTGCTTCTCTAGAGAGCCCTGAGTAGTACACCCCTTTAAAAATATTGTACATTTATGTGTGCAGGTTAGAAGACAACTTGTTGGTTCTCTCCTTCTTGCACATGGGTTCTGGGGATCCAACTCAGGTAATCAGGTTTGTCAAGAAGAACCTTTACCTGATGAACCATCTAACTGGCCGTGGTTCATTTGTTTGTTTGTTTGTAGATAGTGGTGCCAATGTACAGCCCAGTTAGGCTGGAACTCCCTATGTAGACCAGTCTGGCCTCAAACTCACAGAGATCAGCCTGCCTCAGCCTCCCAAGGGCTGGGAGTAAGTAAAGGTTTTGAAGTCTTTCTAAAATAACCCTTTTCAATATTAGGTGCCTCCATCCCAACTCTCTGCCCATCTTCCTTGAGAAGACGCTGAAGGCCTCTGTTTCAGTTTGGGTGACTCCCCCCTCTACTTCCAGGGATCATTTTGTGTCCCAGGTACCCCTAGTAACTGGTTTTGGTTGGGGATTTGGCTTATGACCCGAGGGAGGTGGCAGACATCGCCATTTATCCTGAAAGCGTCAGCATATAGCTGGTGGCCTCTGCTTCCTCCACTTAGGGAAGCCTGCCTAAGAATGAAACCCTGCTGGTTCTGAAGCAGAAATGAAGGCTGGCAGGTAGAGTGTGGCTTAGGGACCTGTCAGTCTGGGCCCCTACACAAGCCCTGCCCTGAACTCACCGTGCCTTCCTGTTTCCCAATCCTGTGACTCAGTTCTTTCCCGGCACAACCAGTACGATCTAGTTTCTACTGAGGACCAGCAAATCAGAACTAAGAAGGCCAGAGACCAGGCAGAAGCTGTGGGGCTCTACAGGGAGAACCTTGTAGCGGGGATTTTGGGATCATCAGCCCCCAAATCATGACTCGGAGACTTGCTATGTTGGACTCTAGTGTCTAACCCGAGAAGGAGTCGCCCCCAGAGACCACCTCATACACCACAGCCGATGCAAAAGCATGAGGATTTTATTAATTCTGTTATGACAGGGTCCCTCAGCACTCGGGAAGCCGAGAGACCCCGACTAGCTGGTACAGTCTACTTTTAAAGGAGAAGGCCCCATAGAAACAAGAGGGGTTGTTCCTTGACCATTATGATTGGCTTGTTCGAAAAGGGCTAATACCAATAATTGACTGTAGAATTATTGTCAGATCAGATGAGGTAAGAGGTCATTTTGACCCCGTTTCCCAGGGGACTGAATCAAAACATACATGTATGGGTGATTGTTCAGGAACTGAGTACGTGCATGTGTAGCTGTTAGGTCCTTGGTTCCCAGGGGAGGAGGGGAAGCACTGAGGCTCACAGAGGCTGAGAGGGTTTGGAATTGTCAGAAATGGCTTCAGAATTGTCTAAAGTCTTACAGCTATTAATTATGAAAGCTTGGTCTTAGTTTAGGTTTGTTTCTGGATGCTTTTTGTTGTTGTTGTTGTTGTTTGAGAAAGGGTTTCTCTGTAGCTTTGGAGCCTGTCCTAGAACTAGCTCCATTAGACTAGATTGAACTCACAGAGATCTGCCTGCCTCTGCTTCCCGAGTGCTGGGATTAAAGGCGCACACCACCACCGCCCAGCTCAGCCTATGTTTTCTTATTGTCTAGGTTTGTCGTGTGCATATTTTCCCTCTTAGTAAAAGAGTGGGTCAGGTCACTTCAGGCAGGATCTTGTTTGTGTTCTGCTTAGGGCAGCTTCCCAGAGATGGACAGAAAAGAGGTGGCACCATCAGACTGTTTTGGAATCTACTTTCCCTCAGCAGAGAGCATGTAATTCACTGATCAGAATAATGTGTTACATACTACATATGTATTACAGTGTTGTTTCCCACTTTTCTGATGGATTCTTACAAGAAGATATTTTGAACCAACTCAGTTTTATATATATCCATGATGAACATCAGGTCCTATAGAACAGAATCTTGCTCAGGACTTGAGGAATTTTCTGATGTTATGTATGGGTGTAGCAAATTATTAATTAATTAATTAATTAAGTTAGTTAGTTAGTCAGATACAGGGTCTTGTTATATAACTCAGGCTGTTCTCAAAGTTGTCATCCTCCTGCCTCACTTTCTAAAGTATTGTGATAACATTGTATTTTCTACCTTACTCTGATTTTTGTTTGCTTTGTCTTTTGGTTGTGGCAGAAAACCTGCCTAGAGCTTTTTGAATGCTAGACAAGCTGTCTGTCTGTCGGTGAGCTATCCCCTGCTGTCTGTCGGTGAGCTATCCCCTGCTATCCGTCGGTGAGCTTTCCCCAGGACTCATACAGTTGACATCACAATAGAATAGTGCATTAATGCACTCTTGGGCCCTGAGATGGCTCAGCAGGGAAGGTGCCTGCCACATAAGCCTGTGGACCTGCGTTTGATCTTTGGGCTCCATGGTGGAAGGAGAGAACTGACTCCTAGGAGGTCTGCTGTGGCCTTCACACTGTAACCTACACACATGTGCTGTGGCAATATGCGCCTGCATTAACATATGCATAATAAATACATATTTTTTTTTGTTTTTCAATATCGGGTTTCTTTGTGTAACAGTCCTGACTGTCCGGGTTGGCCTCGAACTCACAGAGATCCACCTGCCTCTGCTTCCCAAGTGCTGGGATTAAAGGCGTGTACCACCACTGCTTGGCATAAATACATAATTTTTTGATGAGTAAAATAATTAATAAAATAAAACAATGCGTTGTGTACATAGGTTTGAAGATAACTGTCACAGTTAACTTATGCAGTGTCCAATCCAAGCTAAAATTTGATGTCATAAGTATTTTTTTTTGTTTTGTTTTTGGTTTTTCGAGACAGGGTTACTCTGTGGCTTTGGAGCCGGTCCTGGAACTAGCTCTTGTAGACCAGGCTGGCCTCGAACTCAGAGATCCGCCTGCCTCTGCCTCCCAAGTGCTGGGATTAAAGGCATGCATCACCATCTGGCTGATGTCATAAATATTGAGCACAATTGATATGCTAAACATATTTATATATGAAATATGAAAGGTACAATGAAAAACATGTACAATAACAATCTTTTTTTTTTTTCTGATACAGGGTTTTCCTGTTGTAGACCTGGCTGTCCTGGAACTCACTATCTAGACTAGGCCAGCTTCAAACTCGCAGAGATCCACTTGCTTCTCCCACCCAGTGCTGTACAATGATAAACTTCATGATACTTACAATATAGTAGAGAAAACTAGAGACAGCAGAAGGGGCCCAGCCAGAGGAGAGCCAGATGTGTTTAGAAAACAGGAAGTATGGAATTCCATGCAAATGAAGATTTGCCTGATGGTCATGTGGAATCTGTAGATGCTGTGGTGGTGCACGCCTGTAATTCCAGCACTTAGGAGTCTGAGGCAGGAGGATTACAAATTTGAAGACAACCTGACTAAACTGTGAGACACTCTCCAAAAAAAATATAACCTCCCCACCCCCAACACATACATTTTCAGGAAATAGGCATTCAGCATGAGCTCACGTTCCCTCTTTCCCTTGGTGTTGTAAGCTGTTTGCAAGCCTCTAACCCTTTCTAAATGGGTGAGGGAGATAAAGTGATCAAATGACATTGCAGTCATTAAGAGCAGTGTCTGGTCAGTTGGTGTCAACTTGACACAGTGAGAGTTATCTGGGAAGAGAAATCTCAGTTGACAAAATTCCTCCATCAGATTGCCTGTAGGCAAGTCTGTACGACAGTTTCTTGATTAATAACTGATGGTGAAGGGCCACTGAACAAGCCATGAGGAGCAAGTCGTAAATAGCAATTCTCTATGGCCTCTGCATTAGCTCCTGCCTCAAGTTCCTGCCCTGATGTCCTCAGTGACAGGGCGACCTGAGAGTTCTAAGCTGGAACACCCTCTCCTCCCCACGGTGAACTGGGGGGCTCTGCAGGAGGAAGGCCTGACATGAGATCGTGAGAGCAAGCAAGGAGTTAGACCAGTGAACCCTGGCTAGTGTTCCAGCATAGGAACCGTGCTGGAGTACCGGGGAGGGCAAGAACATTCCCGTGAGGTATCCACTCGCTAGAGATGGAGAAATGAAACAAACAAGCCATGGTGGCATAAACACGCCACCCTAGCACTTGGGAGGTGAAGGCTGGAGGATCAGGACTCAAGGCCAGCCTCAGCTACGTCTGTGTCAGGAGTTCAAGATCAGTCTTGATTACACGAGACCCTGTCTCAAGGAAACATATATAAGAAACAGATTGGCTTGCCCAGGTTTTTTTTTTTTCCCTCTCCCCGCAGCTGTAGGTGAAATTCAGCCCTTGTCTTATCTTAAGATGTTGTTCTTTCTACAGCTTCATCCTCTGTCTGGCATGTCTCTAGTGCTGGTGCAGGACCTGTGGGAATTAGACGAGGACTATGGGTCCAGCCTAAGGAATGCCTCCATGGGAGGAGCAGCAGAGAAGTAGCAAGGAAGGAGGGAAAGTAGGGGGACAGACGGGCACAGGGTGAAGGCAGCCGGGCAGAGGGGACAGACGGGCACAGGGTGATGGCAGCTGGGCAGAGGGGACAGACGGGCACAGGTAGAAGAGGAAGTTTGCCATCTTGGATACACACATGGCAAACACTGAGGTTCTGCTGTGGATGGTCTCAGTGATCTCAATTCAGAAAGTGATTCCAGATTCACAACGGATGGGGAAACACAGGGAAAGTGACAGGGTATAGTGAGCACAGGCTGTGTTTCCAGCTAACCTTGACCTTGTGTTACCAGAAGAAGTAATAGGGGAGCCAACTCCAAGACTACACCCACAGGAAGTTTATTAGGGAGAAAACTTGGCCCTGATAATAAGGGAACCGAAGGGAGCAAGACTGGGAGGGAACAGCTGAACTGTATTGGACCATTCCCACTGGATGTAGGCTGTGAGGAATGGGGTGGGACCAGACACCCAAAGGCCACCTGCCAGCAGCACTTCAACCACCAACAGCTGGAATAATACATCCTTCATAGCTGTGTGTTGGTACACAAACTTTAATCCTAGTACTCAGAAGGCAGAGCTGAGTGGGAGGCCAGCCTGTTCTATAAAGTAAGTTTCTCCAAAGTGAGTTCCAGACCCTGTCTGAAAAGACAAATAAAAAGTCCTTATAGCAGGGGTTCGGCTTATACCTGTGATCCAGCACACAGTAGGCTGAGGTAGGAGGGTCACAAGGCCAATTTGGACCACATGGCAAGTTCGGGACCAGGCTGAGCTGCCGGAGAACTTATTTCACCTCTTCCCTAGAAAGTTCTTAGTTCTCAAAGCAGGTCTGAGCACTAGGATATGATGTATTGGATTACACACAGGAATAGCTTCTAAGGTGAGCAGCATCTGAGGAAGACTATTTTTTGGCACAGATAAAATTTAACTTCGGAAATAAGTACAGAAGTAGGAGTATACTATCACTCTTTATTGCCTAACAGTTATAACATGTTTTACATTTTACATGTTATAAAACACTTAATATCTATCTCTGAAACAGTCATAGGACACCCCCTGTATACCTGATCTTGGCTATCTCCAGCTACACAAAGATACCACCCACCTAGGGTCTCATTATGTCGCCCTGGCTAGCCAGGAACTTCTGGAGATCTGCCTGCCTCTGCCTCCCGAGGGCTGAGGTCGAAAGTGTGGGACATCTCATGCTCAGTCTTTTCTATTGAAAGCTCAGTTTATTGGGAGGAAAAGTACAAAGCCATAAACAGTGATGGACTGTGCTTCTGCTATCACTGATTGTACGTGCAGTGCCCAGCCTGCGCTGGGTGCTTAGCAAATAGTGGGAAAATGAGTTAATTTGTTAAGCTTGAAAGTCCTACATGGTTTGGTCCTGAGAACCTGACAGGGGCCACAAGGGCGTGAAGTAGAGGCACACAGACACAGCTGGGTTGAGAGGGCCTTGGAAGCTCTGCCCACGACCACCAGCAAGCTGTGCAGCAGCTCAGAGCCTTGGCTTGATTGTTACAGGGCCACGGGAGGAAAGGTTAGGTTCGCTCACTAGGTGGGAGGTCTCTGCAGGAGAGCAGTCTCAGGCTGTAAACTTCCAGGAGGGAGCTCAGTCCGAGTTTTCTTCTCTGTTCTGTCAACGTTCCCACAGGGACCAGAGAGAGCTTTGCCAATTCCCATGGGTTTGCTGCATCAGGGTCCTGGTCAATAGAACACATTCTCTCTCCCTGTACATTCACGCAGGGCTCCTCTGCTCCCCACACTTGGGTAGTCAATAGAATTTAAGAGTAATAAATGTTGCCTAGAGGAGTCAGAGGACAAAGACAGAGTTGTTTTTGTTTTGTTCTTTTGAGACAGGGTTTCTCTGTGTAGCCCTGGCTATCCTTGGAGCTAGCTCAGTAAACCAAAATTGGTCTTGAACTCACAGAAATCTGCCTGCTTCTGCCTCCCGAGTGCTGGGATTAAGGGTTTGTGTAACCATTGCATGACTTAGAGCTGCTTTTTCAATGTCTATATTACTGTTGTATTGGGGGTAAGGGTATGGTGTGCTAGTGTGGAGATCAGGGACAGCACTGGGGAGTTCGTTCTCTCCTTCCACCTTTGGATTGGTTCCCAGGCTCAGTTCACCAGGCTTTCCATGCTAACACTTTTCCTCTTTGGCCCCATGGGTGATTTTGAGGAACCCTAAAGAGCAACTTTCCAGGTAACGGTGGTCAATGGCAGTGGTGGCTAAGTTTAGGAAGTCGCAGAGAAAATGAAAGCATGGAGGAATTCTTGGAGTGTGTGTGTGGGTAGGAAGCTTAGAAAGGACCCCTTAATAAAAGGTGCGTGCAATGGAAACACACACTGCTCTTCCAGAGGACCCAGGCTTAGTTTCCAGCACCCACACTGAGCAGTTCACAACTTTCTATATTCCAGTTCCGGGGTCATGAGCCTTCTGCAGGCATTGTACTCACAGTACACACACACACACACACACACACACACACACACACCAAATAAAATCTTCATGAGTTTTTAAGATTTATTTATTTATTTATTATGTATACACTGTTCCCTATACACTTATTATACTTGCAGGCCAGAAGAGGGCACGAGATCTCATAGATAGTTATGAGCCATCATGTGGCTGCTAGGAATTGAACTCAGGACCCTCGAAGAGCAGTCAGTGCTCTTAACCTCTGAGCCATCTCTCCAGCCCCCAATCTTTACGTTTTTTTTTTAGCACATTATACATATGATTAAAAATAAAACTTTTGTTTTTGGAAAAATTCATATTAAGAGCTGGACATGGTCCCGGTGGTGGTAGTGGTTTCAGTGACAATGCATGCCTGGCTGTCCTGGGATTCATTCTGTAGACCAGGCTGGCCTCAAACTCACAGAGATCCGTCTGCTTCTGCCTCCTGAGTGCTGGGATTAAAGGCGTGCGCCACCCCTACCCGGCCAGTCTGGTCTACAGAGTGAGTTCCAGGATAGCCAGGGCTACACAGAGAAACCCTGTTTGTTGGGGAGGTGGGGAGCGGAGGGTGGACCCCATATTCACATGCTACCCATAGATACTGCCGTCTGTACAGAAACGGGTTTCCATTGTTGTCATATGAACTATTGGAAGAGAATAGTACTCCATGTACAAAATGGAGCCGACACTGAGTGCAGCTGCCACATCTAACTGAATTGTGTTTGAAATCTATCTTTGTTGGCCAGTATGTGTCTTTAGGCAAATCAGTCAACCCTCATAAATTACTGATGAATCTTCCAACTGAAGATAATCGTTCCTGTCTCACGGTTTTGTGAGGCTTGATGGCTGCTTGTGTTGTATATAGAAAAGAGGGCTCCTGAATGTGGTGGAAGAAAACCTGAAGGTGGTTCTGTAAAACCCATGATTTGTTTTGTTTTTTTGAGATAAGGTTTCTCTATGTAGCCCTGGCTGTCTTGGAACTTGTTCTGTAGACCAGGTTAGCTCGAATTCAGAAATCTACCTGCCTCTGCCTCTGCTGGGATTAATCGCATGTATCACCTAGACTGGCATGATTTATAAGCTAGTGTGTGTGTGTTGTGTGCATGCGTGTGTCTGTGTGCGTGTGTAAAACGATGGGACCCAGAGCCCCACACACAGTGGGGCACACCCACTCTGGCATTCAGTTATGTCCTCAGCCCCACTTCTTTAAAAATCATAAACTCGAATCTTTTTTTCTGCCAGATTCTATTCCATGGGTGGTTTTATGGATATTTCTATTTTCTAAGGAGGACAAGCTGTCCCCAGCTTAATCTGCAGAGGCAGCTTGGCCTTGGGGAATGGTCTGATAGCACTAGAATTGGAAGCAGATCACATCTTACGTAGAACTTTTGGTGGCTGAGTGAGCCTAGCCCCAGGACTTTCATGTGGGATGTTCCTAGCATTGCCATGGTTAAATGTGCATGCAGCCTACTTGGTGGTTTGGATCAACTGCTCTTCTTCCCATTTACTCTTAGGCAAGTCTCAGTTATCTCCAGGAGGCAAATTCCCCCATCCTTCAAGCTCCCCTCCTCCCTCACTGAGAAATCTTGCCCTAAATTTCTGTTTTGCTGCTTCAGGACTTTTTCTTTCCCACCAGGTACTCAGTTCTGATCTGGCTCACTTTGTTGTCTGCGGGCAGATCACTGATTGAGAGCTAATGTCCTCGGCTCCTTCAGATCCAGAGAAACAGACCAGGCGGCATTTCCACCGATACTTTGAGACGCCTTCTAATTGCATCAATATCGCACGTACTATTATGTGGAAAATACATGTGGACTGTCAGACTTTGGGTTAATTGGTTTTACCTCCTGCCTCAGAGGGGCAGAGTCCTAGTCTGCAAGCCGTCCCTAACCAGCTTGACTCCCAGGGGAGTGGCAGTCAGAAGAAAGCAGTTCCCTCCACCCATTTCATTCACAGCACCCTTAGCCTCCAGGTCCCGCCCTTCGGAGAGGCACAGAAAGGAAATCTCAGAAGAAAACTTTAACTCAATTAATTTTTATTAATAACTAGGAGTGGCAGACAGAAATACAATGCCGGTCAAAGATGAAATTTGATTATGCTTTAGAGGGTGCGGTTTGAAGTTTTCCCTCACTCTTGTCCCACCTCTAATCTCATCTCCCACCAAGGGAGGCGCTCTAGTCCGCATATAAAGACGCTGCGCTGTTCTGCAAAAATCAAACCAGTTCTGCACCATGGGGAAGAGGCAGCCAAGGGCCGCAGCAACTGCTCCCAACTGTGAGCTAAGTAAGTGGGCAGCTAGCGGCGGGGACGCTCCAGCCGAGCACACCTGGAAGCTGACACCAACAGCCCCGACCCTTTTCTTTTCTAGATGCAACGGAGGGTCCCAGAGGAGGCTGGGAGGCTGTGGGCCAGAGGGTGCTCGTCCAGAACTAACGTGTGCCTCTTCTCTTCTTTCAGGAGACCACTCTGTATGGAAAGCTGCAGCCCTTACCAGGGTGCGGAAGTTTGGCTTTTTCTTTTTGTACACAGTTTGCTTTTGCTGTTATCATATCTTTTAATTTCCATTTCTGTGGGTTTACGCTCTCTTTCTGTCTCCGTTCTTACATTTCTCCCAGCCGTTTTTATGTGAAGAACAACACAGCGCTATCCTCTCTATTGTTATAGCCAGAAGGGGAAATCGGAAACAAAACAAAACAAAAACAAAACAAACAAGAACCAAGCGGTTTTGGTGGCTCTTAAGAATTTCGAGGCAAGCTGGGGGTCTTGTCAGGCCACTTAGTCTCTCCCCTCTTGGTCTCTACAGAGAAAGGCTCTGAGGTGTGAGGCCGGAGATAGAGCGGGACTGCTTTGGGGAAGGCAGGATACTGTGTGGGGAGAAGACACAGCTAGGTGGGATGGAGGACAACTCACTGAGAGACTTGGGAGGAGGAGGAGGAGGAGGAGGGCTGGTGCGGCCGAACTGGCTCCGCTGGTCCAAGTTTCGCGGTTCCTCCCAGACGTGGGGGTGTTCTTGGCGCGTCAGTGGACACAGCGCGGTGGCCCAAGAAGCCAGACGAAGAGAGGCTGCCATGGTGCCCTATTGTCGGTTGTAGCTGTATCTCGTAGTCATCATCTCTTCGGAGGAAGCAGGCTTGTGGTTGCCTAAAAAGAGATGGCGGAAACTATGACAAAAATGTATCTTGCGTTCCCGGGGTGGGAGTTGCCAACCTGCGAATGCGGTGTGTTTGAACTCCATGGCTGGAGCGGGCCTCGCCCCCGACTCGGACCCGCCCCAACTAGGTCCCGCCCCCAACTCCAGCATGGGCGGGCGGAGCCTTTGCTCCCGGTCCGCCCGCCACGCGGTGCGTCGGCTGCAGGAGTCCAGCCAATCAGGAAGTGGAGTTCCCGTCCTGCGGGCCAATCGCGGGAGGGCAGGAGATTGACCAGCTAGTTGCTGGCTTCTGGGATATGGAGGCGCCGACGCGGCGTGTCAGGTGGTGGCCGAGCCGGTAAGCCGAGGTGCTGGCGGGGTCAGGGGTTACGGCGTTCCGCTTTGTGCGGGTGGGCGGGCGAGGGCACGACCGGAGGACAGTTCGTATCCCGAGGAGACGGGGGAGCCCCGGGGTCGGCACAGGCGCTGGTGGTCACGGGCCTCGGCCTTTCCCCGCGACCTGGGACACCAGCCCACCGCCCCTCTTCGGGCTGGCCCGACTGGAGGCGTCCCGGGTCAGGGGTGCGCAGACCCTGTGCGACGCGGAGGAGGAGATCCGTGAAGCAGTTTCCTCCCGGAGCCCGGAGATCCGTCTGCCCGCGGCCTCCCTCAGCGCAGCACCCTGTCAACCCAGAGGCCGCCTGTGCTGCGCTGTTGGCACGAAGGCCTCAGGCCTCGGGGTTGAGGGCTGCCAGGGTCCCTGCGCTTTCCAGACCTCATTCGGGACACCTCGCGCGCGATGGATGCGCCCCTTCTCAGCGGTTTCCTAAGCCCGGTACTTTCAAAGCTCGCTTGTTTGATATTGCTCCTTTAGATTCTTTGTCCATGTCGGTTCTCTGGTCCAGGACTTAATTGATACGTCAGACTATTTGGAAGGGCATCCTCAGGACACAGGTTGAGATTCCGCTGTGTAATACGGAGATACTCCGTTGTTCTTTGCTTTTTCAACAATGGGATTCAAGGCATCAAAAGCAAACATATGGAGGGAGAGCTGGCTAGGGCCGGTGGGCTTCTAGGAGCTTCCGTGCGGCCCGTGGGGAAACCACGGGAAGCTGTCCACCTTGTCCACCGTGGCATCTCCATCACTTCGTGGCTGTGTTAATATTCTGTTCTGGCTGCTTAGGCTTTCTTCAGTCCCACCACTTTACGTGGGGTGACGGCAGGATCTTAGAGGTTGTCGGCGTTAAATTAGTTACTACATGTAAAGCAAAGTGCTTAGGTCAGTCCCCTGCCACCAGGTGTTTTTATTAGTGCCTGCTCATGCCTGCTGTTACCTGGCTTTGACCTTCTCAGGAGTCTTTGCTCGGAATCCCTTGGGCTGTTGCCAGAGGTTCCCCAGGCCAGTGCTTCCCAGCTGTATTATTAGTCTGAAAGTGCAGTTAATTACAGGTGAAGGCAGGCGCTGTGCTAACAGTTTCTTCTTAATCCTTGTCTTTTCTTTCTGAGACTGGAGCTTACTATATATATATATATATATATATATATATATATATATATATATATATATATATATTTATCTAACTGGTCTGGAACTTGATCAAGTCGGCCTCTAACTTGCAGCGATCCTTCTGCCTCTGTGCTGAGATCAGTCACAAGCATTTACTACTCAGGCTTGGCTTCTGCTTAGTTTATGAAATGAACTTGGAAAATAACGTTTTAGGCTATTTTCTGCAGTAGCTGTGTTAACAAATGTAACCTTGAGATTTCACTGGTGCATTTTTTATTAGATATTTATTATCAGTCTTGCTTGCATTGAATTTATTTTAAACACATACATAAAAGGCTGTGACTGCCACACATGTGGTCTCGCGTGTTTCCGGAAGGCCTGTGGGACTCAGAAGGGGAATTTCTGAACACCCTGGCAGCACCTCTTGTTGAGGAACAGGGAAGCTGCATGTGACTCTGAGATTCTACTCTGAGGAAAGCGGTGGTTTCTTAGGTTACAGCAGAGCTGGCAGGAGGCTTTGGTTCAGCTGTGACTCAGAGAAAAGTATCCACAAAGTAGGATTTTTTTCTTTTTGACTTTGCAGTCAAGAGCCTGGTTAGGTGCTGTTTTGTCTGATGCCTTAATTTTCTGCTATGCAAGTACATCTTTGTATGAGCCTTAAAATCCCTCTTAATTCCTGCTAGTTGGGAGACCCCAGAAGTTCAGAGGAAGCTGCTGTTCACTCAGCAACACTGCTAGGAACCAATTGCTAAATGAGAAACTCTGTTTAAGGAAAAGTGCTGCTTACAAAGCATGCTCCATGGGCTAGAGAGATGGCTCAGCGGTTAAGAGCCCTGGGTGCTCTTCCAGAGGTCCTGAGTTCAATTCCCAGCACCCACATGGTGACTCACAAAGCTTGCTCCATGTACTGCAGTGGCAAGTGGCATATGTTCACTTGCTCATCTGTATTAAAACAGTTTAATACTCCTTTAGGTCGAAATGTGCTCACATTCATACATAATGAGAGGAGAAGGCCACAAGTTAATTATTGAAACTTTATCAGGTTCCAAAGAGCAGAAGGAAGCATCCAAGGCTGAGGAATCTTTTACTATGTTTGTTTGACTTGACACATAATTTTTCTTTTAAGAAAAGAAGGTAAATGTTGAAGGTAGTACCTGTTAGCATAAATGGGTTGGCTGTGATCTAAAGAAAAGCATTCTTCAGATTTTCTGGAGAAAAACTGTATAAGTAAGTCGCAAAAAAGTCTTAGGCAAAGTGTTTTTATGTGACGAAAGGTAGATTTCTTTTGTTAAATTTCTTCTTTTCTTCACGAAGCAAGGGCCTTTGATGGTCACAGGATGAGGTGTCAGGCCAGGTGACCAGATGCTCCCCCCTCACCAGGAAACTCTGCTGTAAAGCTGAGGTTAGAAGGAAGTTTGCAGGAAGCTTACCCTGGCCTAGCTGGAGGAATAAAGGACAAGGCAGAGCAGGGCACAGTAAACCGTGTGTGCTCCAGTGGGCAACCAGGATGGTGAGCCCTGCCAGCAGGGAAAAGATTAGTTTTCATGAGTGTGCATCCAGCCTGCCCTCCTGCCCATGAGTGTGCACCCAGCCTGCCCTCCTACCCATGAGTGTGGACCCAGCCTGCCCTCCTACCCATGAGTGTGGCCCCAGCCTGCCCTCCTACCCGTGAGTGTGACCCCAGCCTGCCCTCCTACCCATGAGTGTGCACCCAACCTGCCCTCCTACCCATGAGTGTGGCCCCAGCCTTCCCTCCTGCCCATGAGTGTGCACCCAGCCTGCCCTCCTACCCATGAGTGTGGACCCAGCCTGCCCTCCTACCCATGAGTGTGAACCCAGGAAGCCCTCCTTCCCATGAGTGTGTACCCGGCCTGCCCTCCTACCTATGAGTGTGTACCCGGCCTGCCCTCCTTCTGCCCTTTTTTTTTTCTTAAGGGATTTATTTTATTTTTAATTATCTGTGTGTGGGGGTATATGAGTGTGTTTGCGCATGCCCCAGTGTTTACGTGCCCCTGACTGTGTGGAGGCACGTGCTCGTGGGTGCAGATGCCCACCAAGACTAGAGGTGTCAGGAACTGGAGTTACAGACAGTTAAGCCAAATGATGTAGGTGCTAGGAATGGAACTCAGGTCTTCTGGAAGAGCAGAGAGTGCTCTTAAACCCCCCCCCCCCCCACCAAGCCATCTCTCCAGCCTCAGGCCATATTTCTAAGTCATGGTTGATAAATAACACTTTTGTCTAAACAGATCAGTACTTGACAGCTGGCCCACGTTTGCCCCTTTCTTATCTTCTTTGACACTGGAGCAGGCAGTTTCCTTATCAGCTGTGGTCCTTTCCCCAGATCTTACTCTCCTCCCTTCTCCTCCCTTCTCTCTGACTCTCTCTCTCTCTCTCTCTCTCTCTCTCTCTCTCTCTCTGTGTGTGTGTGTGTGTGTGTGTGTGTTTCCAGACAGGATCTGGGTGTCTAAGCCTAGTCGGCTTGAAGCTTCTCCCAGACTGGCCTGGACCTCTTAGCCTCCTGCTTTTGTGTTCTGAAAGCTGGAGTCAGAAGCACGTGTCAGTCGTCACGCTAGGCTTTCCTTTTCTTGCTTTTCAACTATTTGTCTGTTTGAGACCAAGTCTATGTCGTCCTGGCTCTCTTGGCACTCCCTACGTAGACCCCACTGGTCTGGAGCTCACAGAGCTGCCTCTGTCCCCCTCGAGTGCTGAGTGCTGGGATTGAAGGCAGTGTGAGGCTCCCCCAAACCTTCCCACCCCCATAAGGTTTTTCTGTCAATTCAAAGAAAGAACTAAAGAGTCAAACTCAGGTAAGAGACAGCATGCTGGTATTTGTTGAATTGGAATTATAGTTCTTGGGTAAGATAGGTAGGAGGAGAGACGATTACTGTGGCATTCGAAGTTAGTAAATGACTGTCTCAGTGACTGTTGTGTCACAGGGAGCCAGCTCTGGTTCAGGTAGAGTAGCTTTGTGTAACAGGAGCGCTATTTGTACTTTGTGAGCTAGGTGTGTTGCATATAGAACCCTGGTAGGTAGGGTGAATTATAGTTTTAAGGTCATTTTTTGTTGTTGTTTGTTTTTGTTTTTTCAAGACGGTTTCTTGGTGTAGCCCTGGCTGTCCTAGAACTTGCTGTGTGTGCCACCACTACCTAGCAAGATTTGGAGCCCTGCTGGGCACTGGTGGCACACGCCTTTAATCCCAACACTCAGGAGGCAGAGGTAGGCGGATCTCTGTGAGTTCGAGGCCAGCCTGGTTTACAAGAGCTAGATTAGATCCTGGACAGGCTCTATAGCTACAGCGAAACCCTGTCTTGAAAAAAAAATGGAATCTTAATGTTTTCTTGTGTTGGTCCTACTCTTCTTTCTGAGGTAGAGTTTTACTAAGCAGCTTCAAGTTGGCTTTGAACTTGTGACTTACCTGCCTCAGCCTCCAAACTCTGTGGTGGCAGGTCCATATTCTCTTCTGAGTACTTGAGAGCCAGAGAGTGCTGCTAGGCTGTTTGATCTCCAAAGCCCTCAAAGTAGAACTAGAACCGACCCTGTAGTTGTCCCCTGACCTCCACAGGTGCACACATGCTCACACACATACACACACAAATGTACATACAAGGTCTTTACACTCTGAGTGCCATTTCTGGGTGTTTGGAGGTGTGACCACTGTATCTGTGGATCTGACCGGTGTCTGAGGAAAGGCTCCAGGAAAGGTGTGGCTGTGCCCTTTACCCGAGCTCTTTTGCTCGGAGCTACGGAGTCTGGTGCTTCCTTACAGGCACTGTTTTCGGTTGCTTGTATATACATTCTAGTTCCTGTTCTTTGATTTTATTGAAATGAAAGGCAGGAAAGAAAAAAGAGTTTTGAGAAGTGGGGAGATTTAGACTATATAGAAACACCCCTCAGTATGGGGCGGTGGGTGATAAAAACTTTATTCTCTATACCTTAAAATTAATGAAATGGTTATGAATGCCTTTGGCAAATATAAGAAGCCATTGTTTTAAATGCAAGCCCTTTTTCAATATAAGAAAAAAATAGCATTTTATACTTTATTTTGTTTCTTTTTTAATGATTTATTTGGTGTTTTTCCTGCATGTCTGTCTGTTTGAGGGTGTTGGGTCCCCTGGACTTGGAGTTACAGACAGTTGTAAGCTACTGTGTGGGTGCTGAAAATTGAACTCGGGGTCCTCTGGAAGAGCAGTGAGTGCTGGGCTCTCTCTTCACTGCGTGATTTTTAAGGTAATCAATCTTCTTATTAAAGTAGCTGAAGAATTGCAATGAGAATACCAGGGAGTAAATGTTCACCACCTCAGAAGATAGGCTAGTGCTAAGCAGTGGATGCTGGCGGGTACTCGGTGGATGGCCGCTTACCCCAGAGTCAGATTTAGGAAATGGCTCTCTTGAAAGAGGACTTCTGGGCTGGAGAGATGGCTCAGTGGTTAAGAGCACTGCTTGTCCTTCCAAAGGTCCTGAGTTCAATTCCCAGCAACCACATGGTGGCTCACAACCATCTGTAATGAGATCTGGCCTGCAGGCAGACATACAGGCAGAACACTGCATACTTAATTAAATAAATCTAAAAAAAAGAAAAGAGGACTTCTGTTCTTTGTATTTGAGGGGAAAATCATCATTTCACAATTTGAGTCATTATATGGGCA